>NC_073723.1:43616587-44259207 GCF_023634155.1 Falco peregrinus
AAACTCATGGTCTCTGATTTTTGGGAGTATGAAACCACTTCTCATTTCCAAAAATTTCAAGTTTTAATCCACTTAATCTTTATACGACACAGTTAACAATATTCTGCTCCTAACCAGGACTGCTAGGAATACAAATTCACAGCTTCATGTACGCAAGTTACTACAAAAAAGATGACTGAACACATCAGAGCCACTGACCACTACAACACCACTGGTTTAATACTGCCTTTAAACAGTTCCAAAAAATTTACCTGCCACATACAGCACTGAAGATCGTTTAAGTTCAAAAGTAAAAATATAGAAATTATTCTGACAACAGTTAGTCAATTTTTCCACAATTCAAATCTAGCTTGCCTTCAAAGGCTCCCATTTGAAGAACTACTACAGATCTTTTATTCTTGCCTCGTAATTTTCTGACTTTTTTCTGAATTTAACTAGGAATGCTGTTTTTAACAGTATTTCTCTCTGCTATGCTCAATAATAATGCTCTCTGCTAAATTTTATGGCTCTATTTAAGCAGTAAAAGATGATCACAATAATTTGATCTTGCACAAGGTTGTGAACAGGACCATTTCCATCTAAGAATAAACTTGGGCTCTTCAAAATTAGTTAGAAAGATGAGTTACATTAAGGGGAACAAGGAACATGGTTTTCCTTTTTTATTTTCTCTATGTAATTAATATTTATTTACCAGCCTTGGGAACAACTAGCACAAAGAAAAAGCTAATTTTTCAGGTTTTTACTTAATCCCAAAGAAAAGTAAAATACACAACGAAAGGCTTACTCAGTGTCATTAGTTCGGTTTTTATACGTACCAAGAACAAGGCCTGTTGTATACGGTATTTCAGCTGCACGCTTGGCCAGTTCGTTAGCTGAAGCACTAATTTGTACCCGATTTCTGGCAAAGACAAAAAAGAAAATGGAAAGATCAAACTTGAGAATTACTTGCAATCTGTGTGAAACATGATAGATGCACTTACATCGCTAAGTGATACATTTATGACAAACAGCTTTCCTGAAATCCAAAGAAATACGCAAGCAAAAGAAGAAATGGCCTGAAAAAAACGTGCTTCTCAGAGTTCTCATTTGCCTGTAGTTTCTGAAGCAATCAGAAACACTCGTTGAGCACTTTGACAGTCTGAGTGGTGCCAGTCAAGAGTTTATATAAGGGCTTTACAAGTGTTCTGCTTCTGCCTCATCCACTTAGATCACTTCAGGACTTGTAAAATCAAGACAAGAAGGAAAAAAAAGGAATTGTAAAACTATCAAAAAAGGATTCCATGTCATTCTAACCATTAAGTCTTCAGTTGGAGAATACGTGAACTATTGCTTCAAAAAGAGAACCGGCATGCAAGCTTTAGTAACTGTTCTCAAAGGAAACATGGTTTTCTTGTTCTACTGCATCCTAGCTGCAGGAAAAACTATCAGCCATTTCAGACACAATACTTGTCTTTCAAACATTCGCCTTTAACTATGAATTTGTAGTGCAGTTATCAAAAAAATAAACTGCATACCACACCTAGAATTTCCAGTTCTTGAGGTCTGCTGCACACATGCTTTCTCCTTTAATTCATCTCTATGATCTGCAGGTAGATCTCTTACGATTCCATCCAGATAGGGCCTTAAAAAAATAGAAAACATTCAGCTGTGCTTGCCTAAAAACATCCAATCTGAAATGGAAGGTCCAGCAGTTTTGCACAAAAGGAGTCTCAGCCTGATTGCACACTGGACAGCAGAACCAGTTCTGAAAAATATTACACAAAATTTCTAGAAATAATTCACTTTGCTAGCATTTGTCAAGGCAGCTCTCTCTCTGGACTTGAATTTCCAAGCTTGCTTTCATGCAGCCTTTATCTATTGAGTCTGTTTAAGCGTTTTGAGAGCTGAAGCGCATTCAGCATTCACACTGCATTAACTGGAACAGATCTTGCTGCTCTTAATCCCCAGGAGCCAAAGTTTGTAACAGGTTTCAGCACACAGCTAATGGGCAAATCTGGTGAAACAGTTAATTCAGATATGAAAAGCTTCTTTAATGACAACCTATCCTTCACTGTACACCTGATACCATTTAAAAGAAAGAGGTAGCTTTTGATCAAGATGAAAGACAGGTAACATGGTGAATACAAAAATTCAGAATTCAGGATACAAAAATTCTAATCATCTACATATGAAGTAATGTAATTGAAGCTTCAAGTAATTTCAAAGATTCCAAAAATTTATGTACACAAGGGAGCCTTTCCTGAAAAGATCTGGGGTTGTTGAATTTACAGGCTTTTCCCACATTGCAAATTAACTACTTTTTAATGAGAACTTCAAGATACCTTGATAAAATAAGGCAAGAATAGATAGGTATTCAATGAAAAAGATAGTACCTAACAGATGCTAACAAAGTTACATATTTTCCAGAGCTGGACAAAGCCATGGACTTCCTATTAAGCACACCAAAAAAATACTAGGTAAGCATAGAGAAAACCTCATCTGATTCTTTTACATAAAAAGATCCAAAGCTCTGTCCATCTCTGTAATTTAAATAAAAGCCCATAATCAAAGGCAAAAGGATGCAAGCAGATTATTAAACATTGATTTGGCATCTTAACCATCTACAAGAACATCATCCATCTTTCTGGCATAACATGACCTTCTTTCATGATCAAGGTATCTTTTTGATAACAATCAATCTGCTGCTTACAGTGCTGGTCACATAAGACTGAAACACAGTCAGGAATAGAAAGCCTAGTCCACAGCATGATGAAAGGATGCAGGGAAGAAGCAAAGAAACAAACCTTGGGATTCAAGAGGTGACCTTTTTTGTAAAAAGCAGCAAGCTTAGCATGGCAGGCCCTGACATGTTAGCCCAAATCAGTCAAGAAGTTGTATCCTATTTGCAGGACAGACCTGGCTGCTGGGAATGGACTAAAGCATTCCACTCGTAAGAACCAGAACATTTTGCACTTCCTCTCACCATTTTTATTTGCTGAAATATGTCACAGTCCTTGCAGCTCCGTCAAAACAGAAACCTTCTGAAAAGTCCCATTACAAACACCTGCCTCTCCAAACTAACAAAGTTCATTTTAAAACATAAAAACTTTACTATAGCAAACAAAAACATTGCCCCTTATGAATTTAGCTTCTGTCATGAATCAAATGTGTTCTGGAAAAGTTGACTTTGCCTGAAATTTAGAAAAAAAAATGCTCACTCTTCAGAAGCTAAGCTGTCAGTAACTAATAGATGCACTTCTCCTTCCTGAAGAAAGGCTGAATATAGTTCATAAAAGGTAAAGCAGAGCTCCTTGCAAAGCAGAAAAAAAGTAATAGATTACAAAGCACATTTAATAAAAAAGGTAACTGTCAATAAAAATTCAGCAAAGTAGAAACTACACACCCAAAAAACCAAACCTTGTGTACAAACATAAGTTCAGGCAATTCAGATGATGGTCCAGCAACTTTTAAGAAGATGCACCAAGATTGCCAATAACAAAGGTAAGACTATCTTCTGTACTTCCTTTTAAAAAGAAGAAACCTGGAACTAAACCTCTTTCAGAGGCCTCTCCAAATAAGCAATTAATTGTCTAGTAATATATGGGTCACAGGCATTTATGTAAGCACCATCAATGTTTTCTGGAATAACTAAGAACTAGCAGTATATTTCTATTCAATATGATACTGTCTATTGTTTGTTCAAACACCTGCCTTGCTGATATTTTACAAATATAATTCTGTATATATTCTTTGAGAAACAAAGCAAACCCTCAAACTTCATCAAATGTTCATTTCTATTTAAATATCAGACTTTGTGTCCAATTGTATTAGACAGAGGTAAACAGCTACCCAGAAAAAAGGGGACATTCATCCTTCTGGGAGTTAAGCAACACAGATGATTAAGGTTGCTGTTAGTCTCAAAAATACGGACATTTTGGTTATCTTTGTTAGACACCAGGTCCAGCTTCTAACACTTCTCTTTCTGAAAAGCTGTAGGACAAGACCACCCTACCCTAGAACCTCCTATGCTCATTTCTACCAATATTACACTACAGGATGGAACATTTTTTGCATTTTGCATTCTCTTCTGTGAATCTCATTCAGCAATAAGAGGGCAATCGTGTGCCTGCTACCTATTCAACCACAATTTCCATTTGCTAGTCTTTTTCAGAAACCCTGTATGAATAAATACATGGGTTTAGAAGCACATCTGTACATACAGTCAGAAACTCTGAAATAACTCATTTATTTAGTCTGCATCTCCCAAATGCTTTCAGACACTTCCTTTCCTCCATAGTTACTTAATTCCTTTACATTTTTTTAAAAGGCTGAGAAAGACTATCAAAAGCTAATTTTGTATAGAAGTTATTTTAAGTCTATTGGCATTTGAAACAGAACCAGAAGCATGACTTCATTCAATTCAGAAAACACTTTTGCAGTAGAAGTGCATTTTAGGGTTTGTTTTTCCCAGTTACTGATTTGCAGTACTATCCAGAAAATTATCCCTGTAAACAGTAACTCAAAAGATCACTTAATCAGTCCACCAGCAATGAACAATGAAACACCATGGTAATATTTAACACTGTTAAGAGCAGTACAATTTGCCTTCTGTTTTTTCTAGATGTGTTAATTCTAGGAAAAAGAACTGGTTGTTTTGCCTAACAAAGGAAAGACACTGGCGTTTCCTTCATTGAAGCAACTGCAGGAAAACAATTCTGGCAACAAGCTTAACACAAAGGCACAAAAAAAAAAAAAACAACAATCTACAACACTAGTATTCCCAAGATCTGTCAAGTGAATAAATGAACACTCTTCAAGCACCTTTTTAAAAATATTCCCAAGATCTGTCAAGTGAATAAATGAACACTCTTCAAGCACCTTTTTAAAAATTATTTACAAAAAACTATACTGCTTTATTTCATTTGAATGTAGCTGTATAAACCAAATCTGTTTCAAGTTTGGTACTATTTCACACCACAACCCATCTACTTTTGAAAGCAGATGGTTCTTGCAATGAAATAACTGAAGGTGGCCAGACTGCCAAACCCTGAATGATTGGGAAAGTTATGTTGTTGTTTTTTTTAAAATAAGCAAGTTAGAAGAGAAAGAATAACTTAGGTCCAAGTACCAAAATTGATTTATCAGTTAACACAGTAATGACTATTTAATAATGAACAGTACATAACAGCAGTTTTCCTCCTGAATGAGTTATCTGAAACACCCTCTTTATTTTGGGTTGGGTTTTCTTAAATGATTATTCAGATTGTGTAGTTATTACTGATATTGGCGCCTATTAACACCATCAGGATTTGGTTCATCTATGCATATGTTTAAAGTCCACCATTTAGCAAGAGATGTAGTAAAAAAGACATTTTTTAAAAAAATATAATTTTACATTTCCAACACGTAGTGGCAGGTACTGAAAATTGAAGCTCAAACCAATTTTGGAATCTGAATTGAAAATCGACTTGCTGTAACTATTATAGATGTATATGTAATCTTGGGTTCCCAGCACAGAGCTTTGCTCTCAAATACTTAACATGTTTTCTGCCAAACTACTCTTCATAAAAATGAATTGTGAGCTTCTTTTCCTGGGATAATTTCTCCAGTATCCTTGCTTTGCCATAATATATAAAATAATCCCCAATGTATAGTCTTAGGTACTGGTACAATTTTCACATAATTTTTTCTAAAAATTATCACAAAGTTTCTTTTTAAATTAAGTACAAAAGTCCTGCTTTCACATGGGAATCTTGTCTAATTTTCAATGAGAGCAAACCATAGCTGTCAACAAGCACTACGGAAATAAAGGAGAAAACAGAATTAAGAATACCTATTAGTATAAAAAATCTGGGGAGTTTTTCTGTCAAAAGCACTTTCACTTCTAAATCTAGGGTCCATTTCTTCACTTGTCTCAGGATCATAGTCCATTCTGTAGTATCTTCTATCAAAATCATGATCCTCATCAAGTCTATGATGCTTCCTAATAGGAATTACAGATCGTCTAGCAAATTCACGATATCTTCTACCAGGAACATCCAAGTCTTCATCAAGTCTTCTATTTAGTAGTCGACTTCTTGATTCAACCTCATCGTCTAACCTATGATACCTGTTTTCCTCCAGCCATCTCTTATTTGGCAGCTCTTCATAACCTTCTGTAGAAGTGAAGGCATCCTTCTTGGGAGGTTCTGCACCTGTATTACAGGGCTGTACTTCTGCATGCAGTTCTGGCTGGAGCCTGGTAACAGGTTTTTTATTCCTGTCCATCTCATTCTGTTTAAGAGAAAAAAAAGTATTAGAAGATCTGAATATAACCAAATCACAAGCGAAAACGTGGGTTTTTATTTCTTCAAACAATCCCTAAACGGGTACTGGAGAAAAGGCAGGAGGGGAGCCAGAAAAATACTTCAAGGAAGGATTAATAGCTAGGAATTTTTTTTTTCCTTGAGGAAAAAAAAAACAACAAAACACTCTTCCTCTTTTTTAATGGCTATCAATCCTGATGGGCCTTTTACAAACTTTAATTTGACCTCCAGATTCAGGGACACAAAGAATAAAAAAACACCTTGAACTTTATACCTCATCAAGAGACAAGATACCTTTATTCTATTCAGATTCAGGCAAGTCCATAATGCTCCTTACCTATGAGCACAACACATTAACCAGACCATTTCTTAATCCACTTCTTTGCTCCCAAAGAGATGTTACTATGAAGGAGGACAGTTTAGGGGATGAAAAAACACCCTATGACACACTGGACCAGTGTTCAATACACAGTTCTAGCAAACAACATGGTTTTGAAACAATCCTGTAGTATTTCTACGCACTAACCTTCCACCTCTGGAATAAAGATAACAGTAACTCATACATTACAAAATGTAATGAAAAGTAAATTAAAAATGGAAATGACACCAAACTGGGAAGAGGAATCAATATATTAGAGGGTATGATTACCACTCAGAACAGTCTTGACAAACTGGAGAGATAATGCTGACAAAAAAAAAATCATGAAGATCAACAAATGCAAATGCAAAATTCTGCACCTGAGACAATGCCATGCATCAGTACAGGCTGGGCACTGAGCATCTAGAAAGCAGTTTGCAGAAAAAGGCCTGGGTTAGTGATGGGCAACTAGCAGGACATGAGTCAGCAGAGCGACGGCCAGCTGCACCCTGGGGCTGCATTAGCAAGAGTGTTGTCAGCAGGTCAAGGGAAGTGATCCTTCTCCACTGCTCAGTGTTTATTCAGTATTAAGGTTCTGGTGTAGTGTGCCTAGTTTCCCCCCACTCCCCATGGATACTGATGAAGTGGTGAAATAGCAGAGGATGGCTACTGAGATGGTTAAGGCACCTGAGCTCATGAAGAAGGTGACAGCTGGGTTTGTTCAGCCTGGAAAAGGAAGGTTAAGGAGAATACGTATAGGGGCAGGAGGAACTATAATTGCAGTCTCTACCTAAAGAGTAGTTACAGAAATGCCAGAATCATGGTTTTCAAAGAACCAGTGGTCCCAAGTTGCAGTAAAGGAAGTTCTAATGGGATACAGAGGGAAAGAGATTCAGATTAAGTGGTTCAAGTGGTGGAACAGGTTGCCCAGAGGAATTGTAGAATCTCCATCCTTTCAAAACCCAAACAGCTAAGGCCTGACCAACCTGATCTAGCTGGGAAGTTAACACTGTTCTCAGCAGGGAATTATACTACCTGACTTCCAGAAGTTCCCTGCAACTAAAGTTTACCCTATGATTATCTAAACTGTTGGATCAAACTCTCGAAGTCGCATATGTTAATCATGAGATCCATTCATTTGACTCTTGCTCCAAGTCAAATACGCCTCCGGGACTGAAGAACCTCAACAAATTCTCACCAAGTTTTCTTCCTGGTACTTCTTTTATGACAGCAAAGTTGTTTCTACACAGAATAATAAAAATATAATGTAAACGTCCAGTGGGATGACAAACAAAGCAGAAAGAAAAAACCCTGACTCCCAAAACAGATTTGATTAGGTAAGTCAGCTGAGGAAACAAATGCCTAAACATGCATAAAAATCTTGAGATCTATAGACTCAGTTACACAAACACAAGCTGCATTTTTACCACATCTTTCCTAAGGATCACTGTTGTGTTGCACTCCAACCCCTGAAGAAGCCAGTAAGAATCAGATACTGAATTCCAACATCTAAAGGGTGCCTGAACACTGCTTACAGCTGTCTTCACAGATTAAAATAGTTTTCATCTATATGACACTCCAATGCACTTGGAGGAAAAGTTCTTTCTTGTAAGAAAACAATCTTCCTGGAGACAAACCAGAAACATTTTTTTAGACAGAACTTATAAATCCATAGGTATTTGCACTTGCCAAATGCTGTAAGACAGACAACAAACTTTCAGCTGTTTTGAGTACAAATACAAGCCCCTTCATAGAACAACCTAGCTCTCACGCTACTGTACACTTAAAAATTTCTGTATCAAAAAAAATGTGGAAGGACTTATTAAATCAAACCTGCATTAGATGACAGTTCCAAATTACTGCAGTCTACCACAAAACTAAGACAACAACATTTTAACAGAGAATGTACCCATTCTACACAAGATTTTACAATTAACAAGCAGCAGAAACACTTTCTCAGATTTTGCTTCCAGACTACTAAAACAAAGGGTCTCACTATTTAGACCTAAAAAGCCTCTGTCAACTGTTGTAGTGGTTTTGGCTGGAATAGAGTTAAATCTCTTCACAGCAGCTTCTATGGGCCTATATTTTAGGTTTGTGGTGAACAGCGTTGATAACACAGGGATATTTTAGTTACTGCTGAACAGTACTAAAACACCATCAAGGGCTTTCTGCTTCTCACGCTGCCCCAGCAGTAAGAAGGCTGTGGGGTGCACAAGAAGTTGGGAGGGGACACATCTGGGACAGCTGATCCCAGTTGGTCAAAGGCATATCCCATACCATATGACACCATACTCAGCAATAAAAGCTGGAGGAAGAAGAAAGAAGGGAAGGACGTTCAGGGTTATAGTGTTTGCTGTCCCAAGCAGTCATTATACATGATGGAACCCTGCTTTCCTGGAGATGGCTGAACACTTGCCTGCCAGTGGGAAGTAGTGAATGGATTCCTGGTTTTGCTTTGCTTGCACATGCAGCTTTTGCTTTACCTATTAAACTGGCTTTTACTCAACCTATGACTTTTCTCACTTTTACCCTTCTGATTCTCTCCCCTCCCAGCACTGAGCAAGTGAATGGCTGTGTGGTGCTTAGCTGCCTACTGCCATACACATCAAGGCCCCAGATCAGAATCAGAGTTCAATTCCGCATGGGTCTCTACTACTGAAAGTAGTAGAGACCTTTTTTTATTATTATTATTATTATTCACAAATCAACAGCACCATATACTGGACAGCTGCCTGCACTTGCCTTGCTTTCTCATGAACTGGACACACAGACTAAGGAAAAAGCAACTACAAATAAAAGCTAAAGAAACACTGTGTGGAGTTTAACATTTTTGTCCAGAGACAGCTTTTTTGGCCACCACTTTTATCACCAAGAACAATCCAGGGACTCGCTTCAGACACACAGAATTAAAGCATCATTCTACCAGACAGACATGACTGAAGTAGGAATCAAAAACTGTACTGTATGATTTATAACAAGACTTGCTAGATATATTAATATATCTGTGGCCTAACTGAATGACATTCTTTGCTTATTTTGTCTTACTTTGTATGTCTTAAGTCAATGATAAAACTGCATTACCTCTGTGTTTTTCTTCCCTAATTTCCTTAGCCTTTCATTCCATTCTTCTTTATCCCTGAGATATTGATTATATTCCTTGCTTCTTTCAAGCCGCAGTTTCTCCTAAAACAGGCATTGAAAAGGGCATCATAATTCTGCCTTTTTGAGTAGCTTTTAACTTTACAGAGCTGCAGTATTAAATGAATATAAGCAAGCTGTGTGTTTCCAGCACCACCCCAGCCTTCTTTGTGATGTACGAATAGGGCTTGAATTGCTTTGAGATTTTCGTTCATTCTTGAACATAGTACTTTCGTTTAATCTGAAATCTGTAAGCAGAAGTCAGCTTCATGGGCATGAAGTCTGGACTCCAGTAACACTACTGTGTATCAGGTTCCATCTTAAGACCAGTAAGCTTTCCTCCTCCTAAATCTATTCCAAAATTGTTCCAAAGCCTCACTCCTTCAACAATTAGAAATCACCTTTTAATTTCCAATTTGAATGTATTTACAGATGATTTTTAAACATAAATTTTTTTGTGTGTGTTAAGGTTAGTTGTGACTTGTCCCACTTAATTAAAACAGGACAAATACAACTATAGAAAAGGTATGTCAATTACAGCTTAGGATATAACTTGAACTGTCAAATTCAAACAAGCAGTTAAGCAGACTGCAAAAAGAGTCAAAAGTGCAAACAATATAAGGAAAACAAAGAAAAACATGATCTATCCACCTTGTCCTAACTGCTTTTGCAAGATGACAACATTTATAACCAGCTTGCTCGGAGCTAAAAATATGCAGGAATTGTACATGAATAGCCTAATAACATAATATGAAATAAAAAAGTCTCCAGGTAAAGCAAACCTCAATTCACATTATTCCCTGATATTACTATCTTCTGTTTACAGCATGGGCCATCTGTTATACCACATCATTCCAATCATCACATAAATGAAAAAAACAGAATTATATTACAGTATTACGAATCATGCTCTTCTCCGCTGCAGTATTTTCCAATAAAAAAGCAAAAGGTATTAAAAAATCTGAGCATTTTATATTTACTTTGCCATGAACAAATTTCAAACTAATTTATACCTCAATCACCATGAAAATACCAGCTTAGTAAGAATTTTGCAAGTGAGATCAATGCTTCCCAAAACTGGTTTTCCAAAATTTGTGTCTATGGATTTTCTGACACTGAGAATATAAAACCTGCAGACAGCTATGATAGCTGAGGGCTATTTTCCAGAGCTGAGAAACTTGCACTGTCTTTAACAAGTAGCAAAACACTCAGCAGAAAACTGGGTATGCTGTGTGACTACTCATTTTACCTAACAGAGGAAACCGAAATGCAGTTAACCTCCAATCATTAACTGCCCAGATGCTGTTTAGCAGGGCATAGTGTGACATCTTCTGGCAGCTTTTGGGTCCTGCAATAGCAATAAACGGGTAAAAAGGATACAACACTCATACAGAAAATGTTGAGCTGCTATGATATAAAACCATCAATGATCAGACATGTCCCCAGTTCTTTCACTGTTTCAGCACACATACTCTCAAGGGTTAAAACAAAGTTCAAGAGAACTGAAAGCTAACAAACTAAGCACAAGTGCATGCTGCCACTGAGGAGGAGTCCTTTCTACTTCCTGGGCTTTTCATTCTTGCTGGGTTTTTTTTTTCTTTTTTTTTTTTTTCAACGTTACTATAATTTGGTTTTCAGGGCTTTTTCATAACAGCAGTTTTCACTTCTTTGCATTCTCACTTCCACATATGGCCAAACATTATTGTAGCACAAGAGAGGCAGAAAGCAAGAGCAAGCACAGCAAGGGCAAGACCAACACTTTCCATAGCAGAAGCCTTGCGCCAGATTACGGTGACAGGGCAGCACCAGATTACAGTGACAGGGTAGCCCCAAACACAGAGCAACAATGCCACTCCAAGACAACATAGGTTAAAAAAGCCAAAACCAAACAAAACCTAGAGCAACAGTCCAGTCCTCCAGCAACACAGTTGATCTCTCAGTCTTCACTTGGGTTTGACTGATTCTAACAACCAACCAGTGTTCAGCAAGTCAACAAAAATATTTGCTAAATTACAATGTTTCTGCCAATTCAAGTTCCTGGATCAATTCACAAGCAAATGCAAGAAAGGAACTGGGAATTACAAGGCCAAGAGTGTGAGGGCAGGAGGAGAGGTGACCCCTGTAAGGCTGATACAGGCTTCCACAGAATCATACCATCAGAGGAAGGGATCACAGGTTAAGAAAATCTACATATGCATATTGCACCTTCATATTCTAACCTCCATGAACCTCCAATAGCAGAGACTGTTATGGCTGGTATCTTTCTCCAACACTTGAAAGCAAGACCATGAACTGGTAAGAAACCTCGGGGAGATCAAAGGGGCTAAGCACATAGAGAGAGAATGTATACTCCTTTCACAAAACACATTAGTACTGGTACTCTCAAAAAAAAAGATTGAGAAATGGGAAGATTCCTATACTAACAGCAGGCATTATGTTAAATACCAAATCAGCTTTATTTAGATTCCTGGATTTATCTGGGGTTTAAAAAAAAAAAAAATTATCACAAGAATATAAGCAGGTAGGTAAAGCACACACAAAGACATCAAAACAAATTGTGTATAGCAGAAAGCACACTTCCTTTAGATCTGATAGGAACTGATAAGAATATTACTGTAGAAACAACTACAAGTACATAATTTTTAAATTATCCCCAAGTTGCAATACGAAGAGTAACAAATTAGAAGAGTATATAATTATAAGAAAACCAATGTTATTAGATCAATATTTATTGCTGAACAAAAAACCCAGGAACAATCACTAGAACTTTTGAACACACCAAATACCTTGCAGGCGTGAATTAAAAGCAGCAAACCTCAAATTGGTATCAGTACAGACATATCTAACTATCTAAAAAATAAAAGTACAGGTAACCTAGGATTAAAAATTTTTTAAATATGTAAATACTTTTCTGAAAATTATTCTAATGACCACCTCCAAAAATACTCATTTGTAAACAAGTGTAAAAAACCCCCAACCAAACAAAAAAACCTAAAGTGGAAATAAGTTTTTTATGTAACAGCTTAAACATCTAGGTTCCTTTTCAACTTATACACCACTTACTTAACTACCTTCAGATACTTACCTTGGCAGATCGTCGCTCATCAATAGGAAGAGATAATCCCCAAGTATATGGATCTACTTCAGCAGCAGTCAGATAATTTTTCTACATTAAAAATAAATAATAACAATAATCAGTATTTTAAAATACCAGATCTTACTTGCTAAATGGTTGCTCATAATTATATCTTCTGAAATAAATCTGATCAATTTAAAGAAATAAAGACTGAAGATAACATTCACATTTTTAAAGTGTAGGACATTCTCGGAACACATGAATGAAGTCAAGGAATGTGGAAAGTAAAGGGCTTTGTGAAGCTTTAAGCTTGAGTTTGAAAGTGTTTTGTCACTTTTTCCCTGTTATACTATTCCAAGGATTACATCAGGTAATCTCTGTATATTAAAAAAAATACTTTTATTCAAAAAAATCCACCATTACTCAATTCTCCTGTAAATAGCATAAGCACGAGTATCTGTCGCCACAAGTCACTTTTGGAACGGAACTGTCCATTGAAAACACTATGTTGTTGCTCCATATCGCTCGCTGGGCTGCAGCTTAGGAACTGGCCTGCACAGCAAGTCAAAATATCAGCCTCTCAAATCAAACACCAATGCTGGAACAGGTCGTTAGCTTCCAGATCTAGCAGCTTCTTCATACATCATTTACTAAAAGCATTCCCAGCCCATTCTCAGCCAATCGCCTGTTTTATAAATCCCATTACCTTTGATAAAAAAGATCATCTATTTGTGTGGCATGGGTGGATGAGGGGAAGGGTTACAGTATTTCACTAGCATTGTTTCCTTCCATTATCTACATTGTAATCTAGCTTAAAAGCTTAGAGACAGGTCAACAGGTAACAGCCCTACCAGTTCCAGTACAAAACCACATAATTAGGAATTATATTTCACAACTACACATTAGAAGATATAAGGGATTTAATAATCATGCAAACAGTCAAGCAACCACTCAGACAACTAGATTAATATGGAGAAATAAGTTATTTTTACTAGAAAAAGTAAATAATTTTTAACCCTCAAATTATTAAGTAATTCTTTTCATACTTTGAACACATCTGTAGAAGTTACTTCTGATCTTACAAACATATTTACCAAAAGTCAGAAGCTGATACAGAAACTGCATAAGCAACATTAAATAAGGTATTAACCACAATAATATCACTAAGAGAGCTGCTAAAAATTGCACTCTCTTCATGTGGGCAAAAGAAATTAGAGATTGTTATCCTTTCTCTGCCTCAGGCCTTACAAGCTTAATATAGCTAACATATACTACATTAAAAAAGAAAAAAACCCAACTGGTAAACCTAAATTTGTAAAACTGAGGTTTACTTGAGGATGTTAAGTTATTAAATTAACATTAGAAGTTAATGTAAAAATCGTATTGCTTAGGTACTTTGGTGAGAATTATGAAAGATTAATATCCTAACTTTGAAAATAATCTGAAATTTAGAACTAAACAAGAAGCAACAATCATCTAAGCATCATTTTGGTTAGAGGTTAAGAAGTCAGTTAAATCTGCTCTTGCTATTGTTATTCAGGAATTCTAGTGCATGCTCATAGTTAATTTGTATCATATGCATGTTATTCAAAGCCCCAGAAAAACCAGAAGGTTGTGTTTTTACCATGTTACCTCCCAGTCCTTTACTGAATTTGCTTAATTTGAACAACCTGGATGGAGAGTGTTAAATCTGAAAATTATATATATGCAACAGTATAATGATATAAATATTTTTAAATTACTGTAATTGAACAATACTTGCAAAAATGCCTCTTCTGTTTTCCTCACAATACTTGTATTCTTGCTTTCTGGCCAGCAGGTGTTGGCTTCACTGCTTTCCTAAGCACCACTGATGAGATTTCACAGCAATAGGGAAGCAAGAAGCCCTGACTCCGTTTTCCATGACACATAATATTTCAAAGTTTACGGTTTTATTCCAGCTTTATAAAGTAGGTATATCAAGAAAAAAAATCTGAACTCATAACATGTAACTGATAAGCCTTGAAGCAAATGTCTACTAAAAGAAAAACTTCTCTAGAGTCAGCACTAGACAGCAAGAACAGCAGTTGTAAAGGAAAAAAGAAATCAAAAAGTATTTTAAAACCGTATTAATGGAAAACAATAAATATAAGTAATTCTGCAGAGAGCAAACAATGCCGTTAATCACAACTAGTAACTACAGCATGCACAAGCACACAAAGCACAAAAAATTATTTTAATTCAGAGAGCACAAAGCTTTCAAACAAGTCAAAAAGCAACTAATTTGAAGAAAAAAATTATATTGCAGCCACCCTACCTTTCTTTTTGCCTGTGAAATACCCTGAAAGTCAGGGAAAAGTTAGAATTCAAAAAGAGTCTGTTATTCAAAAGCAGTTGAATTAAAAAAACCCCAAAACTTCTTTCCTTAAAGCAAATTCATTCTTTCATTTTAAGAACTAAATACACTGATAATTAGCATTTCCAGACAACAGAAATTATTTGGTTCCTGACGTTTTTTTTTCTATTTGACTAAGAAGGGACACACAATATTCCCAAGATTATGCCATTTCATGCATACCTCTTCAATTTTAAATTTACTGTGACATTTAATAGATCATGCTAAGCAGAGTATAAAAGGGGTTTTTAATTTCTAAAATTGAAAAGAAGCTGTCAAATGGAGTCACACTAATTACAGGAATATTCTTACCTGAATTACAGACCATAGAATAGATAAGTACTTAAGGAAGTAACAGATGATATTTTAAATTCTTTTTAAAAAAAAAAAAAAAAGAAGTAAACACAAGTAAATACAAGCATTTAGAATATAATGTACTAAGTAATATGTAGTCTCATGGCAATGAGATCGCAGAAGCCTAAAATACATAACCTTTCCTAGTGAGGCCAGTTTGAAATTACTTTTATTCAAGTCTTCAAAATCAGCCATTAGTCATAATGAATGCTGCCAAATAAAGGTTTTCACCAGATTTTATTAATTTTCATTCAATTACAATGAGTCATTTTAAAAGACTCACTAAATTCATGTAACCAGACAAGAAGCTTTACCTGAGAAAGATATCGCCTATAATCTTGTTGAAGTTCCTCTTTGAGTTTATGTCTTTTTCGTTCATATTCTTCTCCAAGAGGTAAACTCATGCCATAGTCACCTGAAAGTTCAATGTTAATAAATATTGTAATTCTACTATTTTGTATCAATACAAAGCACAACCTGCAAAAGCTACATCTGGATTTTTCTTAGACATCAGCAATAAAAAGAAAATTCACTATGCAACCAGTAACTACAAAACAGCTGAAATAAAAAACACCTCTGTATGAGTAGTTGGATGAAAAGCATAGAAAAAATGATTTGGTTTTGGATGTTAGTTTTCCTCTAGTCCTTGAGCTTTTTCTCCCCACTAGAAAAAAAATGCAACATAAATTGAATTTATTTGGATAGCTTGACAAGTAGTATTAAATAACCTAAATATTGTACACACTACTTTTGTCAATGTATGTTTCAAAGGAAATCTCCTTTGACATGTTAGTTTCCAAATTACTCTAATATTTTAAGCTGTGCTTATCACACAACAGAAAACATATTTCACAACGAGAAAGCAACAAGCTATTTGTTTAGCATGAAGCATGTGAAATATACGTTTGCACCCATACAACTACAACAAATCTGAACATATGCTAACAATAGTAATTTTTTCTTTCCACCTCAGTGTTTTTAATTGTAGTAGACCCAAAACACACATTTAGTACTCTTCCAAGATTGCCATCAGGTCTCTCAACAGCTGGACTCTTAAAAATATAATGCTATGCAAGTTATATGTGGTTCCTAAAATACATTTTAAAGTACTTGATAAAAAATATCCTCTGCCCCAGAAGCCCACCTCTGCAGCTGCTCTCACACTCTCCACTGAGCACTAGTGAATTCCACAAAAACCACACAACAAGAGAAAAGACTGCAACTGTTTGGTTTTTTAATTTCCTATTGTTTCTCTGAAAGCGTTTCCACATCTCGTGGTCTATGTAAAATGGGTCGCAAGGAGCAAGAGGGAAGACAGGGATATTTGTCAGTTCCAATTTAGTGCACTGTACTTTGACTCCAGTATTTTAAATGTTTATAGGGCATTAATCAGTATCTGTACAGTAAAAATTACATAATACAAATGCTGAAAATTGGTAACTTGGGAATCACTCTGCTATTGAAACAGATAAAAGATTGAAATATACTTAGCATATGCACACTTAGCTGGCCTGGCTTGAGAGAGTTTCAGCCAAGTCAGAAGGTACCCTCACAAGCCTAAACAAGAGTCAGCCTGCTGTTCTGTAGAACCAAAGAACCTAATACATGATTAAATTTGTCATACACTATTTTGAAACAGCTTGCAGAGTTCAATTACTAACCAAAATCTGCATGGGAGCTTCTTCTCCAACCTGCAAGTTACTTGTCTCCTAAATTTGCACGAGGTGAGAGTTCCATTAAAAAATGATGTGCCATTTCAACCCTCAAAAAAGGGGTAAGTGTAAAAAGAAATAGAATACAGAAGGGAAAATGGTTCATTTCAGTTGCTTGTTCTTGCCTTTTATTTTCACATGAAATTACTACAGGAAACCACAAAAAAAATCAAAAGCATCTAACACATCAGAGTGAAGATTCATTCAGTAACCTTATAGAAGCCAGTAAAATTCAGTACAGAAAAAAAGTGAGAATCAAGTACTTCTGTTCAAATATGTGAAGTATTCAAACAAAAGAGGGTTTATAGTTAATTTAATTATAGAAGACTTTTATTTGGCCACCAGAGAAGCACTGAGATAACAATTATGAGTAGCAATTTAATGATATTTAAAAACTACCTACTGCAAAAACTTAGGAGAGCCTAGCAAGGCAAAAATACGTCAGTTAATATACAGTCAACCAAATTCCGTGCACAATTTGTCTCAATTCTTTCACTGGAATAAGAGATCTACTTTCTTTTTCATCGGTTTTCTGCTTCTGTTTACTCTGTATTTGCAGAATTCACTTGCCATTTCACATTCTGTTTATCACACACGATCACATTGACAACTTTTTCAGTTAGAAAAAAGTTAAGATTTTAAATGCATTTTTACATAAAAGTTTGCACGCATTTAATAGGTTGAGAAGTAACTGTAACTTCATTCAGCCTGATTATCAACACTACTGCTAGAACCATAGAACATATTTAGCAGCTACCAAGGAACAGTCCTTGTCTAATTTAATCCAAAGGAATTTACATTGCTTTAAAGCAGAACAAGCCAATAATATCAACAGCCATCTACTGATAGCCAAATGTGTTCAGCACCCAAATTATAATACCACCATACTAGGTTTGGCTGAGATGGAGTTAGTTTTCTTCAGAGTAGCTAGCATGAGGCCACGTTTGGGATTTGTGCTGAAAAGAGTGTTGTTAACAAAGGGATGTTTTTGTTTCTGCTGAGCAGTGCTTACATAGCGCCAAGGTCATTTCTGCTCCTCACACCCCCTTGCCAGCAAGTAGGCTGGGGGTGCACAAGAAGCTGGTGAGGGGGCACAGCCAGGACAGCTGACCCCAACTGTTACCGAAATCTCGGAATGAAGAGCTTATCGACACCAATTTGATGTAGATAAGCAGACACTTCTTTATTGACGGCCGGGTGCGTGAGTGAGTCCTCTCACGATCAACGCACACCAAGTTTCAAAATCAGACACCATATATAGAACTTATTCATACATATTCAGTAAGTATTCATGCATAATCATTATATTTCCCCAAAATCATTAACATACTCTCCTCCCATATCCGATTCTGCCCAGTAAAGGTTAGAAAGGTCCAGAAATGGGTCTAGGGTACGATTTGGGTAGGTGGTATATGAGTCGGTGGTCGCAATCTCCCTGTGCCGGAATTACCTTTTACTAAAGTTCACCGTTTCTTGGCAGGTAACTACAAGCTGTTCCAGTCGACTCTCCCCAGTTCCCATTAATCCTATATTCTGACATTTCAATACACTTTCTACATATGGAAGACTAGTTAACTACAAAGAAACCTTTCAAACCCTAAATTTATTACCTAAGTTTTAAACACTGATTCTAGCCCATTCTTCTGGCCTTGGTACAGGACTGTACAAAGGATTTCGTAACAGCTTTTACTGTGCAACTGTAAGTTTCATTAAAATATATTTCTTATCCCTCTATATTTCTAGTAAAAATGATTTTATAAAATCAAGTCACTCAATCTTAACTTATTAGCAAATCTGTAACACAACCACCAACCAAAGAGATATTCCATAAAAGTTGATGTCATGCTCAACAATAAAACGGGGGGGGGACGCGGCTGCTCAGACACCAGCTGGGCATAAGTTGTTTGGTTGTAAGCAATTGTCTTCATTTGCATTGCTTGTCTGTCTTGGGTTTTATTTCTCTGTGTTATTTTTTTATTACCATTTTTTTTGCAATTATTCAACTTTTTAACTCAACACACAAGTTTTCTCACTTTTACCCTTTTGATTCTCTCTCCCCCTCCCACTGGGGTGAGCGAGCGAGCGAGAGATTGCTGTGGGGTTAAACCATGACACAGCAATACCTACTTGTTGCTTTTAATTTAAGACCACCTGAATGCCCCTCATCTGTAATAAATAGAGTAGTACACGTAATAAAGTAAGTGTCACCAGTTAAGTCCAGTTTATAATAATAAACAGAACATGACATGTGCTATAATTTTAATATTAAAATAGCTTAACTGTGTTCTATTTTCCATTTCGTAGGTTTCCACAGTTAAGCAAAGAATTATCAACACCAGGGTTAACCTACTAATCATAATAAAACTGCCAAAAATGTGAGGTAGATACTTATTCAGGTGCTGTCCTCTAACAAAGTTTAGCCATTATGAACAATATTTAGCCTTGCAGCAAGGAATATTCAACTATCACTTAAGCTAATATTTAGTGAAGTTTTCCTGTAAAGGTTTTAGAGGACCTTGCCTTGCTGATGGCTGGAAGTTCTGTTTATACAACATGCTTATAAAAACCATGGGTTTATTTATGCAGCTAATATTTTTAGTTTGGGCCTCCAGATTCACAAGCTCAGGCTCCTTTTTTTAATTTAAGACATGCACTTTTCTGGTCACAAATTCTGTTAGAATTATAAAGTGGACATAACATTAAGTATAGCAGGAGTACTTACTTAAAAGATAGATTAGATTAGGTTGATGTAAACAACACTAAATATCCATTGATGAATCTTCGTTAAAATAAAAGGACAGCTTTTACTCCCACTGGAAGTTACAGAATTGCACCAGCATGACAGTAAGCACAGTATGAAAGTTAATGATGCACAAAACCCAGGTGTCTACACCTGAAAGAAAAGTTACCTGTCAACAAGAAGGACACATAAAAGCTCTGAAGCTCTCAAGACAAACCCAAGCTACACAAGTGTAACTAAGGAAAAACAGTAGTGCCTACAGAAAGGGGATGGTAGGCCACGTCAGGAAAGGCAGCACCTTAAAGAAACAGTAATATGGAGAAAGGAACACCATTATACATTTTCAAACAGAATCACAAAGAACACAGAGAAAACAGGTCTATTTTTAAAGACAATTGTAATTAAGCCAACAGTCAGCAAAACAAATCTAACCATTTTACTTCGCTAAGACTTCAACCAAAACTAAGTGTTTGTTCTTTCCTTGTATAGTAAATGACTATAACAAAATTTGAAAAGCAATACAATCAGTCTAGTACTGTATCCCTAAACATTTAAAAGACACTTCACATTTAAAAGAAAAATTAGTGTAACTGTGTGCATTTGAGCAAAGTTGGACGAGGACTCTTTAGCTTAGAGGCTGAAAGAAAAAGCATCCTTACTTCCCTGGCACAAAGTACAGAGAACATAGCCTTTTGCCATAAAGTCCGGATGAAAGATGTACTTCCAGAGCTTTTGCTCCACCCAAATACAACAGGAAAGGAGAGATAATCTGTCAAGGACTGGAAAGCAGCTTTTTGTTATGGGTTTTTTTCAGTGGGGCTACCTTTACAAGCAGAAAAAGAATAAGCATATTTTAATTATTCAAAAAAAAGCATAACTACAAAAAAATTCCATACAATCTCAAGACATGTGGAAGACTGAAGAACTGGTATGCGCTTGAATTCTAATGATCATCCTGTAATTAAAAGTCCAAAGCAGTAATTCCCTTCCAAAATTCTCAAAGGTTATTAAATGTCATTTAAATCTAAAGACATATTAAAAAATATATATACTATACCTAAGTAATAGTTCTGTTGACTGTTTGGAGGTATATTTTCTTTAGCCATGGAGATTAACATTTTGCTGGTCTCAGAAAGCTTTTCTGATTCCTTATTCTGAAAACAAAGCAAAAGGCATTGCTGCATCACAAGATAAAAGAAATATCACATATAAGAACAACATTATTAACATAATTGTCAGCATTGGAGAATAAAGAGATTGAAAGTGATGCTGGATTAACACATTAAGGAAGTTATACATTTCACTAATACTGCCAGAAGTAGTTCTCCTCTACAACACAGGATTATTAGTTTAATATATTTCAATACATTCAATGTATTTCATGTTATGACCTTCTCCAACCTAAATAATTCCATGAATATCAACTGTGATTTACATCATAATCCACAACTGTTTCACAGTTTACACATATCCTGTGGGGGGGGTTTTTTATGGAGGCTGATTTGATGTGCTGCTTGAAACGATGAAAGAATTACAGAGTATTACAGCGCAAATTTAACACATTTGTTCCCTGCAACTATGCTTTCACCATCCACCTTAGGACTTTATTGAACTATAGGCTGGAAATAGTCTCCTTCTCTTTAAACTTGCTCCAAGCAGAGAAGACAAAAATAAAGGAAGCCCAGTTCCTCACAGCTCCCTAAGAATTAACTTTCTCCAGTGAATAAATCTTTCTGGAGAGAATTATTATAACTTGGTAAAAATATTTATATTACCCACAGAAGGGTAAAGATGAATTCTCATAACCTTCTGATGAAACAAAAAGGGAGTGAAAAAATATTATAATTGCTGTTAAAAGCTCAAGCTGTTTGGGGCTTTAAGTCAAACAACAAACAAATCAAAATTCCTTTTTTAACTGGGGACTTGATTTAGTTACCATATCACTTAGCCAGCTTGAATTATTTAGATACAGCTTTTTACCAGGTACTGGCACTATTAAGACAACTTAATGGTGATCTGCAAATTCTAAAATCCTTCTAGTTTTAAAATTAGGTACTAAAATTTCTAATACGAAAACTGTAATAAGAACAGATCTTGTTTAATTGGATTAAGTAATTTGCCTTTTATATTTCCTTGTTTCCATAACAGAAATGTTGAGGATATTTATACTTTCCATCCCTACCCCTAGCCCTATGCTCTGGAGCAGACAGAGATGCCTGCTAGCCAGCTTCCCTATGGAGGGGGGAAGAAAAAATGATAACCATTCACAAGTTTTCCCACTTGTAAAATATAAATGTTATTTGTATGCGGGGTGGCAAGGAGGTTTTTATAAATCTACATAAATACAGATGCCAAGTATTTCAGTTAGAAATTAATCTGAATAAATACATCTTTAATATATACTTCCACAACAAATAAAGTTTTAAAAGCACATAGTAAAAACAAGCTTATATATCAAGACCCTAGCAATAGAAATGTTTAAATTCACGAAAACTGTTTAATACTCTTACCCTCATTTCCATGTAAGGTGGATCATTTTCAAGTTCTGCTTTATCTTGTGCCAACTTAGCCTTCTGATCTTCAATAAGTTTGTCTAAATCATCTGCCATCATATCTAAAGTTATAGAAAAGACATTGCCTCTACATCTACAACAGAACCTCAAGAATTTAAAGCTCAATTATAGTTATTTAAGACAGCAGAAGTAATACTCAAATTTCCCCTTCAGAACTACAAGCCTTGAGATGTTTGCTCGGTCAACAAAACATCTGACTCAGGCCACCCATCCATGGAGATTACTTGATGTTTTGCCAGAGAAAAAATTCGAAGATTTCAGATTGTAAGACTGAAGATATTCCTCTAATCTTTTTTTTCTAACTTGGTTAAAGTATTTTGGGGTTGTTTTTTTTTTTTAACTGCAAGTCTACCAATGGCCCTTCACAACACACTAGCACAAGTTTATTGTTAAGTAAATTATAACATCAAAACTAGACAACATAAAAAACAGACAGGATAAAAGAACTGTTAGACAAAATAGTACAAAAAGTGCAAAATACACATATACTTTAAAATAACGATCAATCATACAATCAATTCTGGGCTTGTTACTACCACAAGAAGTCATAAAAATCATCAAGCTTATTCAAAACCAAAACCCCAAAATCACAAAACAAAGGAAAAAAAACCCAAACCACAAAACACAAAATGCATGCATAGTATTTCTAGAGTTGGAGCCAACAGTGTATCATTAATTCCTGTAACAATAAAATAGAGGCAGTAAGAACAGCTACAATTCTGCAATAATTGTAAGATCATGGATATCAGGCAGCATTGACTTGCAATCAGACAAGTCACTTCTCTGTAAGAAAACCCGTACTGAGGAAAGCTGCTTACCGCTCTTCCATTAGTTGTGCATCTTGCCTACTTAACTGAAAGCCCTTCGCAACAGAAATTTTAGCACCTTATTTGTGCAATTTACTGTATATTGCTGCTTCTAGATAACTTGATAATAAAAATTAAAGAGAATCAAATTCACAACAATGGAACTGTACACAAGTTAAGGCACACACTCAGACTTTGAATATTCTTTGTTAGGCTAGTGTTATCAGAACTAAAAATACTGCAAAGCTGCATACTAAGTAGTCATAGAAAGAAGGAAGACACAAGCAAAAAGAACGACTGCATACAAGCCTACCCATTCTAATCTCCACTCAGAATTTTCACTAACTCCACTTCAGGAGAAGTTTTGTAAAACCAAACCTGCAAATAAAAAATGCGTGCGTTATATTCCACACCGAAAGGAAGCATGGAACCAAGAAGAAAATTATGACCTCAAACCCCTCTAATACTACCCATACAACTTAAAAAAACCCGATTGCTTAGGCAGGTTCCTAAGCAATCCCATCACATGTGGTACCTAAACACAGGTTGTACAGCAGTTTTATTGAAGTTAATTCAGTATCTTGCTAAAGCCTACAGATTGTATGAAGTAAACAACTGGCCAACGATAAAAGCATATAAGAAAATATATATTTCTTATATATCCTTCAGGAAAAGGATCAAAGAATTTAAAAACAAAAAAACCCATCTCAAAGACCAGCAGAGTAAGATACTACATAGGTAAACATAAAACGATGCATCCAGAGACTGAAATAAATGTTTACTAGAAGATGAAGAGAAAAAAAGTCAAAATTCCATCAGATAAAGTAATTGCATGCTGTTCATTTAAAGAATACACCCGCTTGACATATTCCCTAAAATGTATTCTTTTAAACATTTCTTCTTGCATTAACACCATTTTTTAAGTCATAATACAAAATTATAGTATTGCTACAGAGGAGGCAGAACTAGGACAACCTATTTACAACTCCTAGTGGTAACAGAGGACAATCAATTCCAAAAATAAATTTCTCCATCTGATTTGTCCTAAATCTTTAATCCCATTAGTTTTGCACACTACTAAAGGATAGAAGAAATCTAAAAGAGGGTAAGTTTCCAGGCACTGATAAATTTTATTTAGCCTATCAGGTTGCTTAAGAATAACAAAGAAACTGTTCTGAATGGGTGAAACAATCTAAAAGTTTGTCTCATCACCTACCCAGTGCTGCAAAGCCACCAAGAGGAAAATTACCACATACAGAAGGCAGCGCTGTGAGAAGTCTTTTCAAAAGCTTGTTGGCTGTAACATCTGTATTCCTTACCTCTACTTACAATAACACGTATAAACTCTAAAACTGTTTCCAAATCACTGTAATGGAATGGTACCAAACTTATTCTGAGAGACAGTATACGGAAAAGAGTATTTGCAGTATATTTTCTATCTAGTACAAGGAACACAATGAATATTCTAGCATTCTGCACTCCCAACATACTGCTCAAAAGAGCAATACAATAAATTAAAAATCGGGAGACAAAACAGTTGCAGCTGAACTACACAGGCAATTAAATTGCTGTGAGGAAAGCTCACAACTCCAGCCCTTACAAAATACTAAGACTACTAACGCTACAGCAGTGTTGATTCAACATACCTTTAATACAGCTAAAAAGCCAGGAAAAGTGGCCAATGCCTCTTAGAAAATAGCTAGACATTTTATGTCTTACACCCTTTCTGCCTGAGTTGATCTTCTTAAAATAAGCATGACTGCAAACCTTATAAGCAAGAGTATATTATACTGAAAGCAAAAGAAAAGAAATTAAAAATAGTATACATTCGAAGCAAAAGACTGATAATTTGAATGTGATACATAAAGTTCAGAAAATATATCAGTATGTAAGCAAATATCTTGCCAAATATTAATCAATTTTATCATCTGCTGTATCAAGTGAAGAGATCGTGACTAATCACAATAAAAATAAAGAAACAATACAGTTCTATCTGAAAAAAGTGCTACTGCAGTCCCCAGCTGTGCAGTGAACTATGTGATGGCGCTGAGTGCTGAACTCACAAACCGTTAACTCCAAACTGACTTCATGTGAGTGCACAAACATACGAAGGTAAAGCCTGGCACTATAAAACCACTTCAATTCGAAGCAAAACAATCTAGTTTAGCAATGTGTCTGAATGCATTTTGTGCCCTTCTAGACCCTTGCAATTACTAGTACAAGTTGCCGATTCAGAACTAAGCTTGCAGACATTGCATCACGGGCACGTGCATAGAGCAAAAGGGAAAATCAGAACATGCTGATTTTGAAACATTTGAAAACCCAAAAATAAGCCACATGCCCCCAAAATCATGAGGTACAAACAACATATATTTCAAGGTTTTGGAAAACATAACGTTTTGTGACTACTACTTTAAAAAATGTCTGATAGTATAGATCTATCAGCTTTTCCGTCTTTAAATCTTGGATGTATTTGCATTCCTAAAACACTGCATTATTCAAAATGAAATTCCATTAAACACCCTGCTGCTATACACTCAACTGCTGTCTGAAAATGTCCCATAAAATAAAAAAATGTATTTTTGCTTTCAAGAAGATTTCAGTTTTTCATAACTTTTTTTTCTCCTTTTAAACTGGAAGTTTTTACAAAAGCAACTCTGAATAATTATAGTCAGCTAGGTAGACTTCAACTTAATCAAATATACCAGACAATAGCATATAGCTATTTAGGAAAGTAAGTCAAGTTTGACCCTGAGATTTTAACTGGATCCATGCCCAGAGTAAACAGTGCATGTCTGTTTCCATGTGGATTATATCTAGTGGTGTACTGTTTATCTACTTAATCATCCAAAACAACGTATACTGCAGTCTTTTTTACGCTTTCTCTTACCCTCTACTTGTTCAGGAAAACACAGCACAAAATTTCAAGACAGCATTTAAAATTAGACAGATTTCACCTCTTCTGTGCTACCATAATATTAAAATAACATTAGGAAAACTGGCAAAATGGCAATTCCCATCCATACACGCTGCAGCAAGGGGTGGCAAGGAGGGAAGTGCTTTCACAAAGCAACTATGTGCCACGTTCAGTAATCGTACATACAGATCATATGGTCACATAACCGTGTCGTTAAGGAATATTTTTCCAAGTTTCACCCAAACTTCCTAAGGTCTCCTAACAGCCCGTACGGGCTGCTTCTCTAGACCCACTATAGCCCTGTGAACAGCATACAGAACACGCTCTTGCTGACAAGAGACGTGCCTCCTGTACCTTTCACCTTCCTTTCTTTCACGTTCTTATATGAAAAAGCAGAAAAAATCCCAGGGTCCGAAGGCTCACCCGTTAATAAACTGACTAAAACGAACACGACTTTACGAACTGTGAAGGCAATTAACCCTCAGAACAACCAACCAGCAAGTTCCGCGACTTACTTCCTTCCCCTCACCATACGGGCTTACCTACTTTTCCAGGACACGTACTCTGATGCAAAAAGACACTAATTTCGGAAAACCTTCAGAGCCGGGAGATCACGTCCCTCTCCGCCTGACGGGGCTGAGCCTCTGCCGCGGCCTGCAGCGCCCGCCCGCGCACGGGCCGCTCTCAGCGGCGTTTCCCGGGCAACCCCTGAACCCCTTTAGAAACGCGGCGCCGTAGTTAGGCAACGGCCACACAATGAACGGCTCCCGCCGGAAGGCCTCGCGCAGCCCCGCTGCCCCACCCCCCTCCGCGGGGACGCCCAAGCCCGGCACCGGGGTCCGGGCCGCGGCCGCCGCGTCCTCGCCCTGCGCTGCCTCCCGGGCCCATCCCGTTCCCCCACAAGCCGTCGCTCGTCTCGGCTGTCCCCACTCCGGGCTATGAACCAGGCGGCCGCACGGCCTCCACGCGGCGAGGCGGGCAGACCGGGCTGCCGGGGGAGGACGTGGGCTGCGGGCACCGTCCCGACCGCACCGCTCACCGGCACCGGCGACCGCAGCTCTCTTCGCGTCCCGCGCGCGTTCCCGCCTCCCCGGAAACCGGCGGGCGGCGCCCAGCAGCGCCCCCTGCTGCTCCGGAGGGCGGAGCGCCGCACCCCTTTTACCCCGGAGCCGCCAGCAGCTCGCCTCCGTCCCGGGGCAGGGCAGGGCCGGGGTTGCGCTGCCGCGGCTTTAACCGGCGAAGGGGAGCGGGCAGGCGGCCTCCCTTCAACGGAGGCCTTCGTGGGCCAGCCCCTGTGAAACACCGCTTGGCCGGCTGGGCGGCGGCGCGGAGGGACAACGCGCTGTAGCCCCCAGGCGCTTCTGTCGGGCCGCAACGCGACATGCTGTGACTGGGGTGCGCTGAGCAGCCCCAGGGCGACCCGCTGGCCCTGGCAGCGCCCGCCAGCGTACGCCGCCCGGCCGCGCTCCCTCTCGCAGCGGCCGCGGCGCAGAGCCGAGCGCTCCCGCTGGGGGCGCGGCGCCGCCCGCCCCGGGCCTGCGCGGACCGTACCACCTCCCCGCAACCCCCCGCTCGCTTGGTTCCGCCGGCGCGGCGGTGAGGGGAGCCAGGACCAGGGCCGGGGCCGGGCCCGGTGCGGGGGGCGATGGCGGCGGCGGCGGCGGGGAGCGGCGCTTCCGGGAGCGGGATGGCGCAGAAGACGTGGGAGTTGGCCAACAACATGCAGGAGGCGCAGAGCATCGACGAGATCTACAAGTACGACCGCAAGCAGCAGCAGGAGATCCTGGCGGCCAAGCCCTGGACCAAAGAGTGAGCGAGAGCGGGGCCGGGCCGGGCGGCGGGGCGGGCGGGCTGGCGGCGGGGGCCTGAGGCGCGGGCCGGGCGATGGGGCCGGCCCTGACGGCTTCCGCGGCCTCTGCCTTGCAGCCACCATTACTTCAAGTACTGCAAGATCTCGGCGCTGGCGCTCCTGAAGATGGTGATGCACGCCAGGTCGGGGGGCAACCTGGAGGTGATGGGGCTGATGCTAGGCAAGGTGGACGGGGAGACCATGATCATCATGGACAGCTTCGCCCTGCCGGTGGAGGGCACCGAGACTCGCGTCAACGCTCAGGCGGCCGCCTACGAGTACATGGCTGCGTACATTGAAAACGCCAAGCAGGTGAGGAGAGGCGGCTGCGGGTGTTTCTCCCCCTCCGCGCTGTGGCGGCGGGTCCGGTGGACTGATGGCGCCGGAACAGGCTGTGAGGTTTGCAGGCGTCCCCACCCCCACCCCCAGTGAGAAAGCGGCTGCCCAGTTGCCCTGTCTCTTTTCAGAAATGGCTAAGAGAGGGCTGTGTCAGCAGCCGGGAACACGGGGCCCTCTCAGCGTTTTCACATGTATATTTCCGTGTCTTACAGCAGGTCATCACGTACTGGGTTCTCCTTTCCAAACGTCTTGCATTGCTTCAGGAAGCATTTTCTTGGCTGCATCTGGTGGCTTGTGGAGGGAAGAAGGAGAGAGCATGTTTCTAAAAGAGCTGATACAATATGTGTTTCTAAGAACAGTATGCAAAATTAAATATAAAATATGTACGTGTCAGATATACGATTTGTAGATCAGGAATATGATATTTATTCTTACATTCTTGCTTTCTGAAGTCTTACTGCATAGCCATAGTGCTGTTTTCCATAAAAATTAAGAAGATGCATTTGTGAAGAAAATGCCAATGAAGGAATAAGTAAATTTCAGTGCAACTTAATTATTCATGTTTATAATGCGGAAATTTATATGAGCTTACTCAAATGTCTGTTGCCTGTCTTTGTCCCCCTGTATCTAGAGGTCCATGTCATGTTCAGCTTGACTATGCAGTAAACTAATTCTCACATGCAGAAGGATAACAGAAATATGAATCTAACCTATGGCTGATGTAGAAACCAGCATAGTGTATTAGAGCACCTACTGATGTGCTTCTTCCAATACAGGGCAATCCTGTACTACAAATAAGCGCTGAAATGTTTAGCTGTCCAAGCTCAAGTAGTTTTGAGGCCCAGTTTGCCCTTTGCTTTTTCTTCAATCATCAAACTGTTTTAAACCAGCTAAAATCAGAAGCCCCTTGTTTATTCACTGGAGATAATGGAGCAGTATTCGGGTTATTTTGGAGACTTTTACTTGTATTCACAGCCTTCTATACAGTTTAAGATACTTAAATAGATACGAATTAGTCTGGATCATAACATCAGAAAAGAGTAAACATAATCCAGAAGTAGCTATATCCTGAAACTGGTTTTAACAATTCATCCCTGTTTATGAGGAAATTTAGAAATCATTTATTTAGTTCCTTTTATCTGAAAATTATTAATGTCATGATGCTAATACTGTTTTTGCAGAAGAGTAGGTAACTTGAAAGATGTTTTTACCTAAACATGTAATCATACTATCCGGTTCTTAGGTAAAAATAATGGTTTTGAAAATAGTAAGTACGTAGCATAAAATTAGTATTTTTCTCATATACAGTTAGTTTGTTTTATGTTTAAAACAGTCCATGTTTATGTAGGAGTACTTCCTTGATAGGAAAAGTTTTTTCTAGTTGTTTATATTGTACAGTTTGTCTATAGTTGGTTTCACAATTTTGAAATTGAACTTGTGTGCAAATATAATTACACAGCTTTACTGGTGCTCTGGCAGAGTTTGCTTGCTGACCATTCCACACTTGATTTTGGCAAACAGTTGATCCTGGAATAGCTCTATTTAATATTAGATTGCAAGTTGATATATTCCCCTGCATAAGTACTTTACAGACACCAGCATTCTAGTTATTTGCTTCTCCATGGGCAGGATCTGGTGTTAATACAGTTAAAATGTGTTATTCGGCTTTGAAAAATAACACGTTCTTTAGTGTTTTCTTGGTGTCTATATCTGTGTTATGGGAGTTGTAAAGAAAATATAAATAATATTCACCAATTCAAAAATAAAATAATTGTTCCATTCAGTAGGCAGTTTGGGTGTTCTGTCTCATCTCAATATTTTTCTGATTTAACCTCCCTGATGTATTTAGTGTTTGGCAAAACCAAGCAGGTGATGCATCCACACATACAACTCACAGTTAAGAACTGGCATATAGGGTTGTACCAAAATTATTCAGCTCGGTATGGAGCAGCCAGTAAGCAATTCCTGAGAGAGAATTACAAAATTAGGTGTGATAGGTGTTTATTCTGTTTGGGTTTTTGTTTTGTTTGTTTTTCTTCCAGTACTTGTACAGATAGCCAGGGGTATTCTTTGGAAACTCCTGTTTTGAGTTTTTCTGATCCTAAAAATCTCAAAAATTAATCTTCTGGCTTCCAGAGCATGCTCTGGCAATAATTTCTGTTACTTCTGGAGTTTGAAAACATGCCTCTGAAGTTATTTTTTTGAAACCTACCAATAATGTCTCTGTATGCCTCTGAGATGTGTTACTGTACTAAAAAATTAATATCTGTTCTCTACTGACATACGATACATTATCTGAGATTATATAAACTTTATATATACTCCTAAGAAATTTCTCATCCACACTGAGGAGTCCCAGCTTACTTACCATCTTGCCATGTGAAATCTCTTCTGTACTTCAGCTGTTGCTGAAGAAGGAGCTCCTGGCTCCTTGAAGGTCTTTGTTCTGTGGTAGTAGTTGTAACAGAGAATGCTAATATTACAAGTTGTATGGTTTCTGGAAAATAATTCAGCAAAATAAGACATGGTTTTAGTATTTAGTTTAGTAAGTTAGCATCACAGGCTGTGTGTGCTCTTTCTGTCCTTACCATGTTGTGTGATGCAGAAAGGCCCAATAGAGGGCAGCTGATATTTTTGGAATGGAGATTAACACTGGGTGTGTTTTTCTTCACTGCTGTTAGGTTGGTCGTCTAGAAAATGCAATCGGCTGGTATCACAGTCACCCTGGCTATGGCTGCTGGCTCTCTGGAATTGATGTCAGTACCCAGATGCTTAATCAGCAATTTCAAGAACCCTTTGTAGCAGTCGTTGTAAGTACTGGGTGATAGTTGATAAAAACGCATAGCAAACTATGCTGAGGGGAGAATAACTTGTACATTTCCGACTTAACATTCTAGTAGTGTGTATTTTGCATGGTGGAAGTGTTAGATCCAAATTTTGAATTGGTACTGCTCCTTTTGCTTTGCTGGCCATGTACTGATCAAACCAGTGGTATTCCTTACTGAGGCCATTTTCACTGCATTGTTCCAGGTGTGGTATCTCTGTAGGAATCCATACATCACTCTTAACTTAAAGTTCTGCTTGGTACTTTCGCAAAAAAAAGTATCGAGCAACCCATATTCAATCTCCTGCAACAGAACAAAAATCTGTTTCTTTTGTTGTGTTTGTTGCTTCTGTCGAAATAGAACAAAATGTGTTCACAAAGTTCTGTTACTTGGCATCTAAAATGCCTTTTAAATTAAATTAGTAGCATAGTACAGGTAGAAGACATATCTTAAAAAAAAAATCCAAAGAAACTCTTCAGGCCCTTTAAGGTCTTCCAGGCTTCAGATCACATTTGAAATCAAAACTAAACCTTATTTTAAATAATATTTGTATAACCATCACTAGTGAAGCAAATAAAGGGAAAAAGACTGAAATTAGTCAGGAGTATAACTCTGATGGAATTACAAATGACCCTTAAGAAGTATTTCCACCGTGCGAGTTTTCTTATGACGTAGTTTCACAGATTCAGAACACTTTCCTTGGGACTGCTTCCCCCCTTCCCCACCCCACCCCCCTTCTTTTTTTAATTGCTTTTAAAATTAAACAGGGCGTGAGTATATATGTTTGCAAGGAGTTTGCTTCATTAGTTTCCTGTATTTAGGAATATGCAGCGGATCCCATAATACTTTTTCTTACCTCTAGGGGTTATAAGATTAAAATGCAGATATTTATTATGGTTTATTGATTGTTCTTAAGTGCAATTTCTTTAAAGTATTTGGGAAATAAAAGAAAATGAGTTTGAAAACATGGTCCACAGAAGGCTATTAATATTCCCATCTTTTCAGAGAGTCTCGTACCAACAGACGCCAACTGAAAAAGTACTGTTTATGACAAAACTAATACAATATGCACTAATTATATTTCTGCAATAGAATTACTGTAAAGTTAATTTATGCCTGTAATAATTTATAAAATGCACATAACAAGCATTATTTGTATTTCTACAGATTGATCCAACAAGAACAATATCTGCAGGAAAAGTAAATCTTGGAGCATTTAGGACATATCCTAAGGTAAATAGTTAAAATTATTAGTGCGTGATCACTGAACTGTTTTTAAATCAGTAATAGATTGATTCTAACAATTACTGTAGTTTGATCATCTGACTGATCTACTCTGTTCTACTGTATGTTATTGTTCATTCACAAAGAAAAGACTAAAAGAAAAAGATGTGCTGATATATTGGTTATTGCATGTTTTTGGATATTGATTACACTTACAAAGGTTGACTTCTAGTTTGTTTTTCATAGATTTTTGGCAGTATTAAATCAAGTAGACTGCCTAAATAGTGGAGCTGTTCTTAATATATAGCTCCATGTAACTATTTTTTTAGTGGATATAGTGGTAGGTGGTATTCATCAAAATAGTCATGTTAATTCTTTAACATATTTTACACCTAAACCCAGATGTTAATAGCATGTTTAATATGTTTTGATATGCTTTCCATTTTAGGAAAGGAAGACTCAAAACTATCTACTTAAGTCTTTTTAATAAATACCACAAATCTTCACAAAATAATGTACAAAAAAAAGTTAATTATACAATATGGAAGGGTTAGGCTAAAACCTAGAGAATTACATAAATATGAGAGATCTAGATCTCCAAATGCAGTCTTTTATTTATACTTCTGGCAGAAATACAACAGTGCTATTTCATTTCAATCTAATAAAAGTTCAGGTATATCAAGTATCCAGTTATTATTGACTCATCAAGAAGTTCAGGCTGACATCTAGTAAAACTGTAATTAACAGTAATGTTTGTGAGAGGTTCCTAGCTGCATTCAAGTATTACTTTTCTGAACAAATACACAAGAGATCTTAGAACAGTTTGTGATTCAGGAGAAAATTCAATAGGCAAAACCACTTCATAAATACTTCAAGAATTCTGAGCAGGGAGAAGAATCCTGCACCTGAAAACCAAACTGTATATACAAAACGCGTATTAGAAGCCTACTGTTAGGGAGTCCTCATGGTGATCTGCAGGCAGTTCTTGCCTAGTTAGTACCTGTGAGAGGCACCATCTTGGCTATATAAGTAACTGAGATGTTAGGTATCCCTAAGGCATATCTAAGGCATGGCTGTTTCTTCCCTCTTCTCATGCCTCCTATCCTCCCTCAAAAAAGGACTGAAATAACTTCTAAGAATAGGTAGAGAATTACTGTCTTAGAAGAAGTTTGCTCTTTCATTGATTTAAGAAATTACCTAATCATAGCTTGCCATCTTACTTGTTTGAAAAATCTCAACTATGACTACTAGTTTACTTCCAACATGCTTTTTGATTGACCTGAAAATGTAATGACTACTGGTAAGGCAAAAGAAAATTCCAAATTTCAGGCTACTGGGGAAATTCATTTTCCCTAGGAAGAATAAAGTAGAATTGCATAAACTAGAGTTTTTCTGAAGTGCTTTCAGAGGGTTTAAGCATTTTAAAAAGTCCCTTAATTACTGTCTGTTTTGCCCTTTGTTTAATTTTTAGGGCTATAAACCTCCAGATGAAGGTCCCTCTGAATACCAGACTATTCCACTTAATAAAATAGAAGACTTTGGTGTGCACTGTAAACAGTAAGTAACATAACAACTACTAACTCTAGCACAAGTTCTCAATTTTTGTGTTTAGGTTAGTGATTCAGTACAGAAAAGTACATTTCTTTAAGTGTTTCAAGTCTAAAAGTTCTTTGTTGCTTTAGCACTGTTTTTTGAAAAAGTGTTATTGTTGTTTATCAGGAGATCTTTTAAGGGAGAACTGCCACAAAGATGAAGATTAACTCTGTTAAAAGCTTTAGCAGTTCATTCCTGAACACCTTTAAGCAGCGTTTTTTTCTTAGGGCAGGGAGGAAAGGGTCAGATATAGACTTAGCAGTGGGGCTAGGAAGACTGTAATCTTCCTAGTCAGCTCTTCGGAGTAGTGGCAAGTGCCATGCATCTTGTTATCCTACATCACTGGGCATGTTAAGATTTTTTCTGTCTTTGGTAGGATTGGAAAGAGGAACTGCTTCAAAGGTAACATCAGCAACAGGAAAAATCACTGCTTTTTCTGTCCTGCTAATTTACTTTCCATTAATTAAAAAGGTAGTATAGTTTTAACCATTCTTTCTTTAACTGTTCTATCCCAGCCACGTGTTCCTTGCTTCATACCTTCATTTACTTACTTGGCAAGGCATTTGTTTTGCTGGTCTGGTTCCATGATCTGGCCCAACTTGTGGAAGCACGTACATTCTTGCTGGTTAAGCTAAGGTGGGGTGGAAAGTAGAGACAGATGTTGGAGACACAGGGTTTGCAAAGGAAAGATGGGACTGCTTCTTTCAATAACAGCCTGGTTTCAATTCTACCTTCAGGTGTTTGACAGGCCCTACAATTTAAGCAGCTGTGTACAGAGAACTTGAAGATCTGATTGACACCCATGTGTCCTGTAGACTGTTGCGTAGTTTTTTCCACAGTTCTGTTGCATGGATATCTGTTCTTCAGTGCACTTTATAGTTGCCAGTGCATTTATAGTTGCGTGCAAAGTTTGACACTGAAGAGATGAAGAAATTAAAACAGTTGGAATTAGTCTTCCTATTCAATTTGAGGAAAAATCCATAACAGTAGCTACACAGAAATCTTTGCAGAACTGTAATGTTCCCGTCATTTCAGAGGTCTGGCATTAGCCATAAATAAACCCATGCTTTTAAGGAAGGTATGTTTCATCCTTTCTATTTTAGAGGTGTTTGGTTTGGGAGAGCTGCTTGGTGGTTTTTTTGAAGTTGGAAGTGCTTAATAGTTATCATTCTAATCTCCATTTCAGGGAGCTGGCTTCTTGTACAAGCCATTTCTTTCCTTCCAGACCAAGAAAATATTTTCCAGTCTTTCCCAGAAGGAAAAAGCTGTTAGGCAAAGAGAAGAAAAAAAAACTGGAAATGTGTCACATTACTGAATTACAGATAATACAAAATATTAGATTGGTGGTGTCCTCTCAGGAGTATGGGTAGTCTGACTAAGAATTAAAAGTTGAGAACTTGAATGATGATCATAGAACCGTGGGATCATTTAGGCTGGAAAAGATCTTTTAAGATCATAGAGTCCAGCTGTTAACCTAGATACCAAGTCTATCATTAAACCCTGTTCTAAGCGCCACATCTATTAGTCTTTTAAATGCCTCCAGGGATGGTAACTCAACCACCTCCCTGGGCAGCCTGTTCCAGTGCTTGTCAACTATTTTGGTGAAAAATTTTTTCCTCATATCCAATGTAAACCTCCTCTGGCACAACTTGAGGCAGTTCCCTCTTGCCCTGTCACTTCTTACCTGGAAGAAGAGACCCAACACCCACCTCACTGCAGCATCCTTTCAGGTAGCTGAAGAGAGCAGTAAGGTCTCCCTTGAGCCTTCTTTTCTCCAAGCGAAGCAATCCCAGTACCCTCAGCTGCACATCATAAGGCTTCTCTAGACCCTTAATGATCCTGTCTGTTTGGAATGCCAGTGACTTCATAGTAGCAGTCTGAATAATCCTAGTCAAACTTCTCTCTTTTAATTGGTGTTCAATGCCCAAATACAGCTGCTTCCATTTTATTTTTTTAAGCAAGTTTATTACACAATTCCTCCAACAACTTGGATTTCACTTTGAATGTGCCACATGTCTATGAAGAACTGACCTGCTACCTCATTTTTCTTTATATATGTGAAATAAAGGTATTTGTTCTATCACAGAAATATTAGTGTTGTGTGTTGGTGAACTTCAAAGCATTGTTATCTCAGATGGAATTTCTTACAGAAATGCTAAGCAAAATAACTTTCCAGAGCAATCAAGAGATAATATGATTATTGATAACCTGCTTGGGAATTTCCTGATCAACATTAAGTTTAATATAGCTCTTTAATGTTGCTGTAATTTACCAACACAAATGACTTTGCATAGCTCAGCTTTCAGTCTGCTTTATCATCTCTTGTGATTTCTTAGCATCACTAAAGCCTGGCTTTTAAAATGGGTGTGGTAGAGTGTAAGATGGTTTGCCTGTTTGTACCATTTACTTCTGTCAGACGTTCCTAATTGATTAGAGGTGATATATGCAGAACTGTAACCATCTGTAAGTGGCAATTATAGTATTAAAGATCTTAGAATCATTGAATTGCACAAGTTGTTAAGAGAATAATTTAAAAAAACTTGCAATCTCATTAAAGAGAACACAGCAATATATGTGGGGATTATGTATACCTGTGTTAAAGCTATATATGAAACACTTTTGGAAAATCTTTTAGAGTTAGAATTGGAACTGAGGGTAACTTTTATTGTTCAGTGCTTCAAATTTTTGAAGATATTTGCCATTGATAGCGATTTTTTTGAGATACGTGTGCTTTAGGTGTTAAAGGAAAATGACACATTTAGATGAAAGCTTATTTTGTTTGCATGTTTGTTTTTAAAGGTATTATGCTTTAGAAGTCTCGTACTTTAAATCATCTTTGGATCGTAAATTGCTTGAGCTTCTATGGAACAAGTACTGGGTGAACACTCTCAGTTCTTCTAGTTTGCTTACTGTAAGTACCGTGGTATGCTTTCATGTGCATATATGAATTCATTAGTGCTGAAAGCCAGACCCTCTACTGTAAAATGCTTAATGGGACACTGATATAGATAGATCCCACATTATGAATCTATTTGTCAGATTAAAGAAAGGAAGGTTTTCTTAATCATAAATACTGGAATGTTCCTATATTTGCTCTTTAAAAGTAAAAGGTGAGAATAACTTAATTTTACTGCATTCTCTATATGCTTAGATTTTGTCTTAAACACCTTTTAACCTTGTATCTCTTTACAGCACTCTAATGAATAGTATGCCTTAAAATAGTGCTATTGAATAAGTAAACACTTTTTTAAAAAAAATCAAACCCCAAAAAAACAATTGAACTGTTACAGCAAGCTTGCAACATAAATACTGCAGGTAGACCTTCAATGTACAGCTCAACATCAAAAACTTCCTTCTGCAAAAGCCGATTGTATACCTTTTCTTGTCGTCAGAACCAACTGAATTTCACTTATTATTTTGTAACTTAGGTCATAGGTGGAAAGTAATAGAGAGTGCTCATTTCAGGCTTTAGGCATTAAGCATTTGTCAGCTTCTGTTGCCACTTCTGTATCACTTGCAGATACAGGTTAAAATGTGCAGTGCTACAGTCTTAAAAGCTGTTTTCAGATTTTGTTTATTTTGTGTGTAAATGCTGGAATTTATAGCTTAGAATTCAGTATGTTTATTGCCTTCTTTCTCCTAAGAATGCAGACTACACCACTGGCCAAGTCTTTGATTTGTCTGAAAAATTAGAACAGTCAGAAGCTCAGCTTGGAAGGGGCAGTTTCATGCTGGGTTTAGAGACTCATGATAAGAAATCAGAAGACAAACTTGCAAAAGCAACAAGAGACAGGTAAGATCACAGAATGGTTTGGGTTAGAAGGGACCTTAAAGATCATCTAGTTTCAACCCCCCTGCCACGGGCAGGGACACCTTCCACTAGACCAGGTTGTTCAAAGCCCCATCCAGCCTGGCCTTGAACACTTCCAGGTTTGGGGCATCCACAGCTTCTCTGGGCAACATGTTCCAGTGTCTCACCACCCTCACAATAAAGAATTTATTCCTAATATCTAATCTAAACCTACTCTCTTTTAGTTTAATGCATCCATGTGTTCATCCCTGTAAAAAGTGATGTTTTGTTTTGAATTTATATCATGCCTTTAATTGTAACTTACCTTGATTATAGGTAGGAATGATCAGATTATAGATAGGAATAAGAAAATCTAGCCTTTACTACACCTAAAATGGCTTTTCAATCTTTGTTTCTGGAATAAATAGTTTATTAAACAAAAGATCCCTATTAAATTGCGTCAGTAGATGGCAAACCAAAAAAGATGTTTTCTGTCAAATGCAAAATGGTAGTATTGCTAGAAAATAGCACATTTTATGTGGTTAATGAGGTTTAAACTAACAGTAAATAATATTATTATATAGAATGTGATTTTAAGAGTTAGTGCTAACAGTCCAGTAAGTTTAGTTTACAGTTGTGTAATATTTCCACTCACTTAAATATTTAAGAAGTCCCTTTTTTCCATATTTCTTAATTAATACATCCTTTTCCCACAAACAAAGAAGGGTGGCTTTTTGGTTTGGGTTGGGTTGGGTTTGGGGTTTTGGGGTTTTTTTAGAAGTAGATTTACAGACATTCTGGCCTTTATATTTAGCTACCCTGCCTGATAGCAAATACTTGCTATTATCAGTTAATGAACTTACCGCCACTGAGTGTACAGCATTATTTCAAAGCCATTGTAGTGTCTTCCCTCAGTGTCCTTATATATGTTTATTGGTAGTCAGCCCTTTTCTTTTGTGAACTTTGAAGTACAAAATTTGCTTCTCACTAATATCTCACCCAATAATCTTAAGAACAATATGTGTGCTTTAGACTATCTAGTGTTACGGTTACCATTTTTCCAAGTTAAAATCTTTAACAAAGAGTAATAGTATCCAACAAGTCATACAGTATCTTGGGCTGTTCAAGAACATTGTATTTGGCAAATTTCAGACTTTGAAAACCAAGAAGTACTGTACTGTACATGCTAGTACAATCTGAGGTCCATCTGTGGAGAAGACAGGACTCACCTGCATGCATCTTAGGAGTGTTCTGAGTGAGATACAATTCCATTTAATAAGGAACAATTCTGTAGAATCCCTTGGAACAGACAGAAAAAATTGGCATAAAATCTAGGATGTTCAGCTCCAGATCTGGTGGCTTCCTGGTCCTCTTCCTCATCATTTTATCCTGATACGTAGAACAGTTTCTTGTATTTTTTCTTCCCCACCCACCCACCTTGCCCCCGTTAGCAATGTGTGCCATAGTACAAACTTTACTAAGGAGCTGATTTTTGAGATACCAGATTAGTGGCAAGTTTAATAATAGCTAAAAAAATCAAGAGACAAAATGGAAGCCTTTTGTGAAGAGACTTGATTTATAAATAAATTATTTTATTTACATCATGTTCAGTATGACTCAGGTGAACATGGACTTTGCTTTAATAAGGAGAGGAGTCATCCTTTGTTCCACAGTAAGCAGTGAGGGAATACCTGCAAATGTAATATGGTCATTGCTAAATGGAATCAGCGTTGCTGTTGTGCTAGTGTCTTCTGTGCATTTGTTTCCATGTTACGGAAAGTAAACAGCTTGTACAACTTTTCTAACAAACATGTTTGACTAGGAGGAGGGTTAACTTTACAGAAGTTAATACCCATTTAGATTATTTTAGCTGTAGAATACATTTGCAGTGGAAGGCTATTGCTAACTCCCAACAGCCCTGTTAAGTGATAACACCTAGTTCCTGTGGTGAAACAGTTACAATAGCAATGCTTTAAAGCCATGAGAAAGATGGAGTTGCTGACAAGTTTGCTTTGATTTTGATCCCTTGTTGGTGTGCCATAATACTGATGGCATTTTATTTTCACATGACTCTCACATGCTTACAGTTACTCTAAGAAATAACTCCTCCTCTGATCATCCTACCATATTATTTCTTGCAGCAATTTTTGTTTCCTGTTTTTATTTAGTAATCATCAGTAGTTTATAAATTGTAAGACTGAAAGGGATTGTTGTTGTCATCAATTCTGCTTTCCTGTGTAACAGGCTACTGTAGTTCCCAAAATGGATTGTAACACTTCTACAGATCCATGTTTTTCTTCAACTAATAATCTTTCCTAAGAAAAAAGACAGTAGAAGACTTGTGCAGACACCAGGACAATTGATGCTGTGGCACCTAAATTACTTTCAGGAAGTAAAATTGCAAAGTTTGCTAAAGGGCTGTCGGGTGTACCTTTTATAGGAAGAACGCTGTAAAACTTTAACATCAAAGGTGCTTACGCTTGGCTGTATGATATCTTCATATCTGTACATACACATCTCTTAAGAGCTGTTCTCTAAGAGTATGCATGCATTGGCCAATCTGTGCTCCAAGCTGGCTTCCTTTGTGGAGGATTCCTTTATCTAGTAGTAATGTATGCCTATTCTCCATGCCTTCAGGGCTGATCCATCTTTTGCATTTGTATATTTTGTTTTGAGACATTTTTATTTGTTAGCTTGACCCTACATCCCCGAGCGAGCCACACTGGATGCAACTTGGATCAATAAGAATCCTTTCAGCTCTTTGGGGGTTTTGTACATGTTTCATATTTGGAGTAATAACTGATCAGCTCTATACACATATCCTTTAATGTTCTCTGTAAAGTTTCTCAGAGGAGCTGTGGTTACTGTGCATTGCTGGCCTGGAGTTGGGCAAGGAGATAAAGTTGAGAACAGTGAGAGCCTTCAGGTATTGGTAACAGCTGGTAGCTCCATTCCCCCAGGGATTATTTTTTTTTAATCATTTTTTTTGGTTCAGATGGCCACAGAGCTCACTTGCTGTTGTTAATGTAAGGTGTCCTAAACTGACAGACAAAGAAGTCTTCTGGAATTGGTCTTTGTGTGTATAGTGCTTGTCAGTTTGCTTTTTAAGTACCAAAAAGCTATTGGCAACAATGGCTAAATTGCTGCATGTGACTTTTCCTTTCTGGACAGTTGTTAAGATTCATGGGGTTATGGGCACCCTGAACTTCCAAAACAGCTGAATATCTTCAGACAAAATGACAGTTCAGCCTAGTGTTTGGCCAATGTTGAATTTATGCTTGTTTTTCAGCTGCAAGACCACCATAGAAGCTATACATGGATTGATGTCTCAGGTTATTAAGGATAAACTTTTTAATCAAATTAATATAGCTTGAAGTGCATCACCAGCTGATACGCATCTCCAAAGCAGAAAAAGTCGTGGTTTCTTTTGCTTGGACTTGTTCAATTTGGGAAATGAAGCTGGAGTGGAAAATTACTCATTTAATCTGTAGTACTTTAATATTTCCCACCTGTCTGACCAGTTTTAAAGAACAAAATGTTCTGAAATGTAGTGCAACTTTTTGTTCTTTATCATAAAACACAACCAGTTTGGAGAATTGTTCCAAAAGAAAAATAAATGTGACTTACTGGATTTTGCTCTTAGGTATTTATCTCTATTATCCAACTGCAATAAAACAATTTTGAAAATGCATGAGTGTTTGGGGGCTTGAATTTTTTTGGCAAACATTCATCTCCTCTTACTCTTTCTTACTGTTCCACAGAACAGTTCTTGTCCACTCCAGTAGATTAGATAGGTAACCTATGCAGTGTAAGAAGTTTTGTTTCTCAGGTTTTTTGTTTCTGTTTTATTTCAAGAATTTAAATCCTATTTGCTTATCACTTAACAAGTTATTAAATCTAATGGAGCCTTTCCTGATTTAGTTTTACTGGTCCAGCTAGAAGTGGTTTCTTCTTACAGTGACGAAACATTCATGCATGGTATAGCAGTATTTTGTTTGTTGCTTCATGCTCGTTATGGACATTTTGTATTCCTTAGTAGTCAAGTAATGATCATTCTGCAGCGAAACTAATAATAATGTTATATACAGGTGGGTTTTTTCTCCTGCTCACCTTCTATTGCTTGTCATAGTCACTTGTTGCATGCAAAGGAACAAAATGAAAAATTGTCTCTGAAATATGCATTAGGCTAATTTAGGGCCACAGATACTAAAATGCATTAATCATAATTGCTGGCTTACAACATCATGTTGCTGCAGGGCTGATCTAAGTTTGTTTTGGAGGCTTTCATACTGCATTTCAATAATTCAAGATGTTTGGGTTTCTTTTAAGTTTTTATCCTTAATCCTGAGTTTCCTGGGGTTTTTGGAATGTTTACTTTTGGGATAATTTATGCTTTATACAGTATGCCATTACACTCTATACCTTAAGTAACTGATAGTCTTTTTAAACCTTAACTCTGCCTTGATGTGGGTTTTGTTTTTGTTTTGGTCTGGAAATTTTAATAGCTATTATTCATTTGGAGCATTTCATCCAAATGGATTCCAATGTATTTGAAGCTAAGATGCAAGTTATACAATGGGAAGTTATTGTTCAGAAGGGAAATGCAAATACCCTGAAGCAGGAATTCATCAAGAGTTCTAAAGCAGCAGCATCCAGCAGTATAGGAAAAATATATTTAATCAGAGCTGAGATAATTATCAGATGTGCAGTTTTACTGAACAGTTCTATGCTTCTTCCAGCATTGCAGTGGCGGTGGGGAGGCAGGAGAAGAAAGCTGTGGTATTTTAATATTCAAAGCTGTTAGTTTTCTTGGAAATGGCATCGACAGACTTCAGTACAAGCAAGCACAGCACATAAGCCCACAGCAATACCTTTTAAGTTCAAGGAAGGCACAGCAAGTTTTCCTGGCCAGTAGTTTTTCCGAAGTTTCTTCTACAAGTGTCTGTGAGAGTTGAAATTTTAGCACACAGCCCCTGCCCCACTCAATATGTGTTTATGCAAAGAGGTACACTCTCTTGGGAGAGAAATATCTATCAGGAAATATAACCTATGTTGCCACTTTGTAGAATTCTCTTTGCATAACGTGATCCAAAATTGTGGACGTGTATCTACCAGAAATAAATATAATAGTTCAATGTCATATTAAGTCTATTTAGCCTATTTAAACTGTCCTCATTTGTGATAGCAGTGGGCTTAAATTTCACGTGCGTAGGCTCTGACTGAATGGTTTTAGTTACAGTTGGCTTTAAAATACCAAGTTGTTTTACAAGCTGTAGCAATATGAATGCTACAGTTGTCCATTGCATTAGGTGTGTTGTTGCTTGCTGAGTATATAGTGTTATAACTCAATTTAAAATCATATCAAGTAATTATTTTGATGGCTGAAGTAAGCAAGCATACAAAAATCGAGTGCCTTTGACATTTTAATAAATAAAAATCCAATTCAGTGGCCACAACTAATGTCTTCATCTAACAGTATTTGCCAACTGATAATAAAATTATGGAATGCTGACCTGTATTTGAACTTCTTCCCTCTTCTGTTCTTCTGTTTTTCTTTTTTTAAGTTGTCCTACATGCTCACCTTTCTTATGTATGCAACATTTCAACAATTTACACATTCTAATCTCAACAAAATCCAGAGACATATGTATATTTGTAACAATCAAATACCAAGGACTAAGCTGTAATTCCTGATAAAAGTAGCAGTTTCCCTTTATTGTGCACAGGCTTTAAGAAGAGCCTTTCAGATTTATTCTGTGATAACTAGGACAGTCAAAGATGCTTCACTTGCTCTATCAGATCTCCTTCTCTTTGGAAGTTCCCTTCAAATGTTTGGTAAGAACTGGAATGGCAGCTCCTATAAATTAATTTTCTTGCCTGAAAATTGAATGGTTGTGCTTCTGTTGCCATATGGAACCAGAAAAAAAGGCGTATTTTTTCTTGCCTTTCTCTTTTTTAAATTTACTGAATGGCATAAAGCAGTTGGGAGAGTCTGGCTTCTCTTTCTGTTCGCCTGTCGTCCTAATCAATTCTACCTAAAATGCAAATAGGCAAGAGAAGAGAAGGGGTTATGGGAAGCACCCTGCTGGTTGGCCATCTCTGACAGCGGCTGTAGGAGTGCTGCTGGGGAAGAGCACATGGACCTGGCCACTTTTTCACCTGTTTTGAAGGAATCTAGTAGTTTTGTAGAGTGTTTCTAGTTCTAATGGTGTGGCATGTGCCAATTAACAGTATTGTTTGCCTTACTCTCCACCTTTATGATCTATTAGCATGTATCGTATCATCACCTTAGCCTTTTCTCCAAATTGAGAAGTTTCAGCTTTTCCATGCTGCTGTTATAAAGCTGCTGCTTTACCTGCTTGATCATTTTACTTGCCCTCCATACTATGTCTCATCCTGCTTTGCCCTTGACACGCAGAGCCCAGAATGGCACTGTACCTCAGATTCAGATACACGGAAGTTTTATAGAGAGGCAAAATAGTTCTCCCTTGTTCTTGGTACCCTTCCTGGTCACACCCAGTGTTTTGGTGGCTTATTTGGTGGCTGCTGCACATCGAGTTGATGATTTCAAAATCTTAAAAACTGTTCAAACTGGTAGGTACAACTCTGGAAGGCATTGTGTAGGCATGGTTCAGTTATTCCCGAGATGCATTTATCTACGTCAAAGCTCCACTGCCACATTTTTGCACACTCGGCTTTGTGAGATCCTTCAGGAGTTCACCATCAGCATGGTAGTTGACACCTGGAAGAGCCAAGTTACCAGCTAAAAACTTTGAGATACTCAGTTCTCTTAGTCTTGGGGGCTTCATCTGATGGATGTGCCAGTTTCGAAGAGCAGTTTACCTCAATGATACTGACTGTATTTTGTGATGTATTGCCATACTTTTGGGACAGTAAAGTCAAGTGCAAAATACTGTGCTGTCTATAACAAAATTCAGGCTTGGGTTGTCTTTATAATTCAATACAATGTCTAGCAAAAAATTGTATTGTATTCTGAATATCCAGAATAATGCACAGAGAATAGCAACTCAATTATAGGACAAACTTTTAAAAAATAAACACATTGGAGGACAGACATTGAATTGCAGTGACTGTAGGGAAGGATGTTTTGCTCTCTACAGGCTATGCACTGGAGAAAGAGATGGTTTCAGACCTAGTGCATGAATGCTGAGGTGCAGATGTAGAACTTATGCATGCACAATTATTCATTGATCTTGCATATGCCTGCACTGTATCTGACTGCCACATATATATAAACTGAATTATTTCTGAATTATTTTAAAAGTAACTAATGGCAATATAAACATTTCAAATTTATATGTATATGGTATATCTGAGGTATCTGAACGTATAAAGTGGGAGTACTTCTACTTCTCAGATTTTATATGCAGACAAGACACTTAAAGTAGTGAAATTTTGCTTTGAAGTCCCCCATAAACAATTAATTACCCTACTGCACAGATACATTCTTAAGTAATCTATGACATGTAACAACTTCACTGTGGTTGCATTTGCTTTAGCAATGTTTTTGGATAGTGTTTATCAAAACTGTAAAAGCTAAATTAGGTGATCAGGCTATTAGGGTCAATTTTTTTCTAAATAATTCTGCCTTCAGCAGTCCCCATTTGTACCACTAAGCACCAGATTTTCAGAAACTCAGCACTTATTCAGAGGGAAAATGGGAGTTACTAGATGTTAAATGTTTCCCTAGGTGTCTCACATTGGATATCTACTGAAGACTGAGCCTTTCTGCTTAGAATTAGCCCTAATTGGGAGTTTTAAGCAATAATCTCAACATGCTGAAGAAAGTCAAACTTTAGAAAACATTTCAGTCCCAAAAACTCTCTCTGCCACCATTAAAAACCAGTATCTGGACTCTGTTACAAACTCTGTAATCTTTACTCTTACAAGCAGCCTTTGAACAACCTTGCTGAAGTCAAGAAATATTTTTGCTTTAGAAAAAGCTAATTAAAAAAGCTAACCTTGATCTTTTGCTTTTGAGCAGCGTCACAAGTTCTTCAGTCATCCCTTACCTCACATACACACCAGGCCAGAAGAAATATTCCTTGAGCTTTTCATAAATTATTTTTGATTCTGGAATAACAGGCAGCTGTGAGCTGCCTGCAACAGCTCTGTTCACCATCTATCTTTGATATTCCCCGGAAAATTCCCCTTACTCCACAATGTCTCTGTTCAGACACTATTCTACAAGGAACTCTCTTGTTTTCCTTGGCTTCGGTTTGTGCACATGAGCTCAGATTAAATAGAATGAGTTCTTTTAAACTTGCTATTTAGTAAATGAAGCATAATTTTCTTGCATTTCTATCACTTGTGCCTTTATAAAGCTTCAGCTGCCTCTGGTTTTGGATATTTTGGTTCTACCTTAACCTGTCTAGTGCTTTATGAAACTTCAGTGCAGCCAGCTATTCCTGCAGATAAGTAACTTTAGGAGGTACAAGGTTGCCATTAAGTTGGGTACTGGAGCACTCCTGCACAGGGTAGTAGCACGTGGTCCCAAGGCATACAGTGTTTCTATAGCACTCCTCCATTTATTGTAAACTGTAACAGCAGTTGATTATTTGATGTTGATTATTAAAAATGTAGGAATCCAAGATTTAAAGCTAATTGTTGACATGTTACTGTTTCATTTATAAGGTTAAAAATATACTAAATAGAATTAAACATTATCTTACTTATTTTCTCCCCTTTGCTAAATTTTGGAGATTTTTTTTTTTTTATTTTAGGTCAGTATTTTACAATAAGCTTGGGATGTTACTTTCTCTTTGATAAACATACTATTTATCTTACCTGTTTTTATTGCTGTTCCCCAAAAAGGCCAAATCAGAATTGAACTCTCATTATGCAGCTAACATGTACTTAATTTGTTTATATACAATATTTAATGCATTTATTGAAATCCCAATATACAAGATTTTGTATATCATGCCATAAACTAGGTTAAGATAAAATGGTAAAACCAAATACTTTCAAAAGTATGAAACCAGACAGAATTTCAATACTACAGAGTTGAGCTAGCATCATTTTAAGGGTCCAAGTCCCTAAGAGGTGAAAACTATTAAAATATGAGGTGATAATACATAAGATTAATTGCATGCCCATAGAATTTTTTTCTTGTGTCAAGTCTTGAAGAACTGACATCAGAGAGTCTCCAGTTGTTTGAAGGATTTTTCTGGAGTTAAAAACAATTACACTAAACCTTTAAGGAATTAATGAAGTATCTTGTTCCTCAGGGTGTATTTTTTATGAGCTGCAGTTTTCCTTTTCAGAGCCTAGGAATAATATCCACAAGGAAATATGTAATTTAGGAAAGTTAATTCTGACCCTCAGATGAAACTTCTAACATACGAAATATTTGCTGTGACGTTTGGTTTGTTTTTAATTATGAAAAATTGCTTCACACAGGGCTTTCTGAAAACTACAGTATTCTGGGAAGTAGCATGGTCCAGTGGATAGGTCACAGAATTGCATCTCAGGAGAATTCAGTTTTCTTCCTGACTTTTCACAAACCAGGAGTGCGTAAACTTTAGCAAGGCATTTTTTCCAGAGCTAGTGTCCATTTTGTTCTATGAAATAATAAGATCGATCCTTAGCCTTTTAAAAATACAGATGAAAAAGGATATGTAAGTATTAACATTTTTATGTACAAAAGGTTATTGTTACATCTCCAGTTTTTCAGATGTTACCACTTTAAATAACTTCTTAATAACATTAATAAAAAATTCTTAGTAACACTGTTAGCAAAGAATGTTTGCTGTTTTGCATAGTTTGTCTGTTTAGATCATCACAGCTAGGAAATACAGGCCTAAGCCCTTTGAGAGGATTATAAATATATTGTTTTAGGAACCCTTCATTTTCAACTGAAACATGCATTCAAATCCTATGTAATTTGTCCATCATTTCCTGTGACAATTTCTGTTTGTTTAAGACCCAATTACCTTAGGGCTTGTGTATAACTGCAGTGGCATTACTTTATTATAAAAGGAAATTAATGTGCCTGCAACTACCAGCATGCAATCTTTAGTAATTACAACCATCTGAACTTTCTTTTCCAGCTGAAGACAAGTTGCATTCACTTACTATATCATTTGAGGTTGGAATTAAGCTTGTATTTTTAATATGTTTCTAAGGGAGGCATTTTCAGTCTGAGTTCCACAAAGCTGGAGATACAACTGAAGAAACCTAGAGGTACTAAAAAGGCACTTACTCTACCATCTTAAACAAGACATACATATGTATTCTATATGGTGATACAAACTCCATACTAGCTCCTCATTATACCAAGATTTTGTGGAACATTTTCCTTTTCCACTTTAAAAATTCTTACAACTAGGTAAAATTCTGAAAGTGGCAAAAATAGTTTAACATAAATATTTATGTAAAACATCTGCCAGGGACAAATAACATGTAAACAACATTTTACATCTATTTAGGAACAAAGGATGACTGTGTGAATACTTGGATTTGTTCTCTATATAGTGTTTGACAAAATGATGCTGAGATACCAGTACGTCATTTGACTGTTTCTGAGTAATAGTAGCATATAATAATTTTTACTTTGTCTTCTTGGTTCATCTGTCAAATGTCATTACAATATTTGGAAAGCTGTTATTTTCTCTGTGGTGAAAATCTTAAAAGTGTGGTTTGAATTATTTCTTATTACTCATCTTTGGAGACAATCTTGCATTTCTCAAATCAGCATTGTAGTCTCTGCTGTAACTGTTCAGGTCCTGCTTTAGCCCCTCCCTCAAATGAAGACACTAGGCTAGGAATCCTTTTTTTCTGACCAGTTGGTGAATTTTTAGAAAACAGTATTTATTAACATCCTATACCTGTCCCTTTTGGCAGTTCTAGCCAGAGTTGGCTTGACAGGTTTAAAAGTTAGTAGAGAATATATGCATAGGCATCATGCCGTTAAGAAACCAGACCAACAATGCCAGACTTAACGGATTACAGCTTTATTTTTCAGACAAATACATTTCAGTACAACTCTCTGCAAGTTTATTGAAATTAAAGCACTACTTGCCCTGCGCTGTTTTTGAGAACCTTGCATTTGCTACCTTTGAAAACATAAAAACCTAAACAAATTTAAATTCAGTGGAAAACTGTTTCAGACATATTCTACATATTAAAACAACTATAATGAAGCAACTGTGTTGATTCCATTTTATATAGCTGTCTAGCCACAGAAGAGGAAGGAAAGAGATACTTGGGAAAAAATCTGACTGAATAAAAAGTTTGAAACTTGACCCTGAAAAAGTCTGTCAGAAATCATTAGGCTTAAATTTAATTTTTTACAATTAGAAGTATATCTTCTAAAACATTTGTTTTATTATATGACACACCCCATATTTAGAATCCATATATGCAGAAATAGCTCTACGCAAAATGCATGGTAGTGCTTTCGCAAGGGAGGCTTTTCAGGTGTTTTATGTCCTTAGGAGTAAACTTCAGTGTTCCAGTCTGGAACTGTATGAAATATAGCCATCAATGATTTTACACAGGTATTTCCAAAAGCTTTTTTGAAGTCAAGGGCTTTTTGTACTCAGCCAAATTACCGCCATCCTGGAGAGTAACAGATGATTGTTTAATACTCTGTGCCAGTAGATGAGAATCCTATTTCAAATCTTAATTAATAAATACTCTCTCTGAAACTTCTCATAGCTTTTTCTGCCTGTAAATCAAATTACTAACAGACAGCCCTAGACACCTGCAAAATCTACAGCCATGAGGGAGAACAAACTAAGTCCAAAATTAACTTTCAGAATATTAGCATACTTTTTCTACAGAAACATTTCCCAGAACAAGCAGCTCCAGGGCATGCTCCGTTTGGATTCCACCACAGAAATAAGCACATCTTATGATCTTTCGTATCCTCAGAGAGAAGGATATAGGAAATTTGAGGTTGAAAGGATGGGACTCTTTATACCTTGTCTGCATTTCTAACAAAGGTTGAAGTGGAACACATATGCTCGTAACAAAATTTTGTGTCATGTTTACCATAAAAGAAATAAAGTCCTAATCCTGGTTTCATTGGAAGCAATGTATTTTGTCACTGACCAGCTGGTACACTTTTATGTTTCAACACAGCAAGTACATAACATGTATAACTTCCTGACTTCAGTGAGTTATTCATATGCTTAATTGATAGAATCACAGAATAGTAGATGTGGGAAGGGACCTCTGGAGGTCATCTGGTCCAACATATCCACTCACGGAGGGCTCCCTAGAGCTGGTTGGTCAGAACTATGTCCAGACAACTTTTGAACATCTCCAAGGATGGAGACTCCACAATCTCCCTGGGTAACCTGTGCCAGTGCTTGGTCACACTGACAGTGAAAAAGTGTTTCCTGATGTTCAGAGGGAACCTCCTGTGTTTTCAGTTCGTGCCTGTTGCCTCTGGTACTGTCACTGGGCACCACTAAAAAAAGCCTGGGTCTATCCTCTTTGCACCCTCCCATCCAGGATTTATATACATTGATGAGATCCTCCTGAGCCTTCTCTTCTCCAGGCTGAACAGTCCCAGCTCTCTCAGCTTCTCCTCAAAAGAGAGATGCAGCAGTCCCTTCAGCCCAGAACTGGACAGAGCACTCCAGGTGTGGCCTCACCAGCGCTGAATAAGGAGGCAGGATAACCTCCTTCCACAACTGGCAATATTCCTCTAATGCAGCCCAGGATACTATTTGCTTTCTTCGCAGCATGGGCACATTGCTGGCTCATGTTCAATTTGGTGTCCACCAAGACCCCCAGGTCCTTTTCTGCCAAGCTGCTTTCCAGCTGGTCAGCCCCCAGCCTGTGCTGGTGCCCGGGGTCGTTCCTCCCCAGAGGCAGGGCATTGTGTTGAACTTCAGGGCCCTGATGACCCATTTCTCCAGCCTGTCAAGGTCCCGCTGGATGGCAGCACGACCCTCTGGTGTATCAGCCACTCCTCCCACTGATGTGTCAACAGCAATTCATTCATTCATTTAAAAAGGCACCAAAAAGTTTGATACAGTATTGATTTAAAAAAAAATCACAACAAAAACAAACCCCAAATAGGACTATTTTATCATTGCAAAAATTAGCAAACCTTTTTTTAATAAACATTGCTGTTAAATACAGCATCAAATTTGTTGAAATACTAACACTTCTAAGCATGGGGGAATTGAACCACCTAATTTCGGTTTTTCCAGTAATTTACAGTCACAAAAATGTATCACATGCAAGAAGCATGGAAAATCTGCAGATAAACAGAATTTCAGAACACATATTATTTAGACGTTAGTAAGGCAATGAATTTTTTGTAGGGGAGATGTTCAAAATTCATTTGCATTAGCAGGTTTCAGTTTTCTTTTGGAAAATTCCCCTGCATTTCCTCTCCTACAGACTCCTGAGGTGGGCCCCGACCTGCTGCACAGCAACACCCTTTTGCCTCAGAGGCACAGGGAGGCCCCTAACTGCAGGCTAACAAGCAACACCCGTCCCCCACCCCTGCTGACCCTCGCGGGCACATAAGGGGTCTGCCAGGGGAGGCACGGCCACCAGCAAGCCGGAGCAGCCCCCAACCCCACGGTCCCTCCGGCGCTGCCCGCAGCCACGGCCTCGACGGCGCCGAAGCCCGCCGCCCCCGCGCGCCCGGCCCACGCGACGCCCTGCGCGGGCCGGAGCTGCGCAGGCGCAATCGCCCGTCCGTCCCCCGGCCGGGTGCTCTCTCCTCAGCGCTGATTGGGCGGGAAGGGCGCGCGCCGGCTGCCTTGCGTCTCTGCGACTGTTGGTGTGTGGTTGCCACGGCAACCGGTGCGGTTCCGCCCGGCGGCCGCGGCCGGGAGGTGAGGGGAGAGCGGGGCTGCGGCAGGGACGGACGTGGGGAGCGGGTCCTGTCCCCTGCCTGTCCCTCTCCGCTTATGGGCAGGGACATCAAAGCAGCCTTCCCGTGGGGTGTGCTGGGTGGCGGGTGGCCCTTGTCGTCGTCAGGCCTTCTGCTGCCGGGGGGCGGGGGGGAGGGGCCGGCAGTGTGAAGCCCAAGGGCTCTGGGCGCTGGGGGACCGGAGGGGACCCGCCTCGTGCAAAGCCCCGCGCTGGCAGCCTGGCTTTGCCTTTGCTGTTACTGCTTGTTTTGGAAGGTGGTCTAGGAAAGGGCTCTGAAAGGTATTTTTATTCGAAAAGCAAGAAGGAAACACACTTCTCAGTTGATTTTTTTTTTTTAATCAGCTTTCCTTCTTCCCCCACCTTTAAAAAAAGGCAAAAATAAATCCCACATGGGTAAGGGGGAACTACTGAGCTCAGCTTTGCGTAGTAAGTAAGGAAGTTTCTTCTGTCTTCACAGTTCCAATCTTTGCTTTTCCTCGGTTTCTCATAAATGTAATGCTGGCAAGGAGGATTCACTGTCATGTGGCTGCATGAGCTTTAGTATTGGGATGCTTTTTGCTGTCTCCTCGGTTTTGATATACTGATGTGGGGGCATTGTGTATTGGCTAAAATACATCATGTACATGGTATTATGTACTGGCAAAAAAAAGCAGCCTTTTTATTATGAGTTGTTAAGTTATATTTGTTAGGGTATTTTTATCCCCAGAACATTTATACATCCAGTTTGAAAAAAGGTGTATTGCCTTCTTCCCTCCCCCCCTCTTTTCAGTTTATAAGCTTACTTGGAACAATGGCCAGAGTTTTAAAAAAAAGTTGGTATTGTTCTGAGAGTCTCTACAGTATGCCTCAGCAAAAAACTCAAGTTTTTCACTGTGCATAAGAAAAGCACATGCAGTTGTGTGCATGACAAAAGTACTATGCAGATGTGTGGAGAGTACTGTAGCTTTATACCCCTTCTCACAGCCTGTAAAACCTGCTATAGAGTGGTGTCTTGTCTAAGTAATAATTAATGAGATGCCATTAATTAGTTCTTTATGTGCAAAAATTACTTCTGCTGTGAACCATTGTGCTCGTATTTCTTACAAAAAAGATTAAGACTAGAAATTAAATTCACTTAAGCACAGTGAAACAAATCAAATATAACAATCAGTTTTAAATGTTATTTAATACACTAAAAGTTTGAAAAATGACAGCAAAAAAGGTGTAGGTTTTTATAAGCAGCAAAAATTACACATGTCACTAAGTAAAAAGGGGATTAGTGGGGAAACAGCAGATTTGAAGCATACGTGTAAGCATTGTTGCAGATCCGGGGTATAAGTAGTATAACATTTTCCCTTTTTGTTTTTAAGGCATTTTATAAAACTACTTACAAGACCGCTATCAAAAGAAGCAGTAGAGCAGTTTAGCCTATTACAGAATTATGGTTCGACTAACAATGGGCCTAATTGCTAAAAGCATCAGTCACAAGAATCACAGTGAAGAGGACTTTGGACAGTATGTGCGAAAAATAACTCATCTGAATTTATCAGATAAAAATATAAATGCAATTGTAAGATTTTTTTTTCTTTATTCCTTTTATCCTGTCTACTCAAGTGTTTAGTAGTCACTGTTACGATGAGTTGTTTATAATTGCGGAGACAAGCAAAGCCAAGTTTCTATTTTATAACAGCTGTAGCTACATATAGATAGCATTTATATTGACTTGCAATTAAGCCTTAATAATACATCTGTTTGGGAACATGTTTCAGCATTCACCGCTGTTGTTGTGTGGAACACTGCTGGTACATAAAAGTGTTTAAATGGATTTTAAATGTGTGGCATTTGAAATGTGAAAATTTCAGCTGTTAACTTTTAATGTAAAACATCAGAGTGGGTGACTAACTCCAACAGCCTGCAGGGTGTTATTATTATTGACCAAACACTTTTTTTCCTTATGTGGCAAAAATCTTGTTGAAGTATTTTACTTACCTGAAACTGTGGAAATATATATAATCTGTGTATTATCAGTATACTATTTTGCCATTAATTAATTAAAATAGAAAGTCCATATAAGCAATTACACAAGAGAGATGAACCGAGGTGTTAAAGTGAAGTATTTCACAGAACTATTATAGAAATCTGCAGCTTTAAAACCAAATCAAACCAAACAAACAAACACATGAAAAATTTGCTATTTTGATTATTCCGTATGGTTGCTACATTGTAAAAGAGGTTTCAGGAAGTCACCAGAATGGAAATGGTAACTCCACTTTCTTACCTCTTGATCTACTTAAGAAAGAGAATATTTCAAGTTAATCATTTAAACCTGACATTTCTTCTATAGAATACAGCCAGGCTGTTGCCATTGAATCAGTAGGTGCAGGGCTTTGACAGCAGTGCTGTAGCTCTATTGAAATCTAGCTATAGTGTTCTTGGACACTTGAGGTCTGAGGTTAAAAAACAAAGTTCATATTTTCAGCAACAGTTTGAGGTTTTTATTTAAAGTTTTGTATTTATTGATAGTTACCTTTATAATATGCAACTAAAAGATGCAAGGTGGATCAGATTTTATTATTTTTAAAGGAAGTAGTAATGATACTACATACTGTTAAGTGCAACACATTTTATTCTCGTTAATACCATATTTTTTCTAGTCTTGGGAATTTTACAAAGAGTTGTTAACTCACAGCACAATCTTTTCAATCTATCTGTGATTTATTCCTTAGATTTCAGAGGAAGTCTGAGAAAGGAAAAGGGAGTTCGGGAACAGGATATAAGCCCAGTGAGGTTAACAAATTTGGACTGGTGTAGTGGCTTTTTCAAATTAGTCAGGTTAAAATCTACTTCTTTTTTTTTTTTTTTTAAATTGCTCCCTGGGGCTTATTGATGTAAAAAATAATCCATGACCTTTTCATTTTCAAAGACTAAACGTGCAAACTTAACCCAGTCCTCCTTCCTTTGAGTTTAATAATAGGAAATTTATACAGGTTTCAGTAAGTCCTGAGTTAATTCATATCCCCTCAAGATACTGAGCACACTTTGAAACTGCTGAACCCTGAACAACTGAATTGTTGTGTATGGTGGATTTCTGCTTCAAAAGTGTGATTTCAGTCAAGATTAAATAGCTTGTTCTATGTGAACAGATGCATGCAAGCAAACGGGGCTTATTCAGCCCACTCCTAGGAATGTGCACAGCCATAGCAAGTTACTAATCTGATCAGTCCATTTCATTAGGAACTGGTTCATCAGGTGCCATAGAGAAGTTTTACAGAAACCCTCATAAGAACGTGTGACCTTTTAGTTATTTAAGAGGAATACATCCGAAGAAACTTGACATTTGAGTGGAATCCTGGACTCGGAAATGTATCAAAATACATTAAGTGCAAGTTTTTGTATAAATCAGTATTCCTTTGCCAAGAAAGGAATTGGTTTGCATGACACCACTGAGGTTTGATGGAGCCAACTACACTTAACAACTGTGCTTTTCTGAAGTCCATCTGATGAAGGCAGGGAAGAGAAGAAGAGAATGAAGTCTCATAGGATGTGATGTACCTGCTGATGATGGCTGTAGTCCTCGGCTTCTGTATGGCAGAATAGTAATGACAGATTTCAGTCATAAATGTTATGATTCCAGGCACTAACTCAGCTTTCTTAGGAAGAATAGTTGTCAAAAGTGTTTGTTAAAGGTGAAAGCGTATAAATCATGCAGCAGAACTTAAATACAAAAAAAAAATCAGCCGCTTCCAGAAGCAGGCAGTGAGTGAACTCTGTGTAGCATTAATTTGTTATTGTTTATTTCAGGGTGACCTCTCTTTGTGTAAAAATCTTAGAGTTCTATATTTATATGATAACCACATCAGACAAATCCAGAACTTGGACTTTGCTTCAAATATAACACACCTTTACCTTCAGAACAATTGTATTTCATGTATAGAAAATCTCTCATCACTGAAAAACCTTGAAAAACTGTAAGTTGAAAAGAATACATTTATTTTACTAGTAGAAGAATAATTATACACTAAGAAATTTAAAAATTATATAGCCCATTAAGGTCCTTTCAGCTCTTAAATTTTGCTTTTCAAATAAAAGTAATTGCTCATAATTTTTTTGATGAAGTATTCTATAAGTAACAACATATCATCTTAACATACTTATTTACAATTAAATTATTTTCTTTTTTCAGCCATTTAATAGTAATAATTAATAATAGCAGTAATATATAAAAATGCTAAAAAAACCTTGGATCTGTTAGCTGTATGTTCTACTCATGTGCTAGGTTATTTGCTTTTTCTATTATAGTTTCCAAGTATTATTCAATAATACTTAAAAAAAAAAAAGTAATATATTGAGGCCTTGTGTTTGGTTTTATTTTCAAAGGATATTTAAATCTATTTTGTGTTCTGTTCTGCAGGTATTTGGGGGGCAACTGCATCACTGTAGTAGAGGGTTTGGATAAAATAGAAGAAATAAGGGAGTTACATGTTGAAAGTCAACATCTCCCTCTTGGTGAAAAGCTTCTGTTTGATCCCAGATCTCTTAGGTCCCTGGCAGTAAGTACATTTTGAGAATTTCAATGGACTGTTAATCAGTAGATCAGTATTTGTAAGAGAAGTGATCAGGATTTGAACACTGTGTGTTTTCCTTTTCTGCCAATTCTCACAAATTCTACCAAGGGACTCCCATCCCAGTTCTCGTATAAGCAAGGAGTCCAGCACATTCTACTTCTTTGTTTATTTTTGTATGAAGGATGGAAATAAGAACAAAAAGAGAGATTAAGTCAGGAAGTGTGTGGATACCTTATACCAACAGAATGTGAATAAACTGGAAAAAAAAGGGGTAGGAATTTATCACTGTTAGTTATCTTAGTCTACTTAGTAGTGAATTAGTTTGTTGGTATTTCTCTTATTTGATTGTAATGTTAGTTTATTTACTGCCTTTTGAGTTTCTCTAGATAATGCAATGGCAAAAAAAAAGGGGCAAACAGCTTTATTTCTGGATATTAAGAGACAATCAAAAGCATTCAGGTTTAGTTCTGCAGTTTTTCTGTGTTGTGGTATGTTAAGATTTCAGGAAAGTCAGCTTTTGAAGTTTTCTTTCAACATGTTAATTGCTTCCTAAACATCAAATGTATTATTGAAGTGATTAAAAAAAAATAGGTTTAGTTACTAATAGATATAGTTCTATACTAAAAAAAAAATATGTTGTTGTATCTCCCAAAGCGTAGTCAGGGCTTGATAAGCTTTTTTTGTGAAGATGAACAACTTGCTGAAAAGTGAGTTCTTCTGTTTGTGTGTATATCATAAATATTTGACCTAGCTCTAACTCCTGGTCTGAGATTAAGTAATTGAAGACATGCATTGCCACTTTCATTGAATAGATAGAAGCCATTCCTGTGAGAGCACTTTTACTTTGTTCCTTCTATATTGGAGAAATTACAGTAGTTGAGGGACGTTATATAACTATAATATTTGCAGGATGATAACCCACATACTTCAGTGTTTTTCAGCATCCTGGCCTAGAGTCACTAGCATTTTGTTCTTTTTGGCTTTTAAGGTCTTTTGGTGTGGGTTTTCTTTTGTTTAGTTTTGTAAGAAATACTTTGCATTCTTGACCATGTAACATCTTTGTGGAAAGTACATGTAAAAGCATTTTATTTTTATCCATTGAGTGCTAAGTGTTTGGTACCTCCTTAAGACAACACTTCTTACTTCATTATCTTCTATCTGTTTCTGGGCTTTTAATGCTGTCAGAGATGGAAGAGCCAAAAAAAATGGGACCATATAGCTCTCTGTGTAGCACAAGGGAATGTTTTGATGATGACAATATCATGAATCTTTTGACAGTTTATGCGCTGTGTGTATCGGGATGAAACTGGTAATTTCTGTCTGCAATGTAGATCTTGGTCAGATTTTAGAAGGGGGTTGCCCTTCGTATACACACTGCTGAAATAGACATTTTCTAACCGTCTAACGGGATTCACATAAATCCTGTATGTGGTATAATTCTAAACTCTCTAGATAAGGTGTCCTTTTTAATCTTCTAGAGATAAAAGCTTCTTCTTCCTTTTATGTGAAACTACATTAAGTATTTCCTGAGATAAAAAATAAATGTGTTTCAGTTATTTATCTAGAATGTAAAGATCTAACTTGTCTGTTATAAAAGACATTATATGTCTCACAAAACGTGCATTATTTGACTCACTAGTGTTCCAAAAAAGGGGTAAGGAATAGTATACCGAGAGGTTTGTAGGATCAAGCCTTAAAGAAAAACAGCATAGTCCAAGTCCAGCTGTTAAATGAGACAGTGTGGTATCAGATATGGATTTCAGCTCTATGCAGTTCAGATGTAACCTTGGAAAAGGCAGTCATTTTCTGTGTCTATTTCATACTTCAAATGTAGTTAGTGGCACTCACAGAACTCTGTAAAGCATGTAAACATGTTTAGAGAAAACCAAAAATAATGTATTTACTAAGAATTCCTGAAATAATTGAGAAATAATCTTACTTTGCTTTGACAAAAATAAACAGTATTTTAGGACAAGCTGGAAAACCAACATAAAACAATGTGTAAGTTATGTGGTAGTTGTATTTGCATGTTTCTGCTTCATATGCTTGTTCTTCCTTTAAGAGAGTTTTCTGTAAGAATTTACAACTTAACTCATTCATGGCATAAAAAAAATAATTTTCTTTTTCTTCTTTTCTTCCTCCAGAAGTCTTTGTCTGTGTTGAATATCAGCAATAATAACATTGATGAATTAGAAGAACTGGCAGTTTTGGAAAATCTTTCTTATCTTAGAGCAGTTGACAATCAAATTCAACATATGAAGGTACAAAAATAAATATTTGTTCTCTCTAGTATGGGTGATAAGAAATTAGTCAAATTCATCTAAACAGGTGAGTAAAAATAAACTTTAATTCTACAGTTACTGAACCTCTAGCTTTCCAATCATGCTGTCTTTTCTCATCCAAAAATTTTGTTGAGATTAAAAATGGAGAACCATTCATCTAGGATGTCCAAATGTCCTTTAATCCTACATAAAGGGGCAATTGTGCATGTATCTATTAACTGAGTAGTAAATGTACGGAAATTATAACTATAGTATAATATGTCCAAAATGTAGAGTTGGCGTGTATGTTTTGGCCATCTGAGTGACAACCAGTGGCTTAATTTGCAAAGATGACATGGCCATTGTTTGTTCATTAACTTGAAACATTTTACCATATTACAGTTTTTATTTCTCTATTTTAATGTAAATAAAAACTGCTGCTTAGTTATCAGATCGTCTAGCTGATTTTGCAGCTGTTCTAATATCAAAATAACTCTTTGCCTATTGTTACTGAAGTAGCGTAGAAAGTATTTGTCATGAAAGTATACATCAAATTTCTTTCATAAATTTCTGCTAAGGAAAGACATGACTTCATAAGCAAGAGCTCTATCTTCCACAGCAGCAGCTAAAACAAATGAAATTAAAGTGCTTTTGCTCTTTCTTCTGCAGTAGTGAATGTGGTTCAAATAGAATGTTCTAGGCTTACAATTTCCAGCTTATCTTCTCAAAAAGGAACAGGAGTATTGGCCTTGTCACTTCTCATTATTTTTATAAGTTATGTCAAAAAGTAAAAGACATCATAAAGAGCAGTTAAAAAAATAATTTGTCATGCTAGTAACTGAATATCTGATTTATGTTGAACAGCATGCTGACACTGTCATTGTATGGTGGAGGCATGGAACAAACTTCATGAATGACTGATAAACACTGTTTTAGTATAAGCCATAGGCATTAGTGTTCTGCTTTTTTTGAAATATATATTTTTATTAATAAATACTAAAATGAATCGGTTTAAATCATAACCCAAATCATCAAGACAAAGCCTTGGTTAAAATAAACTCTTTCATTACTAGTTTGCATATACATTCTATTTCTTTAGACAAGTTAACTTTCATTGCTCAGTAATTATTAAAATAACTATTATTCTTAATTCTTAGAACATTTAATATCTTTTATATTAAATTTGGCAGTTCTGTTCACCAATGAGGAGATGCCAGTATTTTGTGTGCATAATCTGTCAATTATCTAGGTCAATGTACTTTATTTGGACTCTTAATTTTTTATAATTTAATCTTAAAAAATGTTGAATGATGCATTTCTTTTTTGCTAGAGGATTATTAATGTATGCTGTTTCAAGCTGTGTTTTGGACTGGCAGTTGTGATTGAATTCCTATCCAAATACAATTCATGTAGCTTTTTGCTGGGTAATTAAAAACATATTGAATGTATTAGTTACATCAAAATAACAGTAAGCTTTTTTAAAATAGGTAGTATTTCCAAAGCTCCCCTTTGAAAAGGATTCATTTTCTCAATAAAACATATTAAAGGGATTTTTTTTGTCTTTTTTCTTCCTTATAAATACACGACTTCAGTTGTGATAACCTTTAAAACAAGATTGTCTTAGCCAAAGAACCTATTATTTTAAGAATGAGGATGCCAGGTCAGAAACAGTGTTTTCAGTATCTCAAAGGAAAAAGCAGTATCTTCTGAAACAGATTAAGGAAAGGACAAGAAGACTGCATTATTCAGTAACTGTGTATATATTATTTAGTCATTATTAAATTTCATTATTTAATAATCAGAAATACCAAAGTTAATATTTACCCAAATCAATTGGACATTTGGATTTCCATGTTATATGGTCAATTTCTGAAAAATTAGGTGGTTAGCATTTGAGTTAGCTGCTGCCGTCAGTAAACTTGGATCAAGCTCTGCAAAATTTTGTGAGTGACAGTCCCGTGTGTTTTCTAAACTCCCAAATTTTGAAAATATGGAGCAGATAGGGTATTTCTATTCATATCTTTGCAGACCTGCACAATGAATGACCATACCGATTGTATGTCTAACGTACAGTGCAATGCAGCTGAATATCCAACTTCCCAGCTACAATTACTGTGTTTTAGAGGTTACATTTTAGTAGGCTCTGCTTATCAGTAATATAAATTCATATTTAAATTTTAAAAAACTGTTGAAAAAGCAGTAGGCCATGCAAAATATTAAAAGGAAAAAAAGTCAGGTTTAGGTGTATTTAAGGGGATTTGATTTACAGTGAACATCTAGCAGAACAATCTTATACATCCACTGTTTAAAAAAAAAAAAAAAAAGCTGTGGGAAGTTTTGAGTATGTTTCAATTTCTTTGCAACCCTGAACTTCATGATTCATGGCTTATGTTATTCTACAATATGATATCTGAAAGGATTTTAGGGGGTATACAATTCTACTACATGTACTTAATTGCGTCTGCTGGCTGAAACTGTACATGCAGCAAAGGCTCTTTCATTCCCACATAAGCTGCCTCCATTCTCCTCCCTCTTGCTGCTCTGCTTTCAAAACTCTGCTGTATACCTCTTCTTCATGCCAAAAGCTCTGTCCCCTGTTTTCCCATTCCTGCTACGCAATCGCTGCCATCAAGAACATCCCCAGGAATGTCTGGCATTGATGAGAGACCATAGCGTGCTGCTTGACAGAGAAGTGTCAGAGAGCTCTGTACCCCAGCTCTGCTTCACCCAGTGGGAAGAGAAGCTGTAGGGGAGCCATCCATGTCTGAGCAGGGCTGGTCAACAGCAGTGACCTGTGTAGCAAAGGTAGATGGCAGCAGGAATAATATGGAACCTTTGAAAATGAGGGAAACCTGAAAGGCATAAGAAATGCATAAAATACAGTCTTCTCATGTAGACTTTTCACACTTTTGTATAATTTATAGCTAAACGTTTGTCTCAGTTTTTTCACATTATTATGAAAGTGCTTACTCCCTCGCTTTTCAACAATGCCATGTTGATTTCAGCATAGTTGAAAATTAGGGCTAGCAAATTCAAGCACATAAGGTTCTGGCTAGTTCAGGGCACTGTCAGCATAATTAACAGACATTAAGGCATATGACCTTGTTTCACATGACTGAAGTTTATATAATGTAGTCTGAACAGTAGACAGAACAAAATTATTTTTCTCAATTCATACAAAATAACTTACTATGACTAGCTACCACATGTAAAAAGCATGTCAGGTCAGTTATCAATAATAGAATTGATTTTTAACAGAATTGGCTTTTCTTTGTTTTCTATTGCTTGCTATTCCATTTATCTTATCGAGCTTCTGATTTACTTTAGTCAGGTTCACAAGGACTTCTAGGCTGCAGTGTATTTGGGTTGGAATACTAAGGCAATTCTTTACAAAGACTATTCCTATTTAAAAAACCCCACAGATATTGCTGTTTACAAAAAGCCAACATATTATTCGTTTATTAATTACTTCAGGTTTTGGGAAGATTATGACTTGTGTGAGTATTTGGATGGATAGAGACAATACAGCTAGAAATACCTATAAAAATCTGTATTTCTTAAGTCTTTAATTTATTCAACCTCTGCCCAGTATTGATTATGACAAGAGGATATCACAAAAGATGAATTCATTCGCTTCAGAATTGAGTCAGGAACAAGAGAAAAATTATAGATTTTCTCAAATAGATTATGACAGGTAATCAAAATGGTGACAAATTGCTGTCTGTAGATGTAGTTAGGGCAGTTGGACTGGACGTTTCCGATAAAAACTGGAGCATACTGGTCAAATACCAATTCTTAAATGGCCATCGTTAATTGGTAAGAATGTTACTGCCAGCACTACAGCTGCTTACTAAGGCACTTGCCCTTCCCCCTCTCCCTCCTCCAATGGAATATAATTTGCTCGTCAGTATTTTGTAGCAGACCTCAAAGTGATAGCATGACATGATCATTTATCAAACGGAGACTGCCCAGAAGAGTGTCTGGTCCCTTTAGTACAGCTTATTGAAAGGCTCGAAGTGAAAGCACTTTATTAGAGACAGGAAGGCAATGAACAACTAGAGCGTATCGAAAGGGTAATCATATTTCAGCACAGGATTAGTGTGCTCTTAGATAAACATACACTGGAGTAAGCATGTTCTGGGTCATTTATCAAGTAAGTAACAGCTAACAAAAATCTACAGGACTCTGTATACATTTATCAAAGTTAAACTGTATACGTTTTATTTCAGTAATAGACAATTTTGTATTGCAAAAGTATGACTAGAAAAAAATCTTCCTAGTGAAATCTAGAACACATTACAGATTTCAATGACAATGCCTGAATGCTCAGGTAAGAATAAATAAATACACTTGCTAAATGCTATTTCTTTTTTAATAAGCCTGGCCTAAAATATTTTCCCCCTAAATTGTTGTGTTTGTGATTAAGTGTTAGCATCTAAATAGTGGGGGTTATCATACTGCTATTCTGATACATGCTGATAAAGCTTTGCTGTGTAATATTATGAGATGTATCAACATTTCTTAACGTGAACTGGTCCTCAGAGTTTCTTGCATTGTTTTATCAGTCTTCCTCCTCACAGAACCAGACTTCTGCTCTCTACTTTTCTAAAAAAAATGTTATCATCACTGGATAGCAATAGGTGATAGATGATATCACCGTCATCATTGATAGACAAAAGATTATATAGTTTGGAGGTGTGAGGCTGTGCTGCCAATTCCTCTTCCATGTGCTTTTTGTAAACATGTATTATATAACCCATAGAATATTCCCAGGAGGATTTTCTACCAAGGGAGTAGAGCCTGTAAAACCAGAATTCCCCCTGCTTGCGCTACCCAGGTGATTTTTTAAATTCAAAGGAGCTATGAGGTATCTACACCACAAGATTCACAAGATACTTCATTATTGGCATCAAGCTACAAAATTCTACAGACTTTGTAGTTCAGAATGTGTCACATCATGATTAGTAGATTTTTTCCAAATTATTACAACTGTAGAACATAAATTCTCTCTTCTCTTGTATTCATACAGATTGTTTTGAATCCCCCCTCAAGCTTTTCACACAAATAAGGAAGCCTGTCAAGAATGACAATTAAGTGAAATTTTGAAAAGAAAGTATTTCAGAAAGTAGAGTATCTGAGTAGAAAGGACCAATCTGTTAAGCTTTGCATCCTTTTAATTTGAATTTATTGTATTTTAAAGACAGAAGAAGTTTTATCTAGGTCATACTGCCCTTGGGTAACCAGACAGAAACCCAGATGGAGAAAGGTATATTTCAAAAATTTCGTTATTCGGGCCAATACTATAACTGACCACCCACAGTTATTTAGGGGGAGATCACTGTTTCTCCTTTAAAATACAGCTTTACATACATAAAAAGCCAGAGGCAGTCTACTGTGTTTTCCATGATTTTTAGCTTTATTTAGTCAGCTCTCTGTGAAGTATTTATTCTTCCACAAATTTTTAAAAATCTAACCAGACACTGATACTGTAAGGGCTCTGTGAGACCATGGGGATGCACTAACAGACATTACATATCAGACAAATTTTTTGGCTGGTAATTCCTCGGCTTTAGGTGCTTATGAGTGGGATTGTAGTGGTAATTTTCCATAGCTGGCATTACTGTATCCTTAAAAATGCATTTTCCAACAGCATCACCATTTCTTCTGTGCAATTATGATACATTCAGGGAATGCTACATATCACTCTATTTGAAAAAGCACATTCTTAATGTGTGTATTGATACATTAATATTCTCACTGAAGTTATTTTTGTGTGCAGGAGTCGGGCCTGGCTGAACGAATCACATTACTATTGATTTTTACTCTAGAGGGGGGGAAATAATCACAAATGTTCTATTCTTGTATCAATTGCAGGATTTGGAGGTTGTATTAAACAAATGGACAAAGCTACGCAGAATGGATCTTGCAGGAAACCCCATCTGCCACAAACCAAAATACAGGGACAGGATTGTAGTACAGTCACGAACTTTAGGTAAAAAATAAAACTAAGAGCCAGCCCCAAAACCCATCCATAACCCTCACTGTTTAGAAAAATAACTGATAGATTAATCGTTCCTGAATTGTATGATGTATGTAAACATAACTACTGCCATAGATATTTATGTTAAATTTATTTACAGGTAATGTAGCTAAAACCCCTTATGCAATTAACCCCACAAACAGTGTTGCTTAGCTTTTGCTATTAATAGTAGCAATCATTCATGTTACAATAGACAATTTGTGAGATTGCTGTAAGACTGTGACATTTTTGTGTTCATATTCCAGATGTTGTGAAACTGATTTTCAAAGATAAATTTAGTCTACTAACCTATCAGCCTGTAGTAGTTGCATAGGCATTTTAGTTGTACAGTTATAGTTGTACAGGTCGTACCTTACTGTGTTTCAATTTGTTATATAACATTTTTCCTTAAAAGCAGTTTACACTTATGTAATGAACATACTTGTTAATCTTAACCTTATTGTGATGCAGTTTTGAGATAATTTTAGCATACGAGGAAGCAACTTAGTCTTCTATATGTAAGTATTTATACTGTAGAAACAAGTAAAAAATATGCACAATTTTTACTTTTTGGGATAAAGGTGGCAATTACCTTAAAACTTGTAATTACAGAACTTATTTTTCTTTTTTCTGAGAGTACAAAATATTGGTCAGTATGAAAAAGGAAAACCCTGTCTGCACAATGAAAATAACAGTGCCTTAGGACAGTTCTAACACAACCTAAATTTGTGGCCAAATTAGGCATTACGTTTGGTCTGACTCAAAAATGAAGATGCAACCAAGGAAACAGAGCATAAGTTTTACGTCACCTATGCAACTAAAGTTAACCTTAAAGAGCCAAATCTGTCTGTCTGCCTTCATGATCAGTAGGATTCCTTGATTGCCAAGACGTGCAGTTTCTCTCTCTTAAGCTGTATAGTTTGGGGGGGGGTGGGGGGGGGGGTGTACCAAAAGACTAAAAAGAGCAAAAAAGTTTTGAAGAAAGCAAATGTAGAACCAGTATGCATTACATACAGCTTTGTACAGCCTTTTAGTTAACTTCAGGTATCACAGAAAGTATTCTCTTTGACAGAATCCCTTGACGGGAAGGAAATTAAAGACATGGAAAGACAGTTCCTAATGAATTGGAAAGCCTTCAAAGCTGCCAGGAAAAAAAACAAAGAAAGAATGACAAATGAACACACAGCAGATCTACATTTTTGTAAGCAAACTAATTACTTCATGCTTATTTGCAACATTATGGAAACAAGAAAATGGCAGCCAACAGTAAATACACTAAGAATGAGACTTGTACTGGTGGTGAGACCAAAACACAGGAGTAGAAAATGAACTTTTTCAATATAAAATTTAATCTTAGCACTCGCTCATGTGGTGGTTTTTCCTCCCATCCCAATCTCCCAGAGTTACGGAAAGAAGTAGCTAGTACATTTTGAACGTTTGTAAGTACTCATGATTACTTTCCACATTTAAAAAGAAAAAAAATTGTTGAGCATTCTAGAATAAATATGCATGAAATACATCAGACTTGTAAAATCTATTTGTTGATACTTATTTGATGTGTAAGTTGCCAGTCCTCGTAAAGGCCTTCACAAGATACATGTCTAGCAGAAGTAAAAAACTTTAAACTTGGAAAGGAAAAAACAAAGCCTTGGAGGAAAAAAAGCCTGAAACCTAGAAAAAAGGCAACATGTTGTTGAAGCAAGAAAAAAAGTTAGCTTTGAAACTCAAACAAAACCTGAAATAAACTTGGAATTTTTTAAAAAATGGTGGCCTGGGGATGGTTGTTACTATAGAGTAGGTGGCAGATTAAAACATAGATGACTTAACAGTACGTCTTGCCATCTTGCAGGATTTGGAAACAGATGTTGGACTTTGAATTACTCAGAATGGTTTGAATGACCACATTTATAAAATAAAATTGGTGGCAGTTACATTGTTGTTTTCAGAAGATAAATTGTGATATGTAAATTGGGGAAGAAACTATGTTCTTTATAGCCATACTATCTCAAATTGTTAATTCATGAAATCTCATGGTTATTTTTGAAGGCATGAAGTGAAAAGCCCTCAATGTGTCAGCCTCAGCCCCAACAAAGCTGCAGTCTGCTCAGTGTTTGGAAGCCATATGCAAATTGCAATGGTTCTGAAAGTAATATTCTGTCTTCTGAATAACTACGGATATAAGGAGGTGCTATGCAATTGAATTTACTCCCTTCCAAATAACTCTACCTGAATGGGAATACCTGCTTTAATATTCACTTTCATCAGTGTTTGCAGCACTTCCCGTAATTTCATACAAAGTTTTCCATTCTCAAGTATCAAACTTGAGGCATTTTACCCTAAGGGTTATTACAGTGTTTTCTATAACAAGGTATATTGGAACCTGTGATCAATCATACTGAATATCAAAATAGATACGGTTTGACTTGGGATATTGAATTAATCCTTTTTTCTTTGTTTTCTGCAGCTGACTTTGAAACATCTTACCCTATTCTTCCCTTTCACTACAGTGACTTTGTGAAAGAAAAACCACATTTTTTAGTTTTGTCTGAGATGCACAAAGTTAAAAGAAAACCTCTGCCAAGAATCCTGGGGAAAAAAAGGTTAGATGAAAACTCAGGTATGTTCCTCAGACATCTTCCTCTTGAGTTCTCTTGGTTATTGCTTGTACATACAGCTCTTACTGATTCAGTTAGAAAACGAGTATATGAAGGTAGAATTTAATCTGAGATCAGTTTCAGGCTTTTTTTTAGCCATGTTCTATTTATTGTTTTTATTTCTTTGCAAGACAGGATAATAGATTTCAGTTTCTGGTTATAAATCAGTAGACTAGCTAATAGCAAGAACTTTCCTCCAGCGTTAGTATTTTCTGTCATATGCATTTGATTGTAATCTTCCTCAAAGGTAAAATAATAGTGAAGTTATTTCTTGGCAGTACAGTTACTGTCAACAACATTGGTGAAGGCTGATCCCATGCATGCAGCAATACGCAGGATAAGCAATCGCTTTTCATCATTATAGCTTACTTCCAACAGACATGTTTCAGCATATTATATACTTGATTATCATTTTCTTGTAGCATCAGCTCAAGGTCATCAAGATGATCAAGAAAGAAAATCACATAAGCAGCTTTGTGAACCGTAATGCAACTGTTTGGGGAAATAAAATCTGCCCATAGGGATCTGCAGTTTGGGACTTACAGTTTTTCCAGCTTTACCTGTAGTAATGGTTTAGTTCAGTATTTGGGACCTAGTATCACTGCTTCCACATTTTTAATGCTACTTTTAATCTCACTGTTTTATTATTTATCAGCTGTACTGGCCAATAAAAAAATCATCATTTATGCAATGCTGTAGATAAAATAAATAAATAGATTCAACTGCTACAGGTATTCTTTTGTAACTGAATTACTAAATGCAGTGTTTTATTTTACATTCATCTCGGAATTTATTAGTATGTTTGAAAATTTAACTGAGCAACATTTAATACTATTCATTCTTGACAGCTTCCCACTTTCCATTCCATCAGTTCTGTTCCTTGTGATTATTTGTTCTGATTAAAAATAGCTGCCTTTCCCTTTGAAAGGGAAGAAGTATTACAAATCCCAAAGCTGCTGTCTTCCAAAGTATCATTTTTGTTCTTCATATGACAATGTATATATTCTGGTATAAAAAGAAAATTAACTCATCATATATGTACCCATTCTTGATTTTTTTTCCCTGCATATAACAGTGGAGAAGTTTAAAAACAAGAACTGCAGGAACAATGCACTAGTTACCACAAAATAGTACTACTGCGTGATTATTTTCCAGTGAATGGTCAAGGCTTGTGAAATTTAGAGGTGTACAGGCTAATACTCATGCCATACAAATACTTTTTTTTTTTTTCTTTTAATTCCACTGTAAAATTAGTTTGTCCACATGCTCAGTGTTCTGTCAGCTTGCAGTTCATCTTTATTAGCATTCTGTCTTTTGGGCCAGGCTGAATAAAACTATGGTTTTCATTTGCTATTCCCTTTAGTCCTAATAAAGGATGGAACATGCATGTACAGCACCTCCCAGAAAGATGTTTTCTTCATTTTAAGAACTTCTACTATCTCTGTGGAGATAAAGCATTCTGATTCTACTCTACTATGTTAAAAAGCTGTCCAGTTGTTGAGCTGCTTTGCTTGACAAAAGTTTTCCTAGTATTACAAAGCTGGAGTACAATCCTGGCCCTGTTGAAATCCCTTTTGACCCTAGAAAGGCAAAGATTGCATCTTCCGTACTTGATTGGAAGAAGATGTCTATATTTTTTATTAATTTACATTTGCAAATTAAACAATTTGGGTTTGTTTCTTTTTTTTTTTTTACTATTAGTCTAGAAGATTTTTCTCTGATTTATATAAAGGCTAGAATAAACTACAATCAGATGACATGCATTTAATATTTTTGAAAAACTTGTAAGTGGGACTTTTATCTTGTATGCTGAAGGTTGCTATACGTTAATTTCATGTGTAATCACTGCTCTTGAGACTTACTCTAATCTTGTTACTAGTGGAATTCCATGGAAACCAGAGAGTCTTGGGAATTAGTTAAAGGTTTGTGAATTCTTTAAAAAGGTTTTTTTTGGGGAAAACCCCCCCCCTCAAAATACAAAAATATTCATTTTCAGAGTATATGCTGATATGAAATAATGACAAATCACAGTATTCCCTTGCCAGATCCAGTAATTAGGGATATGCATTAATGTGCCTATATGTAAAGCGAGGAAATTTTGTCAAACTGAACAAATACCTGTATTGTTTAATTGAAATTCAGTATAGGACTAAAGAAATTAGTGAATTTTAATCCTACCTTCTGTGTTAGCCAAATAAATTATTCCAACAGATGTTTCCTCTTTCCCTATACATGCTAGGTGATGTTTGACCTTGGCAACTTAAAAACAGGCATTAAATACCTTTTTAACCTACATCTAAGATCCACTGAGGATTACATACAGCTTGAACAATGAAAAATGCCAGTTATTACTAGATTACTAAAATATGTCATTAATCTTTCTGTTTTGATGATATAAAAACAATAGCAATTTTATATTGGATTATAAGTTAGTTTTGAACATTTTGAGTTATGGATATTGGCAGGAAGTAATTTAAAGAAAACAAATCACTTAACTATTTTAAAGATACTTAATACCTTCCAATGGGATACACTATTATTAATTTTCCCTGAGTAGAGAAGTTGTTGAAATTTTGATGTTGTAAACTTAACCTGTAACCAGCAGTTTTCTGCCTACAATCCTTTACTCATGGAATTAAATATTTGAATAAGTATTCATAGCAATATCATAGCAATTCAGAATTTGGTGGGAAAGTCACCTTTTGTCTCTCCGGTGTATGTTATGTGATTAGCGATATGGTAATATCTTTAAATGAAACAGTCAGCATATAGTAAGTACACTGGATTGCGCCAGCTAATCATAAGCCACTCTCCTCGCCACCGTGCATATCCTGCAGAGTAGTTCAAATGTAAGGAACTTGCAGCAAGCCATGTTAGTTCTTCTTAGCTCTTCAGCAGATGCTCTTACCAACAGCCTTGGCTTCAGGAAAAAGAGAAATACAGACACAAGGTACAAACTAGTGCAGTTTTAGCTGAGCACCCTAGAGCTAGTTTTAGCCACTGAAGAGCCTGTAAGCACTCCAACTGTATTCAGAGTTAGGTGCATTAAATATTCGGAGATAACCAGCTGGAGCACTTTGGCAGAGCTGAGAGCATGTTTTGAACAGCCCTGGAGTGCCTCTTCAGCAGCTATAGCCCCTCTCACTGCCTTTCTTCGGTGATGGTGTTGAAGGAAAAATGTAAACATCTCCTCAGCGAGGTCCAAGAAGTATCAATCAGCAACTGATGAAGGCTGTGGAAGAGAAATGTAAGGAATTTATTTGTCATTGAATTATTCAGCCATGATACAGGATATGAAAGGAGTCATTGCTAGATAAAGTGTAAGGATAAAGAGATGAGGTGAAGTTCTGAAATTAAATAGTGTTGCTGAAGCAGAGTCATTTGAATGGAGGTCAGGTATTAGCAGTTTCTGATTACTGTGGCCCATGTAAGGTTTCAGCAGGCAATTCAGCTAATGTAGTGGTTGGTTCCTTTTTTTCTGGGGGGTATGCACTACTTGCAAAGGTGAGTGTAAGTACTTTTGTAGGACCGTAATTAACATTACAGTGTTGTGTACATGCATGGTATTTTCTGTATCCATGTTTACAGCCTTGCTGAATGTGGTGCTGAATGATTCTACCCATGATAATTCATAATCTGTTTAGAAGGAAAAATATAACTCTGTTATTACAAACATACACAATGATATACAAATGGCATTATCTTCTGTCTAAACTTACATTTCAATAGTGGTCATTTAAAAAAAAAAAAAAAAAAGGAAGTAGTTTTATATAGGCAAAACCTGTAGTACTTAACACTTAAATTCAGCATCCTAAAGACAGTGATAAACAGCATCCCTTTTTGGCCATGCCCATGCCTCTTCACTCTAGTTCTCTGTGATGCTGGCTGTGTCCAGAACTGGGAAAGGATCTAAAAAATACAATAACAGACCCCCTGCACTGATAGAGCTGCTGTGCTCTTGGAAAGAATACATCCTTTTTAATACCGCTGAGAGCGTGCATCTCCTGATGAGCAGACTGCCAGCTAGACCACATGTACTCCTACATGTCTGGATGACCAGATATCCTATAGACCCATTCTTGTCAGGAAGTATATGCCTGCTGATTGACAAGCTGGCAGGAGCATGTTTGCTTGCATTGGTCTGCTGCCTCTTCCAGGAGATACGTGCTATTTCCTAGACCGTTAGAAGACCAAATGGCATGTGCAACTTGTCAGCCAGTAGTGGGTAAAAAAATTACGGGGGCACATCTGGGTCTGCAGGCTGTAACAGACTTTCAAGAACATTGAAACCCAGACTGTTTGAAACCTTCTAAGTAAAACACATGAATATTTAGAATCATTTAGTTTGGAAAGATCATGGAGTACAGCCATAGGTCAGTAACATTTTAAACTGAATGTGTACATAGAGCAAGCTATTCTGTGACTTAGTTGCATCTTGTAAATGGTTTCATCAAAATTGTATCAGGAATGAAGTACTACTTTAGGATGGTGAAGTAAACAAAAAGCAAACTCAAATCTTTGCATATCTATTTTTCAGGTGTTAAATGTTCACTATAATTGTTATTACATAAATGAACCAGACATCCAGTATGCAGTATTTACTTTTTCCTATCCTTAAATCTTTATTGCATGTAATTTTATTGTAACTAATTTACAAAATTATAAAAATCACTTTTATATACACAAAGCATCAATCAAATTAACAAAGTAAAGAAATAATACTGTGTTTTCAGGTTTTTAACAGATACCTGCATGGGAGATTTAAAGAAGTAATTTGAGGTTAAAATAAGACAGCTACTTGAATTGGGATATATAAATAAATCCTGTAATAACTTCAGTATAACCCTGGAAGCTATTCATCTGAAGTCAGTTCCAATAAACTAATTTACTGCAATGATACTAACACTGTTTTGATATTTGCCTTCCTGTATCCTGTCATACATTGTGTAGGAATACTCCTATATCTGAAAAATTGAAAGCAGATGCTTTAATAAACTTCAGGTGAAAATGCAATCATTGTGCCCTTGTCTAGAAAGATGAGATGCTACATTTTGGAGGACCGCATTCCAACCACTAATTCCTTCGTAACAGCTATACCTCCTCAAATTCACTTCCAGCACCCTGAGATGCATCCCATCCAGCTGCAGACTTGGATATGTCAGATTTGCTTTCGTGGTTCCTAAATAGATCACCATTTGGTAGCATTTCTCCCCACCAAAAACTGTTCCTAGGACCTAGGAGGTGTGAGACCAGGCCTTGCCCCAGTAAAGATTCTGATGCTTTTGAAGCAATCCGCAGTACTGTGGTAGCATGCTGGTGTGTTAGAAGTACCAAAAGGGAAAAAAAAATAAAGCATCAGAGCTTGACCACCTCCCCTTGGTACTGCTTTGACCATAATCGGAATATATGTATAGATACATAAGCTTTATAATCATGGTGTACACACACAGTGTTAGAGTTACTGATCTAAAGTTCAAATGTGAACTTTAGATCAGTAACCGATGAAAAATTCCTGTATTTCACAAATATCACATTAAAAACAGTGCAAGGTGTAAGTTAATTTAATGCTGTATTATTTCTTTATATATGCAGGTATAAAGCAGTGCATAGAACTGTCTGTGATATAGCTATAAAAGCCACACAATCCAAAAGTTCAGAGATGGGGGCAGAAAGGGGAAAAAGCGGCCAAAAAATTAAGTCAGTGTTCAAGATATGCCCATTGATTTTTCAGAATGAAAATTCAGCACATGATCTGTTAATACGGGTAATTCAGAGTGTAACTGTTAAAATAAGGGGAGCTGAAAGGCTTTTCCTTGCTTTTCTTACGGTTGTTTTTTTTGTCTCTGTGTATTGTGCAAAGTAGCTATTCTGACTTACAGAGCTCTGAGGGGAATCGATTAATATGTGAACCTGCTTATTTACAGTCACTAAATGATAAATGTTATATACTGTGAGTGTAAACAATACATTTTACTTTGCTAGGAAAAAAAACCCAGTTGTTTTAAGTCATGTGGCCTTGAAGGAGTTCACTGCTAAAAAAAGATGTATTTGAACCTTAACCCCTTCCATCAAATGACACTGTAACCAGAGACTACAGAAATGACTGGCTACATCCTTCTGTTCTCTTAATTCTGAGCAGAATTAATTGCTGAATCAAAACCAAGATAAATCAGAGCCAGCTGTGAAATGATCCATGTAATAGACTAATACTTTAATTCAGAAAGGGGTTTGGAGCAATAAGATCTTCCTTTCTTGGAGAGTTAATGTATTAGACTGTCACAGTAATCACTAATTACATGTCCAGTAAAGTTAGGTGTAATCAGTTACACATAGTTTGTAGAAAAACGTTTTGGAATAAAAGACTGAGTCTTACCCGATTTCATTTGTATAAGAAATTGCTTGGATTATTCCTAAGATGTTGTTTCTTATGGAACTTGAAAATTACCAGTATTTGATAAAAATTTATGTGGAAAAAATTGTTAACTATCACCATTTTTGTGTGTGGAAAAAGTCAATTTTGTAATAAAGGAAGGTCCAAAGGAATTGTCCCTGAAATAAAACCTTTCCTAATGGAGTTTCTCTGTATCAGTGTCAGCTCAGCGTCTTACGCTTGAGACCCTCTCTGAAATGAGAAAGGAATTTTTCCTGAATAAGGAAATCGGGATCTGTCTTTTTGCATTCAATGTTTTGTGTATTTTGTTACCATTTATATTTTATTGCCCTTTGATAAAGATAATCAAATAAATTTTAACTCCTGCATGCATTCTCCCCTTGAATAACAGGATCTTTATCTTCATTCTCAAGAAACAGAATTCCAAAACGAAGGTAGTAAATAAGTGGTACTAAACCCTGAGGTGCCAGTTGCTTCTGTTAAAACGAATGAGTCCTTTGCCTTCAAAATAAGAAAATACAAACCAGTAAATAAAGCCCTGATGTGTAGCTGTCATTATTAGTCCATTACTGCGATTAGTATTAACTGAGCACGGTACTTCTTGGTTTAGCTGCCATCACCAACATGTGCAGGCCAAGGAAGGCAGAGAAGCACACATTAAAAAAAAGTCGCTGCTTTAGCAATTCCAAGAGGAGGATGTCAATACTTCTGGAGAGCATGCTGGGTTACTGACGCAGTGCAGTGCGTTGGGAAGTCACCTCCTGATCTGTATAGCGTGGCATTACCGTGCCACCTCACACTGCCCTCTGCTTTACACATACTCATTTAAAAACAATTAACAGATTTTTACTACTTCTCGATGTGGTTTATGCTGTGTAAGCCAGCTAGAGCATGACTTCTTTTTTATAGTTTGAGTATTTCTAGCTGAAAGATTTTAGTTTCTTGTACATTAAATAAAATATTTAAGGCCTGAATGAATTATTCCCTGTACAATGCGGGCTGTGGGGTTTCACACAGAGAATCCTGCAGCCAAGCAACTCAGTCTAGCTAAAGCAAACCTCTGTCAAAGTCTTCCACTGGTGAAACAGCAGAGTGAGTCTCGTTCTCTCTGGATCTAACCTCCCTCTCACTTGTTATGTTCCGTAATAGTCTGGCTACATCCCAACTGCATACACGTATATCCAGTCCCATTCTTTGGCCTGCTGTAAACCCCTGCATTTTAAGTCTGCGATTCCCCTTGAGTGCCATCAGTCACGCTGTCATTTGATGCATAAATATTCACACTTCTCCAGCTCCAGCAAAGCCAGCTCTTCCCCTGCTCGGCTCCCGCTTGGCTCGCTCGCACTGGCTGCGACATGCCGCTTCTCACATGGCTGCTAGCAAAGGGAAAACTGTCAACCAGTTCTCTTGGGGTTCTCATCCTTCACCCTGGTTTTCCTTTCTCTTTTCTTGAAGTGAGAACAACTGAGCTAATGGAGACCCTTCCAAACTGGAAACCTTTCTTGTGATCTGCAATGGAAGAGTTTAGAAGTATTCCCTTAAGTATGTGTGGGTATGAAATGGAATTATGGTGGGATGTCAGTAACTCGTAAGTCTTTAAGGAAAAAACAAAAACCTTAATATTATGCTCTAACACTTATGTGTACACACACACACTAGAACTGAGCCCTTCTGATACGTGTTTTAGGTATATTTTTGAAGTAATTATTACTGAGAAAAACGCATGCTTCTTGGTGGTAGCTGGGAGAATGGAACACTGAACTCACTTAAGCTTCATTTTTGCAACTCGCCTCTGAAAATTTTGTGGGTTTTTTTTAAAAAACATTTATTTTAAAATATTTGTATGTATGAATGGATGGAAAAATCTGGAGAGAGGACAATTTTGAATGGGGGTAAGAGACAGCATTTGAACTTTCTGATTGTTTTATGGTTGTTAGTGAAAATGTTCGCAAAAATCGTAATTCGAAATGGAGCTTTGATTCATACCACATTTTTGAAAGCTAAACTGCTTTGATCAGATTTGGAAGGAGAGATGAAATTTAAAATATCCTTTTTTCTTTTTCAATGTTAAAATCTTGCTTATTTCATACTGGAGAGGTGCTGCTGTCTTCTGGTATTCCAGTATTAAGAAGCAGCTCTGCCTTTAGTAATTCAGAAAATACAGTAAGAAGCATTTTGCTACACTGTAATAGAACATATTTAACATAACTGCAGAATATGCTGTGGTCCTACAACACACTGACAACATGACATTTGAAGCAAGGGGAAAAAAGGATTAAGTTGGAAACTTTCAAAATACTTGTTTGGATTTGGAATGCACTCCCATTATGAAATATTGAAGTTTCCCCACAAAGCAGAAGTTCTGAATTTGCACCTAGTTTTACTCTCCTATGGCTGCGTTGCACCTTTGATTTGCTCCCACGCTACGGCTGGAATCAGCGGGCCCTGACCAGGAACCGTGTGTGGCTCTGCGCCGTAACTGTTCTACTCAGACGCGTGACATTTCTGCTAGTCCGTCAGTAGCACCAACAGCCACGCTTCACCGTGCCAGCAAACATGCTTGTGAAAGCCTTATACAGAAATGAGAACGGGACAAAGCGAACAAACAAGAACAAAACACCATGAATGTTCACGCTGAATTGTAGCCGTAAAACCAGAAAATAATTTGACATGAAGGGAGTAAAGTGTACCTGGAAAAACATCGCTGTCTCTGGTGGAACTTTTTCTTACCTAAATCAGTCTAGAAATCTGGCTCCTCTGCGACTCTGGTGTTTCTCAGATTTGAAATGTACTGTGGAAGGTAAGGCAGGAAAGTAATTCGCAGACATTTATCTGGGAAAGAAGAAACAGCTGCCGCAGCTCCTTGCAACTTTAGACTTAAATGGTGGGTTGATAGAAGAAAATAAGCACTGGATCTCTTTGTGACCGCGACGGGGGAGGAGTCTTCTGGTGGGAGAAAGTCTTGATGGGGCAAAGAGCAACTACGTCTACCGTCACATCCATTTGGTTTTGTTGTTGTGTTTTTTTAATATATCCAAAGCACCTCTTCTTTGGAAACAGCATTAGCAGCTAGGGTGGTTTCTCCAAACCCCACTCACATCTCACCGTGCAGTCTCTCCGACAGCATTCTGCAGGAAGCTGGATTTGGAGTTGTCAGAAGGTAGTAATGGGGTTCCACCACTTCTTGTCCAACTCCTTCCACTGGATTTCCCGCACTGAAGCCCAGCTTGGTGTGTGTACAATGGGAAAGTAAAAAAAATCACATAATTTTGTGTCGTTAATTACATTAGAGCAGAGAAGAAGAGCACAGCGCTCGCGAGCTGCTAATTTAGGGTGGCTGGGAAGTCTCGGGCGGTTTGGACACCGACGGTGAAGCCCTCTGCCACACTGGCCCGTTATTAACGTGGTGGAGGGTCCCGCAGCCTCGTCAGAAGCCCTGTTTGCGCAGACCTTACTTGGGCAGGGGGCCCTGGGACACCCCCGGGGTACGGGAGGGCTGGTCCCCAGGCTCCGGCGCTGAGCCCCGGCAGCGCGTGTTCGCAGCTGCGGAGCGGGCGGGGACCCGGGGCTGGAGGCCACGTCCCGCGGCTCCCGGGGGTCCCGGGCCGGCCCTGCCGTGTCGCCCCGCGGTGCCAGCCAGGGTGTGCTCAGCGCGAGGGTACGGACGTGCTCAGGGACCGCTTGTCTGCGCCCGGGGGCGGCCGCGCAGGGCCGGGTCTGTCCCGTGGATTCCCAAGACGTTTTCGCCGCAGGACGGTTCCAGCGGTCAGACCCGCGCGGGGCAGCCCGGGGCTGCGGGGCCGCCGTGCCAGGGGCTCCGCGGCGCGGCCGGGCGATGCCCCTTCCTCTGGGCACCGGCCGGCGCGGGCCGGCCCTGCTGCGGGCGAGGCCCGTCATCACGGCCCGGTAAATACCGGCCGAGTAGCTCTGTCAGAGCGGCCCCGGCGGAGGAACCGAGGCCCCTGCGAGGCTGCCGGCGGTAAGCGCCGAGGCAGCGTTTCGGTGTTCAGCCACCTCCTGCAGAACAGCCCGACGGCGGCCCCCGCCGCCCGGCCCCCGCAGAGGCGGCTCCGCGGGGCTGTGGGTACCGGGCAAAGGGGCCGGCCGGGGCCGGGGGTCCTGCCGCCGGGCAGCTCCTGCCAGCCCCCCTCGGTGCCGCTGTGCCGCGCTCGGGCCGTGGCGCCGGGCCGGGCTCCACGCTGCCCCCCGGGGCCGGCGGGCGGTCCCGGGCAGGGGCCCGCAGAGGCCCCGCGGGCTGGGCTGAAGGCAGGTGCCCGGCTCGCCCTGCGCCGCCGCCCCCCGCCGGGTCCTCACCAGGCTCGTCCCTCCCGCCCCCAGGTCATCCCTTCCCGGGACTCCCAATTACCGCTAGGGATTAAGTCCTTAATTGTCTTGGCTGCAAACCCGGTAACGAATCGCTCAGACTTTGTTTTCCTACTGCTCCCGAGGCTTGATTTATTGTGTCCCCGTTATCGCACCATCAGGCTTCGTTCAAAATGTTGTTCTGGGCTAATTCTATACGCTCCGCTATTTATTTTGCCTGTCCCTTCGCATTAACGGCACTACATGTTAATCGCCCCCCCGCTCCCTTTCGGGTCACCCCCTGCCCGCCCGGTCACGCCTCGGCCCGGCCGCGTCCGGACCCGCGTGTGGGTCCGTCCCCCACCGGAGGCGCCCGGGCAGCCCTGACCCGCTGCCCCCGCGGCTGGAGCCTCGCCGGGGCGACCTCCCACCCCCCGGGGGGACCCCCTGCTCCCCGGGAACCTCCGCCAGCCCGCGATGCGGCGACGGAGCCGGGAGAGCGGACGGGCTTTGACAAACGGCCGCCGGAGCCCCCCAGCCCAGCGATTGAGTTACTCCCCTCCAGCAAACCCGTGACTTTATCCCAAGAAAAACAGCGTGTGCGGGGCGAGCGGCGCGGCCCAGCCCGCACGGAACCAGGGGCGGCCCCTGGGCGCTGCCGGGGCGGGGGGAACGTGAAGCGATGCCGCCCCCCGACAGCTCCGTGATTAATGACCCGCCCGCCCGGGAAGGGGCGGGCGCTGCCGTCCGGGCAGGCGGGGGGAGCCCGGCGGCCAGGTGCGACCCAGCCCCGCGGCACCCACCGGCCGCGCCGGCTTATAAACGGCGCCGCGGGGCCGGGCGGACGGGACCAGACGGCACCGCACCGCGCCAGGTCAGGCCCGACCCGACCCGCTCCGGGCGGGAGCGGTAAGTCTACCCCTGGCTGGGGGCCGCGGGGTCGCTCGGAAGCCGCGGGGCGGGGATGCGGGGCCGCGATGCGGAGATGCGGGGCCGCGCATCCTTGCGCAGCGGCGGGATCTGGTGCGCCCTGTTCCGCGGCTCCGGGGAAAGTATTTTCTTCCGTTACCGGAGGCAGGCAGAGGGCAAGGTCTTCGTAAAAGCGATGCGAACCGGCACAGATCCACTAAATCCGCCCCCCCGAGGAACACCTGAAGCGGCTGCGAACAAGTTTCTCTGAGGTTTCCGCCCGTTTCTTTCGAGTTCGCGCACCCCGCGCTGGCGTTTTCCATCTTCTCCTTGTCTGTGTGGGCAGGTTGCCTTCATCGCCATCTCATTCACACAGAATATAGGACTGAAATACGTGTTGTGCTGCTTTCTTTGGTAAACTAATTAGATTTCAAACTGATCGCGTCTTTGTAATGTCACATAAAAACATGAACACATCTGCCAGCGTTAGAAATGCTGCGATAAAAATGCTTTAGAAATAATATAAATACTTTTACTAGCACACCCGTTTCCAGGTCTGTCTGCATGCCAGGCACCAAGTGGATGTTTGGAAAAATTATTGCAATTATTAAAAAAAAAAAAAACACCAGACCTCTTTTTAAAAAAAAAATTAAAAAAAAATCAAGGAGATTACATGGAAACTGAGTGTTGCCCAGAGGCATTTTATTTACTTCAGTTCTCAGCAACAGGTTTTTTGGACCGAGATGTTTGGGTGCCTCCTTGGTTTACCGAGCATGCATCCTGACCACGCCGGGGTGAGGGGGTGGTGCTCCCCAGCCCTGCTGCGTAACAAACATGATTGTGGCATGGGAACCACCGTGTTCTGGCTACCTGTGCGCACATACCTGTGTTTCTATGTTGTGGATTTTCCTGGGCTATTTGCTGTATGCATTTGATGGGAAATCTGATGCTGATTCTATTAAATCAGAGTGAAATACCACACTTCCACAGCTGAAATATTGCCTTCCCTCCCCTCCCCCCCCCCCCCTTCCCGTAGGCCCAGGATTTCATCTGATACAGATGTGAAGCTCCTACTCCAAGGGGTGTCCAAGGAAATGAATTTTTTAGGTATGTGCATTTCTGTGTACTGTGTGTCACGTAAAGTCATTAGTGTTCTAAATCTAGTTATACACCAACACAGCAAAATCAAAACTATGGATAAACCAGCCTTAGTCCTGTACTTCAGTGGGTGAGCAGGTATTCCTACTAACCCAGTCTGTCTGTATCCTTGGGTGATGTGGATTTTTCTAGTAATCGGGGAATACTTCCTCGTTTCAGTGGGATTTCAGTGAGGTGGCAAATGAGAAATCCTGCTGATAAAGGATAGACTCTTCTGCCAGTTTTCGTGATTGTCTTGACTGTGCAATAGCAATAATTTTTTATTTTTTTCCCCACTAAAATGCATCCAGATCTGACTGTGACTTAACACAACAAGAAAATACCAAGAAAGCAAGCACATGGGACCTTTTCTATTTTAAATTAAGAGAAATAGCCAACTTAAGGACCATTTTTCAGCCCTCACTCAAGACAAGCACATGTAGACTTAATGTGAGTTTTATTTTTTATTGGTTATAAATATCACAATAAAAAAGAATAATTAGGTTTTGTTCCTTTGGTTTACAGTTATAATGCACACAGAGTATTTTACAAATCATTTCAATCTAAACTGTACTGCTATTTAAGAGAACATTACCTGAGAAAACGCTGTAAGCCCGATTAACAGCAAATTTATCAGAATAAACCACCCAAAGTAATAATGTCTTGTAAATACCATCACATTAGAGCATTGCAAAAAGCATTATTTAGAAACCTTTCCTCTTCTCTGCAAGACATCGTTGAGTGTGTTCATTGTCTTGCATTTTTTGCCATTATTGGCCACTTCAGCATGTGGTTGAAATGCTTTGCAAAATCAAGGCCTGATTTTTGTAAATTTTGATCTTTCATCACTTGAGTGCATCAATTATATTTACATTTTTAAAATTACATTGTAATTGAATGAAATTGAAAGCTTTCATAACTTGTTTTTGCCCTTGTTGTCTAGTTGGGCCATCACAGAAACAGCTGCTTGCTGACACGCGAGAGCTGGGATCTGAGACACCTCGAAGGGCTGCTGGGCTGAGGACAACAGGATCAGGTATTATTCCAGCAAAGAAGTGCTGCGCTTTGGGGAACGTTGATTGAATTGCATTTTCCTGTGGAACTGAATAAATTAAAGGACTGTGAGTTTTATTGCAGGCAGAGCTGACTTTCTGAAAGTTGGGAAAAGACACCGTGGTCGTTCTTTTCAGCTTTGCTCTGAAGTGGGTTTTTTTGCTGTTGTTTTCAAAAGGTTCTCTTGCCCCCCAATGGCCAAAATACAGCTTACAAGATTCTTTTAAAGTTTGAAAATATAGAATATGAAGGATAAGCATGGAAATAAATGTTTGAGTAACATTAGAGTTGGGAGGACAGGAGAAGTCTGCTCCTGATCCTTTAAAATCATAGACCAAGTTTTGCCCTTCAAAAAACTCAGTCCCATGTACTGTGGCTCCACTCACTGCTGCATCTGAAAATGGTATTTTTCTTTCTGTAATCCACGGAGCACTGGTCACCTAGAAGACTGTTGATAAAATGATTGCAGCTGAATAAAAAATGTACAGACAGTCCCACATCCTGAATTATAGAAATAATATGTTTAAGATGTGTAGATGTGGTACTTGGGGACATGGTTTAGTGGTGGACTTAGCAGTGTTAGGTTAACGGTTGAACTCCATGATCTTAAGGGTCTTTTCCGACCTAAATGATTCTAGGATTTAAAAAAAAAAAATTGCATTTAGCCTAATTTTTAGTTGGTTGTAAATGGAAACCACTGTGGCAGTGCTGCTCAGTGTTGCCTGTTGGGTTTTCTCAGTAGTCTGGGCTATGAGTGACAGAAAGTGCTCTGTGTAATACTGTCCAACCCCCCCCCCCCCCCCCCCCAAAAAAAAAACAAACCCAACCAAAAAAACCCAAACCCCCCAAAAACCAAAAACCCCAAACACCGAAATACCAGTCTCTGTGAAGACTTTAATTTCTGTTCCTGTACCTGTGTTTGATATCAAATTTGTCAGCAAGGGGCAGGAACGCAGCTTGCACAGCTGCGTCCCAGCTTTTCCTGACACGGGCAGCACTTGCATTTCTGATAATCTGTGTCTTTAGAAAGCGTTTGCTTTGGTGCAGCGCAGCGGCTGGCTTTAGAGATGCTCTTGTCGATTGCAGGACCCTCCCTGCCAGGGAAGTCACCGATGGACTGTGGACACTTAGCTGAGCGCAGCGAGATCTCCGGCCCAGGCGCAGAGTCCAGCTCCCTGTTGCCTTCTGCTGCTGGTAGCAACTCCTGCCCGCCCGTGGTGGCTGGGCAGCGGGCTGGGGGGCCTCCCGGGAGACCCGCTGCCGCTAATGCCGCTCGAGAGCGCAGCCGGGTTCAAACCCTGCGCCACGCTTTCCTCGAGCTGCAGAAGACTCTCCCCTCTGTGCCGCCCGACACCAAGCTCTCCAAGCTGGATGTACTCCTCCTGGCCACCACCTATATTGCACACCTCACTCGCAGCCTTCAGGATGAGGAAGAGTCACCAGGAGAGGGCTTGGGTACCCTGAGAGGGGATGGATACCTCCACCCTGTCAAGGTAGGAGAGCTGAGGAGCAGCTGCCACCTTCTTTCGGTGAAGAAGTACATTGGTCTTCGATACTTAGATGAATCTAAAGTTGTCATGCTTGCTTACCTTGCAAGCATGAAAAGACTTACATGAAAAGACTGCCTAGACTAACCATCCCGTCTAGGTGTGAGGGCTGTGATGCAAGTGTCCTGGCACTTTGTCCCTCCAGCTTCAGGGACTTTGCACAAAGACATCAAATAAGCGTAGGCCCTAACCCAGTGGGGCTTGGTCCCTTGGAAGTGAAGGCAGAAGGCAACACCTCTGTCCCTACGTGGAAATGCTGGTGATCCCCCGCCAAACCCATCAGAACCCACTGTAGGGGATGTGTGTGGCTGAGGGGATGTGCTGTCCCATGGCAGCGACCCCAGCCATGGCTGGGCCTGCTTTGGTTGTCCTGCTGAGGCAGCCAAGGTATGGAAAGTGGCATTAGTTACTGGCCACGTGTTAATTCCTTCTATGAAAGTGCTTTTCTGATCCGTTTATTTTGTCTAGTTGGTATATGCTTTTTCCTTTGGAAAAAAAACAACCAAGAACCCCCAAAGCCAACCAAAAAATCCCCCCCCAAAACAAAACAAAAAACCCCAACCAACGAACAAACCCCCAAAACCATGGTGATGCAGAGGGGACGAGAAAGGGGCACTCCTCTTGGAGAGGACCTGGGACTGGAAGCTGTTTTCAAAATGCATTGCTCGCTGACTGATGGGACTCAAATACCAAGCTGTATTTTCTTTGGCTCTGGTCTCGGGGAGTGAGTTGGAGCACTGGGGTGTTTTATTTTTCTTTCTTTTTTTTTTTTCCCTTAAGAGTCTGATGGATTCAGAATAATTTAATTAAGATTAATTTGTGAAGTAATCTCTAATTCCTATAAAGTGACTAATTCACAGAAAGTTTCTTGTTCACAGTGTTGGTTGCCCTAAAAAAATCATGATGTGAACACAGGCTTCTGAGGCCACTGAAATGATTAGCAGGCTCATTAAGAAAGAAAAACCTTTAAATCAATTAGGAGATGGCTATAACTTAAGAAAAAATATTGTGATGTATTTCAAAATAAGTTCAAATTGCTTCTGTTAGTTCTCTTGGTCAGAGTGAAAGGACACAGGTCTCTTATGGTACATTTTTTATCAGCTGCCAACTATTACTGGCAGAAAAATACTTGCAAATAGTTATTACAGCAGTTAAATGATTCAGATGCCCGCTTCTCAGGCTACTGGAATACGGCAATGCTGGATTCATTTAAGCAATTACTTTTTATGATCTTAGTTGTGAGCCATTTACCTGTGTGTAGTTTCGAGATTCTATCTAACCAATCTTTCTAATATTCCTGGTAGTAAATTAAACTTAGCTGGCACTAGAATGGAAGTGTCACAGACTAATCATAGTACATGCCTCAAAAACCCCAAAGTGCAGGATATGAGACAACCAGTACAGATAAGGACTTTAACTACATTCATATATCAAGCAGAGTAAATACAAACAGTGAGGAAAGTAAAGTATCCAAGTACAGTTGTGTGTACACCAAACAAAAATATGGTTAATGACTTTGGATTCAGATATCTTATTGGTGACAAACTGGTAACATTCCACTTGAAATAAAAATAATGAGATCGTATGGTCCTTCCAAATGAGAATATGCAGCTGCTTTGTGTCTTTAAGTAAAAGTGCTGAGATTTAACTGCAGTATTAAGCCCCTCTAGTTTTTAGAGCGCGTGGGTTTTTTTTGTTCCCCACAGGAGAGGTGCCAGCTTGTTCCCAAAAGTGTCTTAAAAAAAATGGTATTTTTTTGGAACAACATGCTGGCTGTGTTACCGGTCTTTTTGCATCGGAGGGCTACGGCAAGCTGTCTTTTCAAACACGCACCTCCAATAATGAAATCAGCACACCAAACTGGAGCTGAGTGCTTCCTCCTAGGAGAAGGGCACCCAGCTGAGTCACACTGCAGGGCCGTTTGCAGTAACTAACTTGCTCAGGTTAAGAAACATGAGCAATAAGAATAGATATTTAATGCCAGTCTAACTGATGATTTCAATAATCAATGAACGGAAAGATGAATAGTCTAATCTGAAATCTTTGGAGCTGACAAAGAACAAGAAGTTGTCAGTGCTGAAGACTGTTGAGGAGTGATTATATTAAATTCTCTCTTTATCGCACAGCTCTTAGCAGCCCCTGTGCTGCGGTTGGTGTGGTGGTGGCCAGCCAGCACAAATGGGCAGGCACACAGGGCTGCAATCTCTGCAGGTGCCGGTGTATCCCTGCTGTATCCCTGGCACCGTAAAGGGGAATGCTTTGGTTTATTCTAACAGAGCGCCTATGGTACAAACTGTGCTACGATGACTGATCGGCATGGCCTGCTCCTGCCTGTTGGGTCATGGGGTGTTTGGGAGCTGTGCCTCACAATTAGGTACCAAAGAAAATACCCAGGCTGAGCTAGCAACATCTTCCAACAAATGACAAAACAGGCATTTCCTGGTGATGGCAACGGCTTCCTGTTTTCTTGTATTGTGAGTCTGTCAACATTTAAAGCTTTGCTGAGAACTGCATTCAGACTGCAAAGGTCCCAGGTGTCTCAGCACTGTGCTTGTCTCTTCTCTTGCAGAAGTGGCCAATGCGTTCCAGGTTATACATCGGAGCTACAGGACAGTTTTTGACTCACTCGGCACAAGGAGACAGCGCAAACCAAGGAGAAACGTCATCAACTTCACAAATCTAATCTCCCTTCTCTCTTAAAAAAAATATTTATTACACCTTATATATATATTTAAGTTAAAAAATCGTATCTACAGACAAACTATAATTCCTGAAATACTGTTTGTAGAGGAGAAGGGATTGATTCTTGTATGTAATTAATACCTCATTAAGTTAATGTGATGTATCTTTGGTTTCTATCATAGAGGAGGTTGCTGAAATCTGAACTGGGGAATTAGGAGAAGGCAGCTGCCTGTTAGCACCAACACGAGAGGCAGCCACAACGGCAGAGCTGCTGGCAGAATAGGTGACCTTGTCCCTGCCGGGACAAGTGGTGAATAGGGACGCTGGGAGAAAGGGGAGAGAAGGAGCAATGCAGCACTGGCCAAGTACGGCACAGTACGGGCTTGGGTGAAAAGCAAAGGGCAAGTCTAAAAATAGCAATCGAAATATCGCATGCACTTTCTTTACTGCAGAATCTGATGGCAGAATTCCCACCAGCGGCAGTTGTTGGGTCAGAGCTTCACCCTTTGGATAATCTTAAATGTATGTAGCTATTCCTGAAAACGTGGATGCACGTTCACCTCAAGGAATAATGTGCTTAAATCTATCCTGCATACATACAGCACTATCTGCAACAGACACAAACTGCTCTGTATGTTAATTATTGCTGGTATTGATCCATACACTTGTGTTGCACGTTATGGAGTTTTTAACGTGTAAGTGTTACCCCACTACAGCTACTTGTCTGCTCAAGATACGAAGGTTCATTTATCTTGTCTTTTAGTAGGTTTGTGCACTGAAGCAAATGAACCCAAAGAGTTGGCTTGTTTGTAGCACATTGTTCACTTAAACATCTATATTTAGGCAAGAAAACCTGAACTAAATGCACAAATGCCATCCGATGTATCTGTTCTGTAAAACACTGTACTTCTCATATAGTTATTGCTGATGTAAACATTTTATTAAATATTATTCAGTGGACGTTATATACTTACAGAATTGCAAAATCTGTGTCAGTTTCTCATTGTACAGGACTGACAGTTTCTAGAAGTAATATTCTGCATTTTTGTAACTTATTTCTGAAGACTTCATTGTTTAAATTTTAAAATTATATCTAGGAAAAAGGAAAACAAAAATACTCCCAAGAACTACCTTTATATATATTAAAAAAAATTATTGGTATCAGTGTTGAGTCAGAATTACAACATCTTTCAGAGGTGCATGGCACATGTCCAGTACTGTTTAGAAAGAGTTGGATTCTGCGCTTTTTAAGATTACTCTATTAACTAGTAAATATACTTAAAATATTTGAAATACAATTAATATATTTATTTCTTCTAGGCATATATTTCTTACTTACAATTGTAAGTGGTTTATTTAGAAGATAATGACATAGCTAAAACACTAGTCCATGAGCTACTGCATTTTGTGGGAAAACAAAACCAAACCTTAGAGAAGGGCAGTTTGCATAGACAAGTAGCTACTCATAAAGAGTGACTTCTTAAAGAACTGTACTTAGTTTCCACAGTAATAAAAAGTGGTTAGCACAACCTCTTATTATTAGGACAGCTGTTTGTATTTGGACTTTTAATGAGGCCATGCGAAGGAGTTGTAAAGGTGAAGATAGTTAAGTAAGATGAAAGGGTGACAGAACAGTGAGGATTTCCCGGAGTACTTTGCTGTACAAGAGGATGTAAGATAAAGATTACACTTTAGACTGATCAAATGCCAAGTAGCAACACTGAAGCACAGAGAATTCAGACTAGCTTTGTATGTAACCAAGATCTAAATGAATGGCATCCGGTCAGGGAAAAAAGGGCAAGCAAAACCTCAGCCAGAAGTCACTGTCAAACCTCGAACTGCCACTGTGTAGCCACAATCTGATCATAAGAACAAACCGCATGTGAATCGTGCATACAAAATTGTGTGGGAAAAACAAAATGTGATTATGTTTTGCATCAATTGCATGCTCTTACCTAGCACAGAGGATATGGTTACTTCATAGGCTCTTAAATAATATAGCTGGAAGGGACAGCATTCAAGAAAGCAAGCAAAAGAAAAAAAAAAAGGGGGGGGGAAGGCACACCCCCCCAGTTTTTAAAGACTTCTCTTAAATGCAATTGAAAGATTCTGACTGCTTATCCATGAAGTAAGCATGAAAAATGGAAAGGAATAAGGGTTAAAAACATGGGAAGTTTTTATGGATGGCATGGAGAAAACCTCTACTCAAGACTTACTACAATGAAGGTGGAATATCTACAATACTCAGAAGGCAGCCAGAGAAGGGGAGCAGCAAACATGTAGCTACTTTGTACCCACAACGTTTGCAGTTGGTGTGGGCGCATATGCAACAATGCCTTTAGCAGCAATTTACAGATGTTTTAAAGGCCAGTAAGAACATCCACAACTACAACAGCATTTTTTCACTTGAGATCTCCCCATATATATGAGCTGGGATTTTTTTTCCCCCCCCCGAGACAGATCATTCTGCATCAGCTGCAAATTTTTAATGCCTTTTCCACCAGAACCAAGACAACAGGTTAGGCAACCCATTTCCTTCAACCAGTACAAGCACTCCTTCTTCCAGAAATTTACACCAGGATCAAAACAGACCCTCCGAACCCATTTGCTTCAAACCTGATGTTTGGATCGAATGTTTCTTAGGAACAGTTCATATCCTTGTATACTGAAAAACAAGTTTGACACTTGGCACTGGAAACGTGCATGCGTTTCCAAAGAAATTCTACCATGTTCACACATTGCTGTCAAAGGGAACTCTTTTTTTTTCGCGGAGTAACTTAAAAGATGTTAGCGAACCTCAATTTAGTGTCATCACAGCTTTTCCTTCCGGGGGATGGGACAGGTAAACTTCACGCATCCATATGCAAATAACGTGCCTATGCAAAACCCGATGCATACATTTTTCGCCCTCATACACTACAGCACTGTGCCCTCCAGCCATATATTGCTTTCTCCTAACACCCCCCGGCCAATCACCCCTCTCTCCCTTGGAGACCTTCGGGACAAAGTACTCACTGTGCTTGTGTGAGCCACAGACACCACCAAAGAGATGAATTTTCCGTGGCTTTGACTCCTACATAGCCATGCAGTGTGAACAGAAGCACTTTAAGGTTGAAACCACCGCATGTTACAAGAACACCGCTGTGTGCACCACACACCAAAAAGAAGGCGAACGCCCTTCCGTCGCCGCGGTCCCCTTTGCTCTCCTAGCCCACCTGGAGCAAACTGCATCTGCTCGGTGGAACTGCGAGCACCGAGGCAGCCCCGCCGGCCCGACACAGCGCCTGCAGCGCGGCCGGCGCTGGGGGGGGGGGGGGGGGGGGCAGCCCCCTCGCCCACCGCTCTGCACTGACGCGCCACTGCGGGCCTCCCGCTGCCCAACTCAAGACGCCGCTTCTCCTGGCCGAGCGCCACCCAAGGCACCGTGACAGCGGCTGCCCCCCGGGGCTCACGAGGCCGGGGGCCGAGGCGCAGGGCCGCGGCGGGGACACGGGCGGGCCAGACGGGCGCGCTGCCCCCCAAGCGTTACCGCGACCCCGGCACCGGCCCGCGCGTGCGCGGTTTGACAGGCCCCGCCCCGCCGGAAAGCGCAGCGCTGCCGCGCGCTGTCCCCGCCCCTGGCGCGCGCCCTATTTAACGGCATCGCGCGGGGGAGTCGCTCTTTCGCGCGCCCTGCGGTCGTGAGCAGCGGGTGAGGGGTCGGGGTCGGCAGCGGAGCCGCCGCGCGGGGGGTGCCGAACCGGCCCGCCGCACCCGGGTTGCGGGGTGGCTGAGGCTGGTGTGCCGCGGGGCCCGGGCCGCGTTTGCGGGAGCTTTTGTCAGCGGGCGCCCGCCGGCGGGGCTCCCGTGAAGGCGACGGGCGCCCGAGCGCCCCCGGCAGCGGCTGGCGGCGGGGCGGTAGCGGGGTCTGGCCGTGTGCGGCAGCTTCGTGGCTTCCGGGCTGTACGTCCGCGCCTCAGCCTCCGGTGTGGGCGCGGTAGCTGGGGCCGCCGAGTGTATCCCCGCGGCGCCGGGTGGCTGTGCGGCCCCCGCTGGCTGCCTCCCCGGCGGCGGGGCCGAGCCGCCCGGCCTGCGGCGTGCTGCGCAGCCTCCAAGCCGCGCCTCCGTGCAAGCGCATGCCCGTTTCAGCAGCAGAGTGACTTCTGATGTCCTCTTTTTCACAGGAATTATTTGTGCCCCCTACTGTTTAAGAAATCCAATCCTGACAGTTCAAAGCAATATAATCGGAAACTGTTAAGGGATGGACTGCTGGCACTTTTTCTAAACGGTGCAAGCCATCGCTTTACAGACAGGTGATTGCCACGCTGCTGTGACAGTCTTACGCTGTCTTGGTTGCCCAAGCGCACCAGCAGCTGGCTTAGGCTGGATGCTGGATTGCCCAGTTTGAGCTGATGCTGTCTAGCCGTGAAGGCTGTCTGAGCCGTGTGTGTGCCTTGTGAGGTTAAGGTGGACCTAATGATTATGTGCCACTCCAGCAGCAAGCTGTGGTGGCTACTTTTGAGTTAACTTGGTTCATCAGGTCTTCAAAGGAATGACAGATGGGCTATCAAAAGAGTTGGTTTTCATGATGGATCCTTTTCATCGGCAAATGCATGTCCTAATTCTAAAGATAAATTACCTTTTCTTTCCTCTGGGGAATCTTGCTAAGTGTTGTATGGTGATCCTGACTGCCCTTTTTGGGTTGTAGGCATGGATCCAAAACAGCAGGCTCTGGCAGGGACAGGACCCAGGGGTCTTTGCGGTCCCTGTGGTAATGCTCTTCTGCCAGGACCATACTGTAAGTGCTGACCTTCCTTCAACTGATAGGAAAACATGTCAGCAAGTTCCCCAGGGCGCAGTACGTGAGCTAGGGTTAAAGGCTGTACCCTGCTGGGGTGGTACTCTCCCCAGCGACTGTTGCTGTTCATTAGGAGCAGCATAATAGTCCTGCAATCAGTCATTCTGCAGACTGGAGCTTGCTTTAGGTAAAACGGCCGTGCCTCTGTTTAACCCCGGTCTCGGCTGATGCCATCTGTAGTTTTTCTCCCCAGGTAATGACAAAGCCAGCAGTGAGGCTGCCTGGTACATTGATATTTCTGTGATTGGCTTACTGTCCCCAGGGAAGTATTGATGCTTTCTGCTACTAGCTCAGCAGTGGTGTTCTCAGAATCAAACATCTTTTATTTCTTTTCATGGCTTTAGGCAGGAAGTGAAGAAATGAGTTTGTTACTGGCTTTGGGAATCTTCCGTCTGGACTCTGCCACACTGTTACCTTGCAAGCAGAAAGGTGTCACATGAACTCTGGAGCTATGGAAGTAATTATTTCTTACTGTACTTAAAAATGCCAAGGAAAGCTTCCTGAAATCTCAATCTAGAGTTGTGAAGCGGGTTTATGGCTTGTAAAGTTACAGGTGGAACAATGGGCTATGATTGTATGTAGGGTTAAGAGGTTGAAATTCTAACAAAAAGTATGATGACAGATAAAAGCTCTTAAGATTTGTTCACCAGAACAAAACAGGTACAATCCAAGAAGCCTGAAGGAATCGCTAGGGGTGGGGGAGTGGGGAGAGGTTTGTAAAGTATCAAAGTATCTAGTTTTTAACTGGGCAGAGAAACAAGACTTCTGCTTTGAACAATTAACAGATGCTAGTTGGAAGTGACTAAAAATAATGTGTTCAGTCACCATCCCTGCTGGCACTTAACTGTATCTGTTGAAATATGTTTCAGAAAGAAAGGCATCTATGGCAGCAAACTTAACTTCTAGAAAGGTACTTGGTATCTGGGGCTTGAATGCAACAACAGGGAGGGACCTGCATTTTTGTGCCTCAAGAAAGCTTTTTTTTATCTTGTTCCTGGCCATCTTGAATCCATTCTGTGTTTAACAGTTAAAAAGAAGGTTCTACTTCAGTTTACAGAAGTGCAGCTCTTCAGACAAGCTTAACAGATGCCCTTGTGTTTGATAACCTGGAAAATACTGCACCAGTCTTCCTGCAAGCAGGAAACCGGTTGCTGGCATAATGATGATGATCACTCTTTGCCGTTTACCCAACTGAATTTTATGATGAGCAGTTTGCATCTGATGTGCCAGCTAATTAGTAGGATTTTCCCAGTTTGATTTGCTACCATTGTTTCTCATTTTAAATATTTATTCTTTTAAAGGTGTTATGACATCAGATGACCCACTGGCTTCGAGCCTTGTGTAGGCACCATACAACCAACAGTAGACTCCGTCCACTTCTAGAAGTAAGGGTGTTAAAAGACGGTAAGTTGTTTTTTACTGGAGCACTACAGTCCTGCTGTACTGCTAGCTGCTGAAGGCCTGCACTGGCCACACTTGCTGTCTGGGACAGTGCTGGCTTACATCAGCTGAAGGTGTGGCCTGTTAGCCAAGGACACTTCTGGACTACTTTGCTGTCTTTTACTTGTGGTACTGCTACTAGTCTTCTAACTTTTGCTTAAAACATCAGGGAAGAAACTGAGGAGAGGTAAGGATAACAAGTTGTGCTCTTGCAGAAATTTTTTTCTAAGGCTATACAGTCCTTAATGTGGCTTGTGAAAAATAGTGATTATTTATAAAGAAATTCTATTTAAGTCTATTCTAGAACTAATTTTGCTGGCATAACGATGAAATCTTAGCTGTTTACCCATCTGACCAGTTTTTGATGTGTACCTTTAAATCTGAAATGCCATTAAAGTAAATAATTTTGTATAAGATTACAGAAAAATGACTAACTTATTTTGAGTATTTTTTTTTGTTAGCTTGAAAACAGCATCCTGAAATGCGGAATTCTAATGCACTTGGAAATGCTTTCATGGCCCTGCCAGCTCCTCAGAAATACTGCTTGATTCAGCAGTAAGGCAGGAGAGTAGCTGTTCAGTAAAAATACGTAAATAAAGCTCTAATGAAGTTCAGGGGAGAGTGTTACTTTAGAAGGGGAAGTGGCCTTGTGGACACTTTGAACTTAGTATGAATATTTGTGTACCAATTGATCAAAATTGAATAAATCAAGGGTTAAAACTTGTGTCATCTTGTCTGAGTGTTTATAATGTTAGTGGTGGCAGCTTGTCCAGCTGCTTACCTTACCTTGAAGATGCAGCTTGACATATGAAAAAAATCTTGGGGTTTTGTTTTCAGTGACTAGTTTTTTGTTGAGGCTATGTGAGCAGTAGCATGGTGATCCAGCTGTACAACATCCAGGGTAGGAGTCACACCAACCTGTCAGTATTCAGCTTGTCAAGATTTGACATGAAGTCTACAATTTTTCTGCTGCAAGTCTGTAGTTGGAGAAGCGTACTCATCTTCTACCACACCATTGTTTATACTTCTTTTTGCAGTGAGGTAGAGTTGAATTCATTGAGCTGCCTACTTACTGGGTCATCTAATACCATTTCCCCGCCTCAACCCCTCATCCATGGAGTTCTGCTATATCTTTTCAGATTGCAGGAGCACACTGACATCCTGGTCTAATATTTTGCTGTTATGTAAAACTAAGATAAAGAACATCAAGCACTATGGTGATACATCTTTAAATTTATAGAGCATGAATAATTTAAGAAAGCTGCCTTACGCTATGAAAAGTTTTAAGTACTTAAAACTACTTCCCCCTTATTGATACATTTGAATAGAAGCAACAAGAAAAACTGCAGCGTTCATGTAGTTGAAATGAAATGTTAGATTCTAGACTCCTGGTTTGTTAGGTGTAGTCTTATTAAAAACCGTGCTTTACTCTTCACTTAACTGTGCATGAACAGTGGTAGCCAGGAAGGGAAGTTCAGGTTGAGGCTTTATTCTGAAGCCAGGGCCTCCCAGGATGAAGACATCACTCCTGCTTTCAAACAACACTGTCACAAAATGTGTAATTATATCTTGTCAGCTGTGCTTTATTCTTTAGCAAAATAGCAACTTTTAGCAACTTCTTGTCTTACAAAAATCTCAGAAGCTTTATTAGTTGGATATTTTTAAGTGCAGTCTCTCAAAAAGCTGGTTTCAAGCTTTACTTACAGAGTGGAGTTTTCACTCTTCCTTAGTGTTAATGTGAATTCCTGGGCCATATGCACCAATAAAATTCAGCAGTTCATGGTGACACTGCATGAGGTAACTATCTCTCTGTTGCAGGGAGTTTTCATCACTGAGGTCAAATGGAAATACAGGATTTGGTGGTACACAGAATGCGGACTTGCCTAAGCAAAGAAGAAACGAAGACTTAAAGACTTTACTTTTGCCAGGACTTTGAAGGGGGAGAAAAAAGCTGACAGATTACTTAAAAATGGGTAACATTCTTGTCCCACTGCCAAATTTGTGTGTGAACAAGTGTAACTGATGTTAGATAACAACAAAAAAAAAGCCAGTTCTTGTCTTTTGTTTCCCCAGGGAGGGGAACTGTTTAGTTTAACCTGGACCATTGTTAGAGAAGCAATGCCTCAAATAAGCCAGCATAAACGAAGGAGGTTTGTTGCTGGCCTGTGGCCTAATTACACACCGCACTGAGAGACTCTGGGAAAGTCAACTGAAAGAGTTTTCTGATACCAGTCTTCAACAGTGGAAATTCTGGACTTTGATTTGAAACGAACTATTATCACAATGAATTGGTATAAAGTGTTTTCAAATTGACAAAATATGAAAACTATGTACCCAATACTAAAGACTGAGTTGCATTATTTACCATGTTTTAAAGTAAGAGATGATTCAAGTAACAAGATGGCAATCAGTGCATCTTCCTCTAGTACCTTCTTCCTTAAACTTAGTTTAGTATGAGCCTTAGACAGTGAAATCCTAAGAGATTAATACAAACATGTCAAAAATAAAGAATGCCCTGTTTCAAGCACTTCCGTAAATAGAAAAGTTAACACTGGAGTGTTGGGGTTTTTTTATTCTGCCATACTTAGCTGTGCAAACATCCCACAAATACTGTGCAGTTATACTTGTCACTGACAAAGTACATAGTAATATGCATGACTCTTGTGCTATGAAAGCAGTGGAACTTGGCATAATATCTCTTTGATATTATATATTTTTAAAAAAAATTTTTTTTTGCTTGCATAATATGAAATGTGATAATTTAAATCCCATTTTTGTTTTTCTAGATAGATTTAATAGTGATAATTGTTTCTTCAATCACTTTTTTGCCTGGCAAAGTTCTTTTAAGGTTTTTTTCCCCCAACATCAATATATAAAATAAATGGTAAATAAGATTCTTTACACTTTTAACTTTCAAGAGTCTTGTCTAGATTTTCATTTAACAAGCTCTGTAGCAGGTTAGCATAATTTCTGTTTGGAACATAGATGTGTTTACTGTGTAAAGTAGGACATACAGAATTTTTAGTGCAGATGCTGATAATGTTGATCCATGACTAGAATCTCTTCTCACTCTGCGACTTGCAAGATAGTAGCCCTGAATGAGGTTTTCTGCGCCTGAACTCAGTTCGACAGGAAGATTCTTAGCAAACAAAATAAACTAGAAAGAGGGTATACATTTTAAGTATTTAATTGGGAAATAAAAGAAATTGCATTTTTCATACCTTTTAATATGCCAGTGGAATAGTAATATAATTTGGACAGTATATTCTATCAATAGTTTTTATAAAAACAGCTGTCACCATTCAGCTATGTGTAAGGATAGATCTCAGATACTAAATAGAATAACCTGCTAATTATACTTGGAGATATTGACAGTTTATTTAGAATGGAATATTAACTTTTACTACTGATTGTAAACTTGGAGATCTGTTCTCACATAAATGTTAATCTGGTATGATTTTCAGAAACAAGATGAAACTGAATTTATTACGTTGGCCCTTTCAAAGAACTGAAGCTAATTTTACAATCCTGTTAGTGCTAGTGGGAATATGGTGGGGGGAAAGGTAGAAAGTGAGTATTAACAGGTTTTAAAATAAGCAAACAGAATGTGAAGAGAACCTTCTGATTCCAGAAACAATATGATATTCCCAAGTATAATGTGTTTCTAAATTACTGGATAGTATTGATTACCTCCTGATAATCCTGCATTCTGAACTGCTGTGAGACTTTGTACAGCATGGCTTCAGGATTAATGGCTTTTTTCAAGATGTGATGTACAAGAGGAGAAGACAGTTGACACGAAGGAAACTCATTATATATCAAAAGCCCAAAAACATCTAAAAGGTTAGATGGAATCAAACTTGTATCCTAAAGAAGAGACCCCAAAAAAGAAAATAAACTTTATTTTGGTTACTATTTTCCTACTTTTGACTTGTAGGAACATTGGTTTGTTTTCAATCTGACATGCTCAATATCCATAAATACTAATCCTGCAAGATTATCTAATGAATTACCTGTAATATACGCAGTAAATTTTTGTTTGTATAGTAGTTGTCAAAAGCTATTCTGAATAAAACAATACCTACTTTTGGTAAAGCTAGCTCATTTTAGAAGATACTTGATTTAAAGTCACTTAAATTGTGATGTTTTGGGAAATACTAAAATTTGACTGGTTTCATTATTTTGTAAGTTGAAATAACCATGAACACAGATGATTGATACAGCACAGTTACTGCCATAACAAGGCATGTGCTTTACCATCTGTCCAATTAAGAAGTTATTCCTTTGTATATGTTTCTTGGAGGAAGAATCCACATCTACGAAAGACCAAAAATTGGTCTGAACTGAAATAGTAACTTGATGGTCAGCCTCTTCTCCGTACTTCTTCCCAGGAATGAACACTGTTGTTGTTCTGCTCTCTATCACTAGGAAAGACAAAATATGGCCGTTAGTTACATAATTGATCTAGTTTAACTATAAATTCTAGTCACACGCACACTACTGAAACCAGTCACGATTATGTGTTTCACTGAATTGTCATGATCAATGGATCTCTGTAGCCTGTGTAGCAAATTAAGTTTATAGGACCTTGGCTTTTTGTCCCTTGTTTCTTACACAGACTCACTAAAAACAGTTTCTAGATTTTTGCAGCATTTGAGGGCCATGAGCTGGGGAAGAAACCTAGCCATGAATTTGCATGTTTGTTTCGTTCTGTCCCCTCATTTGTAGTTGGTATGAGATTACCTGACTGTAGAAGTTCAAGTTTATCCTTTTTGTATGAAGATAAGTCTCCTATGTAACAGATACCACCCTGAGCCAGCACAGCACTGCAAGCTTGAATAGTAGCACTTCCAGATCCGTGTTTATCTTTGGACACTGAAGGAAAAATTTCACTAGAAGGTGGGTGTCGTATGCCACGAGGCAGAAGACATACGCTGTAATTCAGAAGCCTAGAAGATTAAATAATTCTGTCAGTACTTTATAATAGTATTTATATATAGTTAAGACTTAGAAACGACAACAAAAAACCTTAGCATAAAATCAGTGTCAAAACTACCTGTTTAGAGTAACTGAATACAAAGGTAGAAGCCCAAGCCTTCAACAGCTGCCAACAGGACTATTTGCCGTGGATTTAACACAGAGCAAATAATGGTTTGCAATAGAAGTAATTCCTAGGAAGTCAAAGAAGTCCCATAATTTAACCCCATATTGTTAACTCCTCTTCCTATTCTAGAGAAAATTTCCCAGTGATTTAAAAGGGTAGAGGATGAGTAATCCTGGCCATCTGGGAAGAAAGGAAAGGCTGGGAACTTGCAAGCTCTGCTTGCCTGGGTTACACTGCCCCCCCTGCCAATTCTTTTTGAGAAAGCAGGTATAGAATTTCTCATCCCCTGCACGATGTACCTTGGCACAAAGAGGTTGCAAATTGTCTGGTGCCACACTCAAAGGCAACTAATGAATTTAAGATGTCAGAGAACAATTTATCCTACTATTAATACTTGGGATAAAATTATTAATTAAAATTAGTAAGCATTAGTAAATAGGCTATCATACCAACAGAAATATGATGTAGGAAATGCCTACTTTAAAAAGCTACTGACAATTAAATACTATGTATATATGCAAGATAGTACAAATGACAGTACTGACCAAGATTTACAGTGTGCAACTGTTTCAATATTTTGACATTTTGATTCTTAGAACAATCTGTGCTCCTATGATTTCTCTTTTGGAATCTTACTCTTAACTTGGGGGAAAAAAATCCTGAAGCCCACATTTTTTTCAAATTTGAACTAATTTCTACTGCTAAATTTGAAATAGTTGAAATACTTTTTTCCACAACAAAAAATATTAATTTGTTGAAGAACTCTCAGATGAAAATGGAATTCATGCCGTTTTCGAAGATGTTTTTCAAAATGAAGCCCTGTTTTGAGTTGGGGAAGGAGAAAGAAATTTTGTTTAAATTAATGTAAATTTAAAGCTGGGCATATTATACTTCTCTGCAGTGTATGTGAAATTATGTTAACACTTTATAGTTGTATAAAGGGGTAAATACATAAATACAGAAAAAACATTTTGTTAAAGGCAACAACAGCTGGATTTATGCTATTGAGTAAAGATGTATGAGACTTTTGACACCTTATCACTATAGTGTTTATGAAAAAAAGTGATAAACATGTAAATATCTATTTACACACTGCTTATTAACTGAAAATGCTGCCAGCTGGGAAGTGGTGATGAAAAGGCTTAAAGTGACACAGGATTTGAAAAGTAGAGCCCTTTGCTCTTACCATTGCCAGCTTCTGGGACAGTCTTTAGCTTTGATTTTCGAAGAATGTCTTGTTTGAGCTCTGCTAAGCAGTGCTAGTGTTAAAATTTTACTGATATTATGAGAGTGTTAAGGGGTTTTATTATTAGTGAAGTTCTGATCTAGATTTATCACTTGAAATAAATAAAAATGTCCCAGGGATAAAAATTGGGTATTTTTACAAAGTTGGAGCCTTGTATATCCTTTTAAAATACAGTCTCTAGCTTTTCATGTAAGACCGATCTGATTATCTTTAAAAGTACTCACATTTTTAATTCTAAATGTACATGAAAAGGAAGGAATTTCTTTACCTATCAATTACTAGCGTATCACTTGTCATGATCAACAGATCCAGATAATCCGCATTTTCTTTTTCACACGTCTGTACTAGACTCAGCAATATTGCGAGTTTAAGAGTATTGTAAGTGCCTGGTGGAACAACTTCAGAAGCAAAGATATTGGCAAGGATGGCAGTAAACCTCCAGCATGAACCTGAAGTCAGTGAGAGCAGATGCTTAAAATTGTCACTGACAAAAGAAGGGCCTAGTGAAAAGAAAGTACAGGTTAACAAACACTTATTAATAAGAGACATGCAGATATACTAGAACAAATCACCATTCTAGTCTTGATACAAAATTTACAAAGAACAAATGTTTATGTATTAAGTGCCAATTCAGAATGTAAACATCTGACACTTAGTTTTACTACTAAAAAGGTAGCAGACAGGATCTGCTAAAACTGATGGGAGTACGAAGGAGTAACAAACTGAAATACCAGGTTCATTTAAGGTGTGATTTCAAGGTACCTTGAAGTACCAATGGATAGAAGAAGTTGGAAAGAGAAGTTGAAGAACTGCAGCAAATAATTATGTCGTTTCCCAACGCATGGAAAGCAGGCAAAAGACAACATTTTCAAATTACAGTAAGCATACATTTCAGACTGTAAAAGGAAAGTCCCAGAGTGGTTTCATAATCTAGACTTCCTAGATAACTGAAAACTACAAATTCTCCGGATTTTGTTCCAGAAGATTTTCCAACTTTTTTGGTCAAATTTTACTAGAACTTTCTTACCAATTGGCTTACAGAGCTGTACACTATTGACTTCTATACATGCTGTAGCTTGTAAGCCATTTTGTACACAAGCTGGAATTCCTATAATCTTGTAGTGGTTTCCTATTTTCATTTTATTGGCCAGTTCATCTAGAAATTGGGAAGGAAAAAAAAAGGGTGTGGGTGGACAACACTTGCAGATGTGTTAGGGCATAAAAAGTTTTAGAGACATGGTCAGAAAACTTTCTCACATTCTGAATGGTTCAATTTTATGATTTAAATGCAGAAAACAACAGCTGGATGCCAGGCTCACATAATGGACTAGACTAAAATGAAGTATACAATTTAATTATTTAGTGCAACAGATAAGGAAGGCATACTGGGTGAGGAAAAGTAAATTCCTGATAAAGAAAATGGATAATGCATTTAGTTCTGTGTTGAAAAGAAAATGGACAGTTGTTTGCAGGTATGCATTCCTACTCTGAAACTTTTGGTGACAACATAACTGATGGTTACTGTCCTGTAAAGTGTCAGAGAAAAGAACAATAAAAAGGAGATCCAAATTAAACAGAGTTTTAAAAGACACACAAATAGCTTTGGGAACCTCTGTATTTCTGTGCATCTTTAAAAAAAATCTCACATTTATGTTTTGGAAATGTGAGTTAGGTCCAACCAAACATGAATGTCAGCTGTGAGACCCTGTCTAACCTCATTGATCACTGAAGCCAGTCAAAATTTAACACATGCATAACTCACAGCATCTCACCATAGACTGTGTTTTATAATTTTATTATTTTATAATATTATTATTAATTTTTTTCTATTTAGTTTTCCAGAAATGAACCATATAATTCCATAGACTTTTGGAATGGCAGCGTTTGTTTTTTTTAAAAAAACAATTAATAAAAGCATTTTGGTGAGTTGTGATTTTAGTTGGATATTCACATTAGAAATTATTTGATGTCTGCAGTGCAAGTAGTAGTAGCAGAAGCCAAAAAACCTGATGAAACGTGGAAAACAGCTAGACCGAGGAAGGATGTGAAAAATGCATTAAGTTAGTACAAAACGGTATGACCAAAGGAAGTAGAAAGGAGGAAAAATAAGGTAAGGTCAGAATGCAATACTACAGAGCTGGCCAGGGGATTTTATTTAAATGAAGGTATAAAAGTAAACACAACAGTTTTGCCATGTGCACTTTTCAGTCACCTGTGTACACTGTTTAGTTACTTAGCTAATTTGATGTACTTCCCCCCCCAACCCCCCAATTCTATTGAAGAACTGCAATAAAAATTATGACTTTCACAATTTTATCCAGAGAAATGAGCCTATAAGGAAAATGCAAGGGATTATTATTCTAAAACATCTTAACAAAACTCCAAAATGCAGCTTACCTCTCAAGAAAACTGTAAATGTCTGAATCCTAAAATGTGATTTATCATTGGAATATCCTTTCAAAGCATGAAGAACTTTTGTATCAATCATTTCAACTATTTGTTTATCTTTCAAAATAAAGGCAAAGAAAAGGTTAGTTATCTTGAAAACAGTACAGCTGGGGGTGGGGGTGGGGCTTGTTCCACTTAACTGTTTTGTTTACTTATTGTGTAAGAGAAGTAGGAAAGTAACAGATAAAAAAAATAAAACTATATAGATCCTACCACCAAGTACTCTAAATTTCACGTCTTCCTGCAGTGCTGAAGAACACATACTACACACAAAATCATTCCTCACTGTGGCAGATTCTGTAGCTCCAGGCAGATGCACTCTTATGTACCTAAACCCTTTAAAAAATAAAAACAATTACTAAACATTTAAAATGAGGACGTGGTTTTCATTTTAAATTTCCCATTAAGAACAGAAGTGATTAAACTACCGACAATGAAATTCCACATTTAGTATGTGTTTCTTCGGATGAGCATACTTTTGACCACCACGCTGTCACTAAAATGATCTGTATCGTTAATGATAAGTAGCCCACGAGATGGCAGAATTTCCGGCTGCAAAACATTCCCAGGCAGAGCAGCTTGGCCTGGCCTTTTGAGCAGCAGGGAGCAAGCCGGTGCCACTTCTGCCTGCCAGGGGATACAGATAGTCGTTATCAAATACCTGCCCTCCTAACGACATCATTATGATTTATTCTGCAGTCTCCTAACTTTGGGATCTAGCATCTCATGTATAATTTTATGGTCTCTGTTACAGGAAGAAGCAAAAAAACAGCCTTTGAAATACTTAAGGCCTAATCCTGCAATAATACAAGCAGTTCAGTAATACTACTCAAAGTAGTTCCGTAGAAGTCAGCTACTCTTTAAAGCAAACTCGTTCTATGCTAGAAGCTTTTGCCAGTTAATTAAGCATACAGTTTTGTGGTATTTTTATATAAACAGAACCACAGTTTCCAATAAACAAAGTATTCTACTACTTTAGCATTTTTTCTTGCAGATAATTATTAAATTATATTGGCAACATATCTTTTCTCATATAAACCATCTTCAGCATTAGGAAAATGAATTGCTGGCATAGCTATGCTCCCAAAACATTTAATAATGCTGAACAACCACTGGCAAGGTCCCCCGCTTTCAATTGATAAAATCATGCCGTGCTCATTACAAAAATGTACGCATAATAAGACCGCATAGGAAAACGCTGTTTCATGCTAGGTTTTTAATCTGTTATCAAAATTATTTAAAAGCTTTTGAAATAGTACTGATGTCTTTTTTCCTTTTTTACTACCTTCAGAAAATGGACAGGTTTCCTCAGTACAAAGAAATCTTGCTCCTTGTGTATATTTTGTTACAGTTCCCATTGCAATTGCTATTCCTTCAGACATATAAAATCTTTGAGATGTGTAATCAAAAGGAAATGCAGAAAAACTCATAACATAACTTGGTAAAGATGGCAAATGTGTTGGCTTCAGCAGTATGCTAATCTAACAAGAGACACAATTACATTAATACTGTATTTTATTTTTTTTTAATTTAAAACTGCTTTACTTACATGGACAAACACACAATGTGATATATAGCTATTAGAAAAAAATACTGAAATGCCTGAAGTGTAAAAGAAATTAGGTTTCCTACTAATTATCTCAAAATTCTTGCAATATGGTTGGGTGAGACTTCCAGCTATTATTAATTACAAATAATAGTACAACCAAAGGGAAAACGAAAACTGAAAAGTTAATACAAAAATAATAAATTAATACTTCATGCTTAGAAGATTTAAGATCTACATGGAGGAAAATGATGCAGACTCACCTGAGCCTCCGTCTGCAGTTGTTCAATTAACGATAATGTCTTAATAGCTATGAAGCATACCTGTGATTAAAAAAAAAACACCTTCATTTTAGAAAAGAAAATCTAGTTAAAATATAATGTACTTTTGTCTACTCTTGTTTATAAATATGTACTTACTGACTGAAATATCTGTGCAGCTTGTATGGGATTATGAAGAATGTAATTTCCAAGAGTTGCATCTAATTCAGCAATATCAGAAGGATTTATTGAAATAATGAAACGATAAACAGCATAACTTTGTTTTGAGTCTGTAGAGGCAAAAAGGATCTTAAATAAAAACAACAGAGATTTGTGTAACATTATGTATCAATTTAACAGACTATCTATTGAGTGAATAATACCATTGTATTTTCTGCAGTCGTGCACAAATTTCTGAAGGCCACCACTTCTGTCAAGGTAAACAAGGGCAACTTCCCTCATTTTCTGTATTTCATGATGCATCTTCCAAGAGAAGATCTTTGCATTCTCTATCAAAACACTGAAATAAACTGAGAAGAAATTATATTAGAACTGGCCATGCCACAGTAATAATAAAGGTATATATTAACAAAGCCATACAAAATTAAGAGCATCTCTTTTTCAAACTATGCAATTCTTTAAGGATATTTAATATTCAGTGGAAAATTCTTTCCAACAGCTGAAGCATACTACATTCCTGAAGTAATTCCTGAAGAATGTTCTAGTGTTACCTTTTCTCAGTGAATTATTCCACTGCCCAGTTCCCTAACCCATGAAATTAAAGCTTGCATTTAACCTCCCCTATATATTTTACAGCTATAATCAGCTTACAAAAAGTAAAACTTAAGCATCTCTCTTATCTGAGAAGTCTCATAGCTATTAAAAAGTGTGAAACTTGGCCACACCTTTTCCCTTTTCAAAATCTGGCTTTCCTGTGCTGATGTTACCTCCTTTAGCACTCACTTAAGGTGTTGATCTTGCAAACACTTATTTCCAGTCATGTACATCTCTGTACACAAAAGATCAGTGCTGATTCCCAAAGACAAAACTTTCACAACTACAATTTTAGTTTACAGTCTGGGTTTGGAGGCTGACCGTGCTCTTCTGTGCTGTTCTATTTGTGTATTATCCACGTCTGCGTTTTTTTAGAATGTAGAATCTCACACGTGAAGCACTACTTTGCTGAATTTAGAGTGAGAATTACTAAGGCCAAAATACTGTCTTACAGATTCTGTTCTATGAAGCGTCCTTTGTCCTCGCTGTAGATGACCAATACGAAACGCCACTTAAATCTTTAAAAACAGATTCAGCCACCTAGTAATACACAAGACACAGAATCATTGGGCTGATGAGGAAGATCTCCTGTAGGAGCTCACACAACTGGCTTCAGGAGAACAAATGGATCAACATCCTAGAGAGAGGAATCTGGGTAACAGTGCAACGCCAGCATGGCAGCAGTGTACACTCTGTCCCCCGAGGACTGTATGCTGTGGGCCGGCACATGTGGTTAGTGCCTCAAGCATCCAATTTTAAGCACAAGTTGAAAGAATTTCAAGTAGGGATTTTTTTCAGTTTCTTTAGGATTACTCCTACACAATTACTGCTCCATCCCTTGAAATCTTCAGCAAAAAAGAATTCATGAAAAACACACACATGCATGCAGATCCACCCGATCCCCCCGGACCGAGCATTCCCCAAGCTGGCAAGAAAAGGACACCAAACACGACCAGGCTATGGCCCAGGTCACTGTGCACTGACCACTGTCATCTCCTAAGCTTCAAGAAACAGCCTGACCGGTTCCATTACCAGGGTGCCCATGTCTCATCAGTGCCCCCACAGCCAACTAAGGCCACACTCCAGGGTGTGACAGCACACTGCCCAACACAGCCCTCCTGGCTTCAAGCTCCCGCCATCAGCACCCCTTCCTCACAATCCCACCGGCGCTCTCTCCAAAATACTCTCCAGCCTTCCTATACCCCCTGTTCAGTGCTGCTGTGTCGGCAGCAACGGGTACTGAGGGCGACCAAGGCTGCCCACACGGCAGCCGGGAGAGGGACCACGCCGCCTTCTCCTTACGAGGGTGCTGGTATGCCCACCGGAGAAGGGAACGGCACCGTTTACGAGGCGGCAGCCAGCGGCTCCACAGCCGCAGGACGGGGCCACCGGCACCGCTCCCTCTCTCCCTCAGCCGGCACCCGCCGCCGGGGCGGCCGCGGAACCGCGCGCGGCGCAGGCGGGAAAGCAGCTGCCGGGGGCCGCCGCTGCCGGGGGCCGCCGCTGCCGGGGGCCGCCGCTGCCGGGGGCCGCCGCTGCCGGGGGCCGCCGCTGCCGGGGGCCGCCGCTGCCGGGGGCCGCCGCTGCCGGGGGCCGCCGCTGCCGGGGGCCGCCGCTGCCGGGGGCCGCCGCTGCCGGGGGCCGCCGCTGCCGGGGGCCGCCGCTGCCGGGGGCCGCCGCTGCCGGGGGCCGCCGCTGCCGGGGGCCGCCGCTGCCGGGGGCCGCCGCTGCCGGGGGCCGCCGCTGCCGGGGGCCGCCGCTGCCGGGGGCCGCCGCTGCCGGGGGCCGCCGCTGCCGGGGGCCGCCGCTGCCGGGGGCCGCCGCTGCCGGGGGCCGCCGCTGCCGGGGGCCGCCGCTGCCGGGGGCCGCCGCTGCCGGGGGCCGCCGCTGCCGGGGGCCGCCGCTGCCGGGGGCCGCCGCTGCCGGGGGCCGCCGCTGCCGGTCCCCTCACGGGCTGCCTCACCAAGCGCCCCGCCGCCCCGGCCAGGCAAACGCCACCCCCGCCCTGCGCACAGGCACCGCCGCCGGGGTCATGGGCCCGCAGCGCAGCAGGTACTAAAGGACAGCCTATTTGTAAACCCGTTGTCTCTCGTTATTAAGTACTGCCTAGTGAACTGGTGACTACTCATGAGCGCCTGGTCAGCCTTCGCTCAGGTCATTTCATTGAATGTCTTTATGAACAAAAACCACAGAACATTTCTGAAGTAACAGACAAAAATAAGTTGTTATTTACAAGTTATATAATAAAACTACTACCATGATAGGCCTTTATATACTAACTGCAGTCTTTTTTTGCATTGTTTAAAAATATTTCCTTAAACAGAAATTGTTCAGTTATCAGTTTGTCCATACACATGTATGTTTGAGAAATACAACAGCTTTTCACATTTTAAAAATTATCAGCGTAATTTACACTTCCCCGCCCCCCCCCCCCCCCCCAATACCAAGTGAAGATTTAAAAATGGTGCAAACTGGAACACAAAGACAAGTAGCTATGAATGTTGACAAACTGTTGACAACCAGTCTGGAACATAACAGTGTTTCAAACTATAAATCCGTGAGAAAAACCTCTAAGTATTTGGCATGATCCCCTCACCACCCACCCCAAAAGGTTAAAGCAAGAGAGCCTTTTAAAGGAACAGTGATTATTGCATATTATATCTTTGGAAAAGCAGAGTTTTAACCAAAACCATTTTTAATGCAGTTGAAATATAGATGTGTTTAGCTCAGGGAGGAAAGAAAAGCAGAACACATGATCAATAATGTTACCAAACTGATCCAGTTGATTTGTTCCATCCTTGCTTTGAGTAATCCCCCATACCGCACACAATACAGTTGAACAAACAGGTGCTGCAGCAAGTGCAAGAGCAACAATCCAGTTTCATATGACCAACTTGTCAGTCTGCAGAAGTCTTTTAAGAATCTTGGTCTTAATTTATATTAACCTCTCATTTAAGTGCTAACAGGTAAATTAATGTATATTTCAAACTGATATAACAGGGAAAACATTTACCTTTTTTAAACCAGGATATACAAAAGACAATTTGCATAGTTACAATTCAAGCACAAAGTCACTGTAAATAGTACAAAAGCATTTATAAATTTACTAAATTTGCTGCTGTTTGTGCCAGTTAAATCTTAGATAGGTATGAATGTAAACTTGAAGGGACTGAGGAGAACAGTCAGTGTTTTTGCTTAAAAATATGTAGAGAGCGCTTTTTAAAGATTTTAAAAAATATTTTCTGCAGCAGGAACAAACAGTTACATCCCAAAGAAAGCCATCCAAAATGCCCAAATTCCTCCTATACAGCAGAGACAGTTTGTTCATAGGTTTCAAACCTACATACAAAACTAGGCACTAGTTCTGGAATTACGCTGTTCTGGAATGTGTCCATAACCCTAAGACTTCAGTTCACTCCAAGACTTCCAACACACTGTTGGCTTCTAACTTCCTAGGAAAACATATCTTCAGAAGGTGGTGCGTAAGAAAATCCAACAAATGCATCATCCGCCTCTAGGACACTGGCATTAACAATGTTGTAATCTGAAGAAACACAAACTGAATATGGGACCATTTCTTCTGTGAACACTGCATCAAAATTCCCAATATCATCTGGTCCAACCTAGAAAATAGAAAGATCTATCAGTTGTATTAATACTGTGTTTTAAACTTGTGCTTGTCCTTTAGTTTTCAAATTTAACCCGAGACTATTTATGTCATTCATTCTTATTTAAATACAGGAAATTTCAGGAAGCATCTCTGAAAACAGCTATTAAAGGCCTCCTTGTTTCTTTTAGGATGGAGTTACAAACCTTTATGATCTGATAAACCTTAGAAATATGAAGAAATATCTCTTTCTTAAATGACTGTTACGAAGATGCAGAAACTAATCCCCTCACTCCACCCTCAAACCCACAAAATCAAACAACGAAAAAAAAACCCAAACCAAAAAAACCCCACAGAAACCAAAACCCACCAACCTGCTTCCCCAACCCCAAACCACACCAAATTCTTTCTCCCTTTTCCATCAATAAAATTTTAAGCATTAAATTCTAGCAATGGTTCTATTGTTATGAAAGATCAGCTTCCCAGTAACATGCCTAAAAAAATAAAGCATAGTAATATTTAGTCACAGAGAGAAGAGACAAGACAGCTAAGGCTTCTTCACCAAACAGAACGCAGACTCAACAAAAGGTGATCCTCGGATGTGACTTTAGGAAGGTCTTCCTCCCCACCACTCACCCCCACCCCAAGTTTTTGGACAAGCAGTCACAGGCTGACACAGTTTAAACTGATGGGAAGATCAAAATCTGCCACTAAAGCTTAATAACGACAAAAAAAAAGCAAGCAGTCTTTTGCGAAGTCTTCAAGTGAAGAGGCTATCTGTATTTTCTTCTTTGGTCTTCAGATCCCACAAAAACTGACAGTACTTTTGACAGAAATGAGCAGAAGAAAAGGTGATACATCAAACCAAGTTTTAAGTGAAAAAAAAGACAGTATCACTGCTGAAAAGCATGACCGCTCAAAAGGCCAGTCAGCACTGGGGGGGGTTCCCCTTCCTCATTCTGAAACAAGCACTCTTTGCAAATAGATGAGCCCTCAAAGGCAGAAATTTGGCAGGTATGAACTCAAACAGCACCTACCACATTAGGATTAAATGGTGGTGGAATCTTCTTCTGAAGAAGATCAGTCCAGCTGAGAGATTCAAAGAACGGGTGCTTTTGAATTTCAAGCTGCAGCAAGGAATAAAGATTTTAGGTATTTGAGAAATCCACTGTGTGCCTCGTTGTAAAAACTACTTCAGACCGCATGCACATAAGGAAGTCCTTCATCAGTTTATTCAGCTAACTTTGCAATAAAAGCTGTAGTTGTAAAAACAGCAATTAAAATTTGTTAGGCTGCCTCTACAAGATAGTTTCCTTTTAAGTTCACATTTTCTGCTTTTAAGCCTTAAAATTAACAACTTTGAAGTCTACCACAGAATAAAAACGCTTTGTTAGTATCTCTGCTCCTGCCTTAAAATTGTTAATTTTTGTAAAGCAGATAGTCTAAGAATTGTCTACTTCAACATCTCTGCAATATGCCTACTAGTTACGAAGCAGCAAACAGTTGTGTTAAATGCTACCATCCTTTCATCTTGCTCCCCACTGTGAGAAAGTTCAATGTCAAGAGCCCAAATGCTCTGTTACCAGATCAACACACTACCTAACAGTAAGACTGCAAACAGAATACTATGAAGATCTCACAATTAATGGATGGAGAAGTCCTTCTAGATCATTCCTTATCATATCACACGGTTCCGAAGACATTTATACTTTCTCACATGACCTTGCAAACTGAGTTTTTGTTGTTACACTGGGAAAATATCTGCCACGATTTTAAGGCTAAAAAAAAAAAAAAAACCCACAAAGAGCTGCTGTTTGCATGATACCAGGCTTCCTCTTTATCTGAAGGCTGGCTTTCATGTAGTTACTTAAACTGGCATTACCAGAAAATAGCGTTTTCTTTTGACTATTTCCCAGTTTCACTATGAACAGTGAAATCTGCCTTAGTACATCTTAGTGGCTACTACACCAGGAATTGTGCGTTTCCTTTGCTGGCAGGTACAGCAGCAACCAAGCTAAAAATATTAAATCCCACAACAATCATCTCTCTTCTATCCTCAACACCTTCCAGGGACCGACCAAACTGGCATCTTTAATGAAGAAATAAGGAGGAGAAACACAGACAGAGATAACAGAACAATCTCTACCTCCAACTATTAAACCTGTGCCATGCACATAAAGTTGGTCATGTCCCTTTAAATGAAGTAGGGCTTGATAAATTAGGACGTTACATACAAAATCTTCCCTTGCTCCAAGTCTGCATTGCCGATCTTTCTCCAAAAGTTCTTCCAGAATAGACCAGGCTGTGAGACTAATTCCTGGGCGCAGTACTAGGGGTTTATGAAGAATATTCTCGTACATCTCAGCAACATCACGGCAGTAAAAAGGAGGCTAAAAAAAGAATGTTATACATTAATTTGAAGCCACATGCAATATTGTTTCATGTGTATGATCAGTAAATGATTCTATAAGAAGTGCAAACTGCTAGCAGTGAAGAAGGCTACCTCTTCTTACGCACTGCTAACTTCTAATTCAGTTATCACCATTGCCAGATCTTTACACTTGATAGCATCTCTACCCACCTCCTCGTCTCCTAACATGTTCTCACACTCCTAAGTAGTCATAGATGCCATCCAGCTTCAAAGCTGCCATTGAACTTACTTTAAAAGAACATGAGTGGAAAAAGATACCTATCTCCCCATGTAAGGTCCTATGGGAGGAGATCAAACTCAAGAAAACCAACAGAACAGATTGTTACTGGAGTAACTACACATGACTAGAACAAGCATAGTAAGGTGGTGTTTTTTTTTTTCCTAATGCTGCTTATCAAGAAATGGAAAAGCTAGGAGAAAACCTGGGAGGCCTAAGCAGAAAAGTACTTTAATTTTATTTATTCCAGTATTTGGCAAAATTTTACTTATATGCTGGGGTTTTTTATTGGGTATTATCGCTGTTGATTCATTTTACTCTCACATTCCCTCAAAGTGATGACTACTTGTCTTCATCACAGCGGATACCCAGCAGTTCACTGGAAAGTAAAATTTCAGACAGCAAGAGGCAATGAAAAATCCAAAAGAGAAAAAACAGGTGCTACATTAAGACAAACTGTTAATCCATTTAAGTGAAGTATTTCAGTATTTTGCAAAAGTTAGCATCTTTAACAACACTCCAGGGTTACTTCACATAAAGGGGGAGAGAGGAGGGAAGCAACCCCCGCCCCCCACATGTTAAGTACATACCAGCCCATAAAGCATTTCATAAAGAACTGCACCAAGGCACCACCAGTCTACTGTGTTGTCATAGGGCTGCTTTTTAATGACTTCTGGTGCAAGATACTAAAATAAAAAATAAACGAAAAAGTGTTTTAGAGCATTAGGCTAGCACGAATAAAACCTATGTTTTAGTCACATCACAGTAAACACTTTCAGGAAAAGCTGCTTCGTAGCAATTGTAAGACTCCTAAGTATTTATCTTGTCCTTCAACAAACCTGGCAAATACTTCACCACCATGTGGTCATTTTCCAAGTAGGACAGCTCTTTTCCCAACTGAAACAATACTTCCCACACACTACTGTTTTGCCAAACTACTTTGCCACCAAACTACTTTACCTTGCTTTATATTTCAGATAGGTTGCTGCACTGTTACAGTGGCAACATCTCTCAGTAAGCTGGCTACTAGCCCTGCCCATTCTGCCACCCTAAGCCTGTATGCTCCCCACGTAGTACATAAAAATGAAAGATATTAATTCTGCCTCAAATCTATAATTCGTGACAACTTGTGTAGCATAGGAAGTTTCACTGCAAATCCCAATGAGGGCATGAGTTGTGAGTTACTGAACTAAAGATTCTTGTCAAATAGGTATCACTTGACTGACTTACGATAAACATCCAGTACCATCAAACACGGAATGACAGTGCTAACTGGTTTCCATCTGCCTTGCAAGAAATCTACTCAGCATGTCAGAGCTTATTAACCCTACAGCACTAGGACAGCTACTTCGTAACATGAGACTCTTCTTTGTGAATATGTAATATAAAGTTACTATGGCTGGATCATCATCTCAGTCCCCATCTGCAGCACACACAGTTTCTAGCCTCATAAAACAAGAGGATGCTCACTTTATCATTCTTATCCAGATTCTGAAATTTAATTTACAAATAGATCATAGCATTGTCAGACAACAAACTCAGTTTAACTAGATCAGTATTCCTCAAACTTTCCGAGTGCCCTGTAACGCATTTGTCTATAGATAACCCTGCAAAAGCATGAAAAGAAGCTGAAGTATTTTGAACTCAACAACTTAAGCTTTTTCTAATCTTTCACAACCTCCTTTGAGCTTTTTAGATGTTGGAACTCACCCAAGTCATTCAACTCTGTGTTTAGAAACACTGAGAAGATCATTATACTTTTAGCAGGATTATGAAAGATTTTAATTAAATCTTGGATTAGAAAGACTAATACACAACTACCATGTTTAGTTCTGATATTTTTAAGAATGTGTACAAAGCAACAGCATTAGCGTTCTCTTACGTTGCAATTTATGCAAGTCCAAGGTAAGCATGAAGACTAAGCCTCTGAACATGAGGGAAAAAAGGCCCACAGATTTTCTCAAACAGATCCAGAGTTACCAGTGTTCTATATATTGCCTTTTGAACTTTCCAAAACATTCAAGAAATATTGCTTCAGCTCACATCTACCACTCAGCTTTATGGATTCCTACTCTGATCATAACTACAAGTTGTCACATGTTGCCACCTGCCCACCCCCTCTTATTTTTTTTTTATTTTTTTTTTTTTAGTTGTTTCAGCTAAACACTCCTCATTCATCTTTCACTGCCTTCAAGGCCTTTTCTGTAATTTAAAGTATGTTTATCAAATTATCAAAGCCACTAATCCTGGCATTTCAGTGAATCCCTAGTATGTGTTCAAGATTTTCAGATTCCAAGTTTTCCAGCACAGTTTCTCAGTAAAAAGACAACAGTTCAATAAACTCAGTCAGCAAGTTCAAAGTTTCACATGCATGCAAAAGTTGCTTAAGACTCACAGATATTAAGTCCCTATAAACTTACTAAAAATCAGTGCCAGGATGTGGTAATATTTGCAATCTGCTGCAGCTGTTACACTAACTGTTCTGTGCCTAGCCAGTGGCTGGGAGACACAGGAGGAAACAATGTTTGAAAAGGATTGGAAGAAGGAAGGAAGAGATCAGTTATGGACATGTGGGTACTACGTAGGAGACACTGTGTATTAGTAAAAAGGACAAACCAGATCTGCAGGAAGCTCGTCTTTGGTTTGGTTTCATGGAAGAGCTTGTTAAAAGAATTGAGATCTCCAACAGTACAGAGTATTTGATCTTCCAGATACACAAATATTAATAATAGTCAACAGTCATTAATTACTAGCCAAAACCCATAAAAGTTGTCAACATACTTCTGGTGTCCCACAGAAAGTTGCAGTGGTATCAGAACTTGCAATCCCTTCTTTACAAAGTCCAAAGTCTGTCAACACAACATGGCCCTGTTTAAGGAAGAGTAGTATTTTAAAAAACAGAACATGGTCAACATGTGGATACACCTAAGTATCAATTTTGTGAGAGAACACAGAAAACCAAAAATAATGTTGCATACTTACCAGTGAATCTAGGAGAATGTTTTCTGGTTTTAAATCCCTATTTAAAAAAAATACTGTATTAATTCAAAACAGCAGTCACTAACACAAGAGCTTCAGAGGCAAGGACTTTTATTCTTCAGCTGAAAGCTTCAAGTTTTGGTAAACTTGCTATGTTCAAGTTATCCATAAGATGATTTCATGTAGTGGTTTTTAATACAATAATTTGTCCTATTTTGAACTTCTTCAGGACAAGGATGCATTTCAGAAACTTACCTGTACACTATATTAATGGAGTGTAAGTAGCCCAGTGCACTAGCTATTTCAGCAGCATAAAATCTGGCTCTGTGCTCAGGAAAGGAACGTTCTCTTTGTAAGTGAAAGAACAGCTGTAAATATGCAAATAGTAAATAAGAACATTATGCACAAAAATCAGGTTAATAACATGCAATTTTAACAGTAAAAAGTAATTTTATTTAGCTGTCCACTTTTTTAAAAAACAAAATCAAACAGAATTGTTTTTGCTGCATAACTTTGGCATTCCTTTATTCCCTTTCTTCTCTTTTGTAGCTCAGAAATGGATAGGTAACTCAAAACACATAAGGATATTCCCCCAAAACCAAGACTAGTTAAAAGGAACTAGAGTAAACTACTAAGCTGTGAACAGAAGTCAGAAAGATTAAATCATGCAAGACAGCTTCCTAACAGAATATAACCTGGTGTCAAGTAAGTAATCTTCCATTTTTGTATCTGCTTGTATTCAAAGTTTTGTATGTAAGTATTTATAGAATTGTATTTTGAAATCACCTACATGTAGATCAGTTTGGGAGATGTATATTCCAAGCTGATCCACAGAATCTCTCAACTACAGAGAGCTGTCTGGGTTCAAATAGTTTGAGCAGATACAGAACAGAAGTCTAGCCAAAGATTAAATCATAAACATACAGATTTAACTATCCTACCCATTCAAATCATAAAAATTTTAAGAAAACAGAAGTTTTCTGCCTACAAACTTCGGGAAAAAATAAAAAGCCAGAGCTTTCCAAGCACTTCATTGAAATCTGAAAGCTATTTTGAACCGTATTTTAGTTCGCCTGGAAGAATGCCAAACTAACTTGTGGCCAGGAATTCAGAGCAGAGCAAATCAGGAGCTTGCTGACGCAGTCTAAAAATGACGGTACCCTAGACTTGCCCATGTTGTCCCAACTCTGACACTTAAAGGGGTCAGAGCACCAGCTCTAGGAGCATCAGAAATACTAGTAGGCCACATGAATATGACTAACAGATAACCCAGTTCCTATTTCATCCTGGTTTATTCAGCATACTTTATACTTGTCTGTGTATATCCAGCTGCAGTGACATAATAGGAAACTGTAAGATATGCCAAAACAAACTACTTAAATTCTACCCCTTCCCCTGCACTCTTTCAGCTACCAGAGTTTATCATCTACAACAGTATCCTGTCCCATCCTTCTTTCCTGATCTGCTTTAAGCACCTGAAATGTGTACATTTTACACCAATAAATCACCAAATTGAAAACAAAGCAAGTGACAAGACACAGCTCTTCTTCAAGGCATGTATGTTGGATAGTTCTGTTCATATAGTAATTTTTCACTACACTATTTTCTTCAGTCACAACTACTTTCCCAGATAGGTATTACTAGTCTACAAGACCCTTGATTTTCCACAAAACCTTTTTAAGGAATGGAAGCAGCATTTTATACTCTTTTCATGTGTACTAGCTATGCAGCCAGTTTATACAGGAGTTTCTTGAGCACTTGTGGCAGTGCTGGGTACTTTGAAAAGCAACAGGTCCCTAGCTGAAGACAAACCGCTCTAGAACATCTTAAACATATACAGACTTTCTCCCTTCCTTTCACAAGTTTTTCCCCAAGTCACTTAATGGCTCTTCAGATTCAACAGCATTGCTTCAAGGAAAAAATTCCTGAGGATAAGGCTATTTGATAATAAGTAATTAAACCATGCAAACCTATGGAATAATGCAAAGGTTTTCAATAATATCAATGTAGTAAATTCAGTTGCCAGTTTCCTTCCTTATACTTCCAAAATACTAGCATCTCAGCTAATGCAGATACAAGAGAAAAAGACAGTTTTATATGGTGAAACATGTCAACATAAGATTAATTTGTAATAAAGGTAAATTTATGTAAAATATACTATTTGTATCTGAGAACCATGAATAAATTCGGGATTGAAGTCGTTGACAAGAAGAGGAACAGGGTCCATATAGCTATAGAAGGCTGCAGTAAAAAAGCACACAGTAACAGGATTTTCAAAGTTGAGAGAATGCTGACCACAGCCCATTATAAAGGATTATTTTGCCCCTCCTACCCAGAATTCACAGAAAAAAGAAACTCAAATCCAAACACAACCACCACATACCTCTCCTCCATTAACGAAATCCAAGACAAAGTAAAGCTTTTCCGTTGTTTGGAATGAGTAATGTAATCCAACCAAAAATGGATGTTTCACATTTTTCAAAAGCACATTACGTTCAGCCATAATATGTTTTTGCTGTAAGGAAGTAAAAGATCAATAAGTAAACAGGAATGATTTTGTAATTAAGGGGAAAAGGAAGGGAGATGGGTGAAGAAAGAATGTGTCTCTTTACCTCTTTCCTATTAAGAACAATTTTTTTCTGCAGCACTTTGACAGCATAGTATTTCCCATCCAGTTTTCGCTTTGCAAGAAGAACCTGTGAAATTCAAAACAAATGAAGAAGTGTGATTATTGCAGATCACATTCTGTTAGTAATAATTTCATAATTTCATCATAACTGGAAAGTATTCATGCTTTTTTTTTCACAATACAGTTTCTTCGCTTCTAATACAGTCAATCAGCAACATAATCACTAACAGAGCAAGTTTACAGTTCAGTAGAAATCCGTCATGACAGTGGTATCATGAGACTGAATTATGACATTTATTTTACATGACCTGCTGAATCTCTATCGAAATAAGTTCCAGCTGTTTTTATTAAAGATAATTTAACAAAAAAGAATAACTTGAAAAATACCACTCCTCAAAAAAAATTTTCAAGAGGGATTCTCTGTTGCATCTTTGTAGAATATCAATGTTTAAGTCACTTTTCAATGGGCTGTTGCTCTCACTGCTCCATAGCATTAGGGGTTTGACAAAACAGTCCATGCCAACAAAGGAAAACGCCATGATGCATACTGCAGCTGCTGCATAAGCACAGGGTACCTCCCTTCCTCTCTGGGGGAAACAGAGGATCCCTATTGCTCTTAACGAGAAAGGGAAACACTCCTTTTTGTCACTCCCAACAAGCGACTGAGGCAGCCAACTGCCACACCAGGTAAAAAATGGCAGGGCTATAAAGCAGCAGCAGCAACAGGGATCCAATACGACAGTTTATATGTCAATGTAGACTGACAGCACTTCCAAAACCTCTGACCAAGTCTGTAGCCAACAGTCACTATGCACAAGACACCAGCTAGCTTCCTTGCAACAGGGCAAGACACAGTAATAAGAAAGCTCACCTTGCCAAAGCTGCCTTTCCCAATAACTTTCAGGAAATCAAAGTCTGTTGGTTTAGCACTGAAATATATTTAAGAAGGAGACAGGTTATCTGGGTAGAAATTACAAGGTTTATAGCTGTAGTCTAGTGTAGCACTTGAGTTGTAATGTGAGAAGAACTGCCTGTTAGCACCCTCCTTTATTCTTCACTCCACCCAACACCTAGACATCTGCAGACTTTGCCTCGGAAATGATGACTCCTCTTCATTTTGCAATTCCATTTTCCTCCAGGGAAAGTATTCAAGATGCATCATTTGAGTTTATTTTAAAAGTTTAAGGTTAAGATGTAGAGGAGGAGCAAGACTGTTCTTTTATTCTCCATATTCTATTTTCTTGTAATTTTTAAGTCTCCATTTCCCCATGACTTTTCTTGGAGTTTATTTCTCATTTCCAGAAGGCCAAATGGCTTCTCAAGCTTACATGGGGGAAGGAAGGAAGGAAGGACCAAATGTGTTATCTATTCTCTCTCTGGCTATCCCATCCTTCCCCTCCATCCATTCCTTTCTCATTTTAAGCTACGGCAAGAGGAAAGAGGCCCTAACACTTTCCTCTTGTGTGTGTACATATGAATTCACTCTCAGTTTTTCCACTTCCCATATCACCACTCCTTTCAGTTCTTCCCAGGATTCCCTTACTTCTTCCTGAATACAATTCAGAGATATTTTTGTCAGCAAACCATTAACCATGTTTAAAAATTCCAGAATAACAGTTACATCACCATAACACCTCTCCATTTATTGCCCCTGAAGGGAAGTGCTCTTAAATTTAATTTCTTACTGCAATCTATTAAGTATTTCCTCCTGTTAGCCCAGAACAAATCTGTGACGAAAGCAAAACCAAAACAGCAGTCATCTCCTAATCCTAGATGAAAAGCACAGATTCACACAGAACGGAGAACAGAAACTCTCAGAAGACACCAAACAGAAAAACAAGTTATGACTGCAGTAACTAAGTTTGTGGCTTTAACAAGGTAAGTTGCTCCTTTGTCATGCATTAAAACAAAATAGTTTTCAGAAACTGTTCACAATTACTAATGTTTGTGGAACCACTCCCAAGACAGAGAGGTCACCTTTGCTATAGCATTCTTAAGTAAAATGATAGCAGACTAACAAAATTTGAAGGTGAAAAGGAAAAAAGTTTTTTAAACAATTGTTAATATATATATATGTACACACACACCCCAAAGAATTATTTCACACTATTAAAAACTACGTTCAGCCTTAACTTTTCAGGTTTTAAAATTAATTTACAAAAATTAAAATAAAATTTGTGTATTAAATTAAATTACTTTTTAATTCAATTTAATTAAAACCTACTGAGGATTTCCAGATGGTCCCAAGTTGATATTCTGTGAGGTAGAGTTTAACTGTTGGGAGAGACAAAGAGATTTATTTTTAATTCCTTTTCTTAAAATTCTTTCTTATATATTCCAACCAACAGTAGAGTATTTTCAAATTAATAATTTCCTCAATCCATACCTTTATACTTGTTACATTAGATTTTTAAAGAGATCTAACATCCAGATTGGGAACTTTGCAAGTTGAAATATCTGGCCGTCATCACCTCGTCACAAATTATTTCTACACATGTAACATTCAAGGATGAAGGTATTAAAATAATTGTGTCCAGACACAGAGTACAAAATTAGGAAAAAAAATTTAAGAGCCTTTGAACAAATAACTTGTTCCTCATCCAGAACGTAACCCTTTCTGTATTTGCTCTAGGAATGTATTTTCTACCTTTTAGTCTAAATTTTCCAAGATCTTACCAATAAAAAACCCCCACATTACTTACGCAAAAGTAATTAATGAAAGACACTGTGCTTTTAAAAAGCCAGAAGTGAACATTTTCCCCACCCCAAGAAAAACATTGCCAACATTTTCTAGTCTGACATTAAAGGTTAACTTAACTCAATTCCAGGAATGACATGAATACCAGTACACACCCAGACAGAATTTGTAAATTACAGGGAGAGGAGGAAGCCACTATAATTTAGGTAATTTTCACTCCCCTCTTTTTTTTTTATTTAAAAAAAAAAAAAGTAGTATTTGTACTCTCATTGGGTTTTTTTAATTTATCAGGGAAGGATAAACTGCATTCAAACACAAGTTAACAGAGGACAGGCAAACAGGCATCACAAAACCAGAACTCCTAGAGAAGCAGAGAACGCCCTGCCAGCAGCGCTGGATGCTACTATTCACTAATAAGGGCCAATCACACAATGGTACTGGACAGTTCTAACAAATCTACTGTATAGAAGATTTAGGTTTTTGAAGGTTTGGTTTTGTTCCTCATTTTTCAGCTTCATCATTTACAGTAACCATCAGAAGGTGAATTTTCTATCAAAAAGTATGGTCCAGACCACTATGCATTCACTCCCTTCCTCTTCTGGAATTCGTTGTGGCATAACACACTAGTTTTCCAAAGAAGGTTTAGAAAATTCCATATTACTTAAAATACCTTTCAAAGTAGTAGGAAAGCAGTATTTTAAAGTAGAATTTTTCTGTATGCTTACAGTGCTGTTGAGAACTTAAAAAAAATTACAGCAAAGATTGGCACCTTTGGAAGTGAAACTTTCAGAAAACATTAAATCTGCTGTGAATCTCACACAAAGCAAAATGACAATTCATATCTTTAATGGGCTGAATAAGAAGGGAAATGCTACTATCATACCTGTATGCGAAGAAGTAAGCCATAGAGAAAGCTTTAATATGGCACTTCTACCTTCCTAGAAATACTCTTTTTTTCAAAAAGCACTATTTCTGGAGGCTGTGAACTAATTTTCAGAGAATTCATCTAGCCATATAGTGTTTTTTATGACAAAAGAGGCTTCAGACTTCACACAGTGTTATATATGAAATCAAATCCATCTTGCTCCAACTGCATTTCTTTCCCTGAGAGAGTTGTATTTCTGCCCCTTTAGAAAAAAATGGACACGCAAGCAAACAAAAAGACGATTAAACATTCAATCTCCCCTGCTCCTTGCCAGATGTTCTTAGTAAGAATCTTTGAAGGGATTGCAAAACCTGTGACAGCTACACTATAACTAAAGCTGTGTTTCTTTAACCCATATAGCAAGTGGGAAAGAAGCAAGACAAAGCTAGCAATCACTTTTACCCCTCTCTGCAGTTCACATTTGACAGAAAAATACCTTACAGCCCACAGTGAAACAGATTTGTTTAAAAGAGCACATAGGAGTTTTATTGCAAAACCAACCAACCAGTAATTTGCAGTAAATAATATACCTAAGATTGCTCTCAAGCACCTAAATTTAGAAGGCTGTTCTACTTCTGGTTTATTACCTTTCGACTGCTTCTTTCATCTTCATCTTCAGATGGATCTGACTGGTGTTTTGGGTTATCCATCTGAAGAAATGATCTGACATCTGGGCTAGAAACACAGTTAACTTCATTAGCACACCAATAATCTGCCTGATTTTCAGCCACAACCATAGGAAGCACAGGATTAAACAGCAGTGTACAGAGGAATAACGCCTCACAAAATTTTATATCTAAGTTCAGGGAATTAAGGACTGTGTACAAGGTATGTTGTTACAGCAACTTAATTCAACTGCTGAATATATTACATACAGTACATATGTCAGTTTTTTTCCAAGCGGAAAATTCTGAAGTATATGTATGTGAAGTCTTCATAAGGAAATGCTCTGCAGAATTGCATTAAAAGGTTATTATTAAAAGAAAGCATACATTCTAACTTGTTACCAACCAGCAGGAAACAGACTTTTTTCAAAAGACTGAAGAGTTTAAAACCATTTTAGTTTTCCAAAATGAATGAAATAGTCCACAATACAGAATGAAATACACAGTCTGTATCTCAAAGAGAGACGCATGTCCTGAAAGATACATCGTAGTGATGTTCCTGTCCCCATTCACTTTAAAGCAGATGGCAATTTTGAATTCAGAATGCATTCTGGCTGGGGACTGACAAGACAACATTAAGAAATCCTGCCAGTCAGCTGCAGGACAAAAATGCTACCTTCAGGAACTGGCAAGAGAAACTACAGGCTTCCAACAGTACCTAAGGAGATGCACTGTAACTTCAGCATTGGTTTCTAGCTTCTGTCTTGGTGGGGGCTGGGGGAGAGTGGGAGAAAGAGGGCAAGTAAGAGAAGTCGAAGAACCCGCTCCCAGGAAGCAAGGCTTACCCAGTGGTAGGTTCAAAAGAATGTAACATCTTTCTTAACCACAGCACAGCGAGCAAGTGAAGAATAATGCGATGTAAGTGAGGCAACATTAATTCCTAAACAAATGGGTATTGCATATAGCCTGTACACCACCTGAAGAGATTACCTGAATCTTTCACGTTCCTTCAGTTCACTAAAAGGCAGCCTGCTTATCAAGGAAGAAATCTTACCTAAATTTCATAATGTTCCTTGAGAAAACAGTATTTCCTGTTAGCATTACTAAACCTAACTCATGCCCTGTGCTGTCTGAGGTTCCCAGTCTCCGTCGCTTACATTCTGTATTCCTAAACCCTATCTGAAATCTCTTTCAGTTCCCTTCAGCAACAAGACTGCTCACACAACCTCCCACCATGATTTTCAACATAATTCTTCTCACCTTATATGACCTCCAAATTCTGATCTATTTCAAGGTCTGTCTTGTATCTCAAGTCCCAGGAAGACAAAAACCACTGTGGTTTCAATACTGTAGTAATACTGCCTCATGATGCAACAATTTAGGTTTTACAATCTTTGCATATCATAAAATCAAGAATAAAAAGTTATGGTTGATGCTTTTCGCTAGATAAACAGAACCAGACCTTAATTACCTTTCAGCATTAATTACTCTGGACAACTAGCTGATTAAATAGAGCATGTAGTAATATATCTCAAATAGTTACTATAGTAACTTTGTCCATGACTGAATTCACAGCATGGGAAAAAAAAAAAATCCATTCACAATAAAAGGCCGCTGTAGAGTTGCAGGGTATTCAACAATCTCTGCAATACAGGGCTGTCAGAAGTGTAATTCATCAATGTTACATTGTTCATATTTGTAATTTTAAAAGCACTGCAAAGAAGTAGTGATTAAAAATACGAAGTTTAACGTACTAATTTCCTCCACAAGACTGCAGCATGTTAAGCAAAATGCTATATATATTGGTAGGACTTCTGTGCTGTATTAGCTCACATGTATTATTTTAAAATAACACACAAACTATTCCTAAAATAACCTCACATATGAAATCAAAAGGATCAAGAACACAGTTTAAAAAAGGGATGTTTAGCATACACTGTACATATACTACCAGCAAAACTTGGTTTTGTCTGGATTTTTATGATTGACTGGATTAAATTTAATTTATGGACTATCTCTGAAATCCATGAAGGGGTGTCAAGGTCTGCCTAAATACAGTTCCTTCCGTAATACTCATTCTGCATTAGCTTTCCTACATAAAACATATGAAGCTACACTAAAATCTTGGACACACCCAGAAATATGAACAAGCCCAAAAAGTAACACAGATTATGATGCAAAATGGTAACATTAATTGCCAGTGACAGAACCTTAACTTTAAAACACATTATTTAAATAATGGTGCCCAGCTATTCCCTCTTTTCCACACACTTAGGAAAAAAGAAAAACTGCTATCTTTCTTACAGAAAAAAAAAGAAAGGCTCAAAAAGCCAATATACCATCACATTTTTAAAAGAACACAACTTAAGCAATGCAAAGTTTGCTTTCCCCAGCATGGACTACAAGATCTTACAAATCCAGGGGTTTCATATTCATTTTTATATTCATCAGATTTTGAAACCAGAAAATCCTAGTCACTCTGATTTTCTTCTAGGGAACAAATGCAGACACTTCTCACTTAACTGATAACTCATTTTCCCACAGAGGTTGCAGGGTGTTGTCATCCTTGAGTTCTTCCAAGTGTTATTCAAATGTTCTAATTTTCATTGAAAAGCTACTTTGGACTATTTAAAAATAACTACATTACACCTTTAATGTATCCTCTATTATACAGTTGGATTCAAACAGATTTTCTTTGGACATGTTCTAATAGATAATTAAATGCATGAATTTTTCAGTGAAGACCTACGTTTGAGGGGGCGAGCAGTTCTATGTGAATAGTTGCTCAGTGATTTAGGAGGCCTCACAGTGTTCACAAGTAACAAACTCGCAGCTGACTGATATCCTGAATAGAAGCAAGGGAGACACATTATAAGATCTCTTACCCCTCCTGACATTTTTTTTTCCAATATCTGAATTCTATCCATGAGAGCAGGTTCTCTATCAAATACAGTTAGCTGACTAAATGCAGCTTAAAGATAGTCCACTTAATCCCCAATTTGGTCTAAGCCAATGATTCATCTTGCCCCATATTCCACCTGACAGCAGTCACAGGAAAATCCTTACCAACCATTACAGGGTCTCTCTGTAATCACTCTGTAACAATTCAGGTTTTTGTTGGGTTTATTATTGAGCAGAAAGGTTTGCTTTGATACAATATTCAACAAACTTGTCTGACCCAAGAGCAAAGTCCACTGAAGGCGAAAAGAGAAGGAACACCACAATACTGCACGTTTCACAGAATAACGTAAATATTAAACCATCTTTGACATACTGAATCTGACATATGTGCTTTTCAATTCAGATATTCAGGTGCCTTCCCATCCAGAAATGAGGACATCATCATGAACCATTCTTAAGCTTTTAGTGAAAGTTTTCCTAGGTAGGACTTAAAAATATGACATCCTGATACTGCTTTTAGAGCCTAAAAGATGTAGTAGAAGGTGGACTTCCTCAAAGTTCTGTGAGAATGCATAACCCTCAAGTCTTCTTTGTATATTACCGACTTTATGTAAGTGCTTTTACCTAATATCAATATCATATTTAATTAGCACATTGAAGCAAAACAGTCTAAGAAAGCAAGGATGTGGACTATCTGTGAAGTCTCACTCACCACATATTCCTTGAGTAGTTTCTATCAGATTTTACCAAAAAAATCCAAAACACAAGTTAATAAAGTTTTTGTATTTCTTCAGTAATAATGTTCACTGGCACACAAAAAGGTGACAGATTATGTAATTATTAGTATGATTTTCTGTAACAGAGCACTGCAAAAAAAGCTTACTCCAGAAAAACAAAGTACCTTGCAGTTATTAAAAGAAAAACAAATTACTATAAAATTAAATGCTTTTGCACTGAATTGTGAATTAAAGTCTTGCTTTTTCTCCCACATAAACCACTGTTACTTTAAGGGTGGGGAGGAGGAGAACAGAACGAGTCAAACTTCTGTCTCTATTTTGTTTTTATTGTAGAACTATGCTTAATAAGCTTTTTATTTAACACACTTTTAACAGCATCACAACCCTTTATAAGACCCACTTCTTCATACTGATTTCTTTTTAATGGATCAAGCAGGCTAAGTGCTATGTTAAAGAACATAGATTCAGCTACAGATGCATTTGAGCGTAAAAACTTTAAAAGCTCAGAAGAAATTTAAGAAGGCAAGTCAATTTGAGGATTGGGGTTTTTTTAAGCACACAGTTTTATCGGGTGCATTTAAAAAAGTACCATTTTTACCTTTGGAGAACAAATATAGTATGTTTTGAGACAAAATATTTGGTACTTGGACATACTGCAACCAAACAGGGGAGGGGACTATGCTAAATAAAACCAGTGTGATTTCCTAATGTAACAAAACAGATTAGCTTTCAGTAATGAGTTAATGTTCTTTCTATTCTTTCCCAGAGAATAACACTGCTATGACCACAAACTTCACAGTATTTGTTCTAGTGAAAAACTGTTTCATGACAAAAACTTTGTTTTGAAATTTTTTCCACTTATCACAAGGAATTATATATAAAATGCTCCCTTTCTTCCAAAAAAATAAAGGAAGTACATATTTCAGGTTAACAGGATGTTAATTAGTTCATTTGTTGGGGAAAAAAAACAACCTGACTGCACACTGCAAACTGCAGCAATATTCCATTTTACAGAAGTTTTTTTCTCCTGTGGAAAATAGACAGTTTCACAAGTTGTACAGATATGCTAATTAAACAAAGTGTATGTATTACAGACATTTTACTCAACACTAACACCAAACAGCTTTTCCATGTTACTAGTTCAAGCTACATTGAAAGCCACATGGATTTAGTTTAGATTTGTTAGGTATAGATTTAAACTGAAAGAAAAATGCATTTACCCCCAAATCAGTTCACATGCACAAGTGCTATCCTCCAGTTTTAACTGGAGCTGACTCTAGCATATTGCCATCTCTCATTCCTCACTGTTGCACTGATGGAGTTTAACACGCCTGCAGTTCTTCTGATGGAATAGTTTATGTGCAAGCTTACTCCTTTGCTTTAGGCAGGTCAGCTTGGTTATCCCAAACCACTTAAGCAAGCTAATTAAGCTACTTTGTTAACACGCTTAAAACAAGTTCTGGAATACACACATGAACTGCCCTAACAAAAGGATGCAGGCAGTGACTGCTACAGCAACACAGTAGCAAGTGACAGCAGAGTTCTCAAACATTACAGCCATCAGCAAAACAAACACCTGCTGTACAACAGAGTTCACACTGGAATCTGCACCCCTTGAATTAAGATCAGTTAATTGCCTGCAAGTTTATTTGTTGATCAGTTTTCAGAAAACACATGTTTTTATATTGTTCATCAGTCTGTAGATTTTTCCTGAAGGAATGAACAGCCATATTAAAGTTTGTTTATTATACTTAAGAGCACTGAACAGGTAAAAAACATTTTCTGGTTAAAAGTACTTAATCTTCAATTTTCTAGTTGACATCTCATGTCTTTTAAATAGTCTTTATAGAATAGAAATTAAACTACTTACTGATTGCATAACTCTGGCTGTCTAACTAAATTTTGAATGAATTCATTCAGTCCTGCTCTTCTCTGTTTAATGAAATCTGAAAAAAAAGATAGATTTATTAGAACGATCAGTCAGCTCACAAAGATGACTTAGTTTCAAATTTAGGGGTTTTTAGGACTTAAACAGCAGTTAAAAAGAGGTTGGTTCACAACCTGTTCAGAACAGGATTGGTTCTACACATGAAAATCACAAGCTTAAATCATTCAAGTGAGTTGAGAGAACAAATTTCACTTTTTCTTCAACAGTACTTGAAAACGTAGAAAGCTAGATGGATTAAAAGTAAAGTGCTTTAAGAATAGTGTGTAACCATAGTGGGCTAACCTGTGCAGCCTTCATTGCACAGGTGAGCCCTTCAGCACATGATTACATTCAAAAAAATCCCCCAACAAAACACAGGCAAAACCTGACATCAGTTGCACAAAGTCAAGTTTTTACATGAACAAGCAGCATATTTCCATAATATATGTACAGCAGTGGGAAAGCTGCACAATTCAACCCACCAGCAGGCACTTTGATGTAACCATTAAAGATAAATAAAAACACTTTTCTTTCCATTTTGGACATCACCTGTAATATAAGAAAATAATCCTCAGAACCTTCACCCTCATTCAAAGCTTAAGACGTGTAACTTTTCTTTAGCAATATGGAAAGATACATAAGATTTGAAATAGAAAGAGAGCTCTAAGATGAAACAGTATAAAACAGAATAATCTTGTCTTTCATTATTCCTATCAACAATAATCTGCATGGAATACTTGACTTGCGATTCTTTCTGTTGCACGTAAATGACTGACAACAATTAAAATTTTAAATTAAAATTAAATTTCAGTTAAAAGCTGTATTGCATATAAAGAAAACTGATCATAATGTTTCAGGGATATAATCCCCAAACCCTTATGAGTGTATTCAATAACCCCAAATTATTGACATCAAACAGGAACATAAAGATGTTACGGGAGTCACCAACATCAGCAGTTTCAGTACAGTAGATCTACAATGCCATCAGACACACTAAGCCTACAGAACTATCCCTGTTGCTGAAGATAAAAACACCTGCATCATGTCAGCTCAAATTTATTCTGTAATTTTCTAGTTCTGTATTCTGACTGGTTTCTGTGATTTTCCTCTGTCCCATTTCTGAAGTTAAAACAAGATTAATTTTGAAATAACCTAAGGGACAACAGAAATGGAACATTTAGATGACAATGTATGTTATGACAGTATTTTTTGGTATTTTTAGGAAAAGGTATATACAAGTTCCACTCTACTGCACTCCCATGCAGTAGTACAATGCTGCATACCCAAGTACACATCGACAGAAGTAAAATACCATTTCAAGGTCTGTAAAATATGTGACATTTCAGGAGTCAGCAGAAACATTGCATCAAAAGCTTCAATAAATCAGAGTTAAGAGAAAGATTTAAATGACCATCATTGCTCCATCTCCACCCTGCCCCCCAGCAAGAAATCTTGAGAACTATTTAGTTTCTCATGCTTCAAGGATTTCAGCATAGTTTATGGAAATTTAAAACAAGCCTGAGGGAGTTGTTTTACATATATAGTTTTAATAAAATTTTAGGCCCCCCCACATTTAAATTCCAGTTTCCTAAATCTGACTCCAAGAAATCCACCTGTACATTTGGCTGTACTGCAGACCAGGCAGCATGACATTACTAGGTCTTCAGCCAACTCTAAAAACCCCCAAGGTCAGAGAAAAGGAAAGAAACAAAACCAAAACAAGAAGTCCCTGTAGACACAATACATGTAAAACTTCTGGCAATAATTTACATCTTCATCAGAAGAGGACATCAGAGCTTGGATACTTGCATTTAATTATTGTAATAAAAAATAAAAAGGAATTTCACATCAGGATCCAGGTGATTAACTGTAATTGTCAAAACCTAATTTGTTTGAACAAGTCTAAAAAACCCCAAAACAACTCATTCCAAGAGTTCAACACCTTTGGATCCATTTGTTTTTCACAAAGGAGAAAATGAAATGATTTAAACAGTGCAGGAGGAGATGCAGCTACACACACAGTCTGATCACATCAACAAGCCAGGGGAAGGCAGGAGGTTCCCAATGACCATCAGGAAAACCCTTAAGTAAAATGGCCTGAATGAAGGCTATAAAGACACAGAGCAAAGGTCTGGCCTTGCCATTTGCCTTTTTATTTATTCATTGGTGGTACACCTAGGTTAATGCACTTTACAAGTGATTTCTTATTAGTATTTTGATAAGGACAGAGCAAGCTTCATTGGGACCTATCACTGTTAACTTGATCACATCACGTTCACATAAGATGGGCTCTGTAAGTGGAGCAACAACAGGAAAAGATTCATTTTCATCTAAACTGTACAAGGAAGCACATTTAGACACAGAGTTCAAAAGCCTTCAAAGGTAAATCCTTTAGTCATTTCCCCCCCACCCCCCAAAAAATGAAAGTCACACAAAGGAAGTTTAAAATTTGCCAGGCATATGTTTAGCGGGTTTGGCTTTTGCTTTTATAAAGGAGCAATTACACTGACAGTTCAGAATTTCTCACAATCCTGAATACTGCAGGCTCAGGAGAAGCTATAGCCTTCAGTGCAAAAGAGGCACTGGGCCACTGAGCAATAGTTTGTTCACGATCACAAGGTAGAGAATCTACCTACGCTAGTTCCTGTTCTTGACTGAGGCATGACTAAACTTTGGTTTAGTCATTGTTTTGAGGACTGGTGTAAAACTCATCCAAGATAGCTGCTTGTAGGCTGGAATAGATCAATTTTCATATAAAGAAACTGACAAAATGAGTAACAAGATAACAACTTACCAGGATCAAAATTATCTCCAAATATTCTCTTAGCTGGAATCTTCAAGTTCATGGTGGGAAATTGCTTCTTTAGCTGAAAACAAAACACATACAATTGGATTGTACTTACACATTAAAGTACCTAGAAATAATTGCATTGTTTGTTTTCTGATGAACAGTTTGAACATCTGATTATTAGTAATTCTGCTCATCTCTTCCATCTTCTCTACTCATACACTTGGGGGAAAAAAACCAAACCCAAAACAATTTGTACTCGGCTTGTTTGCACCAGTCATACCCTTTTAAATTCAAAGGCCATCTCAATTTAGAAAGCTAAAGACAACTGCAGCCCTGCATTAAAAAAAAAAAAAAAGCACAGGCTAGAATCTTGGGTGGTTTTTTTCTTGCTTGTTTGCACAGGAGTGTATGCATGAGGTTTAAAATGGATTGGGGACACAGACCTCTGGGTTCTGCCCAAACAACATTCTTAAGAGCTTTAGAAACCACAGGTGGGCTACCTCTGTGTCAAATTTGTAACCAGATTAACAGCATGTTTTACAATGCTGCATTTGACAATTTAATTGTAGTCTACACTTGATAAGCTGGCCAGAAGATCATATATAATAGCACTGAATTTATAAAAAAACCCTGACATGAGTCAAGCCTGGGTTATATTTGCTTCATCTTCAAGCATTCCAGAAGAGCAACCTTACCCTCATCCTCTTTAAGAGAGTAGTTCAATACAGTAGCTGGCAATTCTTTCCTTAGAAACATCAGTATCTCTTCCAGTTAACAGCACAGGTTTTTTAGTGTACTATACCATATGAATTGGAACTGCATGGAACTTAACTGAACTGAATGGGAACTGGACTAAATGTTCTCCTGGTTATGCTTCCCCAGGACCTCCACCTCTACAGGTTAAAAAGACCAGTGCTGAACAAACTTCAGCGGAGCAACGTTAATCTGAATGGTAAGAGAATATGGTAAGGGGAACAGGATCACCAAGGCTCACTCCACAGGTATCAAAATGGGGATACTTTTGTTTTCACATCGCTTGCAAGTCTATCCCCAGATGCAAGCAAAGTATAGCATGGTATATCCAGGCCGACTTCTGCTCAGACTTTGCAAGATAGCCCCAAGTTCACCACCTGCATTTGCTTACCACTGCTGTGCAAAAATCCAGGTACAGTGAGACAGAAAGGAAAAAAGCCCAAATACTTCTCACAGAGGCAATGGAAGGGAAATAGAGGCACAGGTAAGCAGCTGGTAATTTTTCTTATGGAGATCACAGAGGAATTGTTTCTTCTTTGTCTCTAAATGAAGAACTGGAGAGAAGTATGGACACAGGACACAGACTGCACATCTGAGCAAGTATCTGCCCTGCTTGCCCACTATGTAAAATGGGCCAAATCCCCTTCTAGCAACGAACCCAAGAAATCCATACTGAGTTGCTGAAGAGGCCTATTTTATTTGGACCGCTGCCAAAAATATTGGCTATGAAACTGTAGATAGGAATGGCTATGACTAACTTGAAAGTTTATATCAAGAAACAAGGATTCGCTCATTACTTTCAGTACTTCAAAGTAAAACACTTACTTTAAGAGAACTTTACCTATCTAGATGTTTTTAGTTTTACAGCAATTTTTTACCACCATGAACAAATGCACGTTTCAGATGTTTTGACAACCAGTAAATTAGAAGTTTCTCTCATGAAACTATGATCCCAAGCAACAATTAAAAAAGTGACAAATAAGTGGACTTTGAGTCTGAAATTCAAACAAACCGAAGTTTTAAAACCCCACCTTGTCATTTACTTTAAACAGGCTCCTATGATTATTGAATGTTGACTCAAACTCCTCAAGAGGAAACTAACTCAAACTGTAACACTGCCGACAAATGTTGCTCTGCTATTCTGCCATAATTTCATAGCTTGCCTTTTGCTTACCGTATTGTAGAGTTTATCAAACTCTGCATACCGTCTGAAGACAAACCATTCATTTCTGCCAACTGAGACCAATACTTTGTAAACCTGTAGTAACACAGATAAAGTTACTGCCAACAGTAAAGTTTAATAAAACCTCCCAGGTTTAATCCTGTGGTGGAAATAAGGACAGGTTGTTAAATATATTGTGTAAAAATACTTTTTAATCTACACGTTTCTTACAGTTAAATCACAGACAACACAAATGAGTAAAAGAACAATTAGAAGAGTCTGACATTTTACAGAATTTTTTTTAAACACCAGGTAAGCAAAAACTAATACCAATGCTCATCTAATGGATTTTCATAAATTAGTTCAGATCCAACAAGAACACCTGGCCATCAGATAGCAGTCTATAAAAAACTGCTACTTTATAATTTGTAATAAAGACTAATATTAAAAAAAATTAAACACTGAAGACTGCCTTCACCAAAACCTAAAGAGAAAGCACACAAGAAAAGCAGTTATAAAGGTAACTGTTTCTTGCCACATCTTGAATACGTTTTATAGTCAGGGTCCTGGCAGATGACACAATTGTTCAGGGGGGGAAAATGCTGCCATGGCTGAAACACAGCACAGGCCACCTAACACACAGCATTGGGATCAAGGGACATGCAGCTGGAACCTGCTGCACAGTTCTGGCCACTCAAATACCATGACAGCAGAGGACTTCAATAAACCAGACAGATTGCCAACCCCTGGCTTCATAAATCTGGTTGACAGTTTCGTGTCCAGCAGGCTTCTCCTGTCTCTTATGCAGCTAGTTGAGCTCCCTTCTCCACATTCTTTTACTTTCAGAAGGAACCTGACTATTCCTTCAGAGGAGAGAATGGGCACAGCAAGGAAATGAGTGCAAAAGGCTGCCAATTCCCAATGCAGAAGACTGGACCAATGCCCCCTTCTGTCCTGAAACAGCAGCTTACCTCTCTCCTTTTAACTCCCACAGTGGAAGTGGCAGCCACCACTGTATTTCTTAGCTCCAGATTAGCATTTATGCTACACTAACTGCCCAAATATGCTGCTCTCAGTCTTCTCTGGGGAATACAGGAGGCTGGACAGAAGCGTCCAGTAGGATGCTGATGAGACTTACTCTTAGAATTAACTTTCCCTTACACTGCTAAACAATCATTAGCATAAAACCTAGCTACACACCTTCTAGAGCATCCCTAGACTGTAAACAGCAAAAGCTTTAGCTGCAGACACTTAAGTACGGTCCTCCTGAACTAGGTATCTTACACAGCAATCAAGTCCTGCAAGTAATGTTCAAACACACAACACCTCCACTCCCCATGACTGCATGGCAGCTCAGTGCCAACAGGCTTAAGCAGCAGGCCACGGACAACTTCTTAAATTATCAGAGCAAAATGCACAGACTGCAAAGTTCATGGGCAAGCGTAACTTCAGATGATATTCACCTCCTTGGCAACCTCAAAATTAAAACACTTGTTCTTGAAGTAGACCAATGACACAGTCAACGTTTTTTAATGAGAGAGCATAAAAAAACCCATATGAGGTCATCCAGTTCACATCATCACTGAAGCTCCTGCATTCCCAACCAAGGAGAAACTGCAAGTTTAACACTTAGGGAAGTACTGAGTGGCAAGAACACATGCAGCATCTAGAAAGATTCTGGTAAACTCCAAAAACATAACATGTCTTTGGGCTGTATTACTACTTTCAGCTACACCCATGTAATGATTTAGGGGTGTGCAATGCCTGTTTCTAGGAAGGGGAGGTGCGTAGGGAATCTAGCCTTACTCAGGTAATAACCTTTTCAAATCTAATTACTGCTAAACCAAAACCAGTCTTAGAAAACTCCTAAAACATTGATAAGATGTATTCACAACTTGTAATATGTGGATAAATAATGCAAAGCTTTGAGAAAGGAAAAAGGAAGAAAAAGAAACAGAATTCCTGAAAACACCACTATCCCAAACATCACCATAAACTACCTTCCTAGAAACAGACAGGATAGGGTCCAGCTATTTCTTGATGTGATAATTTCTTCACAAATCAAGTCACTGAAATTAGAAGTCTTCAATTCTGTTTTAGTAGCTCACGCTCACAGATTAAACATTCAATTTGTATTAACCAGAGATAAGTAAAAAAGGTAGGCTGTTTTCCAATCTCAAGAGAGCAAGCACTGAGAAAGCAAGGAAACTATTAAGCATCAACAAAATAAAAAAAGCAACTCCACAGTTTCCAACAAGGCTTGGTATTAGTATGTATCACAGGTCTGAAACAGTTTCCAGATTTAATCAGATAAACAGCACCCTCGAAAGGGATTTCTTGATATGCCTGTATATGACAGCGGTGTGAAGGGAGGTAAGAACAGGTCAGAAGAGAAAATTAAGCCTCACACATCAAACAGCATAGGGACAAAAGCAAGAAATGCAAAACAAAGTTATTTGGCAAAACAGGCAAAAGAACAGCCCACTATGCAGCAAGGACAGAAGAGCAGTTACTACATCCTAGATATGGTCCAAAACAAGCATTTTGGTTTTTTTATGAAGAAAGTAAATGATCAATCTTCAGAAAAAGGCAGGACAGCAAACTAGAGTGGATATACATAAAGTCTGGTTACCACGAGTTAAGTGGAAGCAAAAAAGCTTCCCTGCCAGAACACCCAAAAAATTCAAACATGAAATTATTTGTCAAGAAAAGAATACTGGTAGTAAATGTAGCAAATGTATGCAGTATTTAACATAACCAAATCAAATATTCAACAAGAGGTTATGAAAATGCTCAGGAGGAATGAAGAGTTCATTTCCAAAAACAAAACTTAAAAGCTTGACTTATCAGAACGAGGACTGCACAGAGACACGATTGTTTTAAAAAATGCTGTATCAGGGCAAAAAGAAGAGCTAGTAAAAGCTAAGTTGCACATACTTGTCTTGTTTCTGTGCCAGCATTAAGTGAGCCACTGTAAAGTCTGAGCTGGAATTCATAGTTTCGATTCAGGCCAGCGAGATTCTAGAACAGTCTCAGAAGCAGTAGTGATATATACACATATATATATATGTATAGTGACAGTAAGGTGAAGATTATATGAAACAGTCACCTGAAGTCTTTCCTAGCCTTTATCACTTTAACTTTTCCTTTCACCCTAAGATTCTTACTGTTCTTTATGGAAATGTCACTAACATCAGAAACAGACAGCTATACCTACCACAGATTTATTTCTCCCTGTACCCCTCTCCCACCCCCCACCAAAAGCAGTGCTGAAGATGGGCTTCAGTCATTAACACACAGCTACAAAAGAGGAGACACAGTAAAAGCATTGACAGACACATGCTGGAATTCACAGTTCCTACCAGGAAGTTTAGTATGACCCTCCTGTTATCAAATCCTAAAATACATGCGATAATACTCACAAGCTTGGTTGTGAAAAGCAGTTCTTGCCAAGCTGCTAATTATTCCCTGACGCAGAAAGCAGAAGCCACCCAGACAAAGCGTACCTCCACACAGTGCAAGCTGGGTTGGATTCACACACACACCACCCTCCCCAATTTCTTAATTTTCCTACTCTTGCTTGTATGGCTTCCTAAAGGGCACACCCAAAGAAAGAGCTGTTAAGTTACTAAGGTTGTCACACAGATCTTTTGGTAAAATGGCCTGGAAATCACAACATCAGTATGCACCGCAGATATACCACACTGGGACTTTTTAATAGCAGAACTGTCAGCACTGAGGCAACACCTGTTTTGCTGAAGTGTAGACTTTCATGAAGTTTTTTCTGCTCATTTGAGTTACACATGCATGCAGTGGTTTAAAGGATTAGTAAAGCTCTCTTTTGCTTGTTCCCTTTACCAGCAATTCCCCAATTTACATCTTGATACACTTGTAGAATCAAACAGCATTATTCTTCTCCAAGGAAGGGAGGTGAAAGGGAAAGGCAGATACATAACTCAAAGTAAATCTTTGTTTTGTTGTATTCTTCAGACAACAAGTCAGTCTAGGGGTGTTTGCATTCCACATCTGAAGAGTGACTAATTCACTCAAAAAAAAAAAAAAGGCAGCTTAGAGGAAGTTGCGCAAGAGCAATGAAATATTTTGAGCTTTTTAAAGGAAGTACTATGATGCTGTCTTTATATCCTAGCACACGCAGAAGCAAAACAAAAATCTAGGTCACAATATTTTTCAGTGTACAACATAGAGTTACTCCACAGAATAGGAAGATTTCACTTCCAGAAAATCAAATTGGGAGGCTAAAAAAGGCAGCAGCAGGGAATAACAAGGAGTAGAAATTGGAACAGGGTAGGAAAAGTCTTGTATTAGAATCAGAAAACAGGAAGGAAGACAGAAAAAAGTTCCTTTAAAAATTTGATTTTTCTCTTTTACACAAAAATATTAAAATTATTTATATGATATTATAACAGGAAACAAGAAAAAAAATGGCCATTATAAAACCAAACTACAAAAAAAAAAGCAACTAAAACCAAAGCCATATCTTTTCCCTTTACAAAATAAATGTTTTCTTGAAAAATCATGTAGGATGCCGAATCTTAATCTGATTTGGTACCAAAATGTTACTTCTGCATTCAGACACCTATGTGTGTGTGTGTATATATATATATATATATACACATACACACAAGAAAGCACTGCTATTTGGGGGTAAAAATACCAGAATTTTGTACAGCCAAATTCTTTCTGCAGAAAGCAACACAGTTAAAACACTGTAAAACATTCACAACTTCTCACATTGGACTATGGCCAGTACTCACAAGAGCAAGTAAGCAGACTTCCATAAACTGGTTTAAAGTAATACCAAGCTTAGTAGTAAAAAAAAGAAAGTAGCACTTCTAGGCAGTAATAGCCCATGTATCTGCCTACCGTGCTTACACTCTGCTATACTTACAGTAAATCTTTTTTTCTTCTCTCTGTGTTCATCAGAGCTCGGAATGCTAACACTTGGGCAGCTTTCTTTGAGATCCATTGTATGTGTTCTTTTGACCAATTTGTTACAGGACCCTGCTTCGGGTGTTGCAATCAGAAGGTATCTTCAGTGGTACTGATCCAAGATACGCAGCTTTTCTTGAGAAAATGTGAATTCCATCATGTAATCTTAAAGTGAACATAGAAGGAAAATTAAGTATGGGAACACTTAACTCACAGTGCTAAAACCTGTGTGACAGGAACTTTTCCTGGCAGGAGATGAACTTTAACATGCACATATACAGCCATAATCATTATGACTTTGCAAACTGTTTCATGCTTGTGGTCCCTTCACCGAAATCACTCACATTCTCTAAGGACACAAGCACACCCAAAAATACCCCACTGAGTTGTACAGACGTACTGGGAACACATTTGGGCCCACTACAGGCAGTACTTTGAAGAAACAAAGATAGAACATGGAGAAATAATTAGAGATGACAACCTGGTATCAGACATCTGAGAAAAGCCACTAACATGTACATTCAGAACAGTTAATTTCAAAAACAAAGGTTTTCAGCTGCATGAGTCGGTACCACAGGGCATTTCAGATTTGTCAGAACATGCTGACTGTATTTAATTATCACATCAGAGATGAAAGATGACAGGAGAAAAAAAATAATTTTTCATGTAAATTTTAGAGGGACACAGGCAGCACCATGTGTCTGAGTATCTACTTTCTCTGCCCTCTCCTCCCCCATACTTGACATATTTTGTGTTTAGCAGAACAGTAGGGTCATCCATTACCTCCAGTCGAACAGTTAGCCTACTTGCAGAACTTGAGAAGGGTACAAGACAAAGAGGCTAATGACATCAAATAAGCAGAGAGCTTAGTATTACCTACAGGCCCCTTCACTCACTGACAGACAGTATCCTCCACACCTGCTTGGAGCACAGTTTCCTGGACCCCACTGCAAACAACAGGAACTTCAGCCCTGGCTAAGAGCTGTGCCTAAGTACAGGCCTGCAGAGCCATCTGAAGTGGTTTAGTGAATGCAGCTCAGCTTTCAGAACATTATGTGTCTGACCAATGAGAAAAATTTTTTGGAAAGAAGAGACCTCAGTTCCCTTCAAAACACCCAGAGGAAAAAGGAGTGCCCAGTTGAACACTTGAGTCTGTATTTTCTTAAAACAGGGAAGTATAAAAGCAAACTGTATATTTTGTATCATAAATTCCCCAAACCCACAAACTAATCCAATGCAATTCTGCTATTAGAGACACACCCATATTTATGCTGGCACAAAGGCCAAAGCCCCGGGAATCCAGTGAAAAGATTTGTTCTTGATACCCAACTAGTCTCAGTCAATTGACTATTTTTCTTGTTCTCAAAAGCCAGATCATCTCTCTGGTTCAGACTTCACACTATTATTCCTCCTGTAGCCATTTAAAATTAAGTAATTTTCAAAGATCTATCAGGTGACTGTAAACAAAAAGGAGTGTTTGAAGCCACTGTAATCACAGTTAAGTGATAGCTCATCCACACTGCAATATATTCACAGTACTATTTTTAGTTACACCTGCATTTACCTTAATGTGATTGTTCCCTACTTCACTGATTAGGAATTACAGGGCTGAGCAGGGTTAAGCTTCCCCCCCACCTTTATTTGACTATAACAAAGGTCATCCAAGCCAGTTACACAGACCTTGAGTTTGAAATTGGTTTTTCTTTTCCTTCTGCAAGCCACTGTTAAAAGCTTTACTACAACAAGGCACAGTTCCTATTTTCCACAGTTTTATACTGGCATGGGATTAAGACTGTTCTTCACCCATTGCCACACACTAAAATTAAGATCTAAAGGTTAACTGTGCTTTTCATCATCGGAGGTCCACTAAAATAGTCAATAAGCACCACTTTCAGTAAGCATTTCACTAAGCTTAGACTTTACTAAGCACTTATGTCAATCTTGAGCTACTTCAGGTCCCACGCCAGGAACCAAGCACAAGTCCCTGTGTTTTAGCTGTCTTCCTGCTCATCAGAGAAAAACACGTAAAGCTTTAAAACGGATTAGGTGTTCCCTGACTAGTATCACTCCCTATCTTCTCTTGTAAACTGACATTCATTACGATGGTTCCCAACATGCCTGCACTGATTCTCACAGTACTTCTCTCATCCCTTTCGTTTTTTAGTGCCGTATTTTTAAATAGCAGTACAGAAGCAGTACGAATTAAAAGCTGTAGTCCAAAGAGTACCACTTGGAAGACTGAGCTTTATTCCAGATCTGAAGTTGAAAGATCTACAGGAAACAAAAGGAGGAAGTGTCACCCAGATTAATTCCGGAAGAGTTTACTCATCTTACTAGGGAGAAGAAGAATAAATCATCTGAGAAGCTGCAACTGCAGTATTTGTGTTTCTTTCTTTAAGCTGCCTGGAAGATCACTGGCTGTAATTATTTTCTTTCCCTGAGGCATCTCCTCAGAGTTGTGACTGGGTCACCAACACTAAGCTGAAAATGCATTTCTTCCAAGTTTGTCAGCTCAGTTTGCCACTAAGCTTCAGAGGATCAGAGCTTTCTTTCAATTTCTATCTGCCACAAGCATATCAGCTCTTGAGAGCTTCTTCTATCTGAACTGTATGTCAGCTGTAGGTCTGACTGTAGAAAAAGGGATAGATTTGCCTTAATCTTTGCCATGCTCCATTGAGGAACACAGCTGCAGTTTTCCTAGCAGGTAAAACCACTAATGCTGTGGTAACTACATGAAGTAGTAACAAACAGTAGAGACGTATTTTTATCCACAGTTTCAAAAGTGCAAACTGCAGTGTCTTGAGGGTTGCCAGATACCAGTGAATTTAACAAACATTGTCAGTTGAGAAGTCTCTGCCTCTGGTTATAGCTTTTCCTGTAACTAAAAGCAGGTAGCCCCTGGCCCCAACGTTGGTAACAGGCAGGAAGGAGATAAAACTTCAAAAAAACAGGCAGCAAAATAAAACCACTTAAATCATATTTGGGCACTAGTGAAAGAGCACATAGATAATGCAAGACAGGTTAACACTGCCACCAGTGTTGTCCAGTAACAGCTAGAACTTTTAAGCTGCCACAGTATCTAGCCCTGGAACAGGGGAAGGCACAGACAAATGTGTTAGAGGAGATCAGAAGTCACACATCCTCCTGGCAAGGTTTCAAGCCTGTCAGCGGCTACACTATTCATTCTCTACATGGCGGCTGTCAAAAAGCAAGCAGTATTTTCACAGTTTCCTGCAGAAAGCCACAACAATGTCAAATTTCAGGCTGACCCTTGCCTCTGGTAAAAAGCATGGCAATAACAGAACCCTAACACTAAGAACACATATAGATCTACTATACCCACAAATTATAATGCATTCAGGAAATTGAAAGTATTTTGTGCAACCTCGTAACAGCTACATGCAACAGGCAAACAATACGTAGTGTAACGATACATAGCAACCTCTTCTGATTTCTTTCTCCATAAGCTAGGCTCAAACGGTATTAGAAAAGGTTTCTGAAGTTCAGATTATTCTGTACTGAAAAATTTTCTTTTCTAAATTATAATGGCCTGAAGATGATACCATTACACAACCAAAGACCTTTGTTCTAGGTGCTTACAAGTCAGTCTCTGCCAAGAAAGTTCAAAACTTGATTACAAAGCTGTGTGCTCACCTGCTGCCTCTCCAGCTGTAGCCAAATTGCCTTAAATGCCTCTACAGCCACTGCAAATCAGCTATCATACCCATTCTGACTCTTTGAGTAACACAAGGGAAGCAGTGACAGTCAAAAACCCTAAAAGACAGTCTTCCAGCAAGCATGCTTGGAAGAATCACCAGGATCCATGCACACCCACTGGAAGAGAATGGCCATTTCCCTATACACTAATTATCCACCTAGAAAGACTTACTCTAGGGCTGAGTCACCAGTAAAACCAGCTGCTGAAAATCCCATGACTGTGATTCCGATTACAGAAGGAACAACAGGAGACAGTCCTATTACCTGCTATAAACATCACCCTCCTTCCTCTCACTTTAGAGAAAGTATCTATGGCATGCTTTTCATCACTTCCTCAGTCTTCACAAATATCCTGATAATGAATCAACATATCACTGGACATTAAACAATCTTTGAGAAAGCCAGGAAAGTCAACTTTTCCCTCAATTGCTATATAATAAAAGAGAATCCCACTCTTGTTACCAGACAAGCAGCTGACACACAGGAAACAGGAGACAAGGTATTCAGAACCCAATGCAACAGAAATACAGGATGAGGAGAACCAGGGACTGTGGAAGTTGCATGCTTCATAAAGAGTCAAAAGCAAAACACAGATCACTAATCTATAAAGAAAGATGGATGGGCAGAAGCTGTTGAATAACTAGGTTCTGAAGAAAGCAGGTTTCACCCAAGCCATTCTTTCAAATACCACATACATATGATAATTTTAATACAGGAACACTGAACATCAGTGTAGACCTCTAGAAATATTCCAGCTGAAGGAAAAGGAGTACACTAACCAGAATACCCTAGTCAATCCTTGGCTTATCTCTTCACACTCCCTTCTACCTACAATTTGACAGAATTCATAATTCGGTCATTGGTATAAAGGAAAAAGCCTGATCCCTGTTTACACACCCACCCCACTACCTTGCATTTTTTTAAGCCTCTGGTGGCACCACTATGGAAAGCCAACCACTACTCACAGCAATGTGGGCAAAGTCCAATTCAATGGGTTATTACTATTCATAGAAAAGTAGAACAGATAAAGTAAAAACTCAACCAAGGGAAAGAAATAAATTACTCCTGGTTTTTTTGTCTTTATCAAATTTCCTCTGGAGAAGTCAGGTAAACATTTCCTTCCCACAATTCTACTGTACCCAAGAACATCCCTTCTGCCCCACGTTCCAAAATAAGCTCCAACAAATTACTCTTAATTGGCATAACAAGATTCATGACTTGGACTGCATCTATTTGCATTCATGTTTATTACATGACACAACACAGGTTCTTCGCCATGGTAAGCAAACCCCAAGTAATAAAATGGGTCTAAAGAACAAATACTGCCAATAACAGGCAGCTGTCTTTTAATCCTCAGCACAGGTCCACAATAATTTTATCTTTAGCCTGTGTCCATTGTATCTGGAAAGGTTACTATGTGCCTCAGATGGTATGACTTACGCAAATAGCAGAGCACATTAAAAAAAAATAATCAAGTTTGCATCACACTTGCAACCTGCATGTTTCCTGGAGTGCCTCCTCAGCCTTCCTATACACCAGGTCCAATTAAAGTTAAATGCAGATGCCTAGGATAGCACAGATCAAAAGTTGTAGCAAGAGCACTGCCAGCTACTTTCAAGAGGTCTTACAAGCAGCTGATACCAACCACTTGCAACATAGTGAGTTCTACATAAGAGGGCAGTCAGACTTCATTAAACACAAAGCAAGTATTCCCAGCCTCATTTTGCCCCTCTTGATGAAAATTAAGTGGGAACAATGCTCAAATATACTGCCCATTTTTTTACATGACTTCAGGAAAAATCACCAACTGTTCTCCCTCTGTTTCATCACAAACACAGGAGAATTCTGATCTATTTAAGATTGATGTTATTGCTGATACATCAACATAAAATCCAGTAACTTTCTTCATGTACTGTAACTGGCAAAAGGGTAAAAATCCATACAGCAAAAGGTATCTGGCTTTTAAAATGAAACACATAAATCCAAACTACAGTTCACAATCCAGAAAAACTTTGTAAGTCTGTGCTCTACAGAGCTCACGGCTGCCTAGAACCATAAAGCTGTTGGATAATGAAAAGGCAACAACTTAAATACTGGAATATAAAAGTAAGAGAAAGAGCCTTTAGCAATATCCAAATTGCATGCCCTGTTCACCATCACTTGATTTCTCATGTTACATTAGTACAACTACAGCTAAAATTTTATGTCCATTCTTCTAAGACAAGTTTACCAACTCCTGCAGGTAAGAGCATACGCTGACCTCTCACGTTATTTCAGTGCTGCACGGAGAATAAGGGGTTTCAGTTCTATAAGGATTCAGAGAACAGTTGTTTATGCATGTGTAACAGAATCTGGTGCAATAATGTCAGATGTGGTGAGACTATGATTTACAATCAAAGGTGGGAATTAAGGTTGGAAAGCAATTTTAACACAATTCATCATCATCACATAGCCACTAATTACTATTTCTTCACCTTTAAAATTATCAAGGTTGTTAAAATATCCAGTACTTCTCAAGTTAAACATGCTGTATTTCTCACTTAAACGAGCATCTCAAAATATCTTTCAAGAGACAGGCCAGTTTCCTAGCTTTAAGTTATGAGAAACACCACACATGGGGACTACCTTGACATTAACAGTGAACTTTTCAAAACGCTTTCTAAAAGCTAGCAACACTTTTTTCCTGAGATCTAAAGTATCTTAAAGCCTTCAGGAAAACATTCCTCCACACACGCCTTCCTTTTTTATCATTAGTTCATATTACAGTCATTGAAGAGACTGATGTGCAGGTGAAGACTGAAAAGAAAAAAAATCAGAACTACTTTTAGACACTCAAGAGTGAAACACGAACATTAAAAACTCAAAATGAAGTTAACATCAGCCTTTAAAAATACAGACTCATTCTGCATGATTCTATAACACACTTAATGTATGTATGAAAGGGGATATAAAAAAAAAGAACAAAAAACCCAACTTAGCTGCAAGAATACTGCAGCAAGAGACCTTCACAGAAATCCTCAGTGCCAAATAACTGGAAGAGCCGTAACAGCATTCAAGTGACATTACTGCGTTGAAGCGAAATGCAGTACCAGCACGAGAACTATCTTAAGTTTAAAGGGGAATAAGAAATGAACATTCCATACTGCAAAATTACTGCACATCTAGAAGCAGAACAGTTACACCTTTAAGAGCTGCCACAGGAGGCATATTCACATAAATATTAAAAAACAAACGATCTGTCAAAACAGCTTTCGTCTTAACGCTTTACAACTGCTTCTTAATTAACCTCCGAAAATTAAATTCCTCAAGGGTACCTGAATCCCTGCAAGCCACCTAAGAAGCTTTCGTTTTGCGGGACGAGACCTCGTCGGTCATCTCCCTCAGGTTCGCTGCGCTCTTCCGAGACACCAGCCACATACCGGCTGCAAACCGCTCGGAGGAAGCAGTAGGTGCCGCGCCGGTACCGCCCCGGGGCATGCCCCGCGCCCGCGGAGCAGCGCAGCGGACCCGCACCCCCCGCCCCCCGCCGCCTCCCGAGCTTGGCCACCAGCTCCGCCGCGCCGCGCGCAGCTCGGGGACGAGACCAAGCCGCTCACCTCCACCCCGATCAACCACTTCTCGGCTCCCTGGTTTCTAGGAAGTTACAAATTTCTCACATTCCCGGTCCAGCGGCGCCGCGGGGCCGCCCCCACCAGCGCCCGCCGCCGCTCTCCCGCGCGGCCATCGCCCGCCCGGCGGCGCCCCGCCGCCCCGCGCCCGCCCCCGGAACCCCGCAGGCCGCCGCACACGCGGCCCCAACGGCGGCGAACAGCGAAAGGCGGCTCCGCCCAGGAGAGGAGGCCGCGCCGCCGCGGGAGGCCAGCGCCCGGCAGGGCCCCGCACCGCGCCTCACCGCAGCGCCGAGCGGCAACGGCGGCGCACGCGGCTGCCCCCTCCCCTCGCCCACGCACCCCGCACGTGCGGCCGCCGCGCCGGAGGGGGGCGGGCGCGGGGGAGCGGCGCGAGCGGAACGGCGGCCCCGGGTACGTCCCTCCGCGGGAAGCGCGCGCGGGGCCGCGCCCGCCGCCCCGGCCCACCCACGGGCGCGCCCGCCGGGCCCGCGCCCCTCCGCCCCCGCGGCGCCAGGCTGCGGCCGGGCCGTGACGCGGCCCAGGCTGCCCGCCGGCCAGCGACAGCCCGCAGCGCCCCCGGGGCCGCCGCGGGGCCCGCACCCTCCTCACCGCGGGCCGCAGGCCGGGGCCGGGAGGTGAGGTTTTACCCCCCGCCCCTTGTAAAAAAACTTACAATTCCCCCCTTCCCGATTACAAGTTCCCGCTTTCCCCGCCCCGCCACCGCAGCCCCTGGGGGGGGACACGCTCCCGCTCCTGCCGGCGGCTCCTCACAGGAACTGAGGAAAACCAGCAGCCTCGCGGCAGAACGGCCGCCCTGGTAAAAATACTTTCACCCCCCCAGCCCGCGCACATGAGGGGCTTCCCGCAGCCCCGCGGCGCGTCCGGGGGCGGCCTCAGCCCGCCGGCAGGGCTGACCCTGCACCAGCCGCCGCTGCGTGAGGGCGCTGCCCTTCCTTCCTCCTGTGCGGGAGCGGTAACACACAAAAATGAGGTCGGTGTGTAGTTTAGGGAACTAGCACTGTTTAGGGAACCGTTTCTGCGCCCTCTGAAATTAAAAGGGTAAGTTTCAATGCCCCAGTTAAAATTCAACTAGACCTCTTAAAACAAAGTGTAACTCGGTTTTTCCTGAGCAGGTGGAGGCCATAAAACAGTTACAAAAATACAAATTCCAGAAAAAAAAGCTTTCAATGGCAGGATCGCTTCCGCTTCGTTTTGTTAACTAGATCTGAAAGCACAGGCCAGCCAGGCGTCAGCACGGATTCAGTCTAACAGAACAGACCACCACACCCATGACAGTTAACGTCTCGTGTTTACTGAGGATCTGCTACGACGTCTGAACGTGTAAATTCACCATTCAGACAGCTTAAGAGACAAGGAATATCTAGTGCCAACAGTAACACTCAGGATGAGGTAGAAGCTTATGCCATTTTAGCTTCCTCCATATAAATACCTGAAATGGTTCTTGGGATTTCAACTGACATGTAAAGAATGAGCACATGTGAAAACGCAGCCCATTCCACTGTCTTAACTGATGTAACCTAGGTGCCTCAAAACCCCACAGGTTTTTGTCTGGAAATTACTCTATTGATTATGGAGAAGCCCCATGTTCTACAAGCGTGTCTTCACAAGACTTGTATTTGGGCCTGATGAGGCATGATGATGCTCATTTCAACAGCTGCAGGTATTGGCAAGTGTCTGGCAAGTAGTGATTCGGGAGATCCTGTTTCTGAGCTCTCCTACTGCAGTATTCCTGCATAATACTACACTCATGTGTCAGGCACTGACAGTCATCCAAGCATTCTCCAAAAACAAACCAGAGAAGCAGCCTGGCATTATTTAAAATACGTCAGTGTTTGGATTAGCGTGTTGTAACTGTGTACACACAAGCTGCAAGTCAACTGGATCACAAACTCTCATTTCAGTAGAGCCCGCACAGGAAGAAGTGAGGCATTTTCACATCCTAACATGCCCCTTCCTATTTTGGAGTTTTCCTATTTTGGGGTAGGCACTGCTAGATCCAGGGACCCTGCACTGCAGCAACAGCCTTCTCTTGCTCGTTCAGATCAGGCAAGGTATTTGCCTTACATTCATTAAAGGAACGTTGTTAGCACTTCTAGTTATGAATCCCAGAGCAGAACACTTTCGAACTTCAGTCAGTTAGAATTAACTTATTGGCAAGTAATTTAATCAAGTAATCTGTATTCAAGAACTATTTTACTTTAGCGTTGTTCAGCAGTGTTCATCTGTCTGGTTGATAGTTTTCAGTTAATCATTCACTTGTCAGCAGATCAGTTGAATGGAGCCACTGGACTGATTTACAGTAAGTAAAAGGGCCTCAACCCAGGAAAGCCAAGATGACCCTGGCCTAGACATAATTTAATTCTGCCTACCTGGCCACACAGTCTAAGTCCTAAACCTTTGACTAGCGGCTGTTTGTCCTTCCTCACAGTTAAAAGCTCCCTGAAGACTGGGCCGTCAACCAGTTCATTTTACACAGTTCCTCTCACTATTCTGGAGCTGTGCTCAATCCTAAGCAATTAAGATAGCAGCAACGTGGTATGTATCCTTAAATTGTAATTTGCCTGAATGAATTCTACAGCATGTTCATCTGTCTAGTGAATCGTATTATGCAAAACACTATTAAGGTCTTAAAATTAAGGTCCTAAAATTTAAATAAATCCTAATTTACAGATTTTCTTGATGAGCTTTTAAAGGCTAATATTCTAATGTCAATGTGGATACCTGGTGGTTAACTGCATAGCATACAGAAACACAGGTAAATCAACTTGCATTTTCAAGTGAAGTTAAAGGTCAGTATTCACTCTTGACATTTTTGTACCCAGTAACTTGCTTGCATTCTCCATTTATGTTTCCTGGGCAAGTAATACACACAAAGAATCTTGCTTCCACTGTGTTGCAGTACTTCACTTCTAAAGAATGTTACAAATCCATGTACTGTGCTGTCTGTCACCTGAACTATTTAAAGTCTCTGCTGAAGAATACCAGTGACTAGGTGGTGAGGGTGGAAAAGAAGAAAAAATGGAAAAGAAATGAAGGACCTAACTCACTGCAAATCTGAGATGTCACAGAAATGCAGGGTACCTATAACAGGTTTCTCCAAACCCAGTATGAGCAGGTAGCAATAATCTGAACTATTAGGTTCTGGGTTTACTGAAAATACCCTCAAATTAGTATGAAAACTTTGTCCCTGACCAAAGATGAAAAGTCTTAATTTTACAATATCGATAGAACTATACAGTCAAAAAGACAGTATAAAAAACACTGTAAGACAAAGACAAGCAAGAATGCAGATGACTTGTTTAAATGTAGCCTTGAGCTTTGCAAATGAACACTATTCTGTATGTATATTCTGTGATACTTTGGCACGTATTCAAATATTCACACAAGCAGCACAGCCCAAACCACTTGACAACCATAGTCCAGTATTTTTAGTCACTGTTAAAACACAGTGGGTCAATTGAGCAACACCTTGAAATCATTACCTCACTATCAGCTTTGAACACCAACACCTCAACATTCCGTTTCACTTCCTGCATCTTCAAAGGAGTATCTTAGCCTACCACTTTTAACACAAAGCTTTCTACCCAACTCCTCACGCTCAGGGACAACACAACCTCCTTGCCCCAAAACAGACCATTAACAGAGTCATCAGGTTTGGACACTAAGATAAGATAGTGTTTGAAATCAAAACCACTTCCGCCGATAGGATCTGACATACCAGCAACTCCAGTTAAACCAAATGCATGTCTGCTTAAAACCCTCCAAAAGGCATTGACTGACACTGTAACAGATATGAAATGATCTTTTAAATCATTATTGTTAGCTTTTAACCTATAAAGCCCTACGCCTAACTGCACTCGGGTAACAACTGGTGACCACTGTAGTTAACTTTGCATGTGCCAATTGTTTTAATCAAAGATGAAAGTTCACTTCCTCTAACTCCAAGCAAGTTGTATCCACCTACACAGCATTGAGTAGTCTGAGGACATCACCCTTTGGAAAGCCTCAGGCTACAATGCATGGGCCCCACAATGACACAGGCACGGCAACTCAGGGCAAATACTGTCTAACACCCAGCTTTCTGGCAGTCAAGAAGACCCCAAAAAAATGTATGAAGACAGATATGCACCTGCTCTTTACTATCAACTACTCTCACGATGCTTCCCAGCCTCTTGTTTGGAGGCTAATTAATCCATGCTCATACCCCACTGCCTGCTTAGGAGCAGGACTTTGAAAAGACTTGGGAATGGGCCAGTTGGGACTGGGACCAGGCGTTCAGCACTGCAAAGCATGACACACAAGATCACGTACTGGAGAAAAGAGTCTTCTGATAGACTCCTTGGACACAGGAGATTACCAGAAAACACAGGCTACCAAGGTCAAAATCAAATACAAGAAGACCCTCAGTGGGAAAGTGATCTAGCTGAAAGCCTGAGAGTTAAAACTGTGGAAGAAATGCCAGCCAGACAATATTTAAACCTCACAGCACACATGCAATCAACATTGTCACCAGGTAACTGTTCTTTACCAAAGCTGGTTTTCTAACACTTAATGCATGCATTCATATTAATAGCTTTCATTTAATTCATGTGCATAGTTGCGTGCCTGTGCTTATTAGAGAAGTCTGAATAATGGTTCCGTTTTATGCGAGCTGCACAGGGGAAATGGTTTTTCCCCCTACCTTCTTTTTGTATGCTACATCAGCAACAAATGTCTTATACGGTCTTTCAATTTGAAGGAATAAAAGGATACTTAAAAGACTGATTTACTGCAACACATATTTCAACACTTTCTCCCAAACCAACCAATCCACCCCAAACCACCATAACCCATCTGAACAAGTATGACTGAAATATTCAGTATTTTCTCTTGTGAAAGTGTAAGAATTTGGCAGGTAAAAGGAGGCTTCCCAACCTTGAATAACATTCATAGTGAAATAAGAGTTTTCCAGCACTCCAGACACAAAGATGACGGTCTATGTATTACAAGAAGAATGTCCTGGAGCACAGAGGCTGTTGAAGATAAAAATCAGGATCTGCAGCAACACTACATGGACTCACACTTAGCATATCAGACACCACAAACCAAAATAATGGAAAACTATAGAAAAACTGTAATAGATTACATAATTTCACAGGCTATGCATAACATGAACCAGAAGAACAACAGCAGCACCACACTGAAGAAATTCTTCACAGAAGCTAAGAAGAAAACTGGTTTAAATCAATTGAAGCATATACTAAAGATGAGCACTAGTACAGAAGCAAGCATTGTGCCAAAAGCAGCAGTGTCACAAGGAATTAAGGAAAAACAGATAAAGCTGGAAGATTAAAATGACGAAGTTTACCCCTACCTAGGGGAACATGTATGCCAAGTACGTTGTTGTGTACCTTGGAAATGAAGATTCCCTGACAGTGGTCTTCAGAGCCATTATGTTTTTTGTTAAAAATACATTAAGCTTTCAGACTATTCAGCAATGCAGTTATACGGTGGGATGATGAAGCCAACAGCTGAGAGTTTCTCTGGGCAAGAATAACTGTAGTAAACAGTAAATACACTCAGTAACATGGAAAAGCCCCACTAAGCAGTACAGTAGCAGCTCTGCCTCAAATGCATTGACATTTACATTGGTCAGTGCAACCACACATATACCTGGTCCTTCCTAGAAGCAGTATCTGCACTCTGAACATCCAGCAGACCTATGTGGGACTTCCTAACATCTACAGTCCACGCTGAATGGTAACTCTTACTTGCCTGCTGGGTATCCAGAGCTCACAAAACAAATGCAGACAGTTCAGGTTCTGTCCTGGTACCCCCCCCCAGGCAGAAGAGAGGAGGCATCTCTGGACAAAATCAGATGCATGACAGGTTTTACAGATCCTATCTCAGTCCAAGCATAGCCATCATTCCTCACACAGTACTAGAGACTTTGCCTAGGGATGCTTCCCTTTCCCCTCACAAAGGCCACTTTCATATCACATATTTTCACAGAACCATAGAAAGGTTTGGGTTGGAAGGGACCTTAAAAATCATCTAGTCCCAACGCCCCAGCCACAGGCAGGGACACCTTCCACTAGACCAGGTTGCTCAAAGCCCCATCCAGACTGGCCTTGAACACTTCCAGGTTTGGGGCAGCCACCACTCTATTTTACTCCAAAGATTTTTCATTCCCCGAGATGCACGGATGACTATATTTTGAGCTGCTTTCTTACAAGCCAGGGATTTCTGGCTGTACTTCATATACTTCATGTTTGGTTATGTTACATACAGTCTTTTACAATGAGAAGGAATCTGTTCCAAGCAACAACTACAGACAAACTACGGACCTGGCGATTACCTCATTGTGGGGAAGTATTTGATATGCATAAAGAACTGGAGGTAGCAAACAGAGCATAACGGGCTGAGTCGTGGTGGGGAGGCAACCCAAGTGATTCACTCCAGTAGAAAAGCTCTATGTACCTCAGACATAGCACAGACATCCCTCATCAGCTTGACACCAACATATAATCCATACCATAACCAGTTTCACATTTTAACCAAATACATGAGTATTAAAGAACACACATATATGCAAACCAATTTACTGTTACAAGCATTAGACAGGCTTTTAGAGGATGGAAAACAAATTGAAAACATGAAGACAATAAAGCCATAAGTTACCCTTTTTTCCTTTAATGCAAAAGTTCTGCTTGTCTACATGTCATGATTACTTGAAGCCTCTGTATATTTTCTTGAAGCCTCTGTATATTTTCATAAATGTATGCAGGAAAATTCATTCCTTTTGTACAACACTATGTCGTAACTAACAACCCTCTGGGTAATTCAATATAGACAAGCTATTTTTGGTAGGAACTGTGTAAATGCATGACAGAATTTCAAGCTAAAAAAGCAGTATCAGGCAGTGAAATACCTTATCTACATTTTCAATACATGCATCCCTATTTTCCTCACTGCATCCTGCTGAAGTTCTTTATCTCCCTTATGCATACACCAAAATATATTATTATTGCCATACCAGTCATTTTGGAGTACTTTTTTTCAGCCAGGGCAAGTTGAACAATGTATTTTGTTATAAAGCAAACAACGTAAGATTAGTTTCTAAAAATGACTTCTCATGTAAGGCATTTAAAGTGAACAGTGAAGTGCACATGAACTGCCTGACAAAGCTCACTTCTGACCCAAACCCTGCTGTTTACATCCTGTTCACTTATCAGTGTAATGGCTGGCAGGGTTCCACCAGGAGATGTCATCCAACTGTAGCCATGGTGGTAGGAGAAGCACCGCTGAGGGCACACAGACACACACCAGTATCCATGGCCCACTGAGCCCAGAGCTCTTTCTGCCTTGCACCTACCCTCACTCACTGCACGTGTGCGGTCTGGAGTAGGTACCCAAACTAGTTCAGCTACCAGAAGGAGCATAACAGTATGAATGGTAAACTCCTGATAGCCTAGTCTGCCTTAGTTTTCAGTTATCTTAGACATGCATAGTGAAGATACTGCCTCAAGCCATCACCATCTGCTTACATGGAAGCATGGAAGATTTACATGGGTTCCAACAATATGAGGAAAAAGAAGTTCATTGGACCCAACTTATCACCAAGTCCTACAAGGGTATATACATAAATAACAAAAGGACAAAGATAACTGGCTGCTTTATAGATACACAGCAACATATGTGCTTGACATCAAATATACAGCTTATTGGTATAGGCTAACTTGCTCTGGGACTAGTTTCAGCAGACATGCACTGCAATAAATTACTACACTGTTAAACACTTCAAGCTGAAGTTATCCAATACAGCTCATAAAGTGTAAGTTCTAAAAAAACTCCCAACTGGTACCACTGTGAGACCTGCATTTTGCTCTTAACAAAGGCTCTTCAGAATTCCGTTTCTAAATGAAGTTCTATAAAACAGGCCAAGCATCAGAGCTTGCAGGAGATCTGAGCAGTTTGTGCTGGAAGGTATACCAAAACTAAGCTAAGTATAACAAAAAAAAAGTTCCCTAAGTAGTAATTCTGTATGGATGTTTCTTAATTCAGCCTCCTGAATCCCAGCTACAGCACGCTCTACTAGAATTGCAAATAACAGGCTGGGGTGAACAAACATGCTTTGGTAAACAAGTGATCTGGCACACAATGTTATGTAGGTGGGGTCTACCCAGAATGTCAAGAGCTCTTTCTCAAATTGTAGAGATGAGCAAGAACCCAAGCACTGTATTTGCATTTTTCAAGCTATTTACTGGTATTCTATTCAAACTAAACTAAACAAGGGCATTGGTTTGGGGGGGTGGGGGGGTGGGGGGGGTGGGGGGTGTATCCCGTCACAAAAGGCTCACAGCTGTTTTCCAAAGTATCAGTGTTTTAAAGGCAGCCTAAGATCTGCAGAACAGACCTGATTTGTGCTATTCTATTAATACTTCTAACAAACTGTTTATGTCAAAAGACATATGCACTCCACTATAGTAGTTATGCACCAACCTGGAGTAGAAAAAAAGGTAGCAACAATTCAAAAAAACCCCAAAACACTACCAAGCAAGAAGCTGTATCTCATAATCCAAAAAGGACAGAGATTTAAGCAAAATGTTGTAAGAGTTTATTATTTGCTGTCCTTACTTTGTTTGCTTGTTTATCTAGCCATTTCCTCCTGTTTGCCAGATGCCCAATCTATTCCCAACTCACAGAGAAGGTGTATTTCCATCTACCAACTACAGAGTCTGTTTTTTTTGTCCAAGCACAAATACTCTCATTTGCAGTCCTGGGAGCTGTGGGTCAGTGTTTTCAGTGTGTATATGGGTCTGAACTATTAAGTAAGTTCCAGCAATAGATTTATATGAAGATACATCAGCAATAAATTTATACAAAGATACAACCTGTCCTCTTATACCAGGTAAAACCAATACAGCACAGGATGTCCAAGAACAAGCAGGGTCAGAGGACAGACGATCAACTTTTGGACTCTACTAAACTCAATTTTTCTTTAACATATCTTTCTTTTTATTATATGGCAATCTAGCAGAAGCCAACTAATGGAATATTGGAAATCTGAGTACGAATCATAAGCAACAATTAAATAAATCCCTCTAATCTCAATATTAACTTAAGACTACTGTTCCATTAAGCAATTTTAAAAAGGAACACCGCAGTATTTAATCTTTCAGGTCAGCAGTTTTTTGATGTTAGTTATTATGGTGTTGGGTGATAAGGATCACAGGGAACAAGGAAAGATATTGTAGATTACAACATGGAACATGAATACTAAGTAGGAGAAGTTATCACAAAATTCTATTGTGCAGTCATTGTTCAAATTAGTAAATTGTTTCATGTGAAAATGTTCCTGCACACAAATCCAAGACACTGTTTTCTTCCTATAAAGCATGAGATCGAGAACAAGTCTTATTCCAACTACAGTTTTCTCCAACAATGCTGTACAAATTAAAGTAATTCTTGTAGATGACAGTGCAAATTTAAGCTTGCATAAGAACACAAAAGAGCAAAATGCCAGTTTTCTAATTACATGGCAATCTTTGTGTCAACCCAATTCATTAAACGTTTTTATAAATCTTCAAATTAAGCAAAGAAAAAAATTTTCTAGAAAGAAGATGAAGAATTTTCTAAAGCCATGAGAACTCAGTAAGTCATACATCTCATGAACTGAAGCACTTGATAAATACGTTGTTACTGCATTGGTAGTAAAATACAGGAGCTGTGCAGAATCTATACAATGTTCAGGAAACTACCTATAGTCAACCCCTGGATGTGACTGCAACGGTGATGAGGATACCCAGAACAGAATACACACTACGCTAATGGATGCTAACAGGAGCAGTGTTGGAGGAGGATGTTAATACCTTCCATTCTTGGATTAACCGATGAAAATTTAACTTCAGTCTGATGCTGATACCATGCAAGCACTCAAAAATCTCTCCATGCCGCGCTAGCTCTGTTTCCCCTCAGGTTTGGGATGAGTCACTAGCAGGCTTGTACAGCAAATTGCTTCCGAGTCAAATACACCTTGGATTTATATAAGAAGTGTTGCGGTAACAGCCCTTCAAAATACCCACTTCAGAAATACTGTTTCATTATTCACCTTTATATAACTGCAGTTCTCCCAGGCCTACACTGCTTTTTCTTTTTTTTCCCCCCTTCTTTGCTTGCCACCCATTATCCTACCCGCATGCAGTGGTTAGCACAGCAGAACTGCAGGGAACGCCTGTGCTGCTGGCACCGTCACCCTCCCCTACAGTGCCTGGGGTGGTGAGCAGATGTCCAGCCAAGGGACCCTCACCACATACCTCTGTTAAAATAAAGGTGGGGAAATCATGGGTATTTTCATCCTTCACCCATCTGCCTCCGCTGATTGATTCAGAGGCATCTTCAAAATCAGAAAATATAAGCACTGTTTATTTTTCACTGTTATGAGAATAATGCCCATTTAAATGAGGAAGTACTGAGGACAAAAACATTTTTGTACATAATTCCTTTAAAGTCTGAGTAAGTAAGATGGCTGTTCATACTGCTGACTCCTGGCTCCAGCATTCCTACATGCATAATTGCTGAATAAAGCTTTTCATATAAATTTTATTGCATTCATTGTGAACCTGCACAGTTAAACTAGTACGACGTTTTAAAATCTGGTTTATGGGAAGGATGTCCCAGTCACACAAGCCAGAGCAGCTTAGTACTTTTATGGGATAATGGTGACAGCAGAGTTTCTATCAACTAACAAAAAGGACCAGCAGATAAGGGGGACAAAAAGAGAACAAATAAAATATTAAGCTAACACCAAAGAGAAAGACATTTTGGACATTTCACATAAATGCACACTTGAAAGCATTCATATGCCTACTATGGTGGGCAGGTATAAAGTCAAACTAGACCTGTGCAAATGCTAGAATTGTGGGAGTATGAAAACAGGAAGATGGTGGGATTAGTTATTTAATTTACATGGGATTATATGAAGGGTTTTTTTTATTGCATGTCCAGAAAAATTGAGAGTAGACCCCACAACTTCCTGTAGTGTCTGGGGGAGGGGAGAGGAAAACAGGCAGAACTCCCGTTCCTTTACAACAAAAAAACCCCAACAAAAACAACCAAACAAAAAAATTATATGGACATTTTCTTTTCTAAGGGGGGGAAAAAAAAAAGCACACTGGGGGCAAATTTACTATGAAGGAAAGTAAATCAGATGCTAACAAAAAGTTATTTCAGAGAATACTTGTCAGTATCTTCTGAACACATAAATAATTGAATTTGTTAAGTTAAGCAGTCACTTTACTGAAGAGCCTTAAAAAGACTGACTGCTCTGGTTAGTTCTGTAGTATGCTGGCACAAAATGTATCATATATTTGGAGGGAAGTCAGATTAAAGAAAGAAACAAACAAAATCCCAGATATTGGCTAAGGAGAATAAATAAATAAAGCAAGGTCTGAATCCAAATAAATAGATTAATTTATAGCAGATAATAATACTAACACAGATAAAATACTAATAGATGAGTATTTTCTCTACCAGTAGCAACATTTTCATGGCCAAGATTATTCAGCTTCCAAAGAACAATAAAATTCAGGTCTGCTACACTGTAAAACATGAAAACAGCAATAAAAAAAGTGCCTGCAACAGACTCAAAGATTCAACCAAGGCACATGGGAAGTTTTTTCAGAACAAGGAAGAGATCTTGAGTCTTCCAAAATCCCAGTGCATCTTACTCATTAGCCCACAGTGGAGGAAGACTACTTACAAAGGACAGCCTTTTTACTCATCTAGGAAAAAAGTCTACTTCTTACTTTCTTCTAAAAGCACCCACAGAATTCTCTAGTGCCACATAACATTGATTGCTCATCTGTGCAGAGCAACGGCAGAACCCCCAGGTTACATACAAACATTTGCAAGACCACTCGCCAACCCCAGCAAGATCGGAGCTCCCTAGGGGTACCTGAGTGCATGTGTCAATATGTTCAGTCAATTAGTTTATTAGAACTAATCTCTAATTAGGTAGAGGATAAGTTATCATCAAAATCACAGTAATTCTTATTGGGCCGGAGATATTAGTGCAAATGGGAGAAAAGGAGACAGAAGCCTACAAAAGCATTTTGTGATCAGGACAAACTGGCAAAGCCTTGCCTACTTAATTATTATATTAAACCCTAAACAGCGTTTTATTTTGGGTACCTCCATCAGCACAGATGTAAGTTTGCAGACAATTAAACACACTCTGCAAAGAGTAATAACAAATAGCAGGCAATGAAGAAAATACCTTCCCATTTTTTTATTGCATCATCTTTCTCATTTACCTTCGCTGGGAAGAAGTCTATCTACCATGCTGCATCCTGCCTCACCACCTCCCCATTGTCTGTAACCTGGCCTCACAAGAGGAAACCCACAGGATTTCAGCCCTCAAGAGGTGCAGCTCTTCATTCGCAACCGCTCTTTTCTTGTTCTCTGTACACTTGAATGCCACTGTCAACCACTCTGTTCAGGATCATTTTCACGTCGTAGCTGTGACTCGTCTTATCTCACCAGCTAGGAATAAAAAACAGAGAGCATGGCTCTTTGGAAAAGAGGTCATCTTTATTAATTTTGTGCAAGACATCTAGCGTAATGTGGACCTGATGCACCTTCAAGTGCCTAGTGGCTGCCAATGACCAAGACAGCTATATAAATTCATACATACCGATAATGTATTGCACACTCCCCTCTTACCATGCTCAATGGACTACATAGTAATCCTTCAAAGTTTCTAGGTCTTTCTATTCCTGGCTCTTAACACTGTGGTCAGGATGGCCAGATCCCTTTCTTTTGAAAGGGTGGCAGCACATATCGCATCTTTAATTCAAAGGAAACACTGCATGGACTGGCTTCTCGTAGCAGGGTGGGAGCACTCTTTCTGCCTTTTTCACCCACTCCGTATTTGAAAAAAGTCAACATTAAGCTTTTAGCATCATTGGTGTCACCAAGGGTGAATGCGCAAATGCATTTACAGTTAACTGCTGAGGTCACTCAGGGCACAAGCAGTGGAAATAAATCCACCGTCAGAAGAGTTTGGGTCCAGCATCTGACCTTTGTACAGTATCAACAACTTGTGGAATGAAATCTGGACCCACCACAGATGGGCTCAGGTTACAGACCAGGAAAAGAGACGGGGTTAGACTAGGTGATCTTTAAGGTCCCTTCCAAACCAAACCATCCTGTGATTCTGCAAATTTGAAAGCACACCCTCTCTTTATTTTTTAAATTGGTATTTCCCAGTATGGTAGATCCACTGGCACTGTGCGAAATGACGTGTGGTAGGCAGTTGGCAGAGCCTGAGGAGTTGCAAGAACAAGACATGTGCCCTAACAGGGCTAATCAGTTCAAACAACAAAGCCATTAAAAATATCTAGCAGCACCAAGGTTATTTGCTTGGTATCTCAAAACTACATCTCAAACAGCTAGCAACTTGGAAATAAAATAGAAAAGCCTGAAATAGGAATCTTAACAACACATGGTATCTTGATAGCCACATGGTATACAGAGCAAAGGCCCGTGAATTAACATGAAATTTTATTGTTGTTTAGACTCACACTTCTTTTATTTCAAAATTAGCAATTTTTTAATTAAATATTTAAGAAAATATAGAAGGCAGCAGATTCATTAGATTTGTTTCTAGACAAATGGAGAGCAACTAGTTCAGAAGACAAATTGATTAAACCTCATGAAATGTGAGGAGAAGGAGCTCATAAATGTAACAAACGTGAACACACCCAGGTAGAAAGGAGACCTCACAAGAGATACTACTAAGAGGAGAGACAAGAAAGCAGCAGCAGTTCCTCCAAGGAACAATACAACAGGTTAATGTGTGGTTGTGCCCTGTAAAAATAACCAGCAGAAGTTGTAGCACAAGATTTATTTGTCAAGACAGACACAGACTATGAAAACACAGTCAAATTGCTAGCAGTAAGTATAAAATCTACATAAGTACCTAGGTTTGAGAATCAGCATGGTTACAATAGAATTATAATGCAAATAAAACTGGCTAGCAACAAACAAAATCACTATTATCAATATGTTTATAACTAAAGAGCAAGAAAACCGTTGCTGCCCTAGTCAACACAGAAAAACTAATGAGAGATGACATCCAGAAGGCTACCATGTTTAGGACATCACTCTTCACCAAAAGGGTCAAACACAAGCAGTGACTAGCATAAATAATAGCAATAACAGGTAATATTTCAGGAGGAAGGGGAGAGAGAGAGAGAGAGAGAATGTGAATGAAAGTGTGTGTATGCAGGCACAATGGGGAAAACAGAACAAGTAAGCAAAACAAAGCAACAAAACCCAGGTAAGAATATTAGAGACCAAATGAGTCAGTTTAACTTCAAATTCCTGGGGAAAACAATCCAGAACAAATTAATTAGTAGCATTTGGAAGATAATCTTAAGTAGTAGCCAAAAGAGATTCACTAAATCACATTGCTAACTTCCTTTGACAGGGCTTCCAGTCAGGTAGGAGAGAAACTACAGATGTCACATCTTTCCTTTAGTAGTGCGTTGAAACTGCCTTGAGATATTTTAACAATCAGCTACAGATGCAAGAAGAATAAATACTAGTTCAGGATGTGTGAAACGAAGGTTAAATATATCATCGTCAGGACAGAGTAGTGATCTGGAAGGACGGAGTGAAATGTAGCAGGTTATGTACATGGTACTTGCCACAGGCAGGAAACATCAAATACAGAAATACAGAATGGGAAACAAGGCAGCGGGCTACAGCAGGTCACGAGACATCATACCGTTGTAAGAAAGACAAAGATCGCTATGAGATATAGGAGTGCAAAGCCTGAGCATAATCTGCTGAACTCAAAAAAATCCTTCTACTTAGCTCTGGTCATGTCTGAACACCTAGGAAAGATGTGGACTCACCAGAGAGGGTCTAGGGAACAGGAATGAGAATGTGAAGTAGTCTAGAAAAGGTGACTTATGGGGAGGTGGGATGGACAAGCTAGTTGTTAGTATGGGGGTGGAGGGAAGCACTGAAGGGATAGCTGTTATATTGGAAGACTACTACAAAGACAAGGGAATTGTCTCCTCAGTCCGCTATGGATAGGACAAGTCCTAACGAGCTTAACATGAGCACAGGACAGGGTCAGGTTAAACACTGGAGGAGGGAAGACAAGAACATTAAGAAAGTAATGGAAGGGTAGTGAAGCCCTGGAAGAGTTTCCATCAGGAAGGAGCTTTAAAAACAGCCAAGGCAAACATTTCTTCATAAAAGATTGCACCCTTGGGGCAAAGACAGTAAGTGACCTCCTGAGACTGAGACCTTATGGCTGGGAGCAATGTTCTAGGAAAGAGATGGTGGCAAACAAGAAGTGAGGGGAAGGAAAAGTGGTTTGATAGCACAGAGAGAAGAAGCACTGAGGGAAGCCAAGTGACAGGCAGGAAATTGAGGAAAAGAAAGATGAAAAATGAGACTGCCATTTCCAGGGAGAGTTATTTCAGAGATGTGTTAAGACTTCCATGAGCAACTACTTACACAGTTGTACCCGAAGTCAAGAGAAAAGGCAGGCTCTGGGTGCTTGCATCTGTCCTTGCTGTGGTTTTTGTTCCCATGTGTACCTTAGCAAGTAACACAGTGCAAGAAAAGCACATCCACAGAGAGGAAAACAGTTGGTGTTGAGGATGTAGCATCCACACTACCCATGTCGGCGTGGCAGGATTTGTATGTTTCGCTTGAAGGCAACTCTAGCCTGGTCCTGTGGGCAGGATACCTGTTTGTGGTCGGTAGGTGTTAAACACACTCCAGCAGAACATCTCCCATTCTGACTTCATTCATCAGAAAGGAATCCACCTCATGTTCTCTGAGATCACCAGGCAAATCGAACCAAAGTGTGGTGAAGGCTGTACTTCAAATACAGACGCACCCTAAGCCAAACCGGAGGGATCCAGGGACCAACAAGTGGCATCCATATGGCAGAGAGCAAAGCAGGACAGGTCAGCTGCAGCAGACCAGCACTGCTTGCCTCAGCTGTTAGACAGATCTAAATACTTTGCAGCAACAAGCATGATGGGAGTGACAGTGCTAAATATCTAGGCACCAGGCACTGACTGTTTCAAGACAGCATACTGACCATTTTAACTGATATCTGATGTGACATATGGGCGCCTCGGGTAGGTATGTAAATACACTGTAACAAACCATCACAATGTTTTCATTGAACAACTGTATTTGCTTTAAAATAACACTGCTAATAATCTGTTTCCAAAGTTTCTTTCTTTCTTCTCTTTAAATGAGGACCTCTGTCTTGGGACTTTCTGACTCACAAATTAAAACAGAAGAACCAAAACCAAAGGCCAAGCACCCAAGCCATCAATCCTTTACAGCTACCGAGTCATAAGAGTAGTAACCAAGACAAAGAACAATCCGGTTTCTCACTACCAGTTCCTCATTTCTTGTCAACATATTTTTCTTTCACTGATGCAACTTTCTTTTCCTAAAGAAGAGTTAAAATGTGTATGTCTGTGTGTGTATGCCTGTTTAGATTCTGAGCTGCAAGGCCATCCTCTGTTCCCTATGAGGCCCTTGCTGTGCAGCTTCTGAAATATTTGGCACCTTCAGACTCCTTGTCAAGGACTGTTTTGTTTCTTACTCTGTGCACATCACACATCCAGCTTGGTTCCCTGAATAATTATCTGGGCTTTGACTGGGTGGTTGATGACAAAATTTCTTTCAGGTCACTTCAAGTGATACTCCTATGTAAAACAGCAAACTGAGTTTTGCACATGTTGACAAGTTTACTGTTTCATTTCTGAGTAAAACCCTGTAAGTGTTATGGGATTCCTCCTTCTACTTCCATTTTAATTCTTTATAAACACATACACATGAAACATGGGAAAAAACCCACAAACAACCTCAACTAATATCAACAAATACAATTAAAATGTTTGCACAGAAATTCTAGATACCTTTTAATACAGGAGAGAAGCTACTGAATTCTGGTTTTATTCCCAGATAATTAAACAAGGGGGAAAATGGCTGAGGGCATCAAACATAAGAATATCTTAACTGAGGATCCTAGCCAGCAGAGTTGTTTGCAAGGCAGGCATTATTTACATATTCTGGTGAAGTACTCCACAAGTACAACATTCTAAGGCAGTTACGAATTTCTAGTAGCCTCTGTCAATTCACATAAAACATGCTTTAACACCCAGATGCTATGACCAAACCCACATTAATCATAAATTCAAAACTCCTCTGAATTGGTGAGGTTAAGTCAAGCTTTGAGTTTAAATTTACACTGCCTTTGATGTGTAAATTAACATCCAAGCAGGAAAACTTACTTTTAATTGGCTTGGACAGTATATAAACTCTTTCTTTTTCAGTCTGCCTTCTGATTTTAATTGGGTAGAAAACTACTGTAAATATTTTCTTCTTTCTCACTCCTTCTTACCAAGTTTTTTTATAAACAAGTGAGGTATTGTTTAGCTGCTACGTAGTACATCCCACAGGGCCCAAACCAAAACAAGAGAAAAAGTACGTGTTCAGACTACTACAGAGCAGTTGGGTTTTTACATATTTTTTGATCACACGCTGTAGAACAACTTGCGTACCTCCAAACAAATTGGTCAGTGCAACTTATAGCATCTTTTTAGCTTTGCTTTCATTGTCTGTGTAAGGAGAGAAAAGCAGGCTTGGAAACTTTGGCAAATGAACCTAAACAGATTTGCTCAGCGGTCTCCGAGTCTCTGGTCAACAGTTCTGGGCTGTTCAAAGCCCAAGTACAAGTGCATCACTGTTCTCTCATTTAAATGTAGAATAATTCTAGGATTCATGGCAATGCCAGCTTAAAGTCAGCTCTAAAGAAACCCTTTGTTTTCAAATAAATCAGTGCCTGGTTTTAGATAATTCTATAAAGAATCCTATTCATCCACCACATAATGTTATTAGTTAAGATGAAAAGAGCACCAAAGAGACAGCCAACCTCCAAAAAAATCTGAAGAAAAGTGAAATTAAACCAATCTATCTGGCATATGCCTTTAGAGTTACATATAATGTGTGTGGACCCATACACAAGATGCAAAACCCCACTGGAAACAGCAGAGTTTGTAACTGATACAAAAACTTTACACCAAGACAGCTGAAACTTTTGGAGCATGTGGCCACACTCTCTCACCACAGCAATGTAACTGCTCTGGTTTTTGGCACTGCTGCAGATATCACAATGATTTTCAAGGGACATCACCAAGGGACAGTTTTGGGGTCCCCTGACAGAGAAACCCCATAAGTTTTCAATCAGGGCTCTGAAAACAGGAGGATGGCAGGAAAGAGTTGTTAGACCCAACAATTCCAAAGACAACAGATACTCTTTTACCAAGGGCTAATTTGGGAGGGAGAAATTCAAATGCTGTTTAACGATTTCCATGCTAGTCTGAAAATCCAGAGCAATTGATCAAGCTACATTATTTATTTACAAGGAATTTACCATGAGTACTAGCAGATTAGCTCAACAGCACTGGATTCATTACTTAAATAAAATAGGAAGTCCTAGTATTTGGAAAAAAAAAATCAGGAGGCAAATTGCATTCTAGGCTATCAACATCTACTACGGCTCTTGACAACCCCCTTCTGTTTCACTTCTTACCTCTCATAAAATATTGCTATGTACTCTTTAATGCTACATGCTCTTTTTACTTGCCTTTTATGAAAACATAGCATATATTTTTTTTGCCTCTTTTTTCCCCCCGTACCAGTCTGTGCATCAAGATGCACCATTACCATTGCAGCAAGGAAGCAGAAGTCTCCTAGTTCTTTCATGCACTTGTCTCCAGGCATCTGACAGCCTGGGTACTTTGCCAGGTAGGGTTTTTTTCTGAACTGTTCTAAATTTTCTCTGTTTTGTAGTTTTTGGTAGCATTCCAAACTCATAGACTTAATGCATCTTGCTTTTGCAAGGTATGGTTAAATCCCATCCAAAGGGAGGACAAAAGTTATTTTTTCTTTAATTACCTCCTGTCTCTCTTCCATATTCTTCCTAACATTGAAGCAAACCACATACCATAAACTGGAAATTCTCCAGCGTTTATGTAAAAGCATTCATTTTCTGAATGCTCAGTCCTTACTTATTTACTAAACTTAGTATAAAATATAATTTAGGGCTTAATAGTGATCCCTGCTCATAAATACCTAACACTAAGATGCCAAAAAAAAAAAAAAAAAAGTCCACACCTAAACTAAATACACAGAAGTTCTGTCAAGAGTCCTGCATACTGAGTACATTTGAATTAAAATACATCCTGCACTTAAGCAGGAACTACACAGGGCATGGAAGAGGCCAGAAGACAGACGGTCGAAGGCTGCAGCACACGTGCTCTAAATGAGCTGGAGGCAACTGGATTTGCTCAGCCCTGAGAAGAGAAGGCTTCAGGGGCACCTAACAGCAGCCTCCCAATGTCTTTGAGAAGGTTACCAAGACAGAGACAGTCTCTTTGCTGCATTGCATTGCATAAGAAATCACTATGAGGATAACTGACCACTATGACAGGTTGCCCAGAGGGGCCACAGAGCCTCAGTCTTTGGAGGTTTTCAAAACCCTGCTAGACAAAGCCCTGAGCAACCCTGTCTGAACTCAGGCTTAACCCTATTTCGAGCAGGAGGCCACACTCGACACCTCTCAATGTTCCTTCTGACTGGAATAACTTCATGATTTGAGACGTTTGGCCCTAAGCAGCACTTACCCCTTCAGCGTATCTTCCCAGCTGAATCCAGAAACGTCACTGTAACGAAGTGTTATACGCAACACCACAGGACAATAATCCTCACAATTCCCCCAAATGCTTGCAATTTCTCATTAAAATATCAGTTTGAGCAAAGATTAATGATGCAAAACCCTGAAATGGCTATCAAGATAGTTTCTGAAAAATAAGAACTGCCTTTCCAGCCAGTGCCTTGTTTTAACAGCAAACAGGAAAGTCACAAGATCTCAAAAATTGGCAGACAGTTTGCATTTATTTAGATACCAGATTTCGCATCCTGTATTATATTGATAAATATGAATACTTGGCAGTGACTCCAATTCCATATTGCTCAATAAACACTCAAATATGAGGTGTAACTCCATGGGGTGCTGCAAATCCATTCTGATGCACCTGCTATATTAGCAATATTGGGTGCAGAATCAGAGGCAAAGCCTTCCCTGGCCTGATGAATGTCCCAAAATATTTTGCAACTAACAATACAGTGAAAACATTTTAAATATTTTTATTTCATCAGTTATTTCACAACAGTGAACAAGAGATGGAGAAGTACCATTGAAGGAAAACTGATGACAAGAACTAGAAGAGATGGCAGCAGCAAAGCGGCATGCTGGTGCCTCACGAGCAGACGGAAATGTGTCGGTCTTCCTTCCCAGCAGAGGCAAAGGATCAGAAGCTGGTACCCCTTTGGTTTACTCCAAGAGAAACGTAACGGTCTGTCAAGTTATGCAACTTCTGCAATGGCAGTATTTTGCAATAGTATTTGGCAAGGCACTTAACACTAGCAGCTTGCGAGTCGCCCTCGGAGTTTCAAACAAGACTGCCAAGAAATAAGATGTGGTATCTCTTTGAATAAAGGAGCTCTGAAATAAATTTAGACACCAGTCTCAGTTATCCACACTCCCCCCCAGCCAGGTGCTTTCCTGCCCTAAAGCCAAGAAACACTGAAGTTGCAAAGCAGAGCATTTCAAATATGAAGGGATAAGGAATTTCCCTCTTGTAGTCAGATGATACTTGCAGGGTGTCTGAGAGTCCCAAGTGAAAACATCACGTGAAGATAAAACTTTACTTCTTCATTTGCTAAAGGCTAGAGAGGAAGTCTCTCAGCACAGAATTGCGTGAGGGAATGGAGTTACAGGTCAGGTCACAGACACCCAAATCTGTGGTACAGATCAGTTACGATAACATGTAAAAAACTGCGTAACACAAAACTGCCAGGCGGCTCACACCGATCACTGCACAGATACACCACAAGAGAGGAATCCCAGCATGGAGAATCCTGCACTGGGAACGGGTCTTTCTGGTAGGAAACACTGGACACTCTCCCCACTTCAGCCTCAGAGATTAAACTCTTAAACCAGGACTACAGACAGCTGTCACACCCACTCCAGATCTCAGAGCCCATTCTTCTCCTGGGCTCAGTTTTCTCCTAGAGCCCCTAACCAAGTGTTGCTCCTCTCCTAAAACATGGAGGATGCCACGGAAACTCTTACCTCTGATAACAGTCTCAGCAGAAGCAACCAAGCACTAGATCCCAGCTGTCCTCCCAGGGGAACACACAAAGTGCTGGAACAGAGTTAGCTTATCATACCCCCCCGTGTCAGCCTCCGGCAACGTGCTACATCTTCTACTGGGTGTCCCAGGCTAAAGCACAAGGGGAGAAGCCCACCCTTCTACTCACTTACTTCAGCCTATGCTACAGCTGCTGGGGGGAGGGGAGGGGGGGAAGATGTGGGCTTGAACCCCTTGGGCACAGGGACCAGAGGCCAGGTTTCAACTACTAGAACACAGTTTACTCTTTAGACAAGTCCCACCACCTCCAGCTCTCAGGAGGTGAGCACTGGCTCCTCTTCTGGCAATGTTTTAAAAAGAAAGCCTATACAACTGCATTTTGAGATACAACCAATCCTATCAGCATGTGCGTTTACAGTGTGCCTGCCAGGTGTCCTAGTTTCTTCATCACCGTGATGATTAAAAAAAAAAGAGGGCTTTGATGCTCAACTACAGCAGCTCTAGATAAGGTGCTTAAGAACTTTCTGCTTAAAGAGAGAGATCCAATACATTTAAGACATTTTCAGAGTCAGAGAGACACTGCGTTAGGTGGTTTGGAGAAGTTGTGGGGATAAATTCTGTTTGAGAATTAGAAATGCAAGCATGAACCTGATTAACACATTTTAAAATGTTCTCACAGCACGCTGAAGCCCTTCAGTTCTACTTTGGAAAGTGTGTTTGCTTTGCAGGTTATTTTAGCATATGGATACTACTTAAACTAGAACAAAATGAATCCTTCAATATAAACACACAAAGTGCTAACTTCAAATAAAAACAACATATTGCTTTATTGCAGCTCAGTCCATATAAATACATAGATTACTTATGCTAGTTTCTAGTTCCTTGGCCTACAGGGGAAAAAAAAATTCATAGCAGTATAAGAACTCTATGACTTAGGAATGTCCAAAAATGAAGTCACAAAACACCCAATGGTGACTTTACTTTTGGGAAGTGCCCACTCCTTAAAAATAACATTTTTCTAAATGACAAATTAGACAGCCAAAAATAAATATTCATTTACAACTACAAATATATGTAATCTGATCTCAATTTACATGCAGAAATACAAGGCATTTGTGTATAAAATGGCTTGTAGCTGCAGGGACAAAATGCCCTAGTATTTGTATGCAAATTATAAAACTGAAACCATCTGGAAAATGATCTGGGATATAGGCAGGATAACCCAGGAGAGAGCTGATGTGTAGATGCAGCTGAAGGATCACAGCTCATTAGAAGCTTATCCTGTATGGATGGGATGGAAAATAAGATTTGACATACCCTCTTACACAGTGATGATTAACAAGAAACTGCAATTAACACACATGGCATTATAAGATGACAGATGACTTCCATCATAAATCCTAGATCCCAGGAGAGACAAGAGTTGCTTTGCATCTATTTTTATTTGCTAATACTTGGGGCATTTTATTTAATATACTTTTTTTTTTGGTTCTCAGCATACCCTATTCAAATATCTTGTTGCTGGGTCAAGTCAGCTTTGGAAGCTTGCAGCTACACCAGCTAGCTAGGCTGAAACAATTCTGCATATTAAAAAGCCGCAATCACTATTTTAAACACATGCCATTACAGTCAAATTATACACCTACTTGCAGATTGACTTTAAACAAGTAAAAAAATGAACAGAGTAGTAATTTTAAAGTGCCCACATCTCAACACTTGAACTACCAGCTCCCTGCAATACATTATTTTATAAGCAGAGTGGGCTAGGAACTGCCCAACTAATGTCCCCTGCAGGTCCTTTGAAGACCTCTGTTCAATGAGACGTGAACATCCAGCTTTGTCAGGCTTCTTAGAAAGAATTATGTCCTTAGAGAATGAAAATGCAGACAGCAACAGTAAAAAGCAACAACTCTTATCAGTTGTTGATTATCAGAAGGAAGATCCCCTCAGAACAACATAACCAATGAATTACAAGTCTTGCAGTAGTCTGAATGCATCCCATGTCCCACCAGTCCACATAACTCTCCTTCCCCTCAGGAAATGTTTAATCCTCCTTCAAGGTAACAACAGAAACTGAATTCATCAGATTAGCATGAAAGAAATTAAATGCAAGGGCTGTCAGCATCTATTTTGAGTGTCCAATATAAACGTAAGTGCTGTTTCAATGCTCTGAGCACGTAACAAAGAGGCTTGTAGCACTTTAACTAGAGAGAAATACAGAGATCACTAACTGGTTTTTGCTGCCAACTAGTGAGTATTCCTGCTCTTCATACACTCCCAAAAACTAAGGGAAAGAGCTGGCAGAATTCAGACAAAAAAACCAGCTCTGCAGGAGCACCTAAGTCTCTGCAAGGAGTGCTGACCAATACTCATGAAAGAACTGAGCCAAAACCATCCTGCAAATACAAAGTCACGCAGGTGAATGTTGCTGGATACTTTTTCAAGCTCCACTAGCTCTCCCCCTAACACAAATCCTCCAAGTCTGCGTCAGAATTTTACCTTCCCTGTAAAAGATCTGGGCAGGAAGTACAGGTACTTTGCAACTCCTTCTGCACAAGAGGGGAAAATATAATTTTAATTTTCTCCCTGCCTCCAACCTTCTCTCGTATTGAAGGTGTTAAAAGGGGTGAAAAGGCAATTCGAGCTGTTGCCTCTCGGGCACAGAGACCACTAGAAAGAGACACTGCAGACCTGAACTGTGAGAACTGCTTTTCCTCTGTGAAGCACAAAGCAAAGTGAACCAGGGTCTCCCCATCCTCCTGGAGCACGGGAAAGGGCTCTCCGGAAAAGGGCTCTTCCAACCACTCTAAATGCAAGCGTTAAGCCATACCTTACCTCTTAAACGTCTGCTTCCAGCTTAGCATCCATCACCATCTACACGGAATTAAGCAGTAGAACTGAAATGGAGTTTGGTGGTGTGTGTAGCTGCAACCCAGAAACCAAACCCTTCCACACCCGGCCAGCCATGCAAAATAAAGCGTAATATGTGAAACTGCACATACACACAGTAACGCATAAAAACATTAGGGCAAAAGTACTAGCAGGAGCAAATAACACCGCTGGAGAAGGGTGGGGGGAAAAAGACGCAAGAGGAGAATGTGAAATCAGGAATGATTTTGCAACTTCTTTGCAAATACAGTATCTAAAACTATACCAGCTGGGGCGGGGGGGGAGCCGAAGTTTGTCCATGTTTGTTTGTTTGTTTATCCCTCTGCCCGCCCTTTGCCCCCAGCCCGTACGTAGGTCCCCGCCGCTGCAGCCGCACGCCCACGCCGATCGGCTTCGCCCTGCGCGAGCAGCCGCAGCCCCCCCGCAGCAGGCGCGGGGCCCCGCTGCGCCCCCCGGGCACCGACGCGGAGCGGTGCGGAGCGGTGCCGCGCCACACGCATTTTCGGGCTGCAACAGCGGAGCGGCGAGTCGGCCCCGCGCCCCCCGGCCGCTCCGGACGGCCCCTGTTTAAAACGCCCGACTGTCCGCCGGCTGCAGGCGGCCACCGCGACCGCCGGACTCCCCCAGACCCCCCCCGTACCTGCGTCCCGCCGGCCGGGGGTGTCCGTCCGTCCGCCCGCCCGCCCGAGCGGGCGCTGCCTGTCCGCCGCGCTCCGCCCGCCGCGGCCCGGGGCTGGCGGGCTCCCCCCACGCGCCGGGGGGACGAGGCGGCCACGCGTGACCGCCGCCCCCCGCCGCCGGCGCAGGTGAGGCCTCCCCCGCTGCCGCCCGCGCCTCCCCCGCCGCCGGCCCGCGCCGACCAGCGCCCCCCTGGGCGGCGGCGAACGGCGCCCGCCGCGGGGTCAGGCGGGGACTGGGGCCGGCGCCCGGCCCGGCCCCCAGCGGCCTGACGGCGGCCCGGCCCCGGCCCGCTCCCGCGGCGCGCTCCGGGGCTGCAGCCGCCCGAGGCACCGGCACGGGCAGAGCACCGCCGGCTGCCGGCGGACGCTGGGAACCGGGATTCGAGGCCGGGGGCACCGGGGCCTCCGGTGAGGCCGGGGGCCAGGCAGGCTCCCCCACGCCGGGCACCGCCGGGCAGCACGTGCTGCGCCGGGGGGTCCCACGCCATGGCGCGGAAAGTCAAGGGGGACTTTGGATGCCAGCGTTGCCGTCATCTGGCCAGCACAACGGATTGATGGGGCTGGGCAGAGGAAAGACGCGTCCAAGGCATCAGCAAGGGCGTGGGAGCACCCTCCCTGTCTGTCTGCTGGGCGTGCTTCTGCCTCGTTCCTTCGGTAGCTCCTTGCTCGCAGCAGGATGTGGTAAAAATAGTCACCGGTTTGTCTCAAGCAACACTTGTTTTCTCTTTTTTGGCTGCTGCTTCCGTGCCTCCTGCCGCGCTTTCTTCCCCACGCATCACCGCAGGATGCGGCGCAGAAAAGCCCACCCTGCCCCCAGTTTGCACAGTCCTGCCTCGAAACACTTCTGCGTGTGAGATCTGTGGTTGCAAGCCTCAGCTGGCTGAGGCTTCCACACGGCACACCTAAGAAGGTGGCACCAGCCTGGAGGCTTCACCAAAACAAGGAAAACTTCAGGAAGGCCTTGGAGAGGGGATGTGAGACAAGGGAAGTTGTTGCAAGCACAGACAGGGCACAGGTGACATTAGTGAGTGGCAGAAAGAGGATGGCAAGAGGCTACTGAGAGGCAATAGCTCTTGCATCCTGAGATGCAAGAAAGGAAACGGAGACTATAGCATGGGCAAAAGTACAGCCTAGACAAAGAGCTCAATCTGATGGTCTGGTATAGTTAATCTGGTGTTCTAGTTTATCTTAAAAGATTGATAGCAACATTACAGTGTCCGTTCAGCACAGCTTGGATAGTTCCTTCCTTCCCCACTTCTAATTCAGCAAAGTGGTGAGACAAAAAGATACAGCTAAAAGCCACGTCTAAAGACAGGAATAAGCAGTTCTGGCCAAGATGGTATGATTTAATGTAGGCTTACTCTTATACTCTCTTCATGTACAGATTTTGCTAACACATTTTTAGTGGGAATGCTGGTTTAGCCCATTGTTATGCCCAGTCGTTTGACTGCACCAATAATTCACTTCTGGTCTCGGTCTTGTCTTTAGCCTGCCACCACTTGCTGCAAGTCTATGATCAAGCTGCTGCAACAATTGGCTGTTGTGTCAAACACTTCTCTTTCTGACTGTCAGCACCTTTAAAACTGTGCTGATGGTTCAAAATACAAACTTGGAAAATTGCCAGATTGTTTAGATAATTTATCTAGAAAGCTGAAGTAAATTTAAACGTCATAGGAACTACTGACCTGTCAGCCTTACCTCTGTGCTGGGGAAGATCTTGGAACAGATCCTCTTAGAAGCTAAGGCACATGGAGGACAGGGAGGTGATTCGAGACAGCCAGCATGGCTTCACCAAGGACAAGTCCTGCCTGACCAACCTAGTGGCCTTCTATGATGAAGTGACTACATCACTGGACAAGGGAAGAGCTACGGATGTTGTCTACCTGGACTTCTGTCTGTAGGGCCTTTGACATGGTCCCCCACAACAACCTTCTCTTTAAATTGGAGAGATATGGATTTGATAGGTAGACTGTTTAGTGGATGAGGAACTGGTTGGATGGTCACATTCAGAGAGCAGTCATCAACAGGTATCAGTGACAAGTGGTGTCCCACAGGGGTCTGTACTGGGACCAGGGCTGTTTAATATTTTCATTAATGACATAGACAGCGGCATTGAATGCAGCCTCAGCAAGTTTGCAGACAGCACCAAGCTGAGTGCTGCAGCTGATGCACCTGGGGGATGAGATGCCATCCAGAAAGACCTGGACAAACTTAAGAAGTGGGCCCACGTGAACTGCATGAGATTCAACAAAGCCAAGTGCAAGATCCTGCACCTGGGTCAGGGCAAACCCCGGTATCAAGAGGCTGGGGGATGCAGGGATTGAAAGCAGCCCTGCAGAGAGTGACTCGGGAATCCGGGTGGATGAAAACCTGGGCATGAGCAGTCAACGTGCGCTCACAGCCCAGAAAGCCAACTGTATCCAGGGCTGCATCAAACAAAGCATGGCCAGTAGTTGAGGGAAGTGATTCTGCCCCTCTGCTCCGCTCTGGTGAGACCCCCACCTGGAATACGACATCCAGCTCTGGGGTCCTCAGCACAGGAAGATACGGGCCTGTTGGAGTGGGTCCAGAGGAGGGCCATGAAAATGATCAGAGCAATGGAATACCTTTCCTATGAGGAAAGGCTGAGACAGCTGGGGTTGTTCAGCCTGAGGAAGAGGAGGGTCCAGGGAGATCCCAGTGCAGCCTTTCAGTACTTAAAGGGGGCTTATAAGAAAGACAGGGACAAACCTTTTAGCAGGGGCTGTTGCAGTAGGACAAGGGGTAATGGTTTTAAACTAAAAGAAGGTAGATTCAGACTAGATATAAGGAAGACATTTTTTACAGTGAGGGTAATGAAACACTGGAACAGGTTGTCCAGAGAGGTGGTAGATGTCCCATCCCTGGAAACATTCAAGGTCATGTTGGATCTAGTTGAAGATGCCCCTGCTCATTGCAGGGGGAGTTGGACTAGATGACTTAATTAAAGGTCCCTTCCAAACCATTCTATGATTCTATGATCATCATAACCTTCTGTTTCTTATAAGTCTTGCATACACTTAACATTACATCCATGTGGGTGTCCTTGATCCATCTTCCATGTGTAACAGTTTAGAATAGTCAGACAGAAAACTATTTTTAGGACACCTTCCAAATGACAAATCTCCAGACAAAAAGATTATGCAGTTTGACCCATTCAAGAGATCCACCCCTGTTAATACAGAAGTAATGCTGAAAAAATGGCAAGAGAGATTCTTGCCATATTAGATACTTGGGGAAAAAGTGTTTGATTAACAACCAAACCATTCCTGTAAGGCCTAGATTTTCAGGAATTAATTTTTCACTATTAGACCACTATTTCTGCATTCGATTAAATTGGTAGAGACAAGACTGAATAATAGATTTATCCACTCTCTCCTGTCCCTTCTCTCCCAAAGAACCTGAATGAGGAAAATGTCTTGGAAGATTTTATCTTGCATAAGGACAAAACCGTCAACAGAACAAAAAATCTTTTTCCCCTCCCCAAAAAAGAAAGAGCTGTTCAACCCCAGAGCAGCTTATAACCTGCTGTATCACAACAACATTCTTGTACTTATTAAATACGGATAAAGTACCTAGTTTTGTAGGTGGTCATTCCATAGGGGTGCTAGGATTTCTACTTCCAAAGCTCTAACAAGATATTCTCGTATTGTTTGTTTCTTGTCTGAAATCAATAACTGTAAAAAGCATCCATTTGAAGTGTAACCCACCTCAGTTATCTAATAAGTAATTAGATACATAAGTAATATGCAACTCCTTCTAGAGTTTTTGTGCCACTTAAAAAGAACACAGAGCTAGCAGAAATTAAAACAAAAGGACAGCCATAAACAGCAGGCTTTTAACAGCTGAGGAGGCTGAACTACTGGAAGTCTTTTCTAGTTCTTTTTTTGTGTGTGTGTAAAACCACAAGTCTTTCCCTGACCTGATAGAATCCATTTTTCCTGCTTCACATGCAGTTTGACACAAATTAGGTGGCTTGAGAAAGACAGGGTCCTCCTGCAAATGGTGGGTTATCTTGCTGACAGCCTGGGAAAAAGCTTCCAGCCTAGATCACAACCTGCAGATGCAGCCCTGGCCCCACCATGACATTGCTGTGGTGGTGGAGCCTCTGGATGACTGTAAATTCACACTCTTTCCAAGTTCAGTTCTCCGTACCAGAGACTCATCTGTTGCTCCTCAGGCTATCAGACTCCTGTACAGGAACAGCACAAGACCGAAATATCAGTGACAACCTTGACCACGCCCCCTTCAATATAAGCAAATTTCACCTGAGGTGAAGCCTCTTAAAAAAAGAGGATCAAAGAAAAAAATTACTTGCCACTACGTCAGTCTTTTCTTCCATCGTAATTGCCCTCTAAGAACAGCATGTTTTCCTCTTGCTCTGGTATTCCGCTGCGAGGGCATAAGTACACACTCAAGGTCCCTAATGCTACATCATCCATAATAGGAAGCACTAAAACTGGAAGATCTTTAAAAGGTTGGTCTCAGTCCTACTGCTGAACAAACAAAGCTGATAGATGTGCCTTATTTGTTCCGTCATCTGTTTGATTCATCTTTTGTTTTCTTTTCTTACACATATCCTTGCAGACAGGTTGATTTGTTCAACTACACGCAGGTCAATGTCTGAATAGCTCACTTAGGAGCACCAGCAACACAGAAAGAGAAAATGGGGAAAAAACAGATGATGATGATGACATACTGCTTTTAAAGCAAAACAAGACCATCAACATGTCTGCTGCACAGACTGAGGTCAGAGTAAACCCTCTGCAGTAACTGAGTAGTTGTGGAGATGATGTATTCTCCACCTTATTGTGAGAGACCAAACAAAGTGGGGAGACTTCTTTTGTGAGCTCACTGTTACTTCTGCCTTCTTCCTTTACCTTCTTGCATTCTCTTTGTTGCTTCAGCTGTTTGCATGTCTCCACCCTTCTTCCTTTTGCACCTCTTTCCCCACAGCAACTCTGCCTCCATACATCCTACTTCTGCTCCTCCCACATCAAGAAGCTGTGTAATAGTGCAGGCCAAACTTTGGAATGGAAAATTGCAAAGCCAGATGGTCGTTAGCTGATGTGGACTGGTAGCGAGCTTTTTAGCATTACAGGCTATGAGCCAGAGTAGGAAGGAAAGAAATAGACTAAGGACAAGTGGAAAAAAAGAAGTTAAAGTTTTAAGGTAGAGAGCAGAAAGTTATACAAGGTGATCTTTCACCTAGGATTGTCGGTTCAGCAGACCTGACAGTACACGCTCAGGCTAGTTAGATCCCCCACAACCACGTACTAGCAAGGAAATAAATCAAAGATTACGTATCACAAGAAAGGCTTGTTGTGACATGGCATTCATCTGCCACTGAATTCATGCTCATGAAGAGGTTCCTATCTTCAGGCACACAAATGCCCGTTTCTTTCAGAGCAAGTGCCTGAAGGAGTGCTAAAGTTTGTCTTCAGGGGGCTAGCTAACTATTCATTATTCTAATAACTCTAGAGCTTTACAGGGTATAGGTATTGGATTTACTTTCCTCCAGTAAGGTAGTATAACTAACACTTACATGTTTTGCTGAAGATTTGAAACATGGACTACAGCAATTAAGCTGAAAGTTCAACACAAATGTTAAATAAAAAGCAACTTAAATGCTTGGTTCCTCCTCCAGCAAATCGCATCTGGGGATCCCTATCTAACTCCCATTGTGCCTCCAAGGAAAAAGCGTGTTCTCCAAAGCATTGCCATTAGGCTTTCATATCAACACCCAAATCAGAAAAGGTAGAGAAGGGCAGAGGTCACCCTTCTCATAGCCACCATTTTAAGTGGGTTTCACTTGGCTGTATTTCCTACACTGTTGGATGCTTTAAGTTTCGTACTTTAGTTTGGGCTTGTCAGTCTCGTGAGTAAATCTAGATCAGATTTTGCAGAATTGGAATCCACCATGGACAGATATGCAGGTGAGGTGCCACCTGCAGAGTGTAAACAGAGATATGTTTCTGAGTCTTAGTTATTATTAAATAATGGTCATTAGCAGTCTAATCCTGAAACAAGGCGAATACCAGTGAACTGAGCAGGAAGATCTTGCCAAGTATGTGGGTGATATTTCAGGACATGTAAGCACTGTTAATGAGCCCCGAACTTATGCAGCTTTCAACTCAGTAACTACAGTTCTTTTCCTGCAACAGTGAGAGATAAGTAATTAAGTATGGGATTCTCTGTCTAGGTAGTTAGTAAACACACTTTATTTTCTCTCCCTCCTTCCAAAAAGTAATTTTTTTATTCTTTTATCATATCCTCTTACTCTACTGCTGTAGCATATTATGCTACTGTTAAATGTTTATTTTCCGTAAAGTTCAAGGTTAATTAGACCACAAGGTTCACTGCCCTTCAGCTTTTGTTACTGGATACACTGTAAGGTTCATCCATTCACACCACAAGCCTGCTTAATTTTTGCATACAAAGCAAAGCCCATTTTTTGCATTCAGGATCCCTGCTGCTATGAACTGTTTGTCATATGAAACACCAGTCATATTGGCTACAGCATCCAACAGTCAACCAGTCAACCTCTGCAAGCAGAATTAACTAAAATAAGGGAAATAGTGTATTCTCTAAATCTGTAATGAACTTCTTTAAAAATAATAAACCTACTTATCTTTAGTATATTGAATAATAATTCTCAAACATCCAGCCAAGAATTAGAATTTCTCTACAAATAGGTGCAAGAAAAAGGCAGTATGGCATGTATTACAAGGGTACTATATAATTATTACATCTAGATGTGTCCAAACAGAAAACCAAAGGATACAGCAAAGAAAACATGAGAGGACATACAGTCACCTTACCTGCTGCAACATGTAATAATTAAGCAGACGGTAAGTTAGAGGCCCTAAGTAAAACCCTAAGTCTACTTTGGCTTAAGATAATTTTATAGAATGGAATTGGAATTAAATATTAGTGGTATAGGGAAAAAATACATCATGTGATATAACAGTGGAAGTCTCCAAGAAGTTGAAATTGAATTAACTTACTGAAGTTTCAGTGTAATAAAACATGCCACTTAGAAATGAATTTATTTAATTAAGTGGATTTTTCTTTCTTCTCTCTTTTCATTTTCATTCCAGCTGGGTTTCCTTTCTGGGGAACAAGAAAGTCCCTGCCTCAGATGTTTCCCGTGAGTTATCAGGAAGTACCAGAGACAAGGCAGCAGCTTTCCCATAAATAAAATCTCAATACCTTCCACAAATTCATAGAGGTGTTTTTATTTGTCTTAATATAGGAGTTGGGGTGTAAAGTCTTTAAAAGAAGAGAATAAGCCTTTTAAGTGGGCAAGAGTAGAAGGCTCTAAGGAAGCTAAGTTATGCATTTCTAAATGACATAGAGGGTTAATAAAGTTTACATATGTAAAGTCTTTTTTATAGATGCATAAATCAGAAATGTTGCTTAATGCCCACTCTTCATTAATACAGGCACTCTTTTCAGCCCTGCTGATAGTAGAAGTACAACTCAACAATTAAAATTTTTGGTTTCTTTGAGTTTTGTTTTTCTGCTTTCTCATCTTTACTGGCTTCTGTTCTATGAACTTTTCTGCAGTGTAATGCAATGCAGGTGAAATCAGATTTAGGAAACCAATGAAGTGTCTTCTGTAGGGTAAACTAGGAAAAACCTGAAGTTACTAATCTTTTTTTATAAAGTGGCACACAGAAATAAGTGGTGAAATACAGTGGGCATACAACGCACCATAACTGAACTGGGCAAGGGAAGGAATACTAAGTCCTGGGGTCTGTAACATGCAGTAACTGTTCTTTCTAAAAGTATCTATTTTGTACTCAACTCTTGCAGAGCTCCAGCAGGAGGAATAGAGCAAGTGTCCCAGATGTGCTAACCAAGTGGTACATGGATCTGCCCTGTTTCAAACACCGGTAGCTATCTGCATCTGAGGTCACTTCTTCGCTGGTGGGAACTGCTGGAAGTTTACAAGAAATCCTTTTGCACACATGAGAGGAGATAGCTGCTCACAAAAGGTCTATTTGGGAAGTGTGTGGAGTCCTAGGAAGCAACTAAGGCACAATATTTAAAGTAGGGATTAGATAAACCTAAACCAATGTTAAACTAGTGGTAAAAATGCCAGGTACTCCACATCAGAATATCTTCAAGTCCTACCTGTTTCTGAGGAGTTATTTGGGGAAACTATCCAGTGTCTCTCCTACACCTAGACTTGAAAGACAAAGCTTTGGGTGCAGTTACATGTCCTCTAGTTTATTATCCACCTTATTTAGACAATCATAGTAAAAATACCTGCCTGAGATGTTCTTCCAGGGGTCTGGTACTGTGCAACAAGGAAGAGGGATTGCTGGGACTCGTTTTCTGCAGACCTGGGGTTTCCCACCCTGCCAGAGGCTGCTTATGTTGGCTTCCCATACCAGAGGTCCCGCATGCATCTCTTTCCCACTCCACTACCCCATTGATTCACTGAATCTCTTTAGTCCCGCGATACTTTAAATAATTTTTCCTTCATGGAGGGAAGCAGGTCAGAGAGCCAGTGAAGTGCTTTGGAAGAACTGAGTTGGGAATAATGCTCTTGGGAGGGGTAACAGCTTCAGTCAAATATTCTTTGCTCTGTAGGTTATTATAAAACTAGCTGAAACTCTCAGCTTTGCTAACCCACATACAAGAAGGTAAGCTCTCAGTCTCTCATTTTTTCTGTTTGTATGTTGTATGTTTGTATTACAAAATGAGTAAGTTCTCAGATTCTCATTTTGCTTTTCTCTAGTTTTCAGGATAGTCAGCATGTTTTTGTTTGCCTTTGTCAGGAACATTCCCCCAAATTTCAGAGTTCACCTTCGGCACTGTGCTCACTGCTCCTGGTGTAAACAGGAGGTGAACAGAACTTAACTATCAGAGGAGTGGATTTATCAGTCACAGACACAAATAGAAAGATTGGAAAGGGTCGGGAGTAGAGCAGATTATTTATCACGAAGCGGTATAATCTCTGACATAGTTTTTCTCATATCCTCCAATTTTGTATCATCTTTCTTTACTGAGATTTTGACTTTTCCTTCCAGTCTGTGTGACACCACCCTCAGTCACCTAGGTCTTGCGTGCTTACATGAGGACATCCATTCTTTCTCTCTCATCTTTTTTTTTTAGACCATGATTATTTTTTGTTCCTCTAGCTTAGACTTTTCCCTTTTAGTTTACGTGCTTCTTGAAATGAGGTGCCAACACACACTGCACTTGCTGCAAGTTGCCGTGTCGATCCTTTTGTCTCACCTGTGACACTCATGCTCTGAAGCCTTTAAAAGGCTTTGCATTTTCATAACAGTATGACATGGCTGACTCACAATCAGTTTGTCATTCACTGTATGCCCTGATCCTTTCTGAAGAATGTTTCTAATAAATTTAATCCCTTATCTTGTGATTATAAGTGGTAATAAAGAATCTCATATGCTGATTTCTATCCCTATTTATTTCACCATCTTATCAAGATAAATTTGAATTATAAATTTCTCCATCAAAGTGCTTGTAACGCTTTCCAGCTTAGTGTTTCCCACGAGTTTAATAAGTATAATCTTGCACGTAATTAACAAACAGACTGCGGACAGATGCCTGCATAACCTCATTTTGATACGCTTTTGCAGTTTGGTAGTGACCAGCTGCTCTGCATATGCCATGGTTACATAAGCACGCTGTAATCATGGCTTTTCTACCCAGCACAGCCGTATCTGATCAGCGCATTTTCTGCTAGCCTGACTGTAAGGTGCAGTGTGAGAGGATATCAAAACTCACGAATGCCAAGATAAGGCAGCTATGGCTTCTTCTCATGTATGTGGCCTACTCTCACTGAGAGAAAACAGGTTACCGTATTGGGCTGGCATTGTCAACCATTCCTCACAGTCACAATGGGTTTGCAGAACGTCCTCCTTATATCACCTCAATTGTGTCTTACTTTCTGCTTTGGCATTGTTGGATTGTTTTTTAACCGTATTGCTTTCTGCTTGGTAATTTGATTTTGTTTTTCATTTTTGGCGTGGTTCTTTTTGAGTTTGGGGGTCAATGTCATTGTTTAACCAAGCTGATTTTTCTGCACTTTACTATTCTTTGGATTGGGACGGTTTGGGTGCATGCAACCTCTCATTTCTTCAGAATTATTTTTGATTTTTACTTTCCTCCCATTAAATCTTATCTACTGATGTGGTGAGTTTCAAAGATATCTTCGTAAATTCCACTGGCTGCCTTTATCTCTCTTGTCATTTCATGAACAGCTGTGCAACTTGCTGCTTCTGTTCACTCAGCTAGATTTGCTCAGATTCAAAGCTAGAAAGTCTTCCCCATAGGATGCCTTACATCTTCTCCATCAACAGAATTTTTTTCAAACTTTCTACCTGTTGGCCAACTTTCTCCCATTGTACCCATTTACCAGCAGATGTCTATTAGAGTTGTGAACTTGGTGGTAATGAAGGATCTTAGTACGATTTTATGTGAAATCCTCCCCATAAAATTTTATGCACTGAATCTTGCTTATGCAGTGCTCTAGAGTTAAGTCATACCATAGTGGGATCTTTCCTCTGCTTTCTCTTCAGCCCCATTTTGTTGCAGCTGTTTGAACAGATCTCCTGATGACTTCTGGACCTCAGAACAAGCACTCATGTTATCAATGTGCAAATCACGGTTTCCCCTCATTCTTCAGCGCACAATGTTCTACATCAATACATGTCTTGTGAACTACTCTACCCCGCTTGCTATGCTAACGAAATCTCAGTGCGTGAGCAAAGCTCGCGCTGCTGCTTTGCTCAGGAGTGTACAATCATCTAGGATGTGCAGCAGTCGGGCCCTCTGTTTTTCTTCCTTTGATCAGTCACAATAAAAGCAACAGAGCGACAGTAGTAGTTGTGCCTTATGGCACTAATGTATCAACCGTGTAGCGTGGCGGTTTCTGGGGTCCGTGGGAAGGTTCACTCGGTTATCTTCTGCTGACACCTACTGCCAGAGCTGAACGCAGCAAGGTAACGCAGGGGAGGGCTTCGACACTGTCCCACACGGTTTGTAGGTAGTTTGGGATGCGGATTACCAGTACTGTGCTTAAAGAGATAAATATCATCCACAGTTTTATGGAAATAAGAGTAATAGACATCGGAAATGGCAAAGTATCCTGGAGCAATTTGGGGAGTTTTGTTGCTGGTTTTCTTGGACAATTAGTGCAGGACAGGAGTTAATGGAAAAGTACTTTATGCATTTTCCACAATAGAGGCAAATGAGTTTACGGCAAGAAGCAAATACTTCTCAAAGGCAAAAAAGCTGTAACTTTTTTTTTTCTTTAAATAAATGATACATCTTCATTGTTAACTGTGAACGGTTTTACATCACATTCAGGAAAAAGCAATTCCTGCCTGGTGGTAGGGGCCTGTTTCTTTGTTTCCACAAACCTTTTCACTTATTTCAATACCTAGAAATTGCATCCAGGACAAGGAAGTGTGGTAGAAGATCCCACTTACTGGAAGGTTGTTAGGTTTAGTGAACTGCAATGAATTAATGCACACAAGAGCTGTAGTTTAGACCTCTATAGGTGTATAAAGGACTAAGAACCTTCTGAGCTATCAGAAAACCAGAAACTATTATAACATCTGGCTACTGGTGGTAAGGGTGTTGGTGCATTTTGGAAGATGGGATATTATGCTCAGTTGCCAAGGGACAGGGCAACAAACCAGTTTGAAGGGTTCATCTAGTTTGTATTTGAACCATAATAACATCTAGGCGAAAACCCTCGGGAGAAAATCTGAGGGTTGAGTGGCTTTGTTTGTTTTTCTTTTTTTCAGCCCATCAATCCACTCCCAACATTTCCTATTTGTGTACCAGGTTCTGTCCTCTGTTTTCAACTCTGAAAAATACAAGCTCTCAACCTTTCAAATCCTTCCAAAAGTATAATCATAAGCCAGTCATCACTGCTCTGTGTTCCCTGTAAGTAGCGCTCATTGTCTTTGTCACCCCTTTACATCCTTGACTTGGTAAATCTTCTGTACTGGAAATGGCTGTTCATTCTTCTCTACTAAGCTGGGTATTTGCAAAGAGAATTTCACTAAGGACCAGACGGTAGATCGAGATGCTTAAATACATGTGAATGACATAGATTTAAATAAACCTTTAACAGCTGCTGAGATCAATGACTGTGCATACGCTGTGAACATACAAATCAATATGGCAGTGAGAGTGTTAGTTACTCAACCTATTTTATTTGGACGCATTTATCTTTTAGTGTAATGGGATTGTAGCATTCCTTCCATTTGTATTTGACAGAGCATTATGGAAGGGAGATAAATATTCACAGTAATTACCGCTGAGACTTCTATATAATCAGGTTATTCAACTAAGCTAATAACACTTACACTCTCCTCTTTTTTAATGGTCTACTGCCCTAAAGATTGATTTTCTACTGACAGTTGCTGGACACTGACAGTCCTGATGAATCCATTTTGTTTGCCAGCTATGCTGGCATCAACTCCCAAAGAGATACTCAAAATAAAAATTGTGGGGCCTTAATTTTGCAGAGGAGTTTGCATACGTAATCAATTTTATTTGCTTACAAGATAGGGCCTTAGAACTAGATTTTGATCCAAGAAATCAAAGGAAAGCATAGGTAAAAAACCTCAATGTACCCATTGAGCAGCTTGTCTTGGATGCTGAGATTGTCCCTGCATGGGAGTCAGCTGCTATTCTTAATATTCTCAATATTCTTAATATTCTCAAAGTGCTATTCTTACCAGCCAAGGCTGTAACTGAGCAAACATGGGTAACGTTGACTGCAGCAGCAAAGCCTTTGAGCAGGTTATTTGGATAGTTGTAAGCAGTATTCGAACCTCTGCCCAGTATTTCCCTTTTCATATTGTTTTCCTAACGTGCTTATGTTTTGCTAACACACATACCACATTTTGAGCAGCCCAAATTTGGTCTCACATGTAGGACTGACATCAGTGTTAACCAAGGGCATCTATTAGTGGTGTGAAATACAGAACCTGTTGCAATGGCAGCAGTTCAAGTTCTGACTCTGTGGAAGCACTGAAGGAAAGCATTATATTTTTCTGGAGATCATTGGAAGGCAGTAGAAGAAGGATATGGAAGTTATTCAGCTGGACGTATCCAGGACAAGAGCTACCAGTCCAGCTCCTCAAAATAAGCCAGATGCTGTTTTCTAACCACCACTAGGACTAGCTAGTAATTAATCCAAAGGTTTATGAAAGCTGAAATTGCTCAGTGGTGATTCCTGTCCTTCCAGATCACTGTGCTGGGCTGCATGCTGCCTGTGAGGACAAGGACGTGAGGAGGCCTGTGACCAACACCCCTTTGCCATACCGCAGCAAGCGTAGTGGTTAGTACTCGGGCTTTTAACGATGCCTGCTTAAGTGGAGAGCAACAAAATAGATGCAGTTCAGCAGCAGTGGGGAAGGGAGCACAGAACTGGTTTAACAAGAACGATAAACACAAGAGTCCACACTGTGTGGGACTCAGAACTGCTCTGTGCAGTAAAGCACATATTGTTGTTGACTCCTTGTAGATAGCTGGTACTACTAACAGTACTTATGATATCGTAAGTACCATCCAGCAGGGCACCTAGCCATGCTTTTTAGACACTAGGGTGTCATATCTAAATAGAAAAAAGTCACATTCATTGTGGGTTGTGATGATGTTGCCATCTTCCCTGTAGCTCACATTTGTGTTTTCTCCCTACTCTTTCTTGAGTGTAAGGCTGAAATGTGGAGTGCTTTTAGGGCCAGGTCAGGCAAAACTGCTAGTCTTGCAGGCTAAGCAGGAGCAGCTCTGCCAGCGACTCAGTGAAGATGACAACCGTATTCTAGCTATCCTTTCTCCATAGTACATGGTTGTAGCTGGAGGTTGGTAACTTTCTCTTATTGACAAAACAGAGCATCTTCTAGTTTATCAGGAGGCAGCTGCACAAGCCTTTTGTTTCTGTTTAGCTGGAAACTTCCATCGCTGCCCTTCCAAAGAAATGAGAATTGCTTTTACCTGGGAAAGACCCATTTCCTGAGGATGAATGACAAAGGAGAGAGGGAATAGCACAGGGTGAAGATCAAACTTAAAACTTCAGATCTTGCATCCTGGGCCTGAAACGAATGCCCAGTAGTTTGCCTGGCAGTGCTGGGTTCTCATCAACAAAGTAGGATGGGTTCAGATACATCCCGTGGCTGACAATGAATCACTCTTCTGACCCATTATAAAGAGATTTAATTTTGTAATCAGTGTGATCTTCAAGTATGTGGTAGATTTGAAAGTAATCCTGCTTTCCTGACTGTGACGCTGCTGTTTGCACTGCCTGTGAAAATACTGTGGTTATTGCGGTGATCTCTGGTAGTCCTTGTTGCTACACTTCCTGCACGGTGTCTACCAACAAGGCAGACACTATTTCCTCAATTTTTCTTTAAGACTGCTTAAAAGTTTAGTTAGTTGCATGACCTGTATTCAGTGATGTAACAGAACTTCCTCATCCTGTTTGCCAGATACAGTGTAGAAAGCTTGTAAATAAATATGCATTTAATTTGCATAAATTACTTGCTTGCCAGAGAATTGTGATTTTTATCAAAGATTCTGTAATGAAAGTTTATTGTTGCAGAAATTGCTTGGGCAATCAATCATGACGATAAGTCTGCATACAGCTGGAATACTTACAAAATGTAATTCATTGAAAACATTCATGTTAATTAGGGTCAAGTCACTGTAAAAGATAGAGTTGTCTATTGAAGATCAATTATCAGTGAAATTAATGTAGGGAATAAGAAGAAGAAATGCTTTTGACTTTATATCAAGTGCTTTCATAAAAACATCTGGCTAGAGAAGTAAACGAAACATCAAAATTTCTGTCGGCTTTGACAGTAAAAGCTAATTATTTCAAGAGGGTGCTACCTATTATTTAGGACAAAGTACTGTTGAACAATGACATATGAAGAAATGGATTGCTCCAGAGGCCAGCAATGTTACATAAAAATTCTTTGCCATTCCTTCAAAATGCAGGCCGGGTTAGCACAGGATTGTCACCGTCCGATGCCCTGAATGGTGCCCATTCTCAATAGCTGCCACACATTTTTACAGAGGACAGAGGCTTCCCTATTCAATTTTTACTGCGTTCCCACTACTTATGAAGGGAAGAGTAAGGAATGAATGGACACAGACTGCTGATTTATCCTCAAGTACAAGGCACACTGGCAGGATTATGGAGCCGGTGATGCTGCTACCTTACTGTCATACACATAAAAAAGAATTAGTAGCAGGCAAGAACAAAAATCTGTCTCATAATTTTCACCTTTTCCTTTTCAAACCTGTCAAAGATTTTGAAAGATCAGATAAAAGATTATGCTGTGGAATGCATGCATTTACGCAGACAAATACATTTTCTATACCTGACAAATCACTGTAACTGAGAGGGAACGAGCATGCACAGCTCCATGGCCATCACCAGAACGGCAGTGCTCGGTCTGTCACAGGGCCAGGCCCAGAGCCATTTTTTTTCCTTAAGCCTGTGACAAAGCTCATAAACCAGAATTTTTCTTTAGGTATCAATCATCTGGATCTTTGTAATTTAAATGTCAGCTGCAAATACTACTTTTCATGGATTAATGAAAATGAAACACACTCTTTGTATTGGAAAATTAAAAGCACAATAAGTTCTCTGATTTTTATTTTTACTTTAAATCATTTGGGCGACTACGGAATAGGTAAGACCTGGGGATGTCAACACCAGGAGCTTGGTGGGACCAGGATGGCGGAGGAGGGAGGAAGCAGCCATTTTGGCCCTTGCATTTGTAGGGCTGGGTGGCTCTGGTACTTGGCAGGACCCAGTAAGGTGCTGCCTTCTCCTCCAGAAGTTCAGCTTTTGTTTTCCTTTATTCAAGGATAAATCTCTATCTGGAATGGCTTCCAGGGAACTTAAAAAACCCATGCGCTGACAGGAACCCTCCTCGATCCGTCCGCGGGAATATGCTGCCGGCCCACTGTAATTAGCTCGGAAGCTGTGAACATTATTCGCTTTCATTTTTGTGAAGTATCGTTTCAGATGGCCACCGGAGATAACGTAAGCGCCAGCTCCATTCCCTCCTTATCTCCTCACGTAACACCAGCAGGAGGGATCGCTCGCGTTAACAACCCGCGCTGGCGGCTCCGTACGCCTCGTCCCGGCGCTATCAGCCGCCGGCAGCTGGGAGCGCCTCCGGCCGGAGCCCACCTCCCGCGGAAGCCGGCCGGCACAGCTGCCCCGAGGCGAACCCTGGCCGCGGCCGCGTCCAGCTCCAGAAAGCCGGGGCAGTGCCAAGGGCGGGCGCTGCGCCGCCGCCAGCCCCGTGCCGGCCAGGCCTGGCTGAAGCGACCGGCGGGGGGGAGCGGCGCGGGCAGCCCCAGGGCCCGCGGCCGCCTGCCCACGCCTGCAGGGGGCGGCTGCGCGGGAGGGAGGGCACGGGGCGAGCGGCGCAGCTCGACAGCCTCCACGGCCAGGCCGCGCTCGGGGCTCCCCCGCAGGCACCGGGATCCACCCCTCGCCGCGCAGCCGTGCTGAGGCGCAGGCCAGGGCCCGGCCGCCCGCCGCGTCCCGGTCTGTCGGCCCCTTGCCGGGGGCAACCTGCTGGCGCGCGGCCAGGCTGCGCTGTGAGGGGATGGGGGCGGGGGCCGGGGCCGGCGGCAGCACCGAGCCCCTGGGCTTCGGGCAGCGTGAGCAGCCCCCTTCCCCCGGAGCCTGCCAGTGGGACGGCCGGCCCGGGAGGGAGCCCCGCGTCAGCGTTCGGGCTGGGGGCTGGGCGGGGAGCGCAGCAGCGGAAAATAGATGTGGGCGTGTTCCGTTAAACCCAGCGCCCTCCCCTGCCCTTCCCCCCCGCCCTGGAAGAGGAAGCGCAACAGGCGCTTGCGGAGCGCCCTGAGCGTGTCCCTCCCGGCTCGCCACCGCCGCGGCCCGCCCGCCAGAAGACTACACTGCCCAGAAGCCCCGGGGACGGCGCGGCCCGCCCCGCCCCCGCCCGCCCCCTGCCGCCCGCCGTCACGGTCGCCGTAGTCTCGGCGCGCTGCCCGCTCCTTCCCCGCGCCGGGCCCCGCGGCGGAGCGGACTGCCGTTCCCGAGCGGCCCCGCGGCCCCGCGCCTGCGCCCTCGGCGTGGCAGAGCGAGAGGCCGTTGCGTTGCGGGCAACGGCTAAAGCAGCGAAGAGGCAGTAAGCGGCGGCGCCGGCGGTTTCCGCGTTTGCCGGGGGGGGCAGGCGGGGGTGGGGGCGCGGAGCGGCGGCGGCGGCGGCGGGAGGGCGTTCGGTGGATGGGCGGTTGGCGGACGGCACCGGCGGCGGCATCTGTCAGGCGCCGGTCGTTAGGCGGGCGCAGGGGATGAGCCTGTGAGGGCGGAGGAGCGCGGGTGGGGGTGAAGCCCGGCCGGAGCGGAGCGATGTCCCAGCCTCAGCAGCAGCAACAGCCGCCGCCGCCGCCGCCGCCGTCGCCTCAGCAGCAGCCGCAGCCGCCGCCTCCGGCCGCCGCCAAGAAGCGGGACCGGCGCATCTTCTCGGGCACCTGCCCCGACCCCAAATGCCAGGCGCGGCTCTTCTTCCCGGCCCACGGGCCGCAGAGCAGCGGCAGCATCGAGTGCACGGACTGCGGGCAGCGCCACGAGCAGCAGCAGCTGCTGGCCGTGGAGGAGGTGACGGACCCCGACCTGGTGCTGCACAACCTGCTGCGGAACGCGCTGCTGGGCGTCAGCGGTGCCGGCCCGCCCCGCAGGAACACGGAGCTCGTCAAAGTCATGGGCCTCTCCAACTACCACTGCAAGCTCCTGGCCCCCATCCTGGCCCGCTACGGCATGGATAAGCAAACGGGAAAAGCCAAGCTCCTCACTGACATGAACCAGGGAGACATCTTTGACTGCTCCCTCTTGGGTGACCGCGCCTTCCTCATCGAGCCGGAGCATGTGGAAACCATTGGTTACGGAAAGGACCGCTCCGGCAGCCTCATCTACCTGCATGACACCCTGGAAGACATCAAGAAGGCCAACAACAGTCAGGAGTGCCTCATTCCAGTCCACGTGGATGGAGACGGCCACTGCCTTGTCCATGCAGTCTCGCGAGCACTTGTTGGCAGGGAGCTGTTCTGGCATGCCCTACGAGAGAATCTCAAGAAGCATTTTGAGGAGAATCTGAGTCACTACAAGGCACTTTTCCATGACTTTATTGATGCAGCAGAGTGGGAGGACATTATCAACGAATGTGACCCTTTGTTTGTTCCTCCAGAAGGCGTGCCAATGGGCCTGAGAAATATTCACATCTTTGGTCTGGCCAACGTGCTTCATCGGCCTATCATCCTGTTAGACTCCTTGAGTGGAATGCGGAGCTCCGGAGATTATTCAGCGACATTCCTCCCTGGTCTGATACCCCTAGAAAAATGCATGGGGAAAGATGGAATGTTGAACAAGCCCATCTGCATTGCATGGAGTAGCTCAGGACGTAACCATTATATTCCTCTAGTTGGAATAAAAGGTGCTGCTTTACCTAAACTGCCTAGGAAGCTACTTCCTAAAGCCTGGGGAGTTCCTCAAGACCTCATCAAAAAGTACATCAAGTTAGAGGAGGACGGTGGTTGTGTTATTGGAGGAGACAGAAGCCTGCAAGATAAGTACTTGATGAGGCTTGTTGCTGCAATGGAGGAGGTTTTTATGAGTAAACACGGTATCCATCCCAGTCTTGTAGCTGATGTACATCAGTATTTCTACAGAAGGACTGGTGTAATAGGAGTCCAGCCTGAAGAGGTCACTGCAGCTGCCAAAAAAGCAGTGATGGACAACCGCCTTCACAGGTGCCTCATCTGCGGGGCCCTTTCAGAGCATCATGTACCTCCGGAGTGGCTGGCTCCTGGGGGGAAACTATATAACCTGGCAAAAAGTACCCATGGCCAACTAAGGCCTGACAAAAATTACAGTTTTCCCCTGAACAGTTTGGTGTGTTCTTACAACCCTGCAAAGGATGTGCTGGTACCAGACTACAGCCTGAGTAGTTTGACAGCTTGTAACTGGTGTCATGGTAACCTAGTGCGTCGTGTCAGAGAAGATGGATCTATTTTGTATTTGGATGGAGACAGAACTAATACGAGGTCTACAGGTGGCAAATGTGGCTGTGGATTCAAGCACTACTGGGAAGGTAAAGAATATGACAATCTCCCTGAAGCTTTTCCTATTACTCTGGAGTGGGGTGGAAGAGTGGTGAGAGAGACAGTCTACTGGTTCCAGTATGAAAGTGACACCTCTCTGAACAGCAATGTGTATGATGTTGCCATGAAACTTGTTACCAAGCACTTCCCTGGTGAATTTGGTAGTGAGATTCTTGTTCAGAAAGTTGTCAACACAATATTGCATCAAACTGCCAAAAAGAATCCTGATGATTATACCCCTGTAAATATTGACGGTGCTCATGCCCAAAGAGCTGATGATGTACAACAAGGACAAGAGTTAGAGTCGCAACTTCCAACCAAAATTATTTTGACTGGACAGAAGACAAAAACTTTGCACAAGGAGGAGCTGAATATGAGCAAAGCTGAAAGAACTGTTCAACAGAACATTGCAGACCAGGCTTCTGTAATGCAGAAGCGGAAAAGTGAAAAACTGAAACAAGAGCAAAAAGGGCAACCTAGGACTGCTTCTCCTGGGGCCGTTCGTGAGGGGCCATCATCTGCACCTGCTACACCAACAAAAACCCCATATTCTCCAACATCTACCAAGGAGAAGAAAATTCGAATAACCACAAATGATGGGAGGCAATCAATGCTTACCCTAAAGTGCACTACCACCTTCTTGGAACTACAGGAAAGCATAGCGAGAGAATTCAATATTCCTCCGTATTTGCAATGTATTCGCTATGGCTTTCCTCCTAAAGAGCTTCTGCCTCCCAAAGAAGGCATGGAAAATGAGCCTGTTCCTTTACAGCATGGTGACAGGATTGCAATAGAAATCCTGAAAGGTAAGGAGGAAGGCAGGCAGGCAGCTTCAGCACACTCGGCCCATGCCGTGAAGCATGAAGACGTTGCTGTGGCTAGTAAAATCTCCTCGAAGGAACTGCAGGAGCAAGTGGATAAGGAGATGTATTCTCTCTGTCTTCTAGCAACACTAATGGGTAAGGCTGACTTCAAGTTATACTGTAAAGTTGTATTTTTAGTAGAAGATAACATTTTACAAACTGTAGTTATATACAGCTCTTCTTTTTTTTCTTTTTCTTTTCCCCTTTTTTGCTTTTCTGTAACTATGGCAGTTAGTTCCTTTATTCCTCTATTAGAAGAATAACATACTGTCAGTGATTTGTTGAGTGTTGTGACTTTTTAAAAGGTGTATACAAGATACTTGTTTTTTCTTTGCTATAAAGTCCTGTTTTAAAAATTGCCATTTAGAAATTGTTGCATTTTCTGTGCTGTCTCTCTTTTTTCAGCCTCTTACTAGGTGCACATCTAATGTGTGTGTGTGAGAGCTACATGCTCTCTTTTTTTCCCTACCTGTCCCTCACGTTTCAGGAAGTAAATTCAGAGCAGACCGGAGAAGGAGACGCAGATTGTCTGCTCATTGGAAGTCTGAGGACCTAATTCTCACCTTTGTAGTAGGATGAAGTCCTGGCATTTCTCCCCACAGAGAGTTGTGTTGGTTTAAGCAAATCAACACAACATTGTCTTCTTAGCTAATTGCTAATTTTAACTGAAGACACGGTAAGAGCTGTGAAAAGTATTATTTCAGAATGTAAGCAGAGGAGAAACTGAAAGAATCTCAACATGAATTTGACTCCCAAAGGTGGACATAGGGTTGCAAAGCTATGCTTATAAATTGTCAGTCATGTAAATCTGACTAACTTAATAATTCAAGATGAAAGGACTTTTCTTGGGTGCCTGTGGTTTTTATTTTCCTATTTGGACTCGGGAGACTTGCACCTTCGGTTGTCTACTTTGTTTAGGTTTCACAGTTTTTACAGCTTACTGGCGGGATGTAGAACAGTAATTATCATACATTTAGCTCTACAAACCATTTGAATAGTAGTGTTTACAGGGTGGTTTGGTTTTTTTTGTGTGAGAGCCTTCTCTTTTGCTGGAGGGATTTGGTGTGGCTAAAGCATGTGATGTTGTAGAAACGAAACAATTACGTAATCAGAGAGTGGTATGTCAGAAGTTCATCAAGCAGAACTTTGATTCTTTTCCAAGCCCGATTGTTTACTCCCATGTCTCTTGCAAGATAATGTGTTGAACTAGCCACCTCATCACACTGACATTTACACCACAGTTCCAAAGTGCAGGAGAAGGGTAGGTTTAAAAGATACCTTAATTTCAAGATGAAGTTTAAAAGACTGTTTTCAGGAAAAACTGCTGAAAGTGTAGTTACTGGCTTTTAAAGCATGTCAGACTTTACTTGAGACATTAAGGTGTGTCTTTTTTTATAAGTACTTATCTGTAAACTGTGAGCTGATCTTGTAGTCAAGAATCGATTTTTGTCTTTGACTGTTGCCGCTGTTAGATTCTGCTTTCAAAGCGCAGGTTAGAATAGAATTTACCTCACCCTTCTCTGACTGCATCCATTTTGCATTACTAATAGAGGTAAAAGTGGCAGCAAATGATAAACCAGCCACTTATAACAACTTATGCAGCTACCGAATAAGATGCTATTTTTATAGAATCACTTTCCTCTGCAGGGCTTTATTTTCCTTTAAAGATATTGTGGAAAAAACCTAGACAATTGACTATTTGTGATTTTTTCAGTGGGGAAATAAACTCTTAAGAAACTTCCAAATTCCTTGCACATTAAGAGTGTTGGAGTGGCAGTTCCTCAAGGTGGTATATGCAGCCTTTTTGGGATGAGAAGCATCAGTATTTCTCAGTAATATTTCTGTACTGCTAAAAACCAATGCTGCATACTTCTGACAGTCAGCTTACCCTGTATGCTCATGCTCTTGCTGTAACTTTGTTCTGCTAAAAACATACATTTAATACAGCCAGATTAGAATCTGTAGGGAGGAGCTGCTGTTGAAATAACTCAGTGGGCCAGATGCAACTTTTTTTTTTCCCCCCCCTCCCCTCCAACGCCCATAGTGAAAGTGTGTCTTCAAACATCTGTAGCTATTCATTCTGGATGATGAAAAGCTTTTCTTTCATATAGGGTCTACTGTAGGCTGACGTGATGCTTCTTTTGTGTCACTAGAATTTTCCTTATCTGGTCTCAGGTAGTTATTAAAATTTTAGACCATGTTCTTCAATTTTTCTGCGTCTAATTTAAAAATAAGCCCTGGTAAATTAGATACTGTAATTTCTGGTCCACTTAACATATTATGCATGATTGTTTTATAAAGCTTTCTCCTCTTTTTTTTTTTTTTTTTTTTTTTTAGCTCAAAATACAGAATTCTATAGGGAAATGACTAAAATAATTGTAATTTTACATTAATATTGTTAAAACATATTTTTAAACAGTTTTAATTGTACCCATGCAGAAGTGCTCTGGCTATGCACAAGCCAAGTATGAATCTATTTTCATCAGTTTGTTTTGCATTGGTGAACTCATTAGCGCACATGAGATCAAAATAGCCAGGTTTAAATGAAATGTATTAATTGGTACTAGGATTTGTTTGGAATTAAACAGCTTGGGTTTAAGCTATAACCTGTTGATATCAGCAGAGCTTTTGCTTTGTTTTGCACTTCCGTGTGTCCTCTGCTGTATGAAGTGACAGTCTTGGGCTTCCAATTGTGTAGGTTAGTCTGCAACTGCTCTTTTTCTGCAGCGTATGTGGCATGCTTGTGGTTAGGATAGTCTTCATCTGGTGCCATTCCTCAATGTTGTGGGGCTGAGGTCTGCGCTGAGGAAGTGTGTACTGGAGTGGGAACAGTGTGGAGAACATGATCTCTTTGATCAATGTAGTGTCTTGAGGGAGTTTTTAACCTAACGAAATGATCATCCAGATTTAACTTGTGACCTGTAAACATCCTACTGCCATGGTAAACAAAACCAAAACAAACAGTAAAACCCAACTAGCAAGAAAAATGTGCAAACCTGACATCTAGTTTAGTTGAATCACACACACTACTTCCTCTAATCTGGGAAAGTCCAGATGTAATTGTGGGTTTTTTGGTCTTCCAGTGGGAGAACTCTTTATCAAACCAGCATTGTTAGTTTGTGTTTCTTTCAGTGGCTGCTGCTTTTGTTTTGTGGGCCCTGCTCTCCATGCTTTTCTGCATGTAATCCTTGTTAGTGTTGCGTAGAAGGCTATCTAAACAGTGATTCTTCACTTGTGCAAGGCTTGAAAATCATGCCCAGGGGGATCTTTCCTTGGAGCATGCCACTGATGTGTAAAACTGGTGGTCTTCTAAAAGCCTGGTGATTGTCTTGTGAAGGGAAGGGAGCCCTTCAATTAAGTGTGGATTGCTAGATGCAGGAGTATAGGAGAGTCCTTAGTATGGAGTTAGCCACTGTGTGGCTGCTGGTTGTGGCCTCCCCTGGCTTTGGTAGACTGACAAACGTGTTCTGTTACCTATCAGGCTCGTGGTTATTTTGATTCCTGTGGAAATAAGGAAAACTTGGGGGGAAAATGAAGAGCCACAGCAGTGTTGCTCTGGAGCCATTATGTAAAGAGATGTGTGTTTCAAAATGAAAATGGCAGTAAGGATGCAGGGTAGCAGCCAACCCCTTTCGAAATAGCAAAAACATTAGAGTGTTATCAGTAATGATTGTCCTCACTCCATGCAGCTGTTTGAAGAAGAGGGAAAGCTGTGGCAGCAGTGGGGAGGAAAAGAGCATGCTCCTGGTTTCGTTTTTTTGTGTTGGCTGTTTTGTATGTGTGGTCAGTGAAAGCTGGAGAGGAGCTTCAAATTTATTAGCAAGTCAGTAGACAGGAATTATCAGGATGAAGTCAAAAGACAAGACCTCCTTCTTCAGTAGATCACAGGAAATAAGAAAGAGGAGTAGTTGTTTTGTTACCTGAATGTTTTTGCTAGGAAGTGAAGGCCAGATATGTGAACTTGATGTGCAAATGAAGGCAATGAACCAGAGCAGAGTTCAAGGGAATGGGTTTAAAATTAATCAGATTATGTAGGTCTCCTGTCTTTAAAATCTGTAAAGACAAAACATGATGATGATGTGCTGTACCTTTTTGAAGGGAACGGGGATTTGAATACTTGGAGAGGTAAGCAACAGAATCCTCCTGGTGGAGGGATAGATGAGCAGGGTTGAGTACAGAGTCCCATGCCTGTCAGGGAAAGGAAACAAAAATTGGAGAGTGGCTTGAAAGGTTTCAAAGTGTAATATAGCACATAATGCCACTGTCAAGCGAGTGAAACGTTTTTCTCACCTGAGGCGGGTAGGATGGGAGGGTAGCCACAGTACCTTGTAGGTTATGTAGTTGGAAGTGCAGGGAGGGATTTAGATGTATCCTGTATTCAGTATGTGGACACTATTAAAAATAATTTTTAACATTTATTTTGCTCTTAACAGAAGGCAAAGAAATACTGGTAGGTAATATTTTACAGCCTCACACATTCCAATTATCTCTTATTTCAAGCACTACGTGTATCCAGTTAACTTCAGTTGATGATTTACATTCTCCAATTTTAATAGAAAATTGAGAGACATGGTTATTGAGACTTCGATGCCTAAAGAAGGGTGCAATTTCTATTTAAAGTATCTCAGTATGTTTCCTTAATGTTTGCTATAATGTGGGAAAAGCAATTTTTTTCTGAAAATGTATATGTGCAGTAGTTGTTTCTGCATCAGGAGAATGGAATTTATTATTACTTTTTGTTTGCATGGCTTTGACAGCTACATCATACTTCACTTCTCTGAAGCAGGTGACTAGCAAAATGAGGAAAAGGATATAGGTAAAACTGCAGATCTGAACTGATCTAACAGGCGCTGTTAGGTCACTGATACTTTGTAGCCCAATTTTTCTGTTCTTTATATTCCTTTCCTTACATAGCCTAGGGTTTATTTTTTTCCACTCAGTAGCATTTAAAATTGTCACATTTCAGTGCCATTTTTAGCATCTTTGAAAAATGCCAGTTACACAGGACTGCTGGGGCCTCTCAGTTGGTATTTTGTTTCTAACTCTCAAGAAAAGCAAGGTACGGACGCAGCTTCTATGCAGCTGCCTATGTGGACGTTTGTATCTCAGCCACAGTATAATCTGCTGTGTGGCAGGTGTGAAATTAAGATCTGATTGTTGAGGAAGTGTAGGGCTGTACAGTTGAGGTTTTAATGTGCAAGGGTATGTGCTTGAATTTGGAAGTGTGTTAGTCATGTCCTAGTTTTATGTTGAAAGCATGGGTAGGAGGGGAATGGAGACTCCTGTGTAGGGCCTGGCAAAGAACCAGGAGCTGCAGCTTGGATCAAATCAAATTTGGGAACCTTTGTACTAGAACATGTAGGGTATTTAACTGCAGACAGTGGTATGTTTTGCTGAAAGTTTCTTGACATCCTGGGCTCCCATTCTGTAAATTTGCAATAAATATTCAAATTCTTAATTACCGAGAAGAGAGGGAGGATTCAGCTTCTAATTCAAGGAATTACACTTTAAACCATTGTCTGTAGAATGAAACAATCACATTTTAACATTAATGATTATGTTTGATTTTTACAGGAGAAGATGTTTGGTCTTACGCAAAGGGGCTTCCTCAATTGTTTCAGCAGGGTGGAGTATTCTATAGCATAATGAAGAAAACAACAGGTATTTTTTGTTTTTGTTTTTATCCCTTCCTTAATCTGTTTCTAAATCTTTAGAATTGTAAATTGGTATTGAGTCATTTGTAAGCATACATATATTTTTATTTTATTACCGTGGTACATTTTCATTTTCATAATATTGTTGAACTCCTTATGCTCCCTCAGAGAGCTTCAGACTAGGGAATCTGACTAAGACTAGTACATTCAGCTTATATATCTCTTCTTTTCTGAAATTTGCTCTGCAACTGTACATCTCCATTTAACTTTTGTGAATTGTACAAACAACTTCAATAAGTCAACTGATTTTATTCCGCTCCCTGCACACACCCCCACCCCCCCGGAAAGATCGAGCAAAGAGAAGGTAACAGGACCTATTCTTGTAATACTTTAAAACACTGTATAAAAAGTTCATCTTTCTAGGGTGCTTCTCAGTAGATATTTTATACAGAGGTACTGCATGTTTTCAATGGTTGGTTAAATTTGACTTTTATATTCTTAAGACTGTTGTTCAAAAGAAAAGCTATCCATCCCTTCTTGCATCGATAAATGTTGCATCTTGGACTGTGTGCAGAAAACCCAAGCAAATAGAGTATATCTGATTTTAGATGTTATTTTCTCTCATTTAAAGTTTATTTTCTTATTGAATTCTTTGCATTCATAGTTTAGCTCTTGTGGTTTCATCTATTACAATCATATTATATCATATTATATATGATTCCTTTGCTGCTTTCTTACTGCTTGATTTCTTCCTAGGTAGCTTTATCAATCTTAACTTAATCTTTCTTATTTCTTGAAACAGGTATTTTACCACATAATTTCTATTCTGTTTGCAGTAATTAAAATGCATGTATGGGCAAGGAGTGGTATACTCAATGCCCACTACCTCTCACTGAATTATTGGCCTGGGTAACAGAATTAGCATGTGAGTGTCTTAGAGCAGATCTGTTTCCTTTTTAGTTTTCTTTCTTTTACTATGCTTGTACAGTAAAGACTGGTGTACTGTTTGTGGCGAGTGAATTAGCTTAAACAGTGCCTGACGGAAAGGATGTTTTGGACCGATTAAAGACTAGCCAGAGCTGAGAACCTGAAATGAATCCAAGGGATTTTAACCCAGCTGGTCATTAACTCATGAAAATGCCTGACTAAAAGGTCATTTTTGCCAACTGATGGTGTAAGAACTAAGGCTGTGGGAGATGATACTCCGTATTTGAACATGATTGCATTTCTGTGTGTGCAGGTATTTTACACTACCTTGGTAGGTAGAATTACTATTTCAGCATTAACATACTTGTATGATTTTAACATGTTATTAAATACTAAATTTCCACATTAAACAATTACAATCTGAAACAATCTTAACTGTTTTTTTCAGTTAAAGAAGCTCCTTACCTATTTATAATAGTTAATGTAATAATGCTGCTATTATACTGGACATTTGGAACAAACCTTTCTTTTGAGTGTAGGTACTATTAATCAGTTGAAATTTTATTTAGTTGCTCTTGTTTAAGATACTATTTTGAGAATTCAGAGGCATTTTTGGTCTATCAGAGAAGCTGTTAAATACAGTGCACTCTTTTTGCAAATGAAGGTTGAACTGGTAAATTATGTAGTTAAAAATACGTTCTTCAGGTTAAGTTAGACAGATAGGTGTTTGGGATTAAAGTTTGTTCTGTGTGTGGTTTGGCTGTTTGGTTATTGATTCCCATGGATATGTAAAGAAAGGAGCTACTTTTTTTAAGTTCTCAAAATGAAATTAATCTGTAGATTCTCTGCAGCTCTGAAAGTATGTGAATCAGAAGCTGTGGAGGATGACTGAGATTAATCAGGTGCTTCGTTAGTACAAAACCAGTTTAATAACATTTCAGATTGAGTGACCTTCTTTATTCATGCCCAGAATATTTGTTTTGACTGCATTGTGTTTGATAACACAGACACAGGATTTGGTTGTTGTGTTTCTTCTCTTCTCCATAATTTCTGGTGTTTTTCTTCAAGAATGGTAAGAGAATGTGGGGGGTGGGAAATACGGCGCTTTTTAAAAGGTGGTGGGTTTTTTTTGCAGCTCTTCATGCATAACTAATAGAACCGAAGAGAGTTGTTATGGCCAAGTTTTCATCTGCAGATACCTTTTAACTCACAGAAAGCCATCGTCACTGAAGTGATACCTTCCTGCTTTTACTTCAGCCTGTATGGGACAGAGTTGAGAGAGTAATTTTGTATTTTATGATGATAAACTGGAAAACCAGATGTTGCCCATTTTTGACACAGAGCAGCTTCAGATCTTAAATTTGTCTAATGAACTCTCAATTTTAGCAGATTGGTCAAATTGTAAGTGGGACAATGAAACAAACAGCAGATCAAAAATACTATGCCTCATATTTGTTTTGTAATTAGTTATAATCTCCAGGACTACGAAACATAGTAAGCTTGAAACACTTTTGTTTATCTAGCAACACTTCCTCTCTGAGAAGATGACAAATAGCAAATTTGAAATTCTTTAGGCCTAGCAGCAGTGGTACTAGGATTTCAGGGTGTGGTCTTAAATAGTACTTCTCCTTGAAATGTGCTCTTTGGCAGTTTTCTGGGTTGGTTTTGTTTGTTTGTTTTTAGTGTGGTTTTTTTGGGGGGTAGGGGGTGGTAGTGATGGGGTTTGGCTTGCTTTGTGTTACTGCAAGCATATACTATTTCTTCTAGTTGTGTTAGAACAGCAAGTCCCAGCAAGGTGGTTATTTTATCTAGGAATGCTACAGTCCTGGCTCTTCATTAGAATCACCATAGAAGGCAGCAGCATCTTAGGGACATACTGTAATTGCTGTCATATGGCATACAAGCGTTAACTGTTTTTCTCCCACAGTAGTAAGTTTCAGTGTGTTTATTTTTACATACTTGATGCTGTAAGCTTAAATACAATAATTAATGTGTATTCAGAGCATGTCTTAAAATATGTTAACATGTTGAATAACTTTTTCTATCTTTATAGGTTTGGCTGATGGCAAGCACTGTACTTTTCCACATCTGCCTGGTAAAAACTTTGTGTACAATGCAGCAGAAGACAGATTAGAGCTGTGTGTGGATGCTGCTGGGCACTTTCCTGTTGGTCCTGATGTTGAAGAGCTGGTTAAAGAGGCTTTAAGTCAAGTGCGAGCAGAAGCTACTTCAAGAAGCAGGGAAGCAAGTCCTTCACACGGAATGCTGAAGCTGGGTAGTGGTGGAGTAGTGAAAAAGAAATCTGAACAACTACATAACATAACTGCATTTCAAGGAAAGGGCCATTCCCTAGGAACTGCATCTAGTAGTCAACAACAGGATCAAAGAGCCAGGGAAACACCACTTTTAAGAAAGCATAGCACAGAAACAGACCTCAGTCCTTCTGCTAAAATTGAGCCTTCTGTATTCACAGCTGCTTCTGGTAACAGTGAGCTTATCCGAATTGCTCCAGGAGTTGTGACAATGAGAGACAGCAGGCAGCTTGACCCCACTTTGATTGAGGCACAGAGAAAAAAGTTGCAGGAAATGGTCTCTTCTATTCAGGCTTCAATGGATAGACATTTGCGGGATCAGAATACAGAGCAGTCAGTATCAGTTGATCTATCTCAAAGAAAAGTAGAGGCAGTGAGCTCAACTGCTAAAACTGGGAGCTTTCAGGCTGGCTTACCCGAATCATTTTCTGCACCAGGTGGTACTGAACACTTGAATACTGAATCAGCTGATGGTAACATGGTGAATTCTGTGGGAACAACATTCCCTGCAAGGTCTAAAGCACAAAAGGGAAATTCTGTTGAGGAGCTTGAGGAGATGGATAGTCAAGATGCAGGAATCACTAATGCAACTGAGCCAATGGATCACTCTTGATAGGTTAAAATCTAATCAGGGTAGAAGAAATTACTGTTCAAATGTAATGTTTATTGGCTGGGCCACACAAAGTAATTAGTTATTAAATCTTGTATGTATGTCAAAGATTATATCATCTTATTCAGTGCATGATAAGCGTGTGATTGGCAATAGCTTTCAATATTACCATACTGCTGCCCAGGCTGGCTCTGTTACCTGTAAATTAGTTATTAGGAAATGCACTGAGATGAATATCTGCTGTAAATGTGGGTTCTTGAAAAGTCTTTGTAATTTTTAATTCCTTAAAAGTCTTAAAATTTAAGCCCATGCAAGGTTCTTAGCATGCTAGTTTAAGGTTACTGCAAAGGCTAGAACAGGCAAAACTAGAAGTGTGACAAAATTAATCCTGTCCCAGGTACTTAATTCCACTCAAAAATACACCATAAACATGAATTATACATAAATTTCAAAAAGCAACTGAAACTAAACTTTGCTAAATTTGATAATGTAGCATATACAGTACTTTAATTACATTGTGCTGGCACTTACTCTGATTTAAAAACTTTTTCATTCATACAGCTGTATACACCTGTCAGAAATCTTGGAATAAGTGTAACTGCATCTTGTCAGTTTAAGCAAGTTAGAAAAAAGGCTATTTAGTGTGCAACGAAGATAAAGTGAATGCAGTGTGGTTATGCATGGCTGTCGGAGCCAACACAACCATTTTGGTGCTCTGTTAGTAAGTGACAGTGTGTTTTTATTTCCTCCCAAATACTGAGCTGGTCAGATGATGTGCAACTTTTAATACAACTACAGGAGAGAAGTTGGTAATTGCAAGAATCAACAAATGTTCAATGGCAAATCCATTTCTTTTAAAAGGCTTTGATTAGTAGTGTTGGTTAGTAATGGCAAAAATTAAATAATAGCTGTGCTTTTCAGATCAAATTAACAATTTATTGGAAGTGACTCCCTAACGTACATTATCCTAAAGTGTTCAGTGATAATTGAGCTTTTGGAGGCTCTCTGTTTACTCAATGGAAACAAGGAATGCATGCTGTTTCGGTGCCGATGAAGACTACCCACCTCTATCAGCTTGCTTTCAGTTTGTGATGGAGATTTCCCTGTATCAGTGATCATATCGCTGGTATCCACTTAAGTAGCGTGTTCATCAGACCTGCAGTGCCAGTTTTTAAGAAGCAGCCATTGTGCTTGCTCCCTAAGGATGGAACGTGTATCTGATACTGTAGTTTGCTTCCTATCTTCATAGTCATATTTAAATGCACTATTGTTACTTCCTTTAATGGTAAAATAACATTGAATGGATGAAAGATGTTAATACAGCTTCAGAGGAATTAAGAGCATTTAAATATTGAAGTCTGTCTTTGTGCACATGTGGGTTTTTACCAGTTCACAAATGTTGTTTGTATTGTATATGTTTGTATTCAGGAAAGTCTCCTCATTTTTTACATTTCTAATCACTTATAACAGTTCCAAGCATTAGGATGATAAAATGTTCCATGAGGGAGGATTTATTTTTGTATGTAAAAATTAACTGAAGCAAGTCACTTGGAAGAATAGCCCCTGTCTCAAAGTAAATTAAAATGCCTCCATTGGTTAACTTTTTATGTAGAGGGAATAAATATTTTATGAGTTAGTGTACTACTTATAGGTAAAAAATAAGAATCACCTTTTCACAAATAAATGAAAAATTTTACGATCTCAAATTTCTAACCGCTAAGTTAGCTGTTGGGAAGCTTGGAATGTATGAAGTAATTTGGCTCCCCAGAACTGACCTTGCTGATGCACTGATAAACTGGCGGGGCTTATTCAATGAGAAACAGGATGCACATGCAGCAGCTGGAAGCCTGCCATGACTTCTGAAAACACTGAGTCTCCCACGAATCAGTCTAGCTGTCTGAAGGTTACTTCCGTATAGAAAATGTTAAGTCAAGGCTTGTGCTTTGTCACAGTGTGAGGTTTAGAAATGTATAGCAGTGGCATGTTCTTGGGAAGGATTTTAAGTCAGGAGAGACTGAGGGGGAGGAATCTTTCGAATCTCTTCCATTTTAGAAAAGGTAACTATCACTTAGATGTTGTTAACATTTTCTTCAGAAAAAGAAGTCTTCCTCAGCTGAAAAAAAGATGGGCAGTGTATATGAGATAATTTGAAGTTGAAATAAATTGAAGTATTTATTGCACATCATTTGTATTTCAAGGGAAGATGCTTACTTCTTTCATGGTTTTCTGCTAAGACTACAGAAGTTTTTGTGCCTTTTACTGTGTAAAGAGGAAGGCTTGGTTTAATTTTGATACACTTCCCATTTCAGCAGTAATGCGACATTTTCCTTCTTATCTAAATAGAAATGGATACAGATAATGGCTCTGTTTGACTCGCCCTTAGTGTCATCTTGGGTGCTTTCAAGTCACGTAGATCAGAGCTCTCCAGTTTCTAAAGCAAAATGGTCTCAAAAAGGAATGATAAAATGGTGTCAAAATTACAGGATCCACTGACGTGAATTCCTCTGGTGTAAAGCAGGATTGTTTGCATATTTCTTTGCAGTGTTCTTATTTCACGTAGCTTTCTCATGCATTTGAATATTGGTGGTTTTAAGAAAGATGGCTTTTGATGCTCTCAAGTGAAGCTAAACTTCATCTACATGCCAGTGAGATGTGTAACTGTACAGAAGTGAAATAAAGAACACTGAAGTGTAAGTTTGAACAGATGTTTCATTTGATTGCTAGCTGTGGGTGCAAATGTAAGTTGAGGCATCTGTGTGCCTGTCTTAGGAACACCCATGTGCTTGTTAGATTTCCTTGTTAGAGTCAGGAAGATTCTGGGTGGGGTACAAGGGCAGGGAAGATGTGGACTCTGTGGATGTGAAGCCATGTCAATAGGACTTTTCAAATGGTGTGAAAAATGTCCCTTTCTCAACACCCCCCCACCCATGTTCTTGCTACTGAATTGCCTGTGGACAGAGGCTGTGGTTCTAAATTCCATGTACCTGCCTTGATTACTTTCTTGTCTTGGAGCCAACCACCTTCTACACAGTGTCTCATGGCAAAGAAGACTTAAATTATTTGAAAATCCTGAATTTTCTTATGTTTTAGTATGTATAACCTAAATGGAAGATGATTACTGAAAGAAAATACAGGCCAGGTACCAAAACCAAACAAAAACAACAACAACAACAACAACAACAACAAAAGAGAGAGAGAATGGACTAGGTTGCTGATGAGCATTTGGGAAACCTCAGGAGAACAGATCAGTTTTCTAGGCAAATGCAAGATTTTTATGACTTCAAATGGCTGGCTGCTTAGTAAGGTTGACTTTTTGATACTGCTGTTTTTCTGTGAGTTGTTTGCATTTTAGTGAGGGAAAAAAAATAGTAGCTTTTCAGATGAGATCATATAAATATATTTGGGATGTCCTCACTGTTATAGTAACAAAACAGCAATGTATATTGTTAGTTTTGTGAATCCCATATAGTTTACTAGTCTTCTGCTAGATACAAAATGCGAGCTAGACATTGCCTCTGACAGAACGCTCCTGCAGCCTGAGAGAGGCACAGTGCCACAAGGCTGTATGCTAATAACCCTGTACAACAGGCATACTTTCAATCCAAAATGCTTAATTTATGGTCTTTCAAAAAGTAGAATCTGTTGTCACTGTCACAAGGTTAGCAGAGTTGCTTGCTACTTTTTCAATGTGCTGAAAATGCCAGGTAATAAAATTAATAATATGCTTACAATTGGGAGAGCAATGCACTATCAGAAATGTATGAAAAATGAACGATTTAAGAAGACGCCACTGTTATCTCTACATTTGTTTGGCTCCCATTTTCAAATAGCAGAATCTACATGCTTTTGTAAAATAATAATAATATGGAGTTGATCCTTCTGTTAAAAAAAAACCAGCCACAACAATAAGTGGTTTCTTTGTTTTGCTTGTGGATCTCAGTTTAGCTTCATAAATTGAAGAAGTTGCCTAAGATCTTTAGAATGCAGGATTCCCTCTGAGCCCTTATGCCTGCGGTTGAGCAATAAAAGGTTGAAACAGGAGTGGTATTTTCAGAATTATTTTACGTTTAACAAGGATTATTGCCAAGAAATGAAAGAGTGCACTTTTAGGAGGGAATGCTATTTAAAATGTATAAATAAGAATTAAAATAGTGTATATATTTAGAAAACAAATCTTTTTAAACAATAAGTGCTTTACATGTTGACTTAAAAATAAATTAGCATAGAAACTATACCATCCTCACAGTACTGGCTGTTATCCAGCACAGTTTGGTTTGTTTTATTTGTGATTGCTGTACTAATTATATTTGATTTTTTTTTATCTGTAATGTAACAATAGTGTATTATAACAGTATATAGTGTACTATACTACACTTCACTGTACAGTATTTGGAATTTTCTTTGATTGCTATATTAAAACTAAGTTAAAACATCTGCTTTGGTTTCATAAGGTGCAACTTTTATCTAGCCTTTCACACATGAACTTGTTTAACACTGATTTGGCTACCAAATGAATGAGTAATTATATTAACTTCTGCATTCTACATACAGATTGCATTATACTTGCATACATGAATACTAGTATGGAAGTTGAAAAACTGGTATGAATCTTAGAAAAGTAAACTCTGACGTCATTCATTTTGCTTTAGTTATGTTTCTGTTAAAAAGAAACTTTTTTGGAAGAAAAGCACTTTATGGAAGACTGGTTCTTTTGACCTTATACCTGTTTGGAATATTTCATTAAGCACATAGGACCTTTGAATTTGAGAGATTTTTAAAAAAAGGTTTTTATATATTTGAGACCAAAATCTGAGATCTGAATCTTGTTTTCAAAGTCTGAACCAAGAAGAAGGTGTAGAAAAACACTGACAGTGTCATACATGACATTTAAGATACCTTTGAAACATTGGTCAAAATGTGTTTCAAAGTAAAATTTTAATGCATGCGTGTAATATGCAAGAATGAGTAGCATAATTTGGAAGAACTAGGCTTTTGAAAATTTGGCCATACTCAAAGATGAACATACCGACAACTACTTAAATTATCTCTCAGCTTTTTGGCCAGCTGCATGTGGTACTTGGTTTCAAAAATTGGCTGCATCCATAACTTCTGAGCATAAGAAAAGTCATAAAATCCATCTACAAAACTCTGTGTTACTTTTTCCTGTATTTATTGAAAGGCTTTAATTCAAAGTATGCTAGCATTAAAGCAGTCTTTAAAATGATGGGTGTAAATATCCAGAGTTTATTTTGGTTGCATGTCATGTCACAAAGAATTGAAAATTATCCTTTGGAAGATTTGTATTTCAGAGGCTTAAATATTTAATGCTAAGCTAGAAATGTACTCATTTTTATAATGCAATGTTTATAATAAGAGTCCAAACTAGTACTGCATGTGTGAAGCAACCAAGTTAAGAGTGCTTTCAAAATGTTTCCGTTTTATCTTTGCTGTTAATTGTACAGCCTTAATAGTTGTTTACATTGTTTTAGATTGGAGTTGTTGGTTGGTTTTTTTCTTATGCATGTTCATAGCAAATCTGTTTTAACATCCTTGCAAAACCTCAGCTTCCTGCCAGAACAAGTCCCCTCGCAACTTAATTTTCTCCTTAGGATCAGGGTGAGAGTGAATCTTGGAAGTTCATAAGCGTGTGTAGTGTGTTGAGGACGGTGGTTTTAGTATTACAAAGACATATATTGACTGGAAAAGTTAATATAAACTGTTGCTTTGCTTCATGTGGAGTTTATTGAGGCTTTAATATAATGTTGGCTTCTCCTGATTTGTGATATTTGGAGTATTTACTACTTAATGATAGATAAAGAAAAGCAGTAGTGTTTGGATCCATAGTAGACTTGATAGCCAAGCTGACATTACAGAAACCCAGTTACCACAACTCATTTGAAATGGGTTATTCTGATCTGAATTACTTAAATTGATGTATGCTGGGTGATTCTGAACATTTATTAGTATCATTGAAGATATTAGGCTTCAGTGTAAGCGTGATCTCTGTTGCATTAACTTGCAGATGCTTTAAGAGGCTTCAGAAAAGACTGTTACTCTGTGTTCTGTGAATGAAAGGCATTGTTTTGATGATAGCTGAACAGACTTGTATTTGGACTTTATCTACCTCTCTTAAATGACTACCTGATTCTGTTTTCTGCTGGAAGTAATACTTACAGTGGCTTGTCTTGCTGGCAGCAAATCCAGTTTCACTTCCAAAGTGATCTTGTGGATCTGGACTGGGTCTGTGCTGTTTGGAAACTTGTATTCAATAAGTAAAGAATTAAAAGAAAGACGGCAGGTGGAAGGAAGTTACCAGAAATCAGAAGAAGGTTTAGAAGGTGCTCTGGTTCTTAGTAGCCAATAGTCTGTGGAGCCTGGCTGCATGAAATGCAGTCATTTCTTACAAACCTTTAAACATGGTTCAAGCAACTTCTTTCAGAATAAGAAAACATAGTTTTATAGGCTCTTTTGTTACTCAATATATAAGATTTTTTTTAAAAAATGAAGCTACTTTCACATTGTCACATTGTTGTATAAATGTAGAGAAATACTTGCCAGGTGTTACGTCCAGATCCTAACCTCTCTCTTCCTTCCCACATGCGTTTGTGCAGACTCTACAAATCCTAAGGAGATCTCTTCTGATGTTGGGGTAGCTTTTCTGTTTGCTTTTCATCTGCCATTTGGACTTTAGCGAATAATTTTTACCAGAGATGTTTCTGTAAGTTTATTGTCCACTGTTTACACTGCTGCTCTTACAGACAGTAAGAAGCAATAGATAAATGATCCAACTGAACACAAATTAGACTGATAGAAATGAAAACCTTGTTTGACTTCCTCAGAGATTCATTATGTACAGGACAGAAAGGAATGAAGGGAGATTCCTAAGAGGGCAGAGGATTTGTGAGCATATTCAGGAGAGGGAAGAAGATTCGTAAGGATTTATCAATGATTCTAAAAATCACCTAGTAGTTCTGAAGGGCAACCATGTTTCGTGTTGTTATACTTTCCAGGGCGATGAGCTTTAGAAGCTGCAGATGCTCTGAATCTGGGGATTTCCCTGAGATCCACCTTTCTTTTCTTCTAGGAGCAGAAACTGCCAAATATGTACTTTTCCACCCAGTGGGAGAGATGGGGCGTCACATGGTGTTGCAGGGTTTGTTGCAGCAAGACAAACGCCAAACCACACAGAAAAAGCAAGGGCCTAACTAAAATTGGGGGAAATTAAGTAACTCCTAGTTCCAACTATTCATATGTTCAAATCTGCTCAAGTGTTGATCAATACATAACCAAGTTCTACATCTGAACATTGCACATACAAGAATACTACTTTTTCTCCCACTATGTCTTTCTTAAAATAAGGTCCTCCTTGGATTCTGAAGACAGATGCTGGAAACTGTGATTGCTTTTGCAGACAGCAGGAGGGATCCAGGAAATAAGGGTCAAGAATACCTGCTTCCCTTTGCTTTCAAAATAAGAAAATTCAAGGCATGGTACAACGGAAGAAACTAAATACCAGTGTTTATTTTTTTGCTCCCTCTATTTCTCCTAGCCTTAACTACTTCTTTATCCTGCTATAGTCATTAATTTATTTTTTTGTTTTCTTCCCTGCATTTGAAGTCAGTCAGGCTAGCCCATTCTCTTCTTAGTTTGGAAACTGACTATCTCAGGTCTCTAGTAAGCCAGCAGCCCCAAAATCCCCACTTACTTATTGTCTAATTTGAAAGTAATTTTTTTTTTTTATTTAAAGTTGTGGATCTTTCCAACTCTGTCCCTGAGGTTCTGCATCTGAAACTCTCATAAACTTGCATCCTTGCACAAACTCAAAACACATTTGCAGTAACTAAGGGCCTTTTGCAGACACTCATTGCTGACTGCACAAGTGGAGCCAGGATGGAGGTGCACAGTCTTTCGCACCTCTAAGTGCTCTCCGCTCTCTCTCTTCTCCTCCTGCTGGAAGTCTGCAGGGCATGGGAGAAACACTGCCTTGGAAAAAGAGGTAAACTGCAGCTGTGCAAGCAGCAGAGGCCAGCATCACTGGGATTGCTGGTTGTGATACTGGAAGATTTTTGTCCATGATTCCTGTAACTGTAATCAGTGTTAGGAGTGGGAAGGAGAGAGCCTTGTTGCTAGTTTGGAAAGCAGGGGACCAGAACACTGTTTTCTAACAAAGTAGGTTTTATTTTGGGGGTAGAAAGTCAAGCCAGTGCTTTCCAGCTATTACCAGGATGCTGTAGAACTTAGGCTCTTTGCTTGAATCTAGCTCAGGCTGCTGCTGGGACACGGCTACCACTGCCTGACTACCGTTTACCCACCTGACAGTTTGGTTGGCTCTGTCTGGCTCCCACTGCTTTACAAAGCCCTTGCATTAGGACTGATGGTTTACTCCTGGGGTTAGCAAAATCTAAGGATTAGGTTGACTTCTCTTGCATTCATAGTGATGACTTTCTAGGGAGTAATTCCAAAACAGCATGGGAAAACATGTACTGCTAATACCTGATTAACAGGTGACTTCTAAAGAATCTCTTCGGTTTCCAAAGTTGTATGTATGTATGCTTGTGAAAGGAGTAAATCCTTTCTTTTTAAACAGTTGCCTGCCTGACCAGAACTAGTAAAACTATTCCCCCATGATTTCCAAAATAAACAAGTGGCATTTGAGAAGTTCGTAAAGCTTGTTAGATGAGATTAGTATTAAATCTAATCTTGCAGCAGTATCATTATTATTTATTGAGAGCAGTGACAGTAAGATCATAGGTAACATCTGAGTGTAAACCTGGGAATGTTTTCTTTCTCCCCTTTGATTGATTCAAGGCTGTTCCACTTTTAGACCCTAAAAAGTAATCTGTTTGCCTGTATAGTGCCTCATACAAATTGATACCCATGCTATTGAAACCATAGGTGAAGTTGTGGCCAAACAGAAATTCAACTCTTAAAGGAGTACCATCAGTGTAGCTGCCACTGTACTTGCATACGCAGATGAGGTGAGGCTTAGGACTTGGTTTCTAAGTGGCGGTGTCCTTCAGAGCTGTGCACTGACACCATTTCCTCACGCTCTGTGCAAGAGGCACTGTGAGCTCGGCATGACCTCAGTTTCTTCTCAAACCAATGACATCTGAGGATTGCCGGAAAGAGGGATACAGAGCAGTTCATGAGATCTGAATTATGGTCTCATCCCTGCCCTGAGAACTACAATTAATCTACAGTAACTAACTTGTTCTTCGTGTATGTGCCTGAGCAGACCCTAGTGTAGGTCCCTGGTAGGGCTATATCCCTGGAGCTGCTTTATTGATCTTCTGAACTTGGGAACTGCAATTGGTTTTTTTTCAGTCCAAGGCTTGATCCAAAGGCCACCTCAGAATTCTTTTGAGTAGTTGTACAGCCTCCTTGAGAAGCTGATATAGGCTGCTTTGGGAATGTACAAGACAATGGGTTTTGTGCGCAATTGTCACGGAGGTATACATTCTAAGTCTATCCAGATATACTTACTTATTTTGATATTTTTGTGATACAGTAGTCTTTAAGCCTTACATCTCCACCCACCCTACACTAGCATGAACAATGTGGATCTGTCAATATAGTAAAGCAAAATTCATGAAATCACAAACTACATCAATTCTTCTGTGTCATGGCCAACAGAACACAGGCTAATTGAGTTAGGCAGAGGTATTAGCACTTTTTCCCCTCTCCAAAAGGCTCTATAAATAGATTGAATCAAAGCACACAGAGCTTGCAAACTCTTCTGTGTGAAACAGTTGATCCTGTGAGACTTAGCATCTTAGAAAGATGTTGTAAGGAGCATTTAGAAAGAATTGCAGCAAAGCAGATAATTTTCAATAGCTATGAATAGAATACTGCCCTTCAGAAACTTTGATACTAAGAAGTTAAAAAAACCCCAAACAACAACAAAGTATGAGTCTCAAGGCACACAGCAAGTTGAAATTGCTCTGAACTGCAGCTTCACCCAACCGTGACATGACTCAAGTACAAATGACAAGCTGGGATCTTCAGTACTGAGAGACAGAGCAGATGCAGATAATAATGTGCTGTCCATATGGAGAACTATTTTAATTTAAGAGTATCTAGTGAGTATCCTTGTGCTCTTCATTAGGAATTTCTCCAAACGTGGGAAGGAAGCTCAACACCCACAGGGCTGATGCAAGCAAGATCACCTTGGGCACTGAATGAGTGGTGTCGTGACATGGAACCTAGATCAAGTCAAGTAGCTGGGCTGAAGATGGATGCATGTGGGTTTGATTGACACAGTTGGTGTCAGAGCTCCAAAGATTATAGTCACTAGAGAAACTGGTGGTAAGGCATGGAAGACTACTAGAAAGAAAGTATCTGGTAAAAAAACCTGTAAGCTCACCTACGCTGAGCTTGATTTTTATTTTAGCAATCACGACATGTTTCTTTTACTTTATAGACCTTAGTTCTATGAGACTGGCAGCAGTTGCTTTTGAGCTGGGAAACTGTTGGCTGAGGAAATAAGCCACTTGTTTTCCACAATTTGGAAGACTAATTCCTGAGTTTACTTTGTAGAAATGTTGCTAGCCTCAAGGGTTGAAGCTCTTGTAGCAAGAAGTCCTTTGCATGCCTTGTTGATTGTCTGTGCTGAGAATCATCTTCACAAAGACTCTGGGTTCCTCTGTTGTAAGGTTTCCAAACAACTTACAGGGAGATCATTTAGGATAGGCTGATCATTCTTAACTTCATGTCAGTGGTGTTAAGCCCCATGCCTTCTGGGGAGTATCCTTGTATTGCTTAGTGGTCCAGATAAATGTCAAACTGGCTGCCTGAATTCACAATGAGATTTTGATGAGCCTAGCAGCAAAGAATTACAAACTTCTGCACATGACTTTGGATTTTTTCCACTGTTTCAGCTCCTGTGACAATATGAAATGCAATCATGACTGGTTATTTTTTTATTCATTAAAGGCTTTGCCAGGGAATAGATAGAACTCTTGCAGAACTGGAGCAGTAACAGATGAGCCCAGTAATACACATATGGATTTAATATATGGCCTAATAATGTGGTACCTTTGTACCACTGCAGCTAGGTGAAATTTTCTGAAGCATCAGTGTTGCACAGAAAGGGACCTGTTTCCCAGCAGGAACAGAGCTTCTGATCTGCTGTTGGTTAGGCTCATAATGAATGCCTAATAGAATTTTTTTTCTCTGCAGATCAGCAGGAAGCTTAGCAATAAGGAATAAATAACAGGGCAAATTACAAGATTGTCACTGTCTCTTCCAGGATACTTCGCTTATGAAATCATCTGGGTAAGAGGGTGAGTGAGCGTCCTGTCTTTGGAAGTGGGATGCCCACTGCTGTTAGCACTCAGGGAATGCTATAAAACCCAAGCAGAATCCAAAAGCCAGCAGGTAGTTCTAGTGATGTTTGGTTTTAATTTGTCAAGAGACCCAACCAAGCAGCCCTAAGGCAATGGGGAAGGGGCAAAGTGCCACTGGAAATATGCCCCTTGTGGCTCAAGGTCCATGAGCTTGGTGTGATGATGACATTTGCCTCATCCTGCCACCCTGAACCTGCAGCAGCGTCTTTGCACCTGGTCATGTTCTTCAGGTCTAGGCTGGTATGGAGCTGTCCTTTGTCACAATGGAGTCTTGGGAAGGACAAGCAAAGACAGAGAGCACTTCTTGCACAATGGTATTCAGATATTGCAGGCTTGTGAGAGTCCTATCAGAAGTCTATTGAGGCTGAGTCTGATGACAGTCTGGATGGGACAGTCCCTGAAAATGTTGGCATTTGGGGGAGATGTTCTATATCCCCCTACAGACTGCCAGTTTGCACCTTCTTTCTCAGGGATGCTCTTAAATGAACAGTTGGAAAAAATAACTTGTTGTAGGGTCTGTGAAGAGAGAGGTAGTTAGACCTCCAGCTTGGTTTTGTGAAGCTTCTAGAAGCTGAGAAGAGATGGCGAGGGGGATGGCATGTTTTTGTCATGTAGGTGCACAAGAAACACGGAACATGAGACCTTGTCACACCGGACAGTAATACATACAGGATTAAAAAAGAAAAAAAGTGAGGCGTATATGTGCTTACTGATGTATTTGAAGGAGAATGTTTACTAAATGTCATAACAAACTGCATCTTTAGGTTATTTTTTTTAACAACAGCACCATCAGTACTTATTTATTTAGTAGTATGACTCAGCTAATGCTTTCAGGATCTATTTCCTACAAATTAAGAACACGTGCATTACTATGGGAATATACAAGAAAGTACTTACTTAAACAATATTTTTATTTCAGGCTCCCTTCACTTTGAATTAAATATAAATGAATGATAAAAGATGACATTTCATATCATATGAGCCTGAAGACACAAATCCTGTCTCAGGGCGGTTTTTATGCCACATACTTTTTGGTTACAGCTTTTGTGGTTCAAAGAATCCTGTCAGAGCTTTGATGTGGGGAAACCTGCAGCGCTTCCCTCTCTGGCTGCTAAAACTGAATCACAGCAGGGGCAGGTTGGTGCTTTACACCTGTTAGTAAGCAGCAGGCAAAGACTACTTGTAAATAAACAAAAACCCCAACGAATTTGGTTGTTGTTTTTTTGGTTTGTTTTTTTTTCCTGCGAAAGACGCAATGATGCGAGTTCGCCCTTGTAACAGTCGGTTTGTAATGCGGTTTGTGGGGTTTTTTTGTGTTTTTTCCCTCTTCTTGGTCCTATGGGCCTTCTGACGGGCTGTGGCTGGACCCGAGGTTCCCGGGCGCCTGCGCAGGGGGCGCTGCCAGCCAAGCTCTCCCGGCGCCCCCGGGCAGCCCGCGCGGGCTATAGGGACATAGGGAGGTGCAGGCACCTCTGTGTGTGTGTGTGTCTGTGCCTGTCTGTGTCTGTCTGTGTGTGTGTACAAACTCCATACGATACGTACAGGGCTTCATTTATAGAAATAACTTCCGGCTTAAGGCTTTTGTGTAGGGGAACACCTAGGAGGTGCATAGGTTATGCTCGAGTGTAGCTTGTACTTCTGGCAGTGGTAGCTTCAGGAGGCTGTTTTCTCTGCAGTGGTGGTGAATTGTTTTCCGTAAGTAAAGCATTTAAAACATGTATTTGGAACATGCTGGTTTGATGATTTGTTTCACTCCAATGACCGTTGGAGTAAAAATCACACGGAAATCATTTAATAAAGGGAGAAGATGATGGGTGGGCCCTGTAGTAGAGTCGAGCACCCGAGGCCTGAGCAGCCGCTGCGGGTGGGCGCCCTTAGGGGAGACCCCAGGAGCGCCTCTGGCAGGTCCGCGGGGGGGTGCCCCTGCCCCTGCTGGTGGGTGGGTTTGTCCCTATAGCTGCCAGCCCGCATCTGTAGGCAGGTGCTAGCACCCTTTTCTCCTCAGAGCTCCACCGAGTTCGTGTGATTGTCAGTGCAGCCACAAGGGGATGTAGTGCCATGTCTTGGGTTCCCTTTTGAAAATAGAACAGCATAGAATCACAGAACGGTTTGGGTTGGAAGGGACCCTAAAGATCATCTAGTTCTGACCCCCTGCCGTGTGCTGGGACACCTTCCATTAGGCCGGGTTGCTCAAAGCCCACACGGGTGTCCGCAATTTCTCTGGGCAACCTGCTCCAGCAGCCTGGCGGCTGAGCGCGGTGAGACCCGCCCTTCCCGCTTCTCAACCACGCGTGTAACTGTTTCGGAGGGAAGGGCTGCGGGAGGGGCTGCCTTGGCACCCCCTGGCAGTCTGCGCGCAGCGCGGCAGTGTAAGGGCCTGGGGGCGCCGTCCCGCCGCCGGGCTAGCCGGTCCGCCGGCGGTAGGGAGGAGGCCCCGGGAGGGGGAGCCCTCCGCTGGGCGCTCGCCCTGTCAGACCCGGGCCGCCCGCCCTTTCAGATCTCGGCCTAAGGCAGATGTTTACGGCCGTTTTCGAACGAGAGGGCCCAGGCCACGACGCGTAGTGAGGGGCACCCAGGCTGTATGCCGCGGCGAGGCAACGCTCGCCAGCTCCCTTCGATAGCTCAGCTGGTAGAGCGGAGGACTGTAGAGGCGTGGCCCACGGGAATCCTTAGGTCGCTGGTTCGATTCCGGCTCGAAGGAGGCACTTCATTTTGTGTGGCGGGGCGGCCGCCGTTTTTCTGTTTCGTCGGGAGCTTCCCCCGTTGCCGCTGCGGTGGCGGCGCGCAGGCGCTCCCGCCGGGACGTGGCGGGGCGGGGGGGTGGCGAGGAGCCGGGTTCCCCCCCCGCCCGCCGGGAAGACTCGCTCCCCCGTCATGCCTCGCCCCCGCCGTCCCTCCCTGCCCGCGGCTGGCGCGAGGCCCCGCCCCCCTCCCGGGTCGCGTGCGGCGGCGGCGGCCAATGGGGCGGCAGTCCGCCTGCGCAGATTCAAACGGTGGCTCTGGAAGGAGGCTGGGCGCGAGATTCGGCGGCACCGACCGAGCCCGCCGCGAGCGCGGCGGTGGCGGCGCAGCCCGGGCGGCGGGGGCCGGCCGGCAGCGGGGGGTGAGGGGCCGCGCCGAGCAGGGCCGCGCAGCGCAGCAGCCCGGAGCGGGGGAGCGCCGCCGGCGCCCGCGGCAGCTCTGACAGGAGGCGGGAGGCACGGCTGAGCGAGAGAGGGGCCGCTGCGCGCTCCGTCCGTGCGGGCAGGGGCCAGGCCGAGCCATGGCTGCCGCGCCGGGGGCCGGGCCGGGCCGGGGCTGAGGGCGGCCGCCGGGGCGTTGCGGGTACCGCGAAGCTCCGCGGGGAGGAGGGGGCTGCCAAAGGAGCCCTACCCGCCTCGAGTCTTCCTGAGCCGCCAGCGCCCCGCTCCGTGCCCCGCCCGCCCTGCCGTGAGAGAAGGAGCCCGGGCGGGGGCTCGGGGGCTGCGCGCTGCGCCCCGCTGCCGTGGCGGCCCCCCCCTATGGTGCGCCCCGAGGATGGCGAAGAGACCGTGCAGGTGAGTGTGGCCCCGGGGCGGGGATCTCCGCGCTTTCGGCCCCCCCCACCCCAGGCAGCCGCTCTCTTCCGCGGCGGCGCCCAGGTACCCCCCGCGCCCCGGGATCCCTGCCAGGTGCCGCCGCCGCCCCGCCCCGTCCCCGCCGCCCCTGGCCCCCCCCGCCGGGCCGTGCTGGCGCGGCGCTCGGCCTCCCTCCACCTCCCGGCCGCGGGTGTCACTGCCCGCCTCCCGCTCTCCGCCCTCCGGTTCCTCCCTCGCTGGGCGCCCGCACAGGTACCTGCCCGCCCGCCCTCCGCCTTACGAGCACCCGCTCCCGAGTATGGGTCTCGCCTCTCGCTTAGCGGCCGCTCTCACCTCTGTGCTTTCGCTGAGACCATCTTTGTTGCAGCGTACCCGAGCGACTCCTTAGGTTTTCTTTTCTGTGGCCTGCCAGTGACGACTGTGTTGTCTCAGCCGCAGCTTTGCTGGTTACTTTCCTTCTGCTGGAGTAATACTTCTTGCTTTTTTCCTCCCGAGTGGCTTTGGCACAGCCTTGATGCATGGTTTGGGGCTGTTCAGTTAATGTTCAGGGCTGCTGATTCTTCCAGTATCTTAAATGCACCTGCTTTCTTTGATTTGGCATATTCTTTGATTGAGGATGTTATGATCTAGCCCGAAATCTTCCTGAGAGCGAATGTTTTCCTCCAGAGTTTCTGCAGCAGCCCCAGATGGTTTTGATACATCTTTTGTTTTATTGATACGAAAATGGGTGTGTCTTTACTTTGTATTCAGAAGGTGGGTTTTGGAGAACTGTTTCATTGCTATAGTTATTTCTGTCCTAAATAGAGAATCAGTTTCTGAAAAGTGATAAAGAAGTGTAAGAGAAGGATGAGGACTGAGAAAGGAAAGGGTACTTAGTGGATAGTATTAACCTGTGAGTTACCTATGGCATCTCGGGTTTACTGTGACTGCATGCTTCTAATGGAATTGGGGGTGGTTTCAAAGTTTCAGATTGTAAAACTGCTGCTGCATTTTCCTGTGACATGAAAAGAGTTTGTAAGTTAATCTTTTTCTGCCAAACCATAGCTAAAACAAGAAAGCAATGCTTTGGTGTTCCAGTTGCGTAAGGAACAAAGGTTCATCAATGGGTTTAGCTTGCAGAGGCTAACTGCTGGAGCTGTCTATACTTAGCATCTCCAAGGATCAGCTTAGAGGGAGAATGTTTCTTGTTACTCCTAATCTGCATTTTGTGGTTTTAAGAGACTTTCATGCATGGTATTGCAAACAATAGTTTCATCTTTGCAAAGCTTTAGCTTGTATTAACTCTCGTGGCTATGGAGTGCTTAGGAGTTGTAACTGAAAATACAGCTGGTTGTGGATAGCAGAGGAACGTTTGGTTAGAGATAAGTAGCCCTAGAGGAATACTGTGTCAGTGTACGATAACTACAGTGATTCGCTTTTGGAGATAGGAGTTTATACAAAGGTGATTTCAAGATTGTTAATCTAGGTGTGGAGTAAGGAGAAAGTATAACTGTTTTGCACCAAATGGAATTAAGTTTAATTTTGTTTAAACTGCTCTTGGGTTTTGCATTTGGAAGCTTAATTTTGCACTTAATGGCTCTCGTCAGGATTGCAAAGACAGGTAGCACAGAACTCATGAAATAATTACTTTATTGGTCTAGATTTCTTATTCGGTGGCCACATTCCACTTTGTGCAGTATTCTAGCACAGTTTCATAACTCCAAAAGAATCGTCAAGTGAACTATAGCAACCCCGTGTGTTTGGAAATCTTTTCTCCTTAACCAAAAGCTTGAGTTAATAATCCGAACCATTCATGTATATTTAATTTATAACCTACTGGTGTACTAGTCTAAACAAGACTGAAGACTAAATGGTTATTCATGTGGAATCAAGGTGCATGAGAGGTTAGCATCCGCTTGGCTGGCCCCTCGCACCTGTGAAGTGCACAGAGGCAGCCAGAGGCTGTGCTGGTCTGGCTGTGGGACTTGTGTACTGCTGGAGAATTCCTAGTGCAGGGTTCCTAACCGCCGCTGCGACAGGGACCCCATGTTGTCTAGAACCGGTGCTGTCATCAGCACCACTGCCACATACACGGAGCTCTTCCTCTTCTTTTTAAAATCCCCATGACTTCACGTAACTGAAGGCTCTGTTCTTGAACGAGTTTGCTGTGCAGTGGGTAAGTACACTGTGGACAAGGTCTTAACCACAAGGCCAAATTTTAGTTATAAGTAAACTGTATGGCTTGATTGGTATGAAATAGGATTATAGAATCAAGATACACTCCTGAAGTTTGTTGAGAACCTGTGAATAAGAGACCAAAAAATAGGGGGGGGGAGGAGAACTCTTAATTTACCTGTGAGTTTAAATTCTGTTTTCTTAAGTCCTAAGCTGCTTAATGCAAAACTCTCACAATCACTGAGTTTACAGCTTAGTTTTTTGTAAGGTCAGCAAGTTCTTCATGTACTTGCAACAAGCTTACTGCTTTGTATTTCGCTGGCTCCACAAAGTTTAATAAGTTTAAATATCGCTAACTATTTCTACTGCATCATGAAGGCAAGTAGGGCAAATCTATCCACATGCGGTGTAGGATGTAGAAGCAGTGTTAAATAGACTGGGTCTGCAAGAGTTGGATACACACTGTCCTGTAATAATGCTTTCAGTTAAGCAGTGCTCTTCTTGAATGACCATATATTCATGTTGGCCACAGAGAACGTATTCACTTCATGGGAAATAAAAAATATACATAAATGGCTGATTAGCATGCTGTGAATTAGCACTCACCAGCAATGGGTGAATTGCATGTTCTGGAAAATAACATAGAGATCCGCCATCTAATCAGTTCTTAGGATACCAGCACAGCTTAATTCCATTACAGGGAAAGGATTTTTTTTTTCCTTTGGTTGAAAAATGGAAGTAATTTTCAAGGCAGAGAAGAACTAATACATTTATTTTTGAACATGAATTTGTTATGTATATCATGCTTTTTATAGTAATAACAAAATGGAGGGAAAATTAAGGCTGCAGTGTGAAACTGCTTCTAAAGCAAGATGTGTACTTGGATAGGAATCCCTTCTTCATGTCTTTGCTATAACCAATGGAGAGGAGCTTCTCATCTTGCTGTTAGGCCCTAGGTTTCCACATGTGTTTGAATTTATGCTGTCTAATGTGACTCACCGACATGTAAGTTCAAGTGATATTTCCATGAAACGTTTCCCTGTGCTGCTTGTTAGTAAGGCTTTGTTTCTCAAGGCTGTGAAGTGTGCACTTCTCCAGTAGATGGAGTGTCATCTACGTGGAGTCTGACCTGGCTTCCCGCCCCTCAGACGCCTAATTTAAAGACTCAGCACTGACATGGTCTTTATTTCTTGCTGGATTTTTTTTGTCTTCAAAGATTTGTCTCTTAATTCCTGTAACATTGAGGCAACCCTTTTGCTTTTGTCTAGTGTCAACTTGAGATTTGATTTGGCACCCTTGTTGTGTTTGCTGTTTGAGTTACGGAGGTGGAACATGAATGTGTTTTGCAGACTAGCAAACCACTTTATCGTATAAGCTCATTTGTGTAAAATAAAGATGCGTAACAAAAACGTGATCTTAAACCGTAGCTTTTGCTTCAAATTGAAGTCTTGGCGTGAATTATCTGCCTGTATCTCAGTATGTGGCCTTGAAATTAAAGTTAATTCTGTTCCTTTGACGTGGTAAACATAGGCTACTGCTAGAGGCAGATCTTATGTTTGTGCAAATTCTGTATGTCATTTTAGAACAATATGTACAGACTGTGAAAAAGCTACAGGTAGCTAGGAAAAGTAAGTTACTGAGAGTTAATTTAAACTCTGCCTTCTTCACTCTTCTGTTTTACTCTGCAGTGAAGAAGATTATGACCTTCTATATGTGGATCATGACTACGAAGCGCCACAGCAGAAAGGTTTGAAGAAGATATGTAACAGGGTGAAATGGACACGTGAGGAGGTATCTTTTTTTTTTACTTTAGTTTCATTCCTATATGATATTAGTAGCACATGAAATATGTTATTATTTAGTACCATAGTGGGATACCATGTAACATTTATTGGCTGAGGTTATGTCTTAACAGGATGAAAGGCTAAAGAAGCTGGTGGAACAAAATGGTACAGATGATTGGGCTTTCATTGCTAGTCATCTACAAGTAAGTTGATTCTCTGTTTCAGTTGAGTTCCCTTTTAGTATTTATTTACGTTGGTCATGTCTACTTTGGAAATGAGGTGAACCAGAAATCAGAAACACACAATAATAAAAAATATTTTAAAGGATGCTTGTAAATTGGACTTGAGATCTAGCTCAGACCCTAGAGAACCTTATCAGCTCAGGCTGGGACTGAAGTAATGGTCTGAAATGATCAAAAATAATTGATGCCTTCTCTCCACACTGACTACTTGTTTTCATTCTGGAATATATTCCTGCTTCCTATTGATTTGCATCACTTGTGGTTACATCTACAGTTCACAGGTTGCTTTTGAAGCAGGGAAGTGGGTTGCATCTGAAAGATTCCATGAAAAGAGCAGGATCAGTTTCTTAAACGCCTTAGGAAAAAGGAGGGTGGATTGGTGATGGGTTTTTTTATTTGATGTTTGTTGGGTTTTTTGTTTGTCTGTTTTTGGGGGTTTTTTTGTTGGGTTTTTTTTTTTTATTAGGGTAAGTTCTGCTTCCCTAACATATGTAAGTCTTTCCATCCAATGATGTCTTCAGTTGCTGTGAATAGAACCTTAGTGGGTTTCTTGGAAGTTTCCTACTGACACTTAAAATTTCTTGTTCTGTTCTGATGGTCAGGTGGAATGAGTAAAAGAGCTGTTGGCTCAAACATGAGATAGCTCCTCAGCTGTATGAGCTGCACTGGTAGAAAATACCTACAACTAGAATCAATGATATGTTTCTCTTCTGATTAGATGTTAGTAAATGCCTACTTTAAAAACATGGCTAGAATCTAAGGCTGGAATCACTACCTAGAAGTGGTATTGAATATTCAAATATTGGAAATAAAAAAAATTACCCCCCCCCCCCCCCCCACCTTTGTGGCTCTTATAATACTGAGTGAGATGATATGGTTGTATGAAATTCCTCTGTAACTAGGTAAAAATACACTTGAATTAAACTTGAAATGCTGAGCAACTACTGTGCATTGTTCTCATCACGTATGTGCAACTGTGGTGCTTCTAATTCTTTTTTTTTTTTCTAGGTAACAAAGTATAGGTATCAGGGAAGGATCTCAAAGCTTGTACATTTAAGGAGTGCACAAGCAAATCACTGTTCTTTACATGCACATTATCCCTTTCCATAAAGGCAGTGAAATGAGTGAATGGCAGAGGAGAAAGAGATGATATCAAGACGCTTTTGTATTGAAATTTTGTATTGAAAACTGTTTAACATGTTTGGTGATATTGATCTGCAGGTGTAGTATGGAGTTGCATTTAACAGATCTAACAGTTTAGTTTAATAAGTTTTCCAGCTGAAAACAAGTGCTTCTGGCGACAGAAAGCTATTGTTCAACTGGACCCAAGTGAGGCTGGAAAAAAAACTCCCCAGCTATCATGGAAAACATGTATGGAGGATCAGGTTGCCCATTGCAGAATTGTTGATGTTGGGAGGAACATCTTAAGGTCATCTAGTCTGAGCTCCCTGCTCAAGGATCAGCTGGAGCAGGCTGTCCAGGACAGTGCCCAGTTGGGTGTTGAATATTTCTGTGGATGGAGACTCCACAGCCTCTCTGGGCAACCTATTGTTGTGTTCAAATTACAAAGCCGAATAATACAGGCTGGCATAATTACCACTTAACTTGTTACTAGTGGTCTTTTGCTAGGAAAACCAAGTGTATCTTGAGTTGCTAGCTTGTAAAGGCACTCAAACTACCATGTTTTTCAGAACCCTGTTGTACTGTTGGGCCTGGCACAAGTAAGCCTTCCCTTCTGTTCTGCCCAAAAAAGCAAAGATGGCTTAAAGGTGACTCTCTTGAGACAATGCAGCTTGTATTATCTTTCAATCTATCATGGCTAAAGCAGACCTGAAACAATTTTATTGTTTTGGCACATCATTTGCTTTTGCTCTTCTCCCCCAAATATGTCATGATTTCAGAAATGTCTGGAAGGCAAAAATACTAAAAGGCCAGAACTCCAAAATTTTTCTTTCATCAAAAATGGGAGTAGCTGTCCTATACTGAGTCTGTCTCTTACGGCTTGTCTCCACCAGGAAATGATGATGTTTTGTAACAAACTCTAGTGTGCTTTTAATCATACAGTATCTACTTGTGGTTAACTTGAAGGTACTGTGATCAATTATAATTTTAGATGTAACAGTCTTTTGGCTTCTTGTTTAACTTCATCTTAGCATGGTAATGCCTTTACTTGGTACACAAGCCCAGCAAAACCTTGAAATTGGTACTTGCTATCCAGCAGCTTGCACTGAAGAGAGTAAGTTATGTCCCAGTGTTATAAAAGGCATACTAGTGTGCTGTGCTGGGGCAGGTTCTTATCTGCATCTTTCTAAGGGCTGGAGCAACCCTGAGAGTCCTAAACTTTCATATAGACAGTTTTTAGGAGGCTAAGTGAAAGCTTACTTCTCTTTCATAACTGGGAACAATATTTCACAAAATCCTTAGTGAAGCCGCAGAAAAGCACCATCTGTCCTGAGCAGAGAAAGCAGTGTTGTTTTAATTAGTATGTTAGCTAAACTTGATATAAATCTGTTTTCTTAACACTCTAGTAAAGAGCTGAGAATATATTCAAGACTTAGAAAAAAATTACTTTTTTACTTGCAAGAAAAAATACTTCCTTTAAAAATTTCTTTCCTTCTATAACCTTTATATAGGTTATAGATAATATCAAAAGCATGTCAATCACATAAAGCTCAGAGAAGGTGTGGAGTAATGAGGACAAAAATAATTCCAAGTTTTTCTTTAAAGAAGAGTAAGTTCTGAATTTGATAATCAAAGTAAGAACATTGAAGTAATTAGAGCTTTGTGCAAGGCTGTTTTTTCTGGAGAAAAGGTTTTATAAGCAAATGGAAGAAATAATAAGGAGAATGTAATTATACTTACAACAAAGGTCTGGATAAGTTTTAATTTGTAATAAGCTAATAATTCTGGCTAGCTAATATTTACAGTTTTATGTATTCAAGAGTTTAACAGCTACACTGGTCTTCTAAAACTATTTCAGAATCGTTCAGATTTTCAATGCCAGCATCGATGGCAGAAGGTACTAAACCCAGAACTGATTAAAGGTCCCTGGACTAAAGAAGAAGATCAGAGGGTAATAAAAATTAATTGATATTGTACTGTTAGTGTAATAAAATTGGCATCTGACTGCTAAGAATATGTACTTTTTCTTAGGTTTCATCCCCACAAAGATGATGTCTGATGCATCTTGTGACACAGATAATTATGTTATGCTGTGTGAGAAGAAAAAAAATTGCAGCTGTTCTTAAGTAGATGGAATGTCTAGTCTGCTCAGGTGTTTCATTTCTCTTTGCTCACATTGCTAGCTGAACTACTCTAGCTTACCAAAAAGAGATCTTATAGCTAAAGATCAAAGGTCTTATTTACATCTTTTGTTCCTCAAACCCACCAGACTGAAGAGGGTTGTGAATGGGAAATTATTTCATACTTTACTGTTAAAGAAGCTGGCAATGGTGCGTTAGACTCCTTTTCCCCTTCCACCTCTGTTAATCCTTGCTGCAGCTTTTTGCCTGTAAAACCTGGACTGCTCTGTAGGGAGGTGCACATATAGCTTTCACATATGGTATTTCAAATTATCTGCTCGTTCTCTCTGTTTGAAACTTTTTAAAGATGTTTAAAACTAGCATTTGTCAGCTTATGAATATGGTCTTCCTAACCTGTATTTTTTTACAGTTCTCATCAGTCTTTTAAGAAAAAGCTGCTAAAGTGTAAAACCACGTGAAAATGCGATGGAGGCTGGGATGGTGTAGGTTTTTTCTCATATGTATATCTTGTTGAAAAAAACTCATACAAGCATCTTTACCAGCTTCTTTTTTGCTCTTTCCTAATGTCAGTTTATGGAATGGGTGACAGAAAGGGAGTTTCCAAACGAATGTTTTTATCGGTACATACTTTTTTTATTCTAAACATAGTGAATTTGGACTTAATAGTAATTTCTTGATTCCTTGAAACTGAGTTTTGAAACCCCAAGTCACGGTCTGCCTCCTTAGGCCTAGTATCTTATCAAGTTGACTGTTATAATCCTGTTCTAAAATGTGTGTTCTCAGACTTTGATTAGGAAAATCAGGTTTTGGAATTACAACATGCTTTCATCTGTGTTCCAGGTTATTGAATTAGTTCAGAAGTATGGTCCAAAACGCTGGTCTCTAATCGCAAAGCACCTGAAAGGAAGAATAGGCAAGCAATGTAGAGAGAGATGGCACAACCATCTCAATCCTGAGGTAAAAAAGTCTTCGTGGACAGAAGAAGAGGACAGAATAATCTATGAAGCTCACAAGCGTTTGGGAAATCGATGGGCTGAAATAGCAAAACTGCTTCCTGGAAGGTGCTTTTCAACTCTTATTTGTGTTAAATACTGGAATATGCGAAGTGGTCATCGCGCTACTCTTTACAGTGTAATTTGTTAGTCAGAGAGCATCTATTGGAACTTATGTCACAACATCTTTATCTTGATAGATACTGAATTTTTTAAAGATCTGCATTTGATTATGTATTATTGAAAAGCCATGAAACAATAAAAAGACCTTGTACACTCAACAGGTTCCTTCAAAAATCCTCCTGATCGCTTACAAAAAAACCGTGTAGTAGACCTAAAGAGAGTAACTGCAAGTAATAGTAGAAGAATGCCTTAACATCCTATGACTTGGTATCAAAATGCCTTTTTTAATATGCATTTGGAGGTGACTTTGTTTTTGGTTTAAGATCAGAAATTCTTCTGATGTATTTCTTTTTGTGGAACACTTCTTGTTAAAGAGGGACATTCAAAAAAGATCTTGGTAACCTTCAAAAGTTCAGGCTTAGGAGTCATGCGTTGCAAAGCTAGTTGGTTACCATACAGTGTCTAAGAATGAATTGTGTATATTGTTCTCCTTACATTTGTTTCAAGTGTGATTGCAACTTATATTCTTGTGGAAAACAAAATTTTAGTGTATAAGGAGTTTAATGAAATAAATTCTTCTACCTTGTACTGTTAATTGAAATTCAGCGTTAAGCTGTTCCTCTCTGAATTCAGTCTGTGTGTTCAGGGAGGTGACTGTGCCTGAGGAATGTCAGCAGTTGCTGTGCTGGGTGAATGAATCTTTAGAGACATGTGTTTAAAAATTGGACATCACAGGAAATCCTTTGGAGGGATGGGGAGGGAATGAATTGCATCTTAATAGAATTTCAGAGAGGGAAGGTGAGTTTCTAAGGACAGAGGCATTACTAATTCACTACTTGCTGAAAATAAATCTGAGATGAGATGCTGCTGAAGATTGGATCCTAGATCTAGAAGATTTGTAAATAATCTAATGGGATGAAAAAGGGGAATCCTTGGAATTGAGCTTAAATGAAGAATGGAGCTTAAAGCAATTTTTACTTCCGTATATATCTCTCTAAGCCTAGTAATAATGCTAATGTTTTAAACTAATGCATTCATACTCTACTCTTGCCTTAGTGCTTGTCCAGTGCTAAAAGTGATTTCAGCCTGCTTGTTAAACTGCAGGCATTTTCTTTCCAAAGGGAGTGACAATGGATACTGGTCTTCTGTCGTGCCTACTTTTCCCTGTACAAGATCAAGGGCACGACAAGGTAGTGGGATGTTCTTCCATAAAGCTGCACATAAACCTCAGAGCTGGGAATGCCGGCTGTAATTTTTTTTTTTTTTTAGATGAGATGTCTTCCAGTAGCAAGCGCTGGCCACAGTGCCCTTATGCTGAGGGACAGTAGGGTGATTGTCTTAGCATCATGTTCTGCAAATTTGTAGTGCAGGATAAATAATATAGTGATAGAGAAGGCATGGTTATTCCAAGTATCCAAGAAAAAAGGTTTTCACTCATGATAATAGCCAGAACCAAGGTTTTTACTTTTGCTACTTCTAATTTCCTGCAGACTTGAAGTTTAATAGAAGGAAGTTTTGAAGAGAGTAGCTTCCTAGTAATTATGCCAAAATCCCACTGATAATAGAATTTTCAGTCTAAGCTGCTGGAACTTTCTGGATCTGTGGCTTTGGATTCACCTACTGTACAAACCCTGTAATTATGCCCTGCTTAGAAATATGGAAACAAGTCACTGTTGTACACTTGCATTTTAGGACTGATAATTCGATAAAAAATCACTGGAATTCAACAATGCGAAGAAAGGTGGAACAGGAAGGATATTTACAAGATGGTATAAAATCTGAAAGAGCTAGTTCATCCGAACTTCAGCCCAAACCTTCTCTGACTATGGAACACTTGCACACTCAGAATCAATTTTACTTACCTGTTCAGACACATGTAAGTTCAAAATCCAGAATAATTAGTATTTCCCAGTTTCAAATAATTTATTTGGTTTAGAATGAGAAACAAATCTGAAAGATTGAAGATCTGTTGAGTATTTTTGTGATACTATGGTAACTTAAGATTTGTAAACCATAATAAATAGTTTATGTACAATAAACTAGAGATAATTTTATAGCTGCCTTTTCTTTAGGGTTTGTAAAATGATCTATGTCTTTTTAGATTCCAGCATACCAGTATGCCTCACCAGAAGGCAGCTGTCTAGAACATGCTTCGGCTTCTTCCAACTTAGTTCAGGTAAATTGTTAATGGGCATTGTAAATGAAGAGAATGTACTGTGTATTATGCTGTAAAATGAAGAGTTTAATAACTTGTAACTTCAAAAATGTCTCTAAGTCTTATCATTCACCTAACTTTATGTAAGTATTCCTCTGTAAGTAAGCTTGCTAGCTTAATTGATAGTCCTAGGTAGCAAAAAAGGAGATGTCTTTATACATCTCAGAAGCACAGTGGTTGTGTTTATTTCTGACAGAAGTATGGCTTAAAACACACTACTAGTAAAACCTTTCCGTAAAAATTACAACCTGTTAATATTGCCTAGCTTCTGGGAGATTTAAAGACAAGATTTTACTACTTTATATGTGTAATAAATACAACCCTATCTGAAAGACTCAGTTCAAATGACTTACTGTGACTTATACTTAGCGGCTGTGCGGTTTTGTTCTCGATAGGTTTTATTTTTTTCTGACTGATAAACTTCTGTCTGTCAGTTGAAGATGCTGTTTTGCAGCATTCTAAATGCTGAAGCATTGAGAAACTGTAAAAAAAGAAAACACCCCAAAACTGGATATATTTATTTTCTTTTGCTCCTTTGGTCTCACTTAGAATATATCTGAAATTCCTCGTGTATTGCAGACTGAATGTAGATCTTGGTTTTTAATATGACTTCCTGAAGAATTTCTGTGGATTTGAAATCAGTAAAAAAATTATTTTGATGTGGGGAATAATACTTACTTTGTTTGTGCTAGATGTGTTGGAGGTATTCTGCAGAACCCTGTACCTAACCTTAAGTTTCCCTGTGCACGTCATCTGTTTCATATTGCATTTTCTTCCTTGATCTCAGTATAAGAATACAAATCATAACAAAACCTCATATGGCCTTTGGCACTCCGGATTGCCTTATACAGAGAAGTATAAGATACTTTCTGCTCCTTGAAGTCTTTCCTAAACTGAGGAGTATAGTTAGTTTTGAAACTCGTGTTATGTATCCTCACTTACCTATATTCATAGCAATAATAGAAAGTTTTAAGGAGGTTAAAAACAAACCAACCAAGCAAAACCAAATAGTTGATTTCTTTTTCTGATAGTAGTGGTAGGATTGCTTTGGTAGACATTCTGTCAGCAAATGTTCATTTGAAACACTTTCACACTTAGTGAGGATAAATAACGCAAAATTCTAGAAAGCACATGAAAACTCACACACATCTACCAAGGTGCCAACGTTGTTGCTTCTATTAAAGATAGAACTGAGTGACTTTTGGTTAAAAAGTGCTATAATACAGTGAGCATTTGCAGGCCATATTAGAAACCTGTTAAAATACTAGTTTGTATACCACTTTTACATCAGATCCATCTCCTCTAATTGCTGGAGTTGTTTCATTTGCGAGTGACTACTGGATTACAAAATATGATACAGCTTGAACAGCACTGTTCTGCCATACGTGGATTTCTGTTAAAAATGTAGCTATATTATAACAGAATCTTTGCTGTGGAGGGGTGGTGGAGGTGGAAAATAGTAATGGATTCTTTCTTAAATTTTTCAGCAATCATTTATTGATGATGATCCTGACAAAGAAAAGAAAATAAAAGAACTTGAATTGCTACTTATGTCAGCAGAGAATGAAATCAGAAGAAAACGAGTGCCTTCTGTAAGGACTGTAAATACTTGAATATGCTTTACTGAGATTTATCCTCAGCAGTTTAATAATGGATGTTTGGTTTTGTGTGGTGTTTTTTCACCCAACCTTCTAAAATCAAACCTATGGCTGTTGGGTTGTAAAACGAAGTCTGCATTATTAGAATTGAGGCAAATAATTTTTAGTGCAGTTTTCTAAAATGGAAACAGCAAAAATATGACCTTCAATTTGGCAGTTGTTCTTAAGACCCAGGATTTTAATCCTCTTCAAGAGGTACCATGTTTGTTGATACCACTGCCATTTAGTTTTATAGATCAGCAATTTTGATCCTCTGTTCAACAGAGAAAGGTGAAAATTAAATAGGTTTGGCCCTGTTTGATTTCAAAATGTTTTGTAGATTATATTTCTGTCAAACTTCTATGTGAGTGCTTGCAATGCTTAATATCCACATTTGGACACTACAAACAGTATATAAATTTGCACTGCACAAAATTTAAGTGTACTTCAGTGGAATTGGGGAAACTTGTAGATGACAGTCACTTATTTTCCCAGGGACAGGGGGCTGTGAACATCAGACACCTAACCAACCCAGCTGTATTGATCACTAATTTAGATTATGGGTGAACTTCCCATTTCGTGTGGTGGAGATATTTCTGGCATTCTCTTGAAAAAGTACAGTGTTCTGCTTATCTAGTGGAATCTGCTTTGCCTTCTGGATTTCCAGTGAAAATTAGAATTTGTTTCTTGAGTATTAAGCAGGTGACTAAAACAGGATAGCCATTTAGAAGTTAAGTACGCTATCAATGCAGAAGCCGTGTTAAAGAAAAAATCAGATCAAACAAGAAGTATTTCACATTCTGGAAACAGTTTATAATCTTAGAATGTACCTATGTTCTGTAGTGCAGATGACTTCGTAATACACTGACATTCATGAACACAGGAAACTTGCTTGCATCAGAGGTGATTTTTAATACAACCTGTAATTATCTAAGTTATAAGCATATATAAGGTATGAATGAGACATAAGATAAAAATCTTAAACAGTTTGAGAATGCTGAGTATGTTAATGTAAGGAGAAGACTAACTGCATTAATGCAAACAGATAATTAGTGTTTGAAAAAGCAAAAATGAATAGTTATGCTTAGTGTTTCCACATACTACTATTTTTTTTCCTCCCTGCAGTCACATGCTTGATTCTTTTCAGTTTCTGAGTTGAATAAGATTATCATGTTTCTTTGTACTCTTTAGCAAGCTGGAAACTTGCCTTGTTGGTCTGGAAGTTTTGTCATGGAAGATGGTGTGTCTAATACGCTGAATAGCCTTGGGGAAGAAACAAGTGAGTTCTACAGCATGGATGAGACCCATGGCACATCTGTTCAGCAGAATTCACCACCTAAGTGTTCAACTGTGGAAGCAAATACAATGTTATCATCTCTACAAACCATTCCAGAATTTGCAGAGACACTAGAGCTTATTGAATCTGTAAGTCTGTATTTATTCTAATGAATGTTTATTTAGGAACATCAACTTACAGAATATGTGTAAACTACTCTTAAAATTACCTTATTCTGTACTTGTCTGTAGTTTCACCCACACTGAGGGATTTGTTTTATTACCTGTTTTAAAAAAATGTTTAAAGTATTCAGTGTTTTAGGATTGTGTGGAAGATGTAGTGACAATAATTCAGTATATAGTTTCTGGAGGTAGAAAGCTGTTGGATTGACTTGGACATTGTGAAATAATCTTGGATAAGCCTGCTAGTGTCTGAGTATTTTGCATCTCGACTTATAGGATCCAGTAGTGTGGAGTGATGTCACCGGTTTTGAGCTTTCAGAGGCTGTTGCATCTCCTGTCAAGCCACCTCCAGTAAAACTAATGAGGATTCAACACAATGAAGTGGCTGCTGAGTGCCAGTATAATGTCAGTGTTGTGCTTGATGGCAAAAAACACAGTAGCGTCACTGGTGAGGAAGAAGCAGTTTTTCCAACAACCCCAAACTTAACTAAGTTCAGCACGCCACCTGCTATCCTAAGAAAGAAAAAGAGATTGCGCGTTGGGCAATCACCAGTTAATGAACTGAATGATGGCTTGTGTAATGATGCCATCAGTGTTGCACTAAAGCATACACCAGTGAAAACACTACCATTTTCTCCATCACAGGTGAGTTTTATTTTTAAATATGGCTAAACATTAAGACAGCAGTAGGTGGGTTATAAATTACAAGTACTTTCTTCCCTAGTCATACATTGTGGCCAAAACAAGTATATCCAAAAACTTCTTAAAACATTTGCATAAGGGAATATATATTACACAGAAATAGTTAAATAACCTATTTCCTCTGTTTTGAAGACTAATGGTGTAGGGGAGGGGGGGCAGGCAGTGACTTATGTCTCAGCTCACACTTTTCTCATGCAAATAATAGAGACCAATTGTCTCTGTGACCTAATTAAGCAGTAGAGATTTTAAGGAGAAGATCAAGGTTTCAGTGATAAATATTGCAAATGTCTTGGAGTATCAAGTCAAGAAAAGTTTTATTGGGATTTGTCAGTAAAAGCCCTTCAGATATATACATAATTTTTTTTGTTGTACTGCTTAGTACAGTGGTGAAGTTTTGTCCTTTAAGGTTGCTTAGGTTTTTGTCTCTTGTGCTTAGTTTTTCAACACTTGCTCTGGAAATGAACAATTTAACCTTGAAAATCCTGCATTTACATCAACTCCAATCTGTGGGCAGAAAGTTCTTATTACGACTCCTCTACACAAGGAAATGACACCAAAAGAGCAAAAGGAAAATGTGGGGTAGGATTATTACATTAAACATCTGGTGGTGTTGCTCAAAAAACCCAAGTTTTTCTAAACATTGAGAAATTAGTCTGCTTGTGTGCATACTGTAAATGAGTTTTAAAACCCCTAACACTTAAATACTTGTGTATAAACTGGCTTCCTGTTTTTAACATAAAGCGATTTGTACACAGTTAAAATCTTTCATTTTTTAAAATACTGAACAAAATCCAATTAAAGTTTAATATACCTGGGGTAACGCTGTGGTGATCTTAATACCTTCAGATTCATGGTGGTGATATCTGTTGTATAAATTAAAGTATTTTAAAATGTTTCTTAGATTCATTTTATTACATTACTGTTGATAAAGTAAAATATTAAAATGCATGTATGAATACTTCTCTATGCTTGAATAGTTTTAGAACTCCCACAATTAGAAGATCTCTTTTGGGTTCAACACCAAGGACGCCAACTCCTTTTAAAAATGCTTTGGCTGCTCAGGAAAAAAAGTATGGTCCCCTCAAACTTACGGTATGTAATGACAATGTTTATTTTCTTCTTTGTTAAAAGTCTTAATGCTCTCTTGTTTTCGAGGTATTGTAAGCCTCAGCATGATTTAGAAAGCATTTTGTAACAGTGCTGCAGTTTCAGTGACATTCTATATTACCCTAGAGAACAGCTAGAATGTGAATCAAAAATGTTTCAGATTTTGTACATTAGACTAGTATCCTGTGTAGTATGGAGGCATTGCCTTTTTGAATGGCATTTGGTACATATAATAATTTGATCTATGGTATTCCTAAACACATTTGTGAGTTGTTTTAAATTTGTTTAGCCTTGCTAACACTGTGTCTTAGGAGGTGGTAACATTGTCTGAGATTTTAATACTTTAGCATTCTGTTTTCTCAAAATAAATATTGTAAGTGAGAGAGTGAATGGGTGTGGGTCCTCCTACTGGATAATCTAGTAAGAACAGACTGGTGCAGATGAATATGACTAACTGTTGTTTTAAGCAACTTTCACATTGACTTGAAAAACTGCATTATCTTTGAATCCTCTGGACTATCTAAAAGCTGAGTTGTTTTCTGGGTTTGGTGGTTCTATGGTGCTAGGACTGAAACTAGATGTTTACCACAGCATGCTAGTATTTTGAGAATTTTTTTGATGGAAAGGTGTTTGGAAGTGGTTTATCCTTCCTAGGGGCTTAATTGAGTGATGCCTTTAATTTTCTTCATCCTAAAAATCAAAATCTTATTTTAGCAGTTTATTACTTCTCTGATTCAGATTCTCTGATTCACAGAAGAATTTTTTTGGTTGGCTATGGATTTATGTTAGGGTTTTTTTTTCCTTTCCCTAATGAATTAAATTTTTGCTCTCTTCCTAGCCTAGCTAAGGTATGTTAATGCATAATAACTTTTGGAATTCAGTAGACATATGCTTTTCAAGTTCTGAAAAAATTCCAGCCAATACATATTGACTACTTCTTTTCTGCAAACACAGAAGGTAGCTCAGACTTTGCCACAGGGCTTGGCACCATCTGTGTTACCCTATAGATTCACGGTCTCTCACTATGCAAATGGAGTGGTTTGGCATTCCTGTTTCTGTCCACTATTAACGTCCTGTTCAAAATCAAATTTTGAGGGCTTAAGGGAATTCTTCTCCTGTTGGTACACAAAGGAGCCATCTGTATGGTTTCTGTGAAATTCTGAACTATACTTAGGACCATAAATGTCTTATTCAAAGGTTTGTGTTAAGATTGATATAAGTTCCTTTCCCAACAACAGTCATACTTTTATAGTACAGTTTTTTAGTATGTTTGTATGCATATATACACACACACACATATATTTGTGTTTAGGGATGTGTTTAGTATGTAATAAAGTGTTTTTATCTCTTTTGTCAGTGGATAACCATTGATAATAAATGCAAACAAGTAGTTTGCACGTTGTCTTCAGTGCCGTCTTGCGTTTTTTGAGGCACTGTGTGCATGTATGTATTTTATCTGGCTAGAAATAATGTGTAGTAAAGTGAATTTAAAAATCTGCATAGCCTTGAAATGTTGAGCTGTACTTGTTAACTGCAATAGCTTAAATCCTTTTATCTGTTGCTATACTTTGCAAGATCTCTTTTCTGGCCTATACTAGCTGAGATTAGAACATGGTAAAAACTAGCAACTAATGGACTTCCTGTGTTTTCTCTTCCAATTTTAATTAACTTAGTCACAACCACTTGCCTTCTTGGAGGAAGACATTAGGGAAGTTTTGAAAGAGGAAACTGGAACAGATATATTTCTCAAGGGGGAAGATGACACTGTGTATAAAAGCTGCAAGCAGGAGGTAACATTGCAATAGTAATTTCAAACAGGAAATAACTGCTTTTAAATAATATTTTACAGTTTTTCTCTGCAAAATGTTTATTGCAGCACAACTCTTCTAAAAGAGTCAGAAAATCACTGGTCCTAGATCCATGGGAAAAAGAAGAGGTTGGTGCCCAGCTCTTCACAGAAGATAATAGTTTAGATGTACACGTAAGTGTTAAACTACAGAAGAGGATCAGTGGCAGCAATTTTAATATAGAACTGAGTATCTTTCATTCTTTCAACGAAAATAAAGTGTCTGGATTGAAGCTAGATTCATAAATTTAGATAATGAATATCACCTTCAGTTTGAAATACTACTTTAAATACTTTAAATACTTAAGCAATACTTGAACATTGGGCTTGAATTCATGCATGAATTCTTCCTTTCAGGCCTTCAGAGCAGGACTGGTAATGTGGATGCTTTGCAGATTTGCTGCTATAGCAAACTGCTTCCATGCTGGTTGCCTATAAACTTTAGTATATGAATATTAACATAGGCTGCATCTCGAATGCTGTGGTTTTGGGCCCCTTACTAGAAGAAAGATGTTGAGGTGCTGGACAATGTCCAAAAGAAGGGCAATGAAGCTGGTAAGAGGTCTAGAGAGCAAGTCTTTTGAGGAGTGGCTGAGGGAACTGGGGGTGTTTAGCCTCGGGAAAATGAGGCTCAGGGGGGGGACCCTACCGCTTTCTACAGCTGCCTGGATGGGGGACTACTGCTTCTCCCAAGTAACAAGCAACAGGATAAGGGGAAACAGCACCAGATGAGGTTTAGATTGGATATTAGGAAAAATGTCTTCACTGAATGGGTTGTCAAGCATTGGAACAGGCTGCCCAGGGAAGTGGTTAAGTCAGCAACCCTGAAGGTATTTAAAAGATGTGTAGATGTGGTGCTTAGGGACATGGTTTAGTGGTGGACTTGATAGTGCTGGGTTAACGGTTGGATTTGATTATCTTGAGGTCTTTTCTAATCTAACAATTCTGTGATTTTACATGTGACGTGCTGAAGCTGTCTGTAATACACCAGGAAGATGGCTTTTGCCCCTGGGTTTTGGATGTGTGTGTGTGTATGTGTGTGGCAGACACATTCTAAAGATACCTAGTGCATAGTAGGCAGCATGTCTGTCTTTTCTGCTCTTCGCATAATAGGGGGATACTTTAAGAAATATCAAGCATGTAGAAGATGAGATTTGTGGGCTTCCTCTGCCTGAAGGAGTTTGAATACTTCTGCCTCAACAACCAAGGCATCAAGAGTTCAGATATGGGGCTGTTTTGGTCCCTTATTCCTTTAAAAAGTAGCCCAATATTTTTGCAGTGGATTGTTTGAATAGATGAATCTTTAGTCTTGTAATTTGAAGGAAAGCTTTATTCTAATCTAGTTTTGAATGTATGTACGTGTTTAATTCTGTAAGAGTAAATGTCTGTGACTCTTGGATCAAGTACAGAGTTATATTCAAGAGGTAGGAGCTAAAGGCCTTAAAAAGAACAGGTGCTTAAATCATACCCCTTTCTGATTATTGTAGCTGTTTTTCTAAATTCCCTTCTTAAATGCCCGGTAGGCTGTGCCTGCCTGCTGGGGGTCAGGTGCCCTGCCACCTAGTGGGAATTGCCTGCTTCCCGGGAACGTCTCTGTCTTGTGCGGAGCAGCTGCAGCCGTTCAAAACCGAAGCAAAATGCCCAGTGTTCTCTTAGTAATGTTTTGTTATGGCGTGGTATATGGTGCATCACTGATGTTCAGGTTATTAAGCTAAACCAAGATACACTATGATGTTGTGGTACGTTAAAGGCAGTGGACTGGGAAAAAATTGTTTTTCCTCCATTTTAATGACGGGTGCTGGTATAGCAGGAATATTTGCTCTTAGCAAGAGAGATAGTGGTAGTATCTGATTTAAGAAAGAAAAATGTACCAGTCCCTAAGTAGAAAATATGAGTCCTTGTGATGGTAAGTTTAGGAGTAAGGTCTGAGGTAGAATAAATACGTAAAGGTAGCTTAACACATTTTAGTGGGGTGGTTTTAAAGTGACTAAGTACATATTGCTGCTGTTACTCTCCTCTAATTTAGCTTTCTAAAATCACCATATACCTTTCTTCTGCTTTGCTATAGCGAAGCTGGATTAATTTCTTTTTATTTCCATAAACATTATAAGCAGATAAAGTTTTCTGGAATGATCAATCCAGTGCTTATTTCAGTTCTTAAACCAGTTTCTCCCCCTGATGCTGATGTGGTCTTAATGTTGGTTTACTCCACTCTCCTTGTGCTTACTTTTACAAGGGTTGTACTAGAAGTGAACTGCAAGCTTTTTTCTTTAGAATTGCTCTGTAGTTACCACTTTATCAAGTCTTGTTCTTAACAAAATGTAATCAGCTGAAACATGGATTTATATGAAAGAAACAGTCTACTCAGTAATGCCGAAATCATGCTAGCAGCTATTCGTTTTACTGTGCTCAGTATTGGCTATGAATCCCAGTATAGACCACGCTAATTCTTCATATATTACTCATTACCTTGTCTTTTTGGATTCTTTCCTAGGGTCTTTCTGATAGTATTTGCTTCGTTTAGATTTTAGCTTCTCTGATCACAGCAGATTTTTTGGTTTTTTTTTTTTTGTTTTAAATTTAAATTAAATACTAATTCTTATTCCTGTTCCCTACCCTCTTTTTTGTCAATAGTCAGAAAATGCATACACCACATCTTTATTAATGATACCATTGTTGGAAATACATGACAACAGATGTAACCTGACATCAGAAAAACAGGATACAAACCCAGCAAACACAGCAAATGCAGTAAATAAGAAGAAACTGAATGCATGTGCTTCAAAAAATGTCAAAATGGAGAAAGCTCTTCAGGTCTGGATGCAAAGAATTCTGTTAGTTTTGTCAGCAGGTTAAAAAGATTTTTTTTGTTTGTTTTTTGTCTTGTACTAATGTCTAGAATTGTTCAAGTCAGTGCTCTAATTTCAGTCAGTGTTTCCATGATCCTTATTTCTTCTAAGTTGTTCATTTGTCCATCAAGTGTTTATTCATACTAAGTTCTTTAAATATAACCCTGATGTTTCATTGAGTGGCCTCAGAGATTTAAATTAACTCTATTCCAGCTGAAACCAGGACAGTGGGGGAAAAAAATCTGGCTAGACCTACAGTACAGGTTTGGGTACCCAAGTCTAGCAGTAAGAAAACTTGATTTGGTGCAAACTAAACTTCTCTAGCACATAAGTTTCTCAAATTTCACTGGTGCTTTCTTCATAATAAGCCCAGTGGGTTAAGCAGAGTTCATCCACATTCTGTTTGGTAATTGTTCTTGTAACGTGCCTGTTCTTGTACATCTGTATATTTTCCATACTGTTAAAACCATGGAACCTAGTTTTCCTCTGTGTGTGGCTTGACCACCAGGTTTAGGGAGAGATTCTCTTTGGCTTGACTTGGCACCTGTTCCAGCTTGCTTCATAGGAAGTTAATGTATGAAGTTTTTGTGTCTTCTCAAAATATCTACAGGTCTGTATTAATTAAAAAAGGTAGGGCACCTGGTGCCTGATATTCCATGTCCCACTTAAATGCTTTAACAATGATGTGTTTTTAAGTACAGAGACAACAGTATTACTTTCTGATCCTTTCTTATGAGAAGAAAGCAAACCTCATTTAATTGTGATATTCCAAAAAAAGAATTAACTGCTGTGAATTGCAGCAAAGGTGAATATATCTGACCCAGAACTATGCTTTTAAGAATACTTAAGAGGAGCTTAATCATCCTATATTCACACAAACGTTCTTATTTAACTCTTTCTGCTCTTTCTCCTGAGAAATTGCCTCTCAGTTTAGTGGCCTCTCTAACCATGAGACTGTTCCATGAATCAAGTCCTGCTAAATTTATAGAGAAACTCAAATGGCTAATTTTCTCTTTGCATCTATATGTGGAACTGGTCCTTCGGATCAGTTTCTACCTGAATGTGGGAGGGAGAGAATCTTGCATTCTTCATTATGCTCCAATCTGCTGGTGTCAGGTTCAATCTAGAGCTGCTACAAATCAGCTTGAGATTCAGTAAATCATGTAAACATGCAGGGTTTGCTTCATAGACGAAGCAGGACTAGTAGCTCAATTATTCTTCCGTTCATTATATTTATTCATAATTCCTTTACCATTTCTAATATATTCCCAAAACACCTGACTTATCTTCCACAGCTGTCACTTTGGTTCAGTGAAGTCCTTCACAGTATTCTTTTTCAGCTGCCAAACCATTTTGCCTGCCTTGGTATCTCCAGACAGCTGTCAATAGTTATTTTTCTGCCTGTTGGACTTAGCACATTTAAAGGGGAAGATATCCAAAGAGAAGATGACTTAATTAACTTCCTTTTATGTATCAATTGTGGAACTAGTCTCTTTTTAAGAGAATTTTTAATTTTGTGTATTAGAACTTGAAGCGTAACACAGATGCAGTACTGGGGGAGCTGGATTAAGGGGTGGGAAGAGAGCTTTGTTGTAGGTTTTATGTATTGTGTTGTAGAACTGAATCTGTCTCAGTAGAATACAGTGTTGCTGGACTTCATTAATTTATTGTTACTTTGAAAGGTTGTATGAGAATTGCTCAAGTATTTTAGGTGAAAGAATCTTTTAAACTTAATTTTATTTTATGCAGTCAAATTGTGAATGGGAAGCAGTTGTTTATGGAAAAACAGAAGATCAGCTTATCATGACTGAACAAGCAAGAAGATATCTGAGCACATACACAGCTACCAACAGCACTTCAAGGGCTCTGATACTGTGATGGTCACTGCAACTGACAACCATTTCTTTCCATTGAAACTGACACAATGTTGAAGGCAATTCCAGCACAATACTTCTGAATTAAGTCTTTACTTTGAGACAGTCTGCTAGGGGAAACCTCACAGCTACCTGAAAGCCTCCTTTCTTCTTCTGACTGACAAAGAACAAACATGAAGCTCTTGTATTCTATACGAAGGGATAATACAAACAGTTCTGCAATGAATTTCTTTAATATTAAAGTAACACGCTAAAATATGATAAAGAATGATAAAATACATTGCAGTACTGACAACACATAGTTTTTAGGTCCATTTTTCATATTTATTCGTTTGACTTGCATTGCTTTTTTTCTGTTAGTGCATTTTCAGTAGAGTAGGTTTATAGTTTGTTACTGGTTTCCAAATGAGTAACATACATGACTGAATGTGCTTTTGCTTATGTAGCGTTTTTCTAGTATATAAAGAAACACGATGGAAAGGAGTGTAAAGGAAAGATAGAAAGTTGCACTACTAATTTTTTGGTATGCTGCAAAACAATGAAATTAACTACAGTGTTAAATATATTTATTTGCAAATGGTACTAGAAGTAGGCAGAGGGGGGTGAATTAGGTTTTAGTGTAAAGCATCAGTATTTTCTTCATAAATCTCAAAATGAGATGATTGTTGAATGTATTGTACAGTATGTAGGAATGGGGAATTTTGTAAATTGGAAAGGAGTCTGTTTTTATAATTTATTTTCATTTTGAAGCTTAAATGTAGATATTTATATGTATGCAGGTTGTCTAGAAGCCAACGTTGTTTCCTGTTAAAACAGCTAAAATGAAAAAAGGACAAGTTTAAAGTATGGAATAGCAGAAGAATTACAGTGGTGAAGTGTACAAATCTATGCTGTATGTTACATCTACATAAAAATTGCACTATAACCCTTAAATCACGTTGGTCTACAAAATAATTACAAGGTATACCTGTATTATACAGCAGCTGTTCCTGTACCTTGTTTAAATATATTTAGAAAGGAATGGTGGCATCCTGTATATGACCCAGGAGTACTTCATTCTGCATAGGAGCTAAAAACTTAATGCATTTTAATTTTATTTAAAAAAAAACCAACAACAACAAAAAACCAACACAAAAACAAAAAGCACCAAACTTGGCACCTTGGATCTCAAAACAATTGTATCTGCACTTAAGTTGGACCATTATATACTTACTTAATATTTGAAGAACAAAGAGAACATTCTTTTATTTATGAAAAATCTTTGTCCTTATTTAAAGGTATACAGGTCACAACGGTTGCTTTAGTTGCCTATTTTAGGTATTTGCACTTATTTTATGTCTTTTATTTTTGAAGGAATGTTTTGGTTTGCTTTTGTTGTAGAGATTTTTATGCAGTTAATTTCAAGCAAGTTGTAATGGTGTGCTATCAACAAATACTGACAGGTAAATAGAATTGTACACTGTAGTTTTAGTTATTTATAATTCAGACACTCTTCCTCTCCACTCCCGGGTGTGCTGCTACAGATAGTGGCAGAATCGGCTTGCTGCTATGAGAGATGGAAAGAGCGAGCATCATATGCACTGTATGTAAAATTACAAAAATGATGTCAGGTTCTCTAGTTAACTTTATGAGATCAACCAGTACTATGCAGGGTGTGGAAAGTATTCCTATCACTTTAATATCAAAAATGGTAGAGAATAATTTTATTACTGGAAAATTTTAATGCAATGAGTGGCACAAGGAAGGTAATGGGTTATTACACTTTTTTAAACATGTCAAAACTTATACGATCCTTATCTTAGGAGCTTTTTGATATTAAATATTTGCCTGGTTAAGATAGACGTAAACATTTTTAGCAGTTTTTAATTCACATCATCATTTTAAGGGGGGAATCCTATACAAGCAATGGATCAGAAAATACCCATCGCCTATGAAAACTGAGATGAAGCAACTGGAATTCTTGGCAGTACTAGATTTAGGTGGGCATCACCAGAATGGATTTAACAGCAGCGTTTGACGCTGGAGATGGCAATTAACTCACAAAAAAAAGAAACAAAGCATTAAGAGAGTGTGAATATCTAGAATCTGGATGATTTTTTTTCTAGAAGTGGTATCACCAAAACTGCCTATAGCAAGTTTAAGCATAGATTTATGGTAAGTAGTATTGGTTGGATCATTTAGTTAACTCATACTTTGTTGCTTTAGCAGGAAGGTTTTAATCTTTCATATGTCAGGCATCTTTTTACTTTTTGAATGTTGTGTGCATTTGCATTTCTTCCAGTTTATAAGTAGATTGTACATGCAGCAGCCAAACTTGCATGAAACCTAAATACATATTACTCCATATTTTTTGATTTAAGTTTGACATAATGTGTGTGCAACAAATGCCTTGTTTATCTTAGTTTTTGTTGTACTTCAAACTTTTATGTAAGGGAATCTCACATACAATACAGACCATATTAATGCCAGAAATAAAGCATCTATGTACCAGGTTACTGTAAGTGCTTTTTATTTGAGAACTTAAACACTTATGCTTGTTAAAGCAACGTGTGTGTGTGTGTGTGTGTGTGTGTGTGTGAAACTGCAAGAAACCTACACTTTCTGGACCAGGCAGAGACAAACGGCAGTCAGGCAAATCAATGTGTTGGAGTCAGCAGGAATCAGCAGGATGGAGTTCCTTGACAATAATACATGCTTCAACCCAACCTGCTTGTAAGCCTGCTTGTATTCGGTTGGCAGTTTGTCTCTCAAAGTTTTAGCACAAATATTTATGTATAGGAGACATATTTGACAGATGAAGACTGTTGCTAGTGGCTACTGTAAAGCTTTTTTATGTTTCCTTGCATGTGTATGGTAGAAGCGATATTTTAGTATGTGTGCCTGGGTCTTGGGAGGCAAATGCAAGTGTAAGCTGTGCAGTGTGATGTGTTGTTTTTTTTTTACCACCCCCCCTAGTATTCACAAACATGTTAATCTGAATTAGTGTTAGACTTCCACTCTTTTATTTTGCTAGAAATGTGGGCATTCAATAGATAATATCTATTGCTTTTCCCAGTTTTGTGACAAAATATAAATGGCAGGCAATAAAGTAAAACAGTCTGTTGAAGGAAAAGGACGAGAGGGACTAACACAAGCCAGTTCTTCAGAAATATGTCCTCGTAATTTGTATCATCCAGCTTGCAGCTGTATAAGCAAACTGTGACTGTTCCGGAGGCTTTGCTGGGGTTCTGGCTGTCATAGCCAGACCACTGTATGACTATCCTGCAGACCTGCTTGTGTTTGCATGCGTGAAGTTCTTTAAGCGAGGTGGGCTGATTGTAGGGCGTTTGTTCTGGTGACTGGCAGCTGATGTCTGATATCGGGGTGAAGTGTAGGTAGGTGAAAGTGAAGTCTCTAATGATGTAACTAGTTCATTTTTCTAAGTCAGTTTTGCTCAGTGAAAGAAGGTCGAGCAGATGGACAGCCAGTAAGCCAAACTTGGAAAGAACTACAACCCTAAGTTTGATGATATCAAGACTCTGGAAGCTTTACTCATGGGCCTGGCTTTTACTTGGAAGAAATAGTCTTTAAGGAATGGATTGGTGAGGGTAAGCCCAGTTACCACTGCCATTATTCATGTTTTACATGAGAATAACTCTACTAGACTTGCACCAGACTAAAACTGATGCAATGCTGTGAGTGAATCAAGCTTCACGAAGCAAGGATTTTAACACTGGATGCTAACTGACCACGGTTGCACCAGAATTGTGACCAGGGTCCAACACAATGCAAAAACAAGAATTCTGAAAGGAATTAATTCTTGCAGTTGTTTTTGTGACATTCAGATAAAGATTCAGAACCTAGCCAGAAAAAACACCGACTTCTAATGCTAGGCCTAATTTAACTATTTTTTTCCCATAAGTTTTCTTGACCTTGGATAAGCTGAAGCTTTAAAGGCTTAAATGCTTACTTTCATGAGGAAGCTGTGGATTACTGTTTCTGTGCCACTGGAGCCAAAAGCTTGGTCCCTCTTGAAGCTGCAGCATACTGGTCTGTGTGGCTTCCCCTAGAGACAGCCAGTTTATCCCCTGAGTGGCTTGGATCCTTGCCCTGCAGCTGAGGGGACAATAGGATCCTTGTAGTTCTGCTAGCGTGATGCGTTGGAAGAACAGGTAAGCTTTGGACATTTATACATAATGTTAGCATTTTTCTAAAAAGTGAAAACCCAAATGTTCATGCCTACTGTATTCCACCTCAGTGATTATGAAGAAACCTTGGTAATGCAGCTTCTGTTTGCATCTGGAATAAGAGATGTGCAATATGGCATTCCTCAGTATCAGCTTGTGTTGGTGGTTTGGTTTTCTTTTTTAATTTCATTTGCTCTTCTGCTTCATTGCTGTGTGTGTTTTTTGTGAGGTACAGAACTGAAAGGAGTCCTCTGACAGTGCCTGCTGTTGGTCTGCGTCACCCCAGTGATACAGTTGCTTTTGCAAAGGGCGTTCTGTCTGCTTGCCACTGACTTTTACAGAAATTTGGGTTTATTTGTAGAGTCTCTGGATTATTTACCTGACTTCTGATTTCCTGTGTCGTCACACTCTCTGATTACAGAGATGATGGATGTTAGTGGCCTTAGCACAAGCAAAATGGGAATGGCCTGTGTATTGGCTGGCAGTGATGTACATCTGCGACTGTCCTGCATCATAGCCTGAGAGGAAAGGGTGCTTTTGCCTTTTGGAGAGGGAGGATTCTGCTTACTCAACATTTACTACTTTGCAGACCATTGGCCAGCTGTTTGATCTTAGTTACTCCTTGTCAAAGTGACGTTTGGTGGTTGCACAACCAACTGAGCTTTAGAGCACACTTTAGTACATGTTGTGCACCCTGCTTTAAAATGGTCTATCCCAAAGGTTAAGGAATACTTGCTCAGTTTCCTAAGGGTATTAAGTTCTTACATCAATAGACATTAAATAGCAACTAATTAAAAAAGCCCCAGACTATCAGTAGAACAAACCCATAAAACAGACCAAAAAAACCCCCACAAAGCCCAGAGAAAACTGCTTATTGAAAGACCATGCTCATAAGCAGTGATACGGAGTGCCTCAAAAGTCTTTGTAGGAACTGTATGAAAACAATGAGCTATGCATATACATCAGACGGAAAGACTAAGTTTGTATATATAACAACTTCATAATTCAGATATAATTCATAATTCAGATATAATAATTGTATGTATAATAACAGCTTCATAATTCAGAGCGGTTGTGGTTGTGTGTATGTGTAGGGATGCGTTGGCTTGATGCACTCTTAAAGCCAAGAGGCGTGCGGGAAGGACAGCGTCCTTGTTTGCTTTCGTCTCGCGCTGGCAAGCGTGGATCTGTGGCAACTGGGTGCCGGAGAGGACTTGCCCCAGCACTGGGGCTGTGCCACGCAGCAGAGGGGAAGCGCCTTTGCTGGGCAGAGCGGCGCCCGCCCCAGTAGCCGGATAAATCTGCCGCCGGCAATTTACAAATGAATGCCACGTTCTCCTCAGCCATACGGAAACGAGCGGCTCAGCAGTGTCTGGAGGGCCTGTGTCACCAGAAGTAGGCCAGTTTGTGCGTCGTCCTGCGTTGGCAAACGGCCAGTCTTTGTGTGCTCCAGACACCAGATGGGAAGCAATTATGAGTGTGACAAGCGGGTCATCTGGCAGACGCTCTGTGGACCTGCTGCCGCATAATTTTTGGCGGGAAGAGGAGAGCTTTTTCTTCTCCCTCCCCACCGCTGCTGGCCCCCCCCCCCTTTTTTTTTTCTTTCTTTTTTATTGTTTTTGTTAATACAGCCTCTCCTTTAGTGAACTTGCCGTGATTGGGTATGGCGCATCCTGTGTTTGCTGAGTTGATGCTCCTTTTGTGCCCTTCCTGGTGTTTAGCGGAGCGCAAGTGTTTTTCCTTGGCCAGCAGCAAAGCAATGGTTACACTTGTGTTTGTACGTTGCATAGTTGCATAGTTTGCAAATACTGGCCTGCAGTGCTGGCACGGCTGTTTTAGTGGCTTAGCAAGCCAGGCTAGGGCGGGAGACCTCCAGCCCAGGACAAGAGAACGAGGGAGCCTGGAAACTCCTCCAGCGTGGACCTGGTCATCTAACAAGAAGCCCAAGGAAGAAAGAAATCCAGCGCTCGGGAACAATTCCCACCTCCCTGCAGGGCCAGGTGGAGGGGGTGGACCTTTTGGCAGCTGGGGCCAAGATGGGACCTTGTCAGTTTGTCCTTTGACCAGAGTCACTGGCCCGTGAAAGGGGAGTTTTGCAGGCCTGGACAAATCAGCTTAGCTGGCTCCAGCTGAGCACAACAATGCAGACCCTCAACTGAGAGCCTGTTGCCAATGGCGTTGGGCAAATGTGTAAAACGTATTATATCTTCCATTGCTTTTGTTTGGCTGGCATTGGAAAAATGGCAAACGTGGCCTGGGTCGCCCAAGGTCGTGCTTTCGGGGCGCAGCTGGAGATGGCAAAGGTCCGGGTGGGCGCAGGGGCTCCACCGGAGCTGACCCTGGAGAGGAAAGCTGGGGCTGGCTGCAGTGCAGGGCTGGCTGACTGCAGATGCTTCTCCCCCTGCAGAGCTCCTGAGGACCTCGGTGACAGTGGGTGCATCTCCCTCCCTCCCTCAGCAGCGGTTCAGTAGCAAACATGGATATAAATACATGGTGGGGGGAATTTCTCCATACCTGAGGTGTTCCTGGCTCATGCGTATAATGAATGGCCCTCAGCAACATGTTTGTAAATAGCTGCAGATTTCGAATCCACCTCTGGAAATCACGTTAAAAAGAGTTTTTAGGTTCAGGGCCTCAGTTCAGCTCATGACAGATGCTGTCAGTAGCTTTACATCTGACCTTTCCTGCTGGTAAAGGTTTGCCCAGAACTCATCAGGGTCTGTGTTTATAACCCAGCCTGCAAGGGTTAGTTGTTGTGTTCATTACCCCCGGGGAAGGTGGGAGTAAGTGCGTTTCTCTCATTTCCAGCTTTAAAGGAGCAGGTCACAGCAAGGTAAGAAGAGAAATGTTGCCCTGAAGGGAAGTAGTGGTTGCAAGAGCAATTGCAGGGGAGAAGCACCTGCAGCCTCTGATCCTGTTCAGCTTCCCACTTCCCACGGCTTGCTGCCGGGTTCTGCGCCAAGGGCAGCATGAGCACCCCCTTCCAGCCCACCCACCTGCCCCACAGCAGCTCAGCTCTGCTGCAGATGGAAAAGCCAAGAGCAGGCCCAGCTGTCGGAAGCAGTCCTGGTCTGCCTCGTCCTTCTACCTCCTTCAAATTCTGTTGCCGGGCACTACTTGCATTCATAGCAAAGGTGTGTTCTGCAAAGGTGCTTGGAGGCAGCCCTGCTTAAACAGTCAAAAATGCAAATAAGTAAAAATGTTGGGAAAATTCACCATGAGCATGCAAAGTCTGACTATGGTAGGATGGGAGAAAAAGATAGTATTAATTCAGTTAAAAGTTGAGCTAAGCGAGCAGGCCCAGTGGCACACTCAGGTGCAACCATCGCACACCAGCATCATACTGACACAGAGCACAGCTCTGAGACCAGGTTCTTCAGACATCAGCTGGGGGCTGTTGGTGAGACTGGTGTGAGCCAGCTGGTCACACCAAAAATCAAGAGTTGCATGAATAAGCTGTTTCTCTTGGTTTTGCAGAAAGGTCATTATCAGCCTGAACAAGCAGCCTTCCTCCTTACTGTACTAGCTGCGTGGAGCTGCTGGCACCTGCTTTAGTGCCTGGACCAGGTGAGGAAGTGTTTTATTGACCCTCCATGGGGGCTGAGGCTGCTGACCCCCGTACTTTTTGTATTCAGAGGGTTTCCATCCCTACTGATAGTCCTGGCTGAGCTTTAATTACACGTATCTCCAGCCCAGCAGTGATCACATGCAGTAAGAAGGTATTTTTAACCCTGGGGGCTGAGGAGATGGTCTGCAGAGAGGCCCTTGATGTGTCCAGCTGCTGTGGCTGCTATGCAAATCAGGCCAGACCCTGTTCTGCATGCTTGCACTGATGGATGTGTGAGCACTTCACATATATGTCCTCCCTGGCATGAGGAGGCACGTGGGCCTGGCTGCAGCATGGCCGGGAGTACCGTTGGTGGGGGAGGAGGGCAGCCTGGGCTGAGCCCTCCTGATCTTCGGGGTTCCTGGCAAGGGACCATGTGCTGGTTACTGCTCCTTGCCTGCCAGGAGGATTGACATGGGGCAAAACAGGTGCTGGAGTGGTGGCAACCAGACCGTAGCTGTTTTGCACGTGTGGGGTGACTCTGTCACACTGATGGAGTTTGTCTTGTTTCTTCAGGTGGCAAAAGTGAGGGGAGAAAGGGCATCACCTGAGGCACCACGTAGTTACTGAGCATCTCTGCCTTCCATCCGCAGACCCACTGTCTGGTGAAGGCCTTGTGCCTGCCTGCAAAAGGAGCTACTTTAGCATGCATCAGTCGGACATCAGCTAAGATGGGTGCAACGGTCGCAAAATAAAGGCTCCCTTGCACAAGCCCAGCTTGGGTGGTAGCATCCTCTATCCACAGGCTTGCCTACCCCATGGCGGCTTTGCACAGACCTTGCCTTTGCTGTGTGTGGCTGGTGCACTGAGGCACAGGAGCCCAACATGCCAGCTGCTGGCGGTCTCTGTGTCAAAGGGTTTGTCCATGGAAGAAAATGATTGGAGGCTTATTTCTTGGTTTTTTTCCCCTAGAATATTTGTGTCTCTTCCGCTAGTGGGATAACCCACCTCAAGCATGTTGTTGTCAGCCAAATAGCTTGATATCGCTATTTATGATATAAATGATTAAAAAAAAAATCAGTCAAGCCTGGATTTTTAGATGTTACCATTGTGATTAAAAGAACAGACATTGTAAGAGTCTGAGTGTTGATGAACCCCATGTATAAGTGTTCATTATAGACAAATCTTTATCCAATTTGCTTCAAATCAGGTTGAAAAATCTGCTTGCATCCTAACTTACAGGACAAATACCAGACACCCAGTGTTACAAGGGCTCTGGGATAGAGTTATAAAGAAGTTACAGGGTTAAAATTTTCACAGGAAAGGTTCGCGTCTTTATTAGAAAAAAATCACTTGAAGGACTTTCTGTGCAGTCAGTTAAATACAGTCTTGCAAGGCTTGTCACTGCAGTCCTGGGCTAAAGCAGCCTGTAACTTCTGGAGCTTTTGCTGTGTGTTTGGTGGTCCTTGTTACTCAGACAACAGCTTTGGACGAGGATGCTGTTCTTCTCAAACCCCACCTTTGCTTTTGCTGGCGCAGCGTGGGAGCAGGCAGCGCCTCGACGGAGCGGCTGGTTTCACAGAGTCAGGTCCCTGCGCCAAGGGTTCGCTTTGCCCAAAAGTGCCTCATCAGATGTAGGGGGGAAGGACCGCGCATGCTGCAGGGCTCTTTGCATGTCTCTTCTGCTTTATGGTCCAGTGCACCCCCCCCCCCCCAAAAAAAAAAAAGGGAGCATCGGGCAAATAGACTGTGTGCTGCTTCTTACTATTTCACTGATATGCAAAACGTGACGGCGCCATAGGAAAATATGGGTCTAAAATAAAGCATAGTAAGATGTTAGGCCCGTGAATCTGCAGGGCAGGAGGTCTAACGGGGTGAAACACCTGGCTGGGAGCGGGGGCTGCCAGTGAGTGTCTGTGCTGATCTCCCGCCTTCGGGTCAGCTGTGGGGCCCCTGGCTGCTCCCTAAGGCTTATTAACAGGGCTGTTAATCATAATGCCTTCTTTTGCAGTGACTCCAGTCTGATGGCTGAGAAGAGGGACATCATCCACACGTGCTTCTGTCTCATGCTGAATTGTCCCCCTTTGAGCTCAGCTGCTTGTCTTTTTCTGGGCCTTCATCTAACAATCTAATTCAGCTTCTTTTTTTCATTCTAAACACTTTAGTTTTTTAGTGACCTGTGTGCCCATTCATTTAATGATAGCTCTGCCCCTTAAAAAAAAGGGGGGCTTTGAATGCCATGTAGGGTTGAGCTGCTCATGAATAAACTTTGGAGTTAATGCTGAGACTCAAAAAATATCTCATAAAATATTTATGGCTATTTGACATCTATATCGTTTGCAGACTCCACGTAACTCCTTTCTGGGCAGGGATTTCATCTGAGAAATCTGACTTGTTTCAGTTTTGTTCGTGTGCACAAGTCTGATGTTGCAACTTTTCTGGCTGGGTAACTCTCAAATGTGAAATTATTCTGTAGATGCCAATGTTTGAGTTGAAAATATTTTCTGTAGAAAGTGTGTGGTATTCCCCCAAACGGTGATGTGTCTGTGATCAACTCTTCTGGCAAACCTGTTTGCTACAGGATCTGTGAAGTGAGTGCAAAAGGGGAAGAAAGGCGGGCAAAGCCTTTCTGAGATTATTTTTTTTCATGCATCGGTAGGAATTACTTTATATAGTAGCCTAGCTTTAAATTTACTACAGTTTATTTAAATAAAGTGGTATGTAAAGTAATGATGGATATTTTAGTGAGTAGCTCTATCACAAAGTTGTTTTTGAAATGGTGAGAAGAAATTAGAAACCTTTTTTTGGAAATGAAATATAAATTACTGTAGGTGTGAAGGATAGTCACCATGCAGTCTATTTCAGTCAGGTCGGTTACCCCAGTTAGTTTCTAGTTCCAGGGAACCCAAAATAATAAAATGACATGAAACATTGTGAAAAAAGCATCTCCTCACAGATGCTATAAAGTATGACAACATGCATGTGTCAGGCAGTGCCAGAGGCAATACTTTCAGCTGCACAGTTAACAACTTCTCTGTCTTTGATGGAAAAATGGTACAGTTATTTTTTTTTTAAACACTAGTTCACATTTTTCTGGCAGTGCGCTGGAGTCAGCCCAACATTGCTTTCTGTACGGTTTCATCTGGAAAATGTATTGCATATCCACATCCTCTTCCATACTCATGCTGATATTTTTAACGTATGACTAAAGGTCGGGTATTTGCAGATGAGTTCCTAGCAGAAGCCAGGTTGTTACCCCACGTCCTGGAAAAAATCTGTGCCAAATCCTGCGGTGTGGGCACTCACCAAGATGACACTCCCCATGAGGATACACGCTCATTTTAAATGCAGACGCTGTCTGTAATGGAAGGACCAGAAATGTGGCACCTTTTCACCAGAGCTGCGTGGGGTATGGGCAGTGCTGTAGGCAGGGGGACAAGTCATCCTGTAACAGATGGGCTTGCCGAAGTCTGGGTTGGTGAAGGATGCCAACACCATACGTTCTCTTTCCTTGTGTCTTAAGGTCTTTCCCCTTGCAGTCCTGAGTCAGCTCCCCTAGCTTGGGCTCCTGCACCCCTGTGCGACCCACCTTGGGTTGGGCCATGGTTTAACATAGGGTCTCCAAGGACGGTGTTGTGTTTGAGGTAGGTTAAGTGACTGTTGTCAACTGGTAGGACAGATGATGGGGGAGCACTTGGCTTTATTCTCTACCAGAGCCTTAACTACCCTTGAGAAGTCTTTGTCTTGGTGCTCTTGTTTGATGGGAGGCAACCTGCTTACCTCCCAGGGCTGCAGTCAGACTAAATGTCATATCCATAACGCGCAACGCGCTTGAGGTCAGGTGTGCAATGTGTTGTCTAATGTCTAACTGCTGGCAGGGCCAAGGCTTTTCTCTGAGTATCTGGTAACAGACAATGATTCTAACACCCATAAAATATTGGAGCCACTCGCAAGCATACACTTCCAGGCTCTCCCTGTGGGAAGAAAAATTTGAGTTCTTTGCTGTCAGGTGTTCATATTCTTCAGTACCATAAAACTTGCCTTTACTTGCCACTGAATGCTTCCCAAAAGCTTTTAAGTCACTGAGACACATATGTTACCGCATGCTACTTGTTTCTTTTATTATTTTTTTTTTTATGAATAGGACATATTTTATTTGAATCAGTAAAATAAGTGTCTACTACAATACTAGAAATCTCCACAGCAGTTCCTGGAATAGAGAAATTAAATACGCTTCTTATAAATCTCTCTTCCTTTTGTAGATCCAAATTTTAAATTAAATAAATAAGAAAACCATAGATACACATTTAAAGATACAGTAGTTATTGGGTAGAAACATTAATCATCTCCTCTTCACCTCCATCTTCATACTGCTTAAAGCTATTAATTAACAAATACTACGATACAGCTTTCTCAACAGACAAAACTTGCTGCCCTGGACTGTTGTGTTGGGTGCTCTATGGGTCATGTTAGCTACAAGGGCAGGTACCACAAATGCTCACGGTCTTAACTACCCCAAATTCAGCAAATGGACTTTTCCCGGTGTCTGTTCATTTTCTTTATTTTTCCTTTATTTAGGGAATAAGACCAAAAAAGGGAACTGGTAATTACTATTCTCCCTACTCCTTGAGTGTACGCATTGCTGTGCAAGAGAGCAGTCCCACTGAGTTTGTTAGATTTACCTACATGCATAATAATAGCATGTGCCTACAAGGCTGAGGGTTCTGGCAGGGTTTCTATGGGCTGGGCGAGGGGGTGTAGTGTGGTTGGTGATACTTGTAAAAGGTGTTTCAGGGAAGTCTTGGCCATGTCTCCAGCTTGGTTCAATCATGGAGGACCTGATGCTGGCAGGGTCACAGTGTCCAGACTATTACACAGGGCCAACGTGTCGGGCTCTAATTGAAAGGTGAGGTGGCCGCTGTGAGAAAACTGCTCTGGGCTGTTCAGGTGTGGAGCCTTCTGCGGGCACTGGCATTGCTCTTGCGTGCTGTGGCTGGCGACACATAGTCAATGCCGGGCCACCATCGCCGCTTCTCCTGGCCTTGCCAGTAGCCGGGGCCGTTCAGCATGTGGTTAACAAGGAGCTGTGCTCTCCTTCTTTCCCAGGAGGAAGAAAGAAAAGCAGGAAAGCAAACCATCCCCCTGTCAGGCTGCTGGGCCAGAGAAGGACTTTTGCCTTTGGTAAGGAAGAGGGAGAGTCTGTGTGATTTCTTTCTGCGAGGCTGTCCTCTGTGAGTTGTTGAGCACCTCTGAAGGAGAAGCCTGTGACTGAAGCAGTGACAGGCAGCTGAGTGTGAGGGCTGACAGAAGTATCTTATGAAGGTCTACTGCCTCTCCCCTTGGCAGACTCCGGCTGTAGTAGAAAAGCCACAGTACCTTTAAAAATGAGAACTTCCATCCTACTGCATTCTCCAGCACATCCAGCCACACAGGTGTCCCCTGCTGCCCTCCTTGGAGCCACTGGGGGACATTTGCTCTGTAAAGCTACCGGGCTGCTGCAGATATTTTCCCGTCCCATGGACTTCAGTTGCTCGTGTTGTCAAGCTGCGAAGCTTTGCTCTGTGCTGCTCTTACCTGCTTGCCCCAAAGCCAGAGGACCTGGCTGCTTCAGCAGCCTCTCCCTCCCGACCAGCTGGTACCCCCGGTATTTCTGAGCTGGGGATCCCTGACTGGGGATAACTGCCTGAGCCCACAGCTCTGCAGGCTGTAATCCAAGGCTCCCGCAGCCCTGCACTGTATGACAAATTCAGAATATGCTTTTTTCTAAGTCTGGGTTGAAAATGATCTTAACACAAGCAGTGGATGAAGTCAGCAGCTGCCCCAAGTGCAGAAGTTGCCCAGGTGGTTGTAATAGAAGGGGAAGGAGCTGTAACTGCCATTATGCTGTGGATGCACCATTCAGGCTTTTGGTGGATTCACGGCTCTGGAGCCTCCCCGCCTTGGTGCTGTGGCACTGTGTATGATGGCATCTCAGTGCATGTTACTACACTGGCTGCAGGCAAGAAGGTTTCAGGTGGGTGCTTCTTTCCTCTGCCTCTGTCATAGAGTAAGATTTTATTTTTCATTTATGCTTTGGAGCACTGGCAGTTAGATTAGAGAAAATCCTCGTTACTATGAGCAACAGGAGATATGCTTCCTCCAATTTTATAAAGTTCTGTATTTAGGAAAACCAAAGTCTTTTATGATAACCAGGGGAGCACTCATATGAGGCAAGTACTGTTCATGGCTAGTATAATGTTGTCTGTAATGCTGGTGAAATCTTTTTTGTAAAACTTTTTTTTTGAAAGGAAAACCCAAGGGGCCATGACCAGCAATTTGTAAATTGAAAAAAAAAATCTTGAGAAATTTTTTTGAGCAAATTCCATTAAATCCATCTATTCATAATTCTATATGCAAATACCTTATTAGTTACCTAGTTGCACCATCTACGTATTTTCTTTCCTGCTAGTACTTTGTGTAGTTAGTGAAATATCCTGTACCACATGGGTAGGGAGTAAGTTGCTGACTACCACTTAACGTACAAACTCTTTCTATGGAAAAAAGTATCTCTTGAGGTTATCCAATTGCTCATCCGGCGGGACGCTGTGAAACACCAACTTGTCACGTAGCAAAGTTTGGTAAATGTGTGTTGGCAAACTTAGCCATTCTTTTAAATTTTTTGCATCTTTTACTCCTGTCCTAGAACATCAAAACTGAAGAAAAAAGATGTTTAGCTTATGTCATTCCACCAAGCATATCATAAGATGCGGCTTTTATCTCATGATATGAAAGGGGGAAGAGGACAAGCAGTGGCAGACAATGAGCAGACCCCTGGGATTTAATGGCACTCTGTAATCGATCTGTTGCCTTGCAGGAATACACAAACCTCCTGGCAGGCTTTTCTTGTTGCAAGTCTGAGCTGATTCAGACAGGATGTGTGAAATGGTGAATGGGCCAGCAGTAGTTTCAGCATCATTGAGTCGAGATGTAAATCTAGTGGGATACTTGGGATTTTAGTATATTGCAACAAAGAGAAGCCAGTGAGTTGCATCATGTTCACCATTTTTACCTTAGCCTTTCTCCTGCCGCTCTGAGGCAATGGCATCAAGTAATAAAAAGGTTATCGTATTCTTGAATGAGCTGTGCCGTGTTTGTTCCCTCATCGATCCTAGAGCACCTTGTCTTGGCTAAAGGACCTTCTGTCTTTCCAAGTGCTGCTGAGCCTTATCAGTCTGCTTCAAAGGCACTGTTTGTCGCCCCCAGGTACTCTGACTTCTTCTTGTGCTTCATCCACATCTTCCTCAGGAGGCTGGGCGTCCCACACAGGTTGCCTCCTGTCAGCGGTAGGGAAGCTTCTGCTCCCAGTGGCAGGTTCAGGTCATACTCTGCTGTCTTTCTCCAGTGCTGCCTGTGGCTAGCAAATAGAGCACAGATGCACAAAGCATTCAGCCCCACAGCCACTGAATACCAAGGGGTGCCTGGTTGTAAAGGTATGTCTGAGCCCATCCCAACCCTGGGACTGGCAAGTCTGGGATGAGCAGGGGCTGTGCAGGGCAGTGGGCTTGGATATGTGGCTGCCCCGGCTCCGCTCAGTGCCCCTTATTCCCTCATTATCAGAGGGAACACTCACACAAGGGGATGGGCTATATACAAGCGGGACCACTATTAAATGCATCGCTGCATCCTAAATGCAGTGTTTGCTACCAGACAAAGAAGCTGGCAGGTGGCCCAGGGACAAAGCTGGGCCCTTCCACCAAAGCCCTGGGGACCACACAGCAGTGCCCAGGCAGGGTGAGCTCCGCCTGGCCAAGGGGGCTGAGCTGGCTTATTCTGGATGAGGGGGATTTTTGTCTCTGTGCATGGAGTGTGAGGACACTGTGATGATGAATTTGTTGCTGTCCCTCAGTTGGCAATGGTGACATCTCAAATATCACCCAGATTCGTGTCTGGGAACTGCCTACTGATGAGTGCACTTGTACTATGGTCAAGCTGTTCCTTAATTACACTTAAAGACAATAAAGCATTTTTTAGAACAAAAAAAATATTACATTTTCTAAGCTGTCCTAGGGCAAATATTATAGACTTAGGGGGAAATGATTTAAATTTTGATTTTAGATGCTTTTTTCCCTAGTGATAAAGCAGAGTGGTAACTGGCACCAGGGCAGCCATATAAATGGCCATGGCTGAAAATATAATCAGCAAGTCCTTTAGATAATCTCTCCTTGCCTTTGGGAAGCAAGTTGCATGGCTTTACTGTAAATCACTGAGGTTTTACAGCTCCGATTCAGAGGAGATCTGCGGCTGAATGCTTCTTTGTGTTTCTGGTGAGAGTGTGACCTGTGGCGGATGTGCCCTGTCCCCTTCCCTGCTCGGCAGCACCCCATGCAGCCCCCCAGGCTTGGCTGGGGGGGTGGGAAGGGACTTACTTTTCCATAGAAGTGCTGTCACTTGTCAGCGAGTCTGTGACAGTCACCGCTTTCACCGTGATATGGGCAACTGGTGATGGTGGAACCTGTGGGAGCAAAAAGCGTGTCATTAGAAAATGCTACTGATGAGTAGGGACCACAGGTTCATCTGAGGAAAGAGGCCAGTTTAGGAAAATCGATAAATACTGTAAATCTCTTAACAAGAGAAAGCGGGTTAAGGATTTGACTGCCCGACTCTTACCCACACAAATGCTGATTGCTCACATGAACAGTCTCCTGAGCTCAGCACAGGGCTCGTATGAGCAAGATTTACACCTCCCGTCAAAGGAGGGAGGTTTGCAGAACTTTTTATTCCCCAGTGTTTATGCCTAGCTCACCTAGGAGGTGAGGCACAGTGCTGACCGAGCAGCCTGCCTCTCGCAGCTCTTCACAGGCCACCTCTGCAGCTGGCTGGCAAGCAACCGTCCCAGCCATTGACATGTTCAGAAACATTTCCCTGTTCTGCTGGGTGCTGCTCTGCAGTGAGGGGGGGCTGGCTCATGCTCCAGTTCTGCCCTGGACCCACAGCTGCCTAACCATTGACTTCCTCCTGGCTTTATTTGATTGTAAATTGCTCACCAGAACTGAGACACTTTTTCCCATAAACAGGCCACTGAGACTGGCATATCCTCCAAGATGGTAAGCTAAAGTGTGGGTTGCCCAGAAATAGAAAAAACGTCAAAAATTGTGATGTGCTTTTGTCATTTCAGGCAACAAACACACTTATTGATTTAACTGGCAATACTGAAAAATTTCTTCATATTATTGTCACTACTATAACTGGTCTTAATCTGTCTAGGGCTATTTCCTGTGGGATTAATCTGAGACTGGGTACATTTAAGTGTGTTCTGCCAGTATCCCAAGACTTAAAGATGTTTGAAATTACTTTTGCAAGCATTCTTTGAAATTTAACTGGGTTAATTATTGGTAGGTGCAATTAGTTTAATTGTGCTGAATACCATTAATTTTTACCACCCTTCAATATTGTACAGTCATTTTTCTCAAGTGTAGCCCAGCTACCAGCCAGCAAGTACATTGCAGCCATTCAAAAGAGCATCTGAAGCCATAAAGTTTCTATAGCATGGTCTGATGTTGGTCAGAAACTTTTCAAAGGACTATTTTGTTTTAAAAGTCTGGTTTTCATAAAATGTAGAGACTGAAAATCGGGGTTTTTTTGTAAGAAAAAGAAGAGAGGGAAAACATTTTAGTAAAGCTGAGTCATTTTTAACAAAAAAAAATTTGTCTGTCCATTATAGAATAAATTTTTGGGATCCATATGATGATTTTCCCATCAAGTCTTGATTGACATTTTTGATCTGATTATTATGTCAGGTTGGCATTCTGGAGAATATGAATTATTTCATGCTTGTTCACTTTGGAAAATATTTTTTTCCCAGTTTGTGAAATTCCCTGAGAAACAAGAGGCTAATTTCTCCCAGTTCTTGCAGATGGCTGAGCATCCAGAATGGGAGCCTGCCTGTTTCCATCCCACAACCATTCCTGGTTCCCTGAGGGGCAGCTGTCCCATGCCAGTCTCTGCTCTTAGCTGGGGATTCTCTGGTGTAAATCATGTCTCAAAGCCTTAACAAAGGCTGTTAAGTCTGCACGTACCGCAACGGACTGACATGCTGTTAATGTGGGACATGCTGACAGGTACTGGGTTTTAGGATGCATCAGACAGTAGTTGCTGGTCTTGCTGTATTTACTTACCAAAGATTTTCCATCCAACAGGTGATTACAGGGCTTGGATGACTCTTGTTCAGTAATTCCCACTGCAAAGCATAAGAAACATGGCATTATTGGTAATCATCCCATTGGCACAGCTTGTATTAAAAGCCTCCTTTCATGCAGTTAAACCCAGATATGAACAGAACCCAGATTCAGGTGATAGTCCCACTAGATTTGATTATAGCCAAAAGTGCAGAAGTTTCTTTATTGATCATCTACTGTGATGTCAAAATAAGTGATTTTGGAATTACTTAAGTCATTCTGGAAAGTCACCCAGCTGCTAGCTCCTAGACTTTTCAAATGAGATGATGAACTGTCCTCAGCAGGCCAAGCTAAGGCTCCTTCCCCCTCTGTGAACACTCATGTGTATGTATATACAAAGAATGGTCCCATCTGCTGCTTCTCAGCAGAGGTTGGGTAATGCAGGTTTTGTGCATCTTGGAGTCCCCACTGCCAGGTTTCTCCTGCCTAGGAGATCATTCTCCTTTCTGGATTGCCCTCAGGAGTTATTCTTGCCTGGGCAGAGATGTGTGCTACATCCATGCCGTCACAGGAAGGGATTTCAACCTTTCTGACTGCTTATGGCTGAGTGGTACCTCTCTCTGCTGTCCTCAAATCTGAAGATTACATTTTAGCTCCAAGTGAGCGCTCAGCCAATAACTTATCCATAGATAAATGCTCACTGACATTCTGCCAGTGGTGCTGAGGAAATAAATGATTGAGGGATGCCAGATTTTTTTCATGGAGCCAAATCCTCTCATTTGGCTTGGGAATGTGGAAATCTCTCTTTTTTTAACAAAAAATCTTTCTGTTTCTGGCTGTTTTCAATTGTTTGCTGTTTTTAAAAAGGATATTCAGGTAAGTGAAGAGCAAGGATCTACAGAAACACCAAGATTCACCAAGACAGAGGATAGAATATGATTCACAACTGCTGTGACCAATGCAATTTAAATAATGAAGCAAACATCAGAAATAGCCAAGGTGCTGCTTATAGTGCTGTCTCCAGCATGAGTTAGCAATCAGAACTGTCTTCTCCTTCTGGGGGCAATATCTGACCATGATAAATGCCTTAACCAGCCTCTCTCTTCCTGCTCCCTGCCCCCCCGCCAGTAATTCCATTAGGTATGTAACTGTATCACTCATGTGAAAGTTTAATTCAATTACCTCTTCTCATCTTGCTTATTAGGTACTAACAGTATTCAGCAAGTGGCTCCAGGCAGCAGTGCTTCAGCTAACGTCCATATTTTTTTGTTTGTTTGTTTTGTTTGCTCTTATACTGTCTGACTCTCCCTTTCGCCCTGTCTCTCTTCTTATTAGATACAGAAAATATTCTTTCTGACAAACTTTTAGCAAATTATCTAAGCAAAAGTAAGTCCTCATGGCTTCAGGTTCATAAGTGCTCCTCAGGACAGTTGTGAGTGGGTACAGTGTGAATTCCACTTCCAGAAGGTGCTATGGATGCCCAAGCCTGGGATAAAGGTTGCTCCACGCCTGTTATTCTGACTTGCCCTATGTTTCCAAGATGAGTGCTTGTACGAAAACTTGGTACAAAACTGAGTACTTCCTTCTGGGAGAATAAGTCCAACTGTTTCTTAATCTATCCATCCTGTGAAGCAAAGTACAGCTCTGAGTGCACTCAGGAGTTGCTGGTTGTGGCCTCCCTCTACACTTAATTGCCTTCCCACATGTGGAATGGGCTGTCTTTATGCTCTGATACAGCAATAAATGTGCTGATGGTTTCATCTGTGCCCTTGTTTACACATTTTTCACCTACTCTGGAAATTGAACTGTTCACTCTATCACCCAGTTTCCAAGTTGTGCTTTACCAGATCTGAAGTCTCTTTAATATTCAACAGTACTTATCTGTGGAGCAAGCGTGGAAAACTCCACAGACTATTTTCCAGTAAGAAAGTTGAAGGATGTTTTTAAGGGTTAAATTTATGTGGAGGCCACATTTGTACAGAGATTAACGAAAATAGATGGATCCATATCCATATATATATATATATCTCATATATAATGAAAATATATATACATATATATAGCTCACTTCACATTACATTGTGCTGGCTCTCCAGCTGTTGAGAAACAGCTGTAAGAAACCTTTCTGGACTCTCTCATGGCACCCTGTTCTCTGTGTAGGTATTAGTACAGTGAAACCGGGTACCACAGCACATCATAAGAAAAAGCTATTTTTCTTTTCATAAAGATATTTGCAAGCACTTCTATTTTCTTCCCCTTAAAATGCTAAATCTGTAAAGTCAGACACTCAAAAATTATGAAACGCCAGAATTGGATCAAAGTTATCTCATCCCCTCCAAGGATCTAGACACTGAGATTCAGTCTCTAATTTGAGACCAGAAGCCATTTTTCCAGACTTTCTGCTTCACCCATACAGACAGTGTTGACTCAGAAAGCAGTAGTTCATCCTTGGCTTTTATTTCTCAGTGCACAGTCCTACACTTACTTTCCCCACCAGTGAATCCTCTGAGGACAGAACTATTAATATTTTCATGGTTTTTTGTGTGTTGCTGATCACTGTAGTCATCATCTGCACAAATTTTTACAAAAACAGCTGCATCACCTTCTAGAGGACAAGGAGTTACGCCAGGAAAACAGAGGTAGGTACTGAGACTAAAAGTTCCTGGGTTTTCTGGAGGCTTGAGCAGGACACAGCACTGTTTATAGTCAAAACACAGTTTTTAGTGCAGCAGCAACTGAGTGCTCCCAGGTGTCACAGTCAGAGGTGTGAAGCAGGCACCCAGAAAAGGGGGATACATTGGCCGTGTGAGGTGCCGAGCATCACTGAGCAGTCTGGTGGCAGTGATGGACAGATGCGAGGGACCTATTGCAGGAGATGCCCTGCTGCAATCTCTGAGCAGCTTCTGTGCTGGGGGGAACAGGGATCTGACAAACAGCCTCACCATGCTGCACAAGCTTGGGCAGCCCTGCAGTAGCTCTCTTGTCTTGTCCAGATGCTCCCGGTGAGTTTGTCTTGTCCTGCTCTCCTCGACCCCTCCTTGCACTCCTCAGTCAGTCCTTTTCATCTCTCTTTTGTTCTAATTCAAACTGAGTTCCTCCATCTTTCCCATTCAGCATCCCAGTTTCTTTGCCCACTTGCTTCCCTTTCTCCTACCACGAGAATTGTTTCCCTCTTTTCTGCTCTTCTTTTGGGGTTCCTATACCTTTTCTCCTGTTTGCACCTGTCATCCTTCACCTCTTGCTTCCCCTAACAGCAGAGACAAGCAGTCCCTCCTTTCTGCCCTGCTGGCTCTCTGCCACTCTTCACCCCACAGCCGGTCCCAGCCATTCCTCCTCCTCTCACCACTGCAGCCCTGTAGCCCCAGTTCTTTGTTCAGCCACACCTTGACTCTCGTCCTGGTTTGAGATCTTTCCATACAGTCCCAAGCTGAGTTTCTTCCTTCCCAGTTTCCCAGGTCCTGCTCTTGCCTGGTCCGTGCTCCTAATGGGATGGCTGATGTGCAGTGTGGCTGCAGACTGGTGGTGTGAAGAACACGCACCTGCATGGTAGTGTCTGCTTTACAGATTTAGCACCTTTTAACAGTTAGTTGTTCATGTCTCTACAAATCACGTGCCACATGGGATTTTTTCAAAGGCTTATGATGTTGACTGCATCTGGGTGGCTTTCAAGGGAAAGCAAAAGATGCATTTCTGATTAAAAGGCCACCCCTTGCCAAACTGCATGGCCCAGCTCCAGCTTCGACCTTCCAAACATAACACACCAGTGCTGAAGGAGCTGAATGACCAGTCTATTTATGTTTACTCATTTCCTTGGTTTTGCATTGGCAAACTCTGTTTTTCCTTCACGGGCTCTCACAAATATGCTGAACAATTTTTGGTTGAAAAAACAAAATCAGGTCTGTGGCTGACATCCAGAATCTAAAATTTCATCCCAAATAATTATGTTCTGGTAAGTTCTAAGCAACTGAACAGGGATCTTATATAATAAGATGACTCAGGCAAACTCAGTCATTTGCAATCTATCATCTTTAAAATATTGTCAGCCTTCAGAAGGGGAGCGTTTACGACTGAATAAAGCGAGTTTATGACTGTGAATAAAGCGAGAGCTCTGCAATGCTGTGGTAATTATCTCATTAATTCCACCAGACATTTTAAGCATGGAAGTATCCTTCAGGAACATAACAAAGTGCAAACAGGAAGACTGCAATATCTAAAAATGCTCTGAAGCCACAAAGGAATAAAGCTGCTGCTGTGGACTTACCATGCTGGGCAGCACCCTTGGCAGGGCAGGGTCCCCGCTGCCGGCTCTGCAGGCAGCCCAAGCCCTGCACCTCGTCTTCCCTGTACAGCACCTGGAGTAGGTCATCCTGGTGGGGCTGCAGCTTCTCTGTCCGGTGGGGCCGATGATCAGCTATGGCTACCACCTACAGGGAAGAGGCAAATCCATCCTGTTACACCCAGCCTTGGAGATTGGGTGGTCTGTCAAGGTCACGGGGGAGCAGCATGGTACTTGGGCTTCCCACTGCTTTACTTTACAAAATCCAAAGGGGATTTTGTTGGGTGGGGATTGTGGGATTTGTGGGGTTTGCTTTATTTGGCTCCTGCCTCCATGCATGAGATGTATAAAAGTATGGAAAAATAATGTGGCGTCCCTCCAGCACCTTTCTGTATTCTCCTTGGGAGACTGAAATGTGGTGCTTTTCAGGATCTACTGAATAGGCTATGCCTTTGAGACACCTCAAATTTGATTTCTTATTGTGTCGTATCTCGGGCAATCAGTTAAATTTACACAATGTGAATTACAAATGTTATTTCTTCATGGCTTCACCTGTCTTTTGGACTTAATTACATTTTATACCTGGTAAATGACTACAGAGGATACAGAGTGGTGAATAATTGTGCTCCTGGAGATTAGTTTTCACAAAGATTAGCTTGCACAACCAAAACTCACCGAGAGCTGCATCTTTGAACATTAGACTCCCTGTATCTCAGAGCCCCTGAAAATGAGTGTGAACAAAACCAAGTTCTTTTCTACATTGATCATGACTAAGCCACAGCACTCACTGCACTGCCACAGGCAGCTGGGGAGGCCAGAGCTAATGTGAGTTTAAAAAACACAGGGATAAGTTCCAAGCAGGTGGATCCATCAGGACTCTTATCCAGGATGATCCAGAAACAGTTTTCTCAAGAAGATTAAAGTCCTGACAGTAGGGAAAGCGTGTTTCATTCTTTGGTTTTTTATTCTTTCCTGAAGACTTGCTACTGTCGTACAGAGAACCTCCTTGACAGGGCAAAGATCCAAACCAGCAAGGAAACAAGACATGTAGCAACTATTTAGACTGTTTCCTATTAGACTTACTTATGTTGATCTTATACTGGAAGACCAGAAGAAAAGCTGTTATTTGCATCTAACTGATGACTGATAGTTGCCATCTGCATGTTTTATGTATAAATACAGTTATTTTGTCTCAATACTGAGACCAACAACTGACCAGCATGCTATTGGCATAGAAAAATCCTTAATTCCATCTATGGCTCTGCTTTCTAACATATGCTCAAGATAAAACAAGACTGCATTCAAACATGTCCCCTCATACAAGATTGTCCATTTTGTTTTAAGTAAGTTTTAATTGAGTTTGCCGTTAAGCTGCGATATTCTGTGTACGTGAATTTTTACACAGATATAAAAACACATGCAAACGAATGTTTTCCAAAGCAGGGAAAAAGAAAAAACCCGACCTGACCACTTCTTACTTTTTTGACTCCATGTACTCTCATGAGTCTAGAGAAGGCTACATGACCCAGATTCTATTGACCAGCAGGACAAGGAGCACAAACTGCCCAACAGCAGGCAAAAATACTGCTGGAAAGGGCTGGTGAGGCAACCAAAGCCTAATCCAAAACCTAAGAGGGGTTTTCTCTTAGTTCTGTGGATTTTGGCACAGAGCCTATCACAGTCCCTGCTCTGTAAGCTACTTAAGGATGTGCCCAGTGTTAAGTTAAAGTCAAAGGGACTACCTGTGTCCTTGAAGACAAGCATGTGCTAAAGGAGGCTGCAGCTGGGGCCTGGCTCTACTGACCACGAATCTGGAGCTGCCAGACAGCTGAGTCTCAGCATCATGCTGGTGATTCAGAAACGAGGGTGATGCTGGTGGTGAGAGGCCTCCTGTGGCTGCTTAGGCAGTTGGCATTGGCTCTCACCCGGTTGCCCCTGGCCCAGTTCCAGGACCTCCCCATCCCTCTGCACCGTCCTTACAGGCTGCAGGCTCCTGTGTCCACATGTGCCCTGACCACCCGAACCTTGCAAGCTGCTTACCAGAGGCATTACCCACCATCACTGCAGTGGCATTGGTGGAGACACCTGTCTTCATTACAAACACAATGAGGCTGTGGCTGGCAGAGGTCTCTCATGACAGACCTTGGAGTCTGCCTAGCATCAACTGAGCTCTTCCAGCTTTCAAGGAATGCCACAAAGCTCAGCTTTTCCCACCAGCTCTGGAAATATGCTCAATGCTCTTGCTCACACTCAGTCTTCTTTGGTGTGTGACAGAAAATGTTGTCAGCTCTCAGCTACGGAGACACCTGAGTTCACTTCTTCTGCGTGGTGATGGAAAGAGCATTTTTGGTAAGTAAGATGCTGGCTGCAGTTGTCTCTAATCCTGAAAGTGGCTTATTTGATCAGTGTAAACCACCACGGACTTGAAACTTAACAACCTGTCTACGTGTGGCAAAGGATGAAATTTAGTTTGGGGAAAGGAAGCAGGATTTTTAACTCCATTAATAGCAGGAATTATTTAGGCACGTTGTCTGTGTTTTTGAGATTCCTTGTAACATGTTGTATCAGTAATGCCAAAACACCTGCAAGCAGCAACATCTGTATAAACAAGTTACAGTGCCATTTTCCATTACAGCTGGAGACAATAGCACAGTCCTCATAGCACATCTTCAGTGAACATCTTTGTTTGCAACATTTGGCTGTAGCACACTTTTGGAGTTCCTTATCTCTTAATTCAAGATTTCACTGTGACTTTGGCTACCTCACCCATTACTGTAATATGTAAAGACTTATCTAGGTCAGGAAACTAAACCTGCTGTGGTGCAGTTTTGATGTAAACTGGAGCTGACATTTCTCTAGGGTACCTAGGGTAAGGCAGAAGGATCAGCTGGAAGTCACTTTTCTTTTCTAGACATACCAGGAAATTTAAATGTGTGTGAATGGCAGAGTCAGCCAAACTGTGCAGAATTAGTAAACTGCTCTCTAAAAAACTGTTTTAAGAACTTGTAAGTCCCTTGACCGGCTCAGACTGTTTGCAGGATGCCGACTGAATTCAGAGCTCAGCAGTCTCTTTTTTTGTGGACTTTGCTGTGCACGTGAGAGAAGAGGTCTGGCAGCCCCATGGCTGGAATTAGCTATGTGAAGCAGGGGGCACAGAGGACACAGGAGGGTTGCAGAGCAGCACAGAGGCTGTTCTAACAACCCTGCTCCTGGACCCCAAAATCCCACCACCGAACCAACAGCCAACCAGGAACGGTAACAGTTAAACGCCTGGCTTTGGATAAAACTTTGAAGCTTGAATACTTTAAGTATTTTTGCCACAAAAAAAAAAAAAAAAAAAAAAAAAAGGTCTGGCAGATGTCCATGTTGCTTGCTATTTTTTCCCTTGCTGAGTATTAAAGTTGTGCATCCACTGCAACCACCAGAGCAGAAGATGTCATGTTAGCTGAGGCATTTCTACAGCATTGACTGCAGGTGCAGAGGCAAAAGTGAAAAATAAATAATCATTCTGCTACTTTTCTGTGGGTCTAGAAATTGGCAATCACAACTTCCTCGCAGGCACATACGTTCCAGTACATGCAATTTATTGGAATGCTTGCACATGAGCTGTAAGAAGCTGCATCATACTGAAGAACGGGAATGCACAAGTCAGAAGAGTTGACTGCCAATTGCTTTGGTTTGAGAGCCTTGCTTGTTTTCTTAGCTGGAGCTGCAGACCACTCCTCAGCTGCTCCCACAGCTCATATGATGCTGCCTGCACCATGACTAAGGGTCAGTCAAAGGACATCTTTAACTGGGGTCAGGAAAGCCCCATAGGAAAAAAAAATAATCTAAAAATACAGCAACAGAACAGGGATTTTCGTATCGTATTTTCTTAAATTTTTATGAGCATAGTGCTACTACAGCAGTTGATCCAATCCAAATTAAATATTAGAGGCTTCTATTTAGCAGAAACTATGTATCTGCTGAGATTTGGAACATGATAACAGACATACTGTTGCCCTAGATTTTGATTAAAGCTAGCTGAAAATTTTCCAGCTGCATAGTTTGATGAGAAAATTCTGGTTAAAAATCTGGGCATTTTGTCAGAAAAGTATCTATTTTGTCAAAAAATTTGAGAAGTTATCTAAGCATTCTGTTTTATTAAATCAGAATAGTTCACTTTTGGTTTGGACTTTCCGGCTATTTTTATATTACATGTAAAGCAAAATATACCAAAGGCATAACAAATAAAAAAGGGGTATCTCAAAATAGCTTATTTGGAGTAACACTCCAGCACTCTAACTTCTGGCCTCATTTGGAATGAGGCATCATTTTGAAACCTCAGCCTGAGTTACAGGACAAAGATAGTCACAATTTGAGAAAATACACATATACACAGTTTCTACCCAGACATGACAGGTGTGTTATTGACCCTTCTTGGGGGATCACTTCAGGCATCCTGTGAAGTACTGGGATCCTGTGATCTGCTGTAATAACCAAGAGAGGTGATAGTAGTGAGTTTTTTTCCAGTGCATGGGTAAGTGCGGTAGGCAGAGGGGCCCTGCGGTGCTGTGGGGAGATCAGGAAATTAGGAATACAAAGAAGAGGCTATTTACAAATGAGGACTGGTCTGGGAAGTGGGACAGGGCATGGAAAAGGAAAGTCCATGGAGCAAAATATTTCAACAAGGTGCTAGAGAAAAGACAGGTCTGTAGTGAGAAGAAATATGTTGGCAGGAGAGTCTCAAAGCTTGTAAGAAGTGCTTTGATATGCACAAGAGAAAGAGGCCATCGTTCCTGCAAGTCGAAATGGCAATAAAAGGATCACGGAATGGGATATGAATGGGCCAAGTGGATTTAAGGAGGGAAAACTGGCTGTGAAGACAAGAAGCCTCACATCTGTGTGTCAAAGTGTCCGAACTCGGAAAACATTTTCTCAGAGCATGAAAAACCTTCAGTTATTTGAATGTGTATGGGGTACCACACCTGCAGGGAGTGGGTAAAGCTCCACCTGTGCCCTCTGTGCAGTGCACCAGTGGTGAATCGAGGCCAGGCAGGTACTGCTGGGATCGAGGGACAAGCATCCTCCTGTGGCTCTCTCAGAGCCATCTGTTTGAGTGGAGGTTACAGTCCACTGCTTGGTGTTCTTCTCCCAAATTCCCCTGGGGAGTGGGATACTGACTGCTTGATTAATGCATGTAGGTATTGATATGATTTGTTTACTTTTCATTCCTGCCTGTCCCTCTGGCACTGTTATTAAGGCTTGATGGGTAAGAATTATGTCTGCGATTCCCTCAGATGGCCCATGTTCATTTTGACTGGCTCTGCACAGCAAGACTGTGTAAGTTTCAAAGCACTTCTGTAAATAGACTGTAGCTTTACAGAAACTCCCCTTTCTGTTTCCTGCCCCACTCCCTGCATCAGACACCGATGAGCTTCTTTTCCCTGAAAGTTCTGCTTCCCATTTATCCACAGCATTTTTAAGAATAAGTGTAGCCAACTAGATTAAAAAAAAAAAGAGAGAGAGAGAGATAAAGGGAGATTTTTCTTACACTCTTTGTCAGGATGTGCTGCGTATTTTTGGCTCGTCTTCGGGCTGGACTACATGCTGTGAAAAGAAGGACAGGAACACGGTCAGGGTGCAGTGGAGATGGACAAGATGAGGTTACATATGCTTCTAAAATTCCTGTGAGATTGCATAGGGGCCCTGTGGGGACATGGGGAAGAAGAAAGGGTTTAAGGAGGATTCCAGCTGAAACAACCCAAAAGAAAAAGAAATCCTTTTTAATGTCATCTCAGAGACCATGCTCTAGCTATACAATACAGACATCTGTGGGCACAGGGAAACAGCTGTCCCCAAGTTTGTGCACCTCTCCCATAGGCTTCCAGGAGGAATCATCCTTCTCCTTCCTTAGTTTTGACCTGACCTCTCAACTGCCCGTGTTTTAGAAGGAAAAGAGCTTCTCTTTCCATCCAGTCACCTTCAAACACGAGTAGTGTATACATTAACTTTGGAGATGCCTATCATTTTATTTACGCAGGGACTTCTTCAATACATTCAAACTCCTTTGTGGCATCATTTCACTCTTACTGCATGACGTCCAAACATTTGTACTAAACCTAGTCTTTCCTTTTCAATCCTCAAAATGATCCATTTGGTTCTTTAACTTGGGGCATTTTGCTTAAAGCCTATTTCTCAGTTGTTCCTTAGACCCACGAAGACACCAAAATCGCAGGCAAAACAGAATCACCAGTCACACAAGATGCCAGGACCATAAGCCAGGCTTTCCACTGGACTGAAAGGATTGTTTTTAGGTGAGGGTTGTTTTTGAAAAAGTGAAGATCATTTAAGTTGGACTTGAAAGTGCCCTGGAAGACTCTGATACACCCAGCCCTCCCTCTCATCATATTTTACTCCTTGCTCTTTAAAATTATTACCCTTCTCTGTGTTCAGGCCACAAGAGCTACAGGATTTAGCAGCCAGTGACAGAAACAGGCCTGCAAAAACCTGCCAAATTTGGAGAATGAACTCCAATTCTAAAGGCTGACCCTGAGGGCAAGGCACATGAATAGGGGTTTCCTATTCAGGCTCCATGTATAATCCAAAGGTTCTGAAGAGCCAGGAAGGTTTGTTATGGGATGATGGGTGATTTTTACTCTCCAGGTGAGCTTTCCTTTACCTTTCTGGCATACATTCAACACCAGGAGTTGCAGTGCTTATTGCTGCTATGTATGAATGTTTGCAAAGTGTTTTGAAGCTGTGGAAACAGCTGGAGGTCATCCAAGGCTGCTCATTACTGCAGCCAAACTCCTCTTCTCTGATGGCAGGAATAATGAGTGACTGGGCTTTCCAGGGCTCTGGTACAAGCAGAGCTGGCAGTGGGACCCAAGTCACTCTTCCTAGACAGCTTGTGTTTGTCTAAAAGGCACCCCTTGATACCCCAGTGAGGATGTAAGTCCTGAGCATTAGTACTTACTAATTCCAAAAGGAAGTTTTGGCCTATGCTGTGCCCATAGTGACAGGAGGTCACCAGTCTTGTCCAGGGCCCCTGCCAGCGACCCGCTGCAGCACAGGGTACTTCCACACTGAACTCGTCACAAGTAAGTTATCCGCCTGAATAGAGCTTGAGAGCGTGCTAAGCTGTCAGTTTGATTACAGTCTGTTCTGCATGGCGTGATATCCTCTGGGATCCCTACTGCCTTCTCCTGCAGGTCATCTTTTATATTTTAAACCACAGTGAGTGTGGGATGAAAACCAGACAAACATAATGAAGGTGGGTTTTTTCCTAGGAATGTGTTGTAAGTTGCTTTTGAAGTTGCTGCAATCATCTTTTCTTCTGCAGTTTCTTTGTGTGAGGACTAAACTAATTGCTCACAAACAAAACACCCAAGCGCAGAAAAGTTTAGTGATGTAAGGAATTATCTTCTTGTCTGTATGGTATTTTAAGTATTTTACTGGACAGTGTGAGGAGCACAGTTTATACAGATTTCTACCAGAAGCAAGTACTGTTGTGCTCTTATTGGTACCCAGGCTGGTGCATAAGGAACAACACATAAATGTGCCTAACTAATACATTTGCATATTTTCAGAGTGTATACGATCCACTGTCCAACTCATTGCCAGAGCAAGTGGCAAATGGCTTACAGGGGCTGAAGAAAGGCAAGGCGTGAAAGGAAAGTCACAGCACCAGCAAACATGCAATTACTTGAATAGCCATTGAAAGAAGAGTGAATCATGGAGGAAGCCAGAAGTGACCCACTTGCACTGGAATACAATGGCAGCAATGCAAACAGTGGGGCTGCAGGGCTCTTCCTGCAAACATGATTTTCTGCAGGGAGTGGGAGCAGGAATGAAAGAATGAATGCTTGCAGATGATGCTTCTGGATTTGCCTGCGAAAGGATGTTTGTATGTACAGCCCAGCTTTTGGGCAACAAAACCAATTACAGTGATGGTTCACTTTGTCATTTCCACTTACGTTCTGAAATTAAGCAGCTGAGAGCTCATGCTCGCAGCTTGCAAGTAAAGATCTGATCTGGCCCCACAATTTGTTTTCCCTGCTTTTACCTGCTTTCTTGTTGCTGAAATAGGCAGCCATTGAGCTTAAACTAATTTGTTCAATCAAATGCAGACTGGGCTTTGTCCGGTTCTTACTCTTCATTACAAGCAATTAATGTTAATCATGCATTCATTTCCAGGGCATGGCTTTGGAAATGTTCCACTTACTGAGCCAGCAGACTTAAATTCAACATTCATGCAGTTCACCCACTTCATCTGAGCTGCTAACTGCTTGCACAACTTCATTTTCTTTTCTGTTACACAGAATAGCCACACAGTTGCAAGCTGTCACTTTAGCAATTACCTCATAGGTATATCAACACCGATTCCAGATCTCCCAGTTTTGCCAGTGCAAAGATTTTACACAGCCACAATGTCGAAGCACCTGCACGGATTAGCTCCAGAAACAAGCAGCGAGCACTGGACTGCGAGCAGAGCACTGCACAACACGGCAGAACAGATGAGCTGCTCTCTTCAAAGATTTCCCTGACGCTAAACACGCCATCCCCTTAAAAGACAACACCGTAGCAGTTTTTACAGTTTTATGTACTCACATTTGGATGAAATCACAGTGGTGAAAACTTCTAAATTTTCGTCGCTGCAGCTGTAAATCTGGTGCATTTTCCACCTCTCCCTACTGACTGCCTTTCAGCTTCATGCAACCGCTCTGAACTTCTGGTAAATAGGTTTCACTAATCCAATCTGGCTCTGTGATCATTGTCCAGATCTACAAAGGACAGACTGATGCTGTGATCTCATCTCATTCCATATTCTTCATTGCAACATTTTCTGCCCCCATCTGCCTTTCTATGAATACTATTAATGCAAAGATTTAATTTAACTCAGAAGCATTTTATTTTACATCTCCTTTTCCCAGTTTGGAGAATCCTCTGCAATAAATGGCTAATAATTAAAGCCTGTTCTGTGCAGCCAATGTATAGGCAAATAAACATTTACACAAGTACTGCAAGAATTTTTAAAATAAGTTGACTTCATACTTTGTATACTTTAACACGTTCATTGTAAAAACTTGTTCCTCCCATATAATGAGGAGCTGATTCTAGGTGTATTAAGAAAAGCATTTGGTGCTTTACCTTTTAAGTTCATAAACTAGTATTTGAATCCTGGGCACTGCAGTGTGAGATTTCAAATGCAGATGACTAAAGAAGGGCACGTCAGGCAGACGTACATTGGTCTGTATGTCCCCTGCCCTTCAGTGGTTGCAGAGGGAGGGCAGGTGGCTCAGTCATCGATGGATTCCTATGTGACTCGATGGTTCTTGGGCCTAACTCTGTATTTATGCGCTTCAATAAAGGGTCTTCTTGCCAAAGCTTGTCATTCCTTCACGCTCCCATCAGAAATTGTTCCTTTCCACATCCATGAAAATCAGCCCCCTCAACTTCTGGTGACTTACCACTGCCAGGGACACCTAAGATACAAAATTTTGGCTTGCAGGCTCCAGCGACTGATGTAGCAGAAACACTTTCAAGTGTGAATAATGATATTAAATTGTATCAATGTAATGAATAGCCTTCATTACTAGCACGTGTGTGTCATTGACGCAAAAACTAGTGCTGTCTTCTCCTATAGATGTCTGCCACCAACCGTCCCAGATGGAAAGTGCCAGCAAACACAGGCTGCCACTCTCATATTCATGTAACATTTCTTATTTGAAATAATAAATATTGGTTAAATACACAACCTGAGCCTGGAAGCATTTTGGTTGAGCAGAAAGTGTCAACTGTTTCAAGAAAGAAATGAGTGAAGAGTAGCTGGTATCACTTGTCACCTCCCAGGGCAGCCTCCTGCTGTCCAGGGGCACCAAAGCCATTGCGGGGCTGGGTGCATTGTCCCAGGAAACTGTGTCGTGTTGGAAACGGGTGGTGGGATGGCAATATAATCAAGCAAAAGTTCAATTAGTTTTTGATTTATTGCGCCACATGTTCTGCTTGTATGACTGATGTCATTAACATCAGGCTCGGCTGGCGTGTTCATCTGTCCCTGCCCGGCTCCCTCTGAAGGCACACACAGTCAACAGATGGGGAGCTGCGCGGGCGCGAATGCAATTGTTTATCCCCCTATTGTTGCTGTGTCAAGCAATCAAACCAAATCCATTACCCACCAAGAAAAAGATAGCGCACCGTCCATTCAGCAGTGAATGGAGCAGAGGCGGTTATGCAGGGAGGCTTTAAAGCTTTCAAAAGGATAAAAAAAAAAATAATGAAGAGCAACACTGAATAGTTGACAAAAAAAAAAAAGCTATAACAAATCTAACCCACCCTTTATTTCACCTTTGGATATTCAAAGTCCTGTGAGAAGAGGCACTTTTGGATCTGAGTCACTGATTTCTTAATTACAGGTATGACCTAAGGAAACTTCTAAATCATAGCTGGGGTTTAACATTAGAACAATTATTTGATGTTTCATCATGTCAAGGATGTGGAAACTGAAGTGAGACTCGAGAGCTGGTTACCGGCGGGCATTCACTGTGTTATAGGCTAGGTTTTGAGCAGGTAGGCTTTGAACATCATCTTTACAAGGCACATGATGCTCTGGGGATGAGTCACTCTGTGCAGAGAGGTGATAAAAGGCTCTCACATCACTTCCACACAGAAAAATAGGGCTCAGGAGGGCAAGTATAATATGCCTCATCTGTGATCCTCATCTGGGAATGAAATTTCCCCTGTTCCTGAAAGGGAGTTTGCTGCTTCATTTTGCCCAGATCTTACAGGGCAGTCGAGTGCTATGAATGCCCAGGGTTTTGCAGGAAATATTAATGTGGCTTCAAGAGAAGGACTGCACATATCAGGCTACTTTTTTTCTGGCTGTCTGTAAGTTCTTTTGGACTAATGTTTTGGTTTACCTAGCTACAAAATATGAGTGATAATACCTCCCAAATACATGTACTACAAAGCTCACCCGTATGCAACCTGCTGAAGAACGGCAGGCAGTAAATTTGAACTTGAGGAAGATACTCTCCACGACATCCAGCCTAGGAACTGCTTGCAGAGCCACATCAAACCATTTCACATGGTATCTCCTCCTGGCTCACTACTGACCTAGCAAGAGTTCAGTTGGTGGTGGGAGCAGGAAACCAGTTATTGTTTCTAGAAGTCATTTTTTGTTCCCAAAATTACATAAAATATCTAGAAACTAGGCTCAATTTTTTCCTCGTGCTAAACACAATTAATAAGCTATTATTTTAATTCATGTGGTGCCACTGCAGCCATGAGAAAACCCCCAAAATTTTTTGTACCAGGGTGTATCCTTGACTGAAGACTCCCAACTGAACAGGTGGAATCCAAATTCCTTGCTGTGGGCTATGATAGCTGTTTCCCAAATACCTGAACTCCCAGTGTTGTCAGTAAAAGATCAAAATGTTTGCTGGTGCAAGAACTTGGCAACCAAAAGTGAACAGGGACAACTGAGGAGGAGGAGGACAACTCAGGACACAAGAACTGACATATGGTGTCTGACAAAACATCCTGATCTGTATGTCTGGGACAGGGAAAGTATTTGAATTTTGGGGAATGTGCGTGGAAAGGAGGAAAAGGAGGAGAAGGGGAAGAGATGTACGCCGAAGCTGAGGGAAAAACAACAGGTGACAAAAGCAGAAGGCTCAGCAAACCTTGTCAACATGGCAGAAAATCCCATAAACTGGCAAAATGTCTCTCTGGGGAGGTGGCAAGGATGCTTTTTCCACAGGCTAGATCTGTTTAGCCACATTTGGAAGAAAAAAATGTAGACATTTATCCTGTTTACCAAGTATGTCAGAGCTGGTAAACTTAAAAGGAATCAAATAAAAAAATTAGTTACAGTTACAAAACTGTAATTAAAACTTCGAGTGATTTAAGATAAGTATCAGAAACCTCTAGACTTTATTTATCCTGGCCTTTTTAAACAAATGAATGCCTTTCCAGTGCAGCGTTCTTCCAGTGAAGTTGGTGGGAAACATCCCGGTACTCTCAGCATATGCCAGAGATATTGCCAAGGGATCCCCTGCCCTGCAGAGGACAGAGCTCTTCCCAAGGCAGGTCTCTGGCTTCTCCCTGGATCTTGTACCCTGTTGCGTAAGAGGTGAATCTAATCTGTACTGAGCCACTTGAGCCTATTTCTTACTGTTAGCTGGGCAATATGATAAGTATAAACCCCAGGTATTTTTGGAATAGGATTGTGAACCAGAGGCATGCACAGTTAGCCATTTAAAAATAAAATGGGATAAAACGGCACATGCATGCTGCAGACATTTACTCTAAAATACTTCTGTGTGATGCAATGCAAGCAGCATGTTTTTGTGGAAGAAAAATTGCTTTGTTTCATTTTAGGGACACAGAATTGCAACTGCCAATGACTGAAAGGGAAAATTAACGTAAAAAAAAGCAAAATATAAAGTGAGCTTCTTATACATAATCTGTTATTTGCCTCTAAATGAAATGAAGAGAGAGACAGATATGCTATCAACAAATTTGCCTCGTACTTATAGCAGTCTGCAAAACTAGTTGAAAATTAAAGTAGCACTGCACAAGCTGAAAGGTCTATGAATAACTGAAGAATTTTAAAAAGTAACATTTTAATTTGCGTCTGGCTGGAAGCTGCTGTAACAGATTTTACCCAAATGGGAATAAGATTGAGGCACCTAAAAACCATTCTGAACTTCAAATTCACTATAGGGGACCTGGAGAGAGGGATGCAAGAGTTGTGCAGTTTGGAAGGGCTAGTGCACAGAATACCAGCCAGACCTGGAAGCCAGGCTGAAGGCATCTCCTCACTAGTTACAGAAAGATACTGCAGGATCCTGAAAAAAAACCCAACAAGCCTGGTTGGCTCCTCTTAAAAAAAGTTACATACAGATAATTGGACATTTACAAATTTGCCCTAAGCTTGTAAAACACACTTGAGTAATTCCATACAATGATTAGCGAGAAACACAATGCCCAGCACTGCAAGGTTCAAGTCCCACAGACCTTGTGCCAGCAGCAGGGATTGCACTAAGCCAGCATTAAAGCTAGGGCCAGGCTGAGCACGTGGAGGCTTAACAAGCTTTCGTATACTGGTCATGTACTGGTAATCCACAGAAAGCATGAAAAATGTCAACAAAAGAGCAATATGCCCAAACTGGGCTGTGACAATAGCTTATTAAGATGCCAAACTTTAATTACATGTCCTTGATTTATTAATTTTTCAAGCAATTGATCAGTGAGGTCTTTATTCCCCTGATAAAGCACAATAATTTTTGGATGGGGCTTTTTCACTCCAAATTCTTTCTTTAAAACATTTTAAGATTATTTTGACTACTGGCTCCTGATATGAACCTAAAAAATTTTGGACAAACAAGCACATTGATTAAAGCTTGTCCTGTGGTTCCTGAATTTGTGCAGGGGTAGCCCTCTTGCTACAACCATATACTACGCCTCACACCACAGAGAAGAAAATCCACTGCTTGGGTAACCAGGCGCCAACTACTTAGGATTTCTTCCATGGATAAGTCTAAAGAATGAGGCAACCTGAACTGTCACCTTACTTGTCTCTAGTGTGTCCTCACACAGCCATCAAGCTCCTTCTGCCGCGTGCAACACATGTGCAGGATGAAGGTCTTTGGAGGGTATCAGATGGCATTGCCTCCTCTGGCTTAAGTTCTGTGTGAAAATGAGATTAAATTTAAAACAAGGACCATCACTGGAACAGGCTGCCCAGGGAAGTGGTTGTGTCACCATCCCTGGAGGTATTTAAAAGATGTGTAGATGTGGCACTTAGGGACATGGTTTAGTGGTGGACTTGGCAGTGCTGGGTTAATGGTTGGACTTGATGATCTTAAAGGTCTTTTCCAACCTACATGAGTCTATGACTCTATGATTATCAGCACTCAGACACCCCGGTACCAGAAACTTAGAAAATGGGAAGCAGACAAAGCTGCACTAAAGGCACAGAAGCCGGATCAAATTTGTGAGTCCCCTTTTGATTCAGATTTAAGTTATGGTGCCTGTGTGAAGCAGCAGGAGAGCACAGCAGATGACACTGCAGCAGAGGGGGATTTAAAACAGAGTGGGAGCACCCATACAGAATTGCTGCATTTTCAAATGTGAGACTTTCGAGGAAGGTTTTTTATAACAAGTATGTTAAATGACCATAGAGCCTACAGCTAAGAGTCTGGAAGGGGAAACTGGGGGACTCCCTCTGATACCAATTATTCTTAAAAGTTTCCTGGAGAGACAAAACGGGTTATCTGGTCTCCCTGCTGGTTTGGCCTTTGGCCTCTCTACTGATGCTGTCAAGCAGGGGTGTCAAACATCTTCTGCTGTAAGTACCTGACTTGTTTGTAGGAATCTGATTAAAGTAGATCACCTCAGATAACAAGAGGAATTAATGCTGCAAATACATAGGAGAGGATTTTCAGGCTCGTAAGCTACATAAGAGGTCAGTCCTTTCCAAGTCACGCAGCCTCTGAGATCTTTGATTTTCATAGAACTGATGATCTTTACTTGTTCTTTTCCTCTGTCCTGTTAGCCTTTACACTTAAACACTTACCTTTATTAATTCAATTTTAGCTGTAATCTGTTCAGTTGCTCTGTCCACTACAAGGAAAGTACTGTACAGAGGTAAGTCTGGGAGAGAGAAAAGCAAAAGGGAACACGGAAGAGATTCAGGGGGCTTTGCAACAGACATGGCACATTGTCCTTTATAACTACATACTTTTAGATTCTACATCCTTCAGGTATTTACAATGTTTTGTAAAATGCATATTATCTTTGATGTTCTCCTGCAGTCTGACATTTCTATATCCTCTCAACTTGGTCAGCCCAAAAGAGGTAGACTCCCAGATCCTACGTTTTATACTCTCTGGCATGTAGCCACATCATATATTCAGGCTCAACGTCTCAGCTGTAAGCAACTGTACTCCTGTGTCTGCACACGTGAGTTTTTTTACCAATGCCTTGTTTGCTGCGTCCACGCAGAGGACTCCAGTGAAGGACACGCTCAGGCCTGCAGTACCCGTCAGCTGGCCCTGCGCTGCCTGTCCATCGGGCTGGTTTTTTAGCTCAGCTCTGTTGGGTAGGACCCTGAATTGCGCTTCACGGTTGGTGGCATTACCATTCCTGACACGAGAAGCCACGAACAGTTACTCCACTATCAAAATCCGCCCCCTAGCTCTGTGCTGTTTTACCAATTGAGTAGTCCTGATTTTAGGACTTCCATTTAAAATACAAATGCTGTAGGTACGAAGCACATCAGCCTGACCACACCAAGTACTAAACCTGGGAGATGGCTACATGAAGGCTGCGGGATGTGCTATTCTGGGATATCCTAACTGCCAGAAACGCAAGTGGTGCCGCTCCAAGTGTGTCTGAACGGGCCCTGTGTGCTCCAGAAGTGGGAGCAGATGCTGCAGCCTGGCAGGAGGGAACACCAAAGTGCCACCACACAGCACTGACATGGCTCCAACCCTTGGTGGCTTGGAAAGATGACCCTGGAGAAGGACTGACCCACGGAAACAAGTGTTACAGAGGCTCTGAGGTTTTAGTAGTGCAAAGCAAATGCAATTCAGGCTCTGTTCATGTTAATTCCCATTTCTTGCTGCTCAGATAAGCATGTAGTGACAGCTTTCATGAGGCAGGGACGTGTCGAATCCCTGGAAAATGGATTATGTCCACCAACTCTTGCACATAAACTAGGCAGTAATCTTCTAATGGTCACTAGAGAGACACTATACATCTGTGCTGGTGACCTAGAGGTGAAATGACTTTGTCTGTCTGAGTCTCTGAAGCATTCAGACCCCTGATCAGGGGAGAAGTTCTGATCTAAATGACCATTAATCTTCCTTAAGGTGAAAAGGTCAGAGGACCAAGTTTTTCAATGTTAACTGTTTCTTATGTCAGCAAAAAAAGCTTATTTCCAATGCTATCTCAAAATATACAGCAACACTTAAACCATCCGAACTTTCACAGTGCTTTTTTGAAAGTGAAAGCAGCTTTTAGATAGATGACCAAGTCCATACACAGTGTCAGCCCTCCACAGCTGTGTCCATAGCCCTACCAACAATGCCACACAATCGCGTCCTTAAATCCCATAAAGGCAAGGGACAATGCCACAGAATGAAGTGATAACGTGTTGGAGCTGTTGACAGTCAGTCTTTAACATGTGTTACCCATTTGACTGCAGGTGTGAATCAGCATTTCAATGTCAAGTTGCCAATCTAAGGCTGTATGGTCACACCACCAAATAGCGTACCCCAGGAAAAGCACAAGTGCATTGTTAAAGTAGGTCAAAGTCACTGCAAGTCAGGGAACGCAGAGGAAAAGTTCCACGTCACTAAACCAGTGTTGGTGCTGTGATATACATATTTCATGATACAGTAGTATTAGATTAAATTAAACGTGTAATGAGAGCTCAGACTACACTGTGGGTACAGCCATCGTCCTGTAGCTCCTCAGTTGACTTTGGTGGCATGTGTACTGCCAGCATACATGGCTGCAGAACCAAGCTCTGTGGCTCTATCGTGTGATGTGAATTAATGCAGCTCTCCAAAGGACATGTCACACTTCCTCTGTTTTCACTTAACTGTGCCACCTCATGGATGTGCATTAACTTTTCCCATTTAATTTCCGTGTTCAGAGAAATAAGGGAAACATCTGCTGCCAGTTGGTGTATTTAGTGTTATCTGAAAACTGAGAACATGTAATTTTTCAAAAGAAACCCAAGAGAAAGTATTTTTTTCATCCCCTCTCCTGTTACTCGGAAAGTAGTTAAGACCCTGATTAGCATTCCATTGAGCTGTGTCAAATGGTTCTTCCTCTTATTGTTATTATTTGGCTGTACACGGTTTTCTAGCGACTCACTCGTGGCAGCTGTTTCAGTACAATGGGGAAAAAAGAAAATGAATGGCATTTTAGTGGGTTATTTAATGAGATCCTAGAACTGGCAAAATAAAAAACTATATTCAGAAATGTTGCATTTAAGGGAACTGCAGCCTTCCTAATGATAGCCCAGGTTTTGGGGGTTTCTGTGTCTCTGTTTCACTGAGAAACACAAAGCAACAACATGCTTATTCTCATGGACAACCACACATAAAAAACCACATGCTAAACATTTTGTAACACACTGAGCCTGCATGAGTTCTCATATGTACACTGCAGGTAAGTACAAAGGTAACTGCCTGCCTGCAGAAAAAAACCCACGCATGTGCAAAGACAGCCAAGACCTCTGCAAATTCAGTCCCGACAGGCTGGCCACACCACTGCTTGAAGAGGAGTCTCCTCTGCAGACGGCCTGGTGACAAGTCAAAGATGGAACCAAGTTTCAAGGCAAGATTAGCAGGGGTGGATAGGTGTGGAAGACCCTCTTCTCACTGCCCAGGGCTGACGCTGCAGCAGACAAGCAGTCTGTGTACCACCGCATGAGCTACAGCCACTAGAGAGATCAGGAAAATTGCATCACTTTCTGGATTTACTAGCTAGTGTTTGAATTCAAATTAAGTTCCTTTTTATTTAGGAAGCACACAGGGATAGCCTGAGGAGAAATGAAGACCACCTTCAGGCCTCCTGCTGCATTGCATCAGGTTGCCCTTGTCCCTTCAGCACAGACATGCTTAATGCAGTGATGGATTTATTAGGTTGGAGCTGCTGAACGCAAGGCATACAGCACATGTCCTGGAGCACTGTGATGCTTAAGCAGATTTACTCGGGGGTTATGGAAAGTGCCTAGACATAGCTGGGCTGTGCCTCTTAATCATCAGTCTTTCTCATACATTTTTCAGGTCTCAAGGGGATGGAAAGCCAACCACAAGACAGAAGATAAGAGCCTTGGCACATTGCCTTGAAGATGGTGCAATGAGGAATGAGCACACACACTAACCTACCTGTGCCTTCTTCCAAATTTATTCACACAGGATGATGGTGAGAGTTTTTACAGATTTAGACACATTGGTTACATATTTTTTGCTTCATTCTCTTTTTGCTTTAACTGCTGAGAAAATCAGCACTGGAATAGGAAGAGGCAAGGCCAGACAAACTATTGTACCAGTTTCCTTCATTTCTACTGATGCCAAGCAGCAACCCTGCAAGCTCTCATTACCTTGTGAGGGGAGTGGGCTCTCCATTTTGTACTCCAGGTAAAACTATACCTGCCGGTAAACTATTTTCACCAGCACTAGATATGCACTTGTTCATAGTTGCTCCCCGAAGCTAACCTTATTACTACAGATGGATTGAGTGGGTAACCAGATGGGCCAGGGTTCGGTTTGTGTTTGCTGCCACAGAACTCAGAGAATACAGGACTAGGGGAGAGAAGTAGCAGGTCAATGTCCACAGCAAGAGTCATGAATGTGGTAACTCTTACTCTAATAGAAGTCCCTAAAGCCTCTTCAAACCGTTCTTTTGTCATGACTGAATAGCTGTCATTTATGCGTACTTAAAACCTATTCAAAAACCATGGTCTAGATAAACTGGGCACTTGTTCTTCTGACAAAACTGACAAATCCTTTTATAGTTACAGCTGTTTAAGGCAGAAAGTAAGTCTCTGACTTCACAAGGAAGACTCAAACAAGCCCCACTGCTAACAATTGCAACATTGATAGTATTGATAGTGTCATGAGATATGTAATAATGCTTACAGCTACGTACTGATTACACAGTGAGGTGTGCAGAAACAGTCTTAAATGTTCACAGAAGTACTGTGCAGCAGTTCGGATGCTTTTATTTCTGAAACATCTCTGCCATTGCTCTCTGTTGTCACCCATGACACAATGGTTTTGTCTGCACAGCACCAAGCTCACCAGGCAAATGACTTTGCAGGAGAAATCATTACGGTCCGTGAAGCTAGTGAAAGCCTAATTTCTCTGAAAGGTTTTGGTTCACAGTTACTCTATAGGATTGAAGTTAGCATGACAGAGTTAAATACTGTTCTCAAACACTTTCAAACAAGCTTGTGTTTATAGCAAGTACAATATTATTTGTTATTTGCATTTCAGTATCATCTAAAGGTAATAACAGATCCATCACAGAGGGCTTGAGTAACAAAGCAGTAATAGGAGCCACAAAAACAAGCCACCCAGACTTCACCCATGTGGGCACTCACAATTAGCATCACCCTATCTCCCCATACAAATGCCAGGCTCATGTGCACAAAATAGGCATGTTCAGAGATACAGATATATTTGATCAACTAGGTTGTCTCAGTACAGAGGAATTTAGTAAGATAATACATGAAAAACCCCAGTAACTCTTCAGTCGTGAATAAAACTACCATTGCACAGGAGCCAGGGTGTGACTCCCTGTCACACCATCACCATTTGAAAGACAGCACTGTGGGGCGACTTGAGCTCCCTTGATTTTTCCTCAGAAAATTTCCACTAGTAACTAATAATTGGTGGTGGGAGAACACTTGTGTAGCTGACGTCTGTGAGTGAGATTTCATAACCAGTTTAAGCCAGTCAAAGATCCTGATGCTGCCAAAAGGGTGTGGAAAACAGAAACGGCCCTTCTTACAGCACCATCTGCTTATGTTGGGTTAGGTATTATATCAAACCCTTTGTCTAATCTATAAAATACAGATAAACCCTACTGTATCAGAGGGAGGTGTGAGGCTTAATTTAAAATCTAGCAAGCACTCGGGTTACCTGGTATAGGAAGTTAAGTGCAAGGTTCTGTCAGTCGAAAATGCAGGCTCTAATAACTGCCATAAATGGCAAATAAAAGGTATGCTGGAAGGAAATACCCTACCTTTCTAACTAGCTCAACAAAGTGCTCTGCTGCAGTGGTGAAACCCACATGCTGTTGAGTTCCCCAGAAAGCATATTCTCCCCAGACAGCATGGCTGCCATGAATTAGGCTCCTGGAAAAAAGATTCTCTCTTCAGGACTCTGTACTGCAACCACAGTCTGGAAAAAGACAGGAGTGGAAAGATGAAACAGGCCAAAAGATTATACAAAAGGGTTTGACAAAAGTTTTTTTCCGAACATGGCGCCTTTGCACAATACAACAAAGTGAATCCCTCACTCCTTGCTATTACATCAGCCTTTGTAACAGAGGTTCTTCTTCAGCAGAGAAAATTTAGAAGGACGTGGAAATCAAAAGTGTATCCTAGCACAGGCTGAGGCATACTGACAGTGCAGTTCCTACGGCCACTAAACGCATTCTGTGGTTAAAAACAAAATCTCCAGTCTTCAACCACTACCCATCCACCTATTTTAAGGGCATTAAACCAGATCCAGTGTCAATATCCAGTACACATCTGTCCTCAGATTCTAGGACAGCACTAGCTTTATTAGACAAACACAAGAACACAAAGGTGTAAGTTTGAGCCTTCTACTTCAGCAGGGTGATTGAAAAATGCTCCCTCCCAAGCAGAAAGAAATAAGCACACCAGAGGTTATGGGGTGGTTCTCACATTTGACTGTGCTGAGGTAGCTGCAGGAATCAGATGCTGAAAGGGTCCAACATGATTTAAATGAGCTGTACACACAACCATGACCACTTTTTAAAAAAAGAAAAATAGTATTAAAATTTTCGTTTCATTTCTCCCTTTCCCACTTCCCTTTGTCAACTGAGTTAACGAGCTGGTTAACTGCTCTGAACATGCACACTCATTCCCACATTTAACCAGAGCTCCCAGTGGGGCACTGTGCAGCCATATGCTACACCACCACTTTTTAATACTGAACCACAGCACACTGCCACTTCCTTAAGCTGGTGGCTGCACTCTGAGTGACAGCACCTGCAGGAGCTCAGCAGAAGCGATTGCTTCACAGAGAAGCAAGACACAGCTGATGGCAGCTTCCTTCCAGCAGAATGCAGCAGGAAAAGGGAGCCGTTGCCTCTACAGAGACAAAATGACCATGATGCATGATGTCTTGCTGTTACGTGGTTCCATCGAGCATGTGACCATGCTTTACTCTGGTTTTGCTCTTCCTATGAATGCTTCATATAGGTCTTAAAGAGGAAAGATAAGTCTTGGATGATAAATGTCAAAATTTTAACCCAAATCAAACTTTCAGAAAGCCTTTTCCAAACATGTATGAAGTGTGTAGGTTTTTTCTTAACCTAACAACAAAAAAGTACCCCAGTTCAACTGCCTTCTTAGCAAAGCTATATGGTAAAAAGATGATAAAGTGGAACAGAATACATTAAGGTGTCATTGTCTCCAGGGGACTCCCCCTCCCTAATTAAAAATTACCTCAATTATTTTTTAAATAACATAACTTCTTAAAACAAAATCATGGACAATTTAAATAAAAAACATAATTTGAAAAATGGTTTGGAATATCCTTTAAAACATTTTTCCACCTTTGACCACCTCTAAAGCACAAGAAAGCTTTCACTAAAGCAAGAAATCTCCTGAAACTTTTAAGCAATTTAATACTGCTGACTACCAAGCAAGAAAAATCCACAGTCAAGCCTTCATTTCAAAGCACTATTTAGTTGAAGATTAATTACTTGACCTTTTGGCAGTGTACAATGGAACAGAAGTCAAAGGTACCCAAGTTCTTTCATTCTCTAAACAAATTCAGCCCTGTATCTATAAGAAATTACCTTTGTGTCAGAATAGAGCACACTTTTCAGAACAAAATGTTTGAGCTAATAAAGCTTCATGGAAGCCTCAAAGAGGGCAGATAAGTCTTCTTCTGTTTGGGGCCGTGGTGATAGTTTAGTCACTCTCTCCTGCAACATTTAAAAAAAAAAAAAAAAAAAAGGATTACAGAAGGTTGTCAATATAATTAATCAAACAGTAGCTGAACTATGTGCCTTTGTACTAACATCCTTCACAAAGAATAACAAGGTTTTGCAAATAAGTAATGGAGTAATTAAGGTTTGAAGCATCATCAACTGTACAGTACTTTCAAGAATACATTAGTTTAAATTGCCTATAATTAAACACAGAGAAGCAAAATTAGAACGTAGTTCAGTTGCAAAGTCAAATACTTCAAACACGGGTCTTGTCAGTCACAGATGTCAGTACACTGGAGGATATTATCCTGGGAATACAGTCCATTTTAAAACCCATTTGCCAGCATTGGAACTAGTTCAGTTTTTAGGGACTGAGATTTTCAAAATCCAACATCTCTCAAAGTCCAGGAACTGCTGTAGATGGAGATAATAAGCAGTGCTTGCAACTCAAACTCCAAAAAAGAAACACAGCAAGGTATGGTAGTGAAACTGCTTACAAACACACTGGAATCGGAATACAACTTAATTGTGGTTGGTCTTGATTTTGATGGTGATTCAACAGAATTTTTGTGTGCTGAAGTTCCACTGGCTGAAACAAAACTTGGGTATATGCTTCACTGCTCTGTTTGACAAAATAACCACAAAGGCAGGGATGGCAATTCAGAAATGCCCCATGTTACTGAGGATGAGGAGCTGTATTAGTGTAGGTATTCAGTTACTGCAGAAAAACTCAGCTGAAAGGGCCTAAAGTTAATGTACTCATTCATACTGGTTATGATTAGTACTTTTACACTTTCAACAATCAATGACTTAAACATTTATTGAAAGATTAGAGAAAGTTACAAACACCTGCAAAGACAGAGGTGAGGCCTACAACAGGAACACATATTTAGATGAACGTGGCTACAACCTGTTTCAACATCTCCTTTGTGGAAGAAGCTGTCCCAGTAAAAGCTCTAAATTTCCCCCACCACCTTTTTCCCAGCAGATGTCAGTTGTTAGCGGCCTTGCCTCACACACTGAGTGAGGTGCTGGGGAAGGGGCTCCTCCAGCCCCCTGCCTCTGTGGGAGGCTCAGCTCAGATGCCCTCCTGAGCAGAGCACACACTGCTGCCCAGCACAACACTGCAGTGCAATGCTGCAGCCACTCCACTTCCCTCTCAGCCCAAGGGGCTGCGATTTGTGGATGGGCTGGATGTGGTTACACAGCAAGAGAGGCCACCACACTGTGAACTTAACACGTGAAATATTGGTCTAGCAGGTTGAGGAAGTCAGGGTGAGGAAGTCAGCTGTGAGATAGTCACAGTTCATAATCATGATCAGCATGGGTAGCATGGCTTGTGATGAGTCTGAAAAGTGCTGCTTAGTGTGCATAACTTTACCTACATGAGAAGCTTTGCTGGTGCAGCAGTAGCAACCCAATGACACCTCCTTCCCCATCCCTGACCAGCGCTGCTACGCACACAGATCCAGCTAAAGAAAAGGCTAAGATTTTTCTATGCAGTTTTGAAACCAAATGGAAAATTCAAACAGTACTACAGCAAAAATATGTTGGTTTTTTCAGATTCACAAAATGCAAACATAACAACTCAGTGCTCAAGTACTCAACAAATTCATCAGGCTTATATCAGGCCGCTCTGGACCAAATTAGACTTTTGCAGCCCTGTGCACAGAAGTAGACAGAGTCACCTGTAAAGTCACACAGACTGACAGATGATCACCCTGACAGACTGTAGCATTTCCCAGCTGTATTGACAGAAGGCTGCACCTGGATGCTCCTCCTGTATGCCTTGACAGAGGCACCAGCACTCCCTCTGCACAAGCCTGCTGATATTTGCTGGTGCCCAGACAGCAAAGCCCTGGCTCCCTCAGTCTGACTCAGTGCATTCTCGTCTTCTGCCAAAAATGAGCAGCAATGGGCTCATCAGTGGTTCAGCCTCATTGTAGCCATCTCTGGGATGTCTGCAGGGGGTGGCTGGGCTAGAGAACAGCCCTTCCGCTATCTCTTATTTTCAGTCCTCCCTATCTCCCCTCAAACATCATCACAGGCCCAGCCACCTTAGACCCTGGAACAGCATTTTCTTTGCTAGACTCACTACTGTCTGTAAACAGGATCAATTTCAGTACACTCATTTAGAAAGGCGAATAAAATTCTGTTTTAAATTCAAGCATAGATGTTTGTCCCAACGGAGTTCCTACCCCACATCCTGTCAGTTAGAGTAGATTAGTTTTGTTTTCCTGCAGCCTGGACTTCACAGTGTGGATACACTCTACATGCTTATTAGTGCTATCACCACTGCACCACACTGCGTTGCCAACATGAATGGGTCAGTGCTGTAATCCAAAGAAAGCCTACTGCAAGACGAAAAGAAAAAATATACCAAAGATTAAACTGTATGGACTACCTCTGTGGCTAATAATGGACTATTAAGGAAGACTAATACATTTTCATCATGTTACATCTCACATACAAAAATAAGGTTTGAGAAAATATTAGGTCACCTCATTTTACACAATGCAATTAATCATCAATGCTATGAGACAACACTAAACAAATTAAAAGTCAATTTGAGCTAAACTAGAAAACAACACCCCCCCTCGGTATCTTTGGGTGAAGAACCTTCCCCATCCGGCAACTATGCAAAACATGCCTTCAATGATATGTTGTGTTTGTGATGGCCCAAACCCAATTGTTTTAAAGGAACATATTTACTAACACAACCCTCCAAAGTGCCCTGTTACAATTTACATCCATAACCTATTTGATGGGCACTCAGAGATCTTTGTTTTATTTCTGGCTTCGCCACTGCTCTGTTGTGAGTGATCCTAAAGTTGTGCCTTTGTGTCATCTTCTCAGGTATAAAACAGCAATATTAATATTTACTTTCTGTTGTAAGTTGCTCTGAGATTTATGAATGAGGAAAGCTAGACATGGTAAGAGGTACTGTTGTAAAAAGCAAATAACCTTTCAGCCTACAAAATTTTCATTTTCTCCGTAGTATATTTCCCTTGCTACTCAGTGGAAATAAATACTAAGGAGTCAGAGCAGTCCACAGCATATGAATCAAACTGTCTTTTTAGAAGGAAGACACTGGATTTTGCTTTTAGAGTGGTGTGTTGCTTTTTGCAGTGTCTTTGTGAGCAATGAAACAATAAAGAGTATTATAAGTTTAATCTGTATCATCCCAGGGGACCTTATTTCAAATTCTGATGGGAGTCAATGGAACAAAAAAGCCATCTGGGAAGAAAAGTGCAGCTTCTCAATATGGAAAAGTTTAATGCAAAGTGAGCTCAATCATTCCTACCAGATAGCACTTGGCACTACGGCTTCACCTATAATCCATTCTGCATATAGAATTAACAGAGACAGTTATGAAAAAGCAGTCAGTGTCTTCAACAAAGATCAAAGGCCTGTGAAAAACATCCTCTTTTTTAAAAATGTGACATTTAAAAAACCCAAACCCAAACACCTAGCCATTCTTTTTGAATCCATGTGAAGAACAGACTGCAGCATACACTCCATCTCACTGAAAAGAAAAACCTAAACCGTGCAGAGAAACAAAATCCAGTTGAATAGCCATAATTTTATCCATTTTAATTGTTTTCATGTAGGGCTAGAAAAAATACTTGCTTGAAAAGAAACACTTCTCTTTTTTCAAAAATCTGTTCTATTTTATTTGACAAAACCCCCTGGTTTGCTTTCTATCTTACCTGAGGCAGAGTGCCTTTGACTAATGCAGGGATGTCTGCTTTAGAATAACCAATTGCAGCTAAGCCATCATCAACATTCAGATCAAATAGGAATTTCCGGAGTGTGTCTGCCAAAATAAACCCCGCATCTTTGATTCTGGCAGTGCGGATGTCAGCTCCTAAAATAAGACATAATGCCTTGACTGTAGGGTGGAGAGAGCAGAGGAAGCCTGTTCTGGACTTAATTTAATCATAATATCAGCTGAATACATAACCATACATAACAGTCACTGCCCTAAAAGCAACATGAAGTAAAAAGAGGAATCAGTCTTCATTTTACAGTTGGAATAGTCTGTAAAAGGTGAAGTAAAACAAGATCAGGAGAAGCAGGTAACTGCTGCCAGAAAGACTAACTGCCACATGAAATTAACTTCCTTTCCCCCTGTGCTTACAGGGAGAAGCACTTTTCAGTCTGACTAACTGCTGGGAGGAAAGAACCTAATGCATGAACACCAATGGTATTTATTTTTATGGACAGTGAGCCAAATGCTAACTTTATTTTCAGGCCTTGAGTTTGCTGACATCTAGAGGACATGGAAACCACTGACTATTCTGTTCAATTACACATTGAAAGAGACTACTAGAGCACACAGGCTGAGAACGACAGGAGATGGCAGGGCAGTGTTCAAGGGGATAAATAAATCCTAAACTTAATTCTATTTGAATATGTTCTGACTTGTGGAGGAACTGGTATCTTTGAAACATCTACTGAACAGTAATGAAAGCATCATTATAAAATGAAAGATTACCAATATTTCCCCTGCTTCAGTGAATGGTCAGGACTTACTTAGAAGTAACAATAAAAACATGTCCAGATAGAAGACACAGGTTCCTCCTTATCATCTCCTTTCAAAGTAAGCTGTTTTCCATGTAACTTCAATGATGTTACACCAGAACTATGCTAGGTCCAAGTGCCATACTGAGAAATGAGTAAGAGCACAACATAGCTACAGGAAAAATATTTTCTGTGATCCTCATGCAGTTCAGCGTAACATTCAGAGAGGCTTAAGTGAACAGGAGACAGAGAAAATAATTTGAGGAGTTCAGATACTTGGGTAGTAAGACTGGCAGTCCTGTTAGTAGATAATGTCTGGGAGAAATTGATAAATAAGGTATGACAAAGTCTTGTACAAAGTCTTACGCTACTGGGACTATGCCACGCAGTCTGAGTTTATCCCAAGTTTTGCTGCAGAGGTGTAACATAAATCCAGTATCTTCAGATAGTAAAGTAGAAGGGAAAGGGAGGAGGGGAAAAAAAGGACAGTGAAATGCTAAGGACAGTTTTAAAATATTGCTGTAGTTCCAGTACTTTCTTCTGGCTCAACTTAGTATACATCAGTCCATCAGTCTTTTATTGTACTTAGAAAATTTCTGCCTACACGCATACCTATTTCAACTGTTTAAGAATCTACCCAGGGAGGTATTAAGATTTTTCTGGCTGTACCCAAATTCACGGCTGTACATACACACAACACAACTATTTAGTAATCTGCTTCACGTCACAGAATACCTTCTTAGTCATTGCATTTGGCAACATGACAGATTTGAATTAGCTACTGTAGTCAGTTGGATTCCGGATTGGAATCAGAAGTAAACACCCCAGATGGGAATTAAAAAATTCAATTCCATGTGACATGTTTTCAGCAGAGTCCCTTTACAACAAGGCAGACAATAATGTAGCTAAAATTTCTATTGAGAAAATTACCTGAACTTTTAAAGACAGAGTGTATGGCAGCAGTTCATACCACAAAACCTAAAGGAACTGCTTTTCAACCACTTGTTTTAAAATCAAGGAGCCAGAGTTCAAATTCTGATATGCTGTGTTGGCCATTTATCCAGAAACATTTTTTTAAGTCTACTTTGAGTTGCAGGTTATTGCTGTAGGAACACAGACATTTTATTGCTTAGTATATGATTCTAACTAGGTTTGTGTTCTGCTTCCGACCACAGGCAGGACTGCATACTTCAGAGGAAGGCTGAACAACCTCATAGCCAACATTTATAAAATAAACGGAATTTTCCCCCAGTGTAGTTCTGACCATGTTATTTTACATTGTCTTTAAAACATTGTGATATTTTAATTGTTTATATAACAGTCCCATGCCTTCTTGAAACCCACAATGCTTTCAATTACTTACACAAGGAAGACACACATGTGACTGGATTGCTTTGACTTGGATACAGAAGGCTGACCATACAAGGGACTGAACACAGATCTTCCAAATACCAAGGGAGTTGCCCTAACCACTTTCTGTCTACTCTCTACACTGCTGTGCATGTGACTGTGATTGCTCATTAGCGAGCATGGGTATTAGCAGCAGTTTAGCTACAACAGTCTAGAGCAGAGAAAAAACCTGCCCTTAGATATAAATAAATTAGACCACTGCAGAGCCATGCTGTCACAGCTAGATTGCTAACAGCTCCAAGTTTACATGACTGAAAGCTAGTTTATTACACAGTCATGCTGGGGGTGCAGCGAAGAGGTAACCTTTCTCTAGGACACCTTCCAGTGATGGGTTGCACAGATAAAGCACTGTATGAAAAGGTAACCTTTAAATGAGCTGTCAGCTTGAGCATTTACTTCCATTCTGCTAAGCAGCAAAAAAGGCCACTTTGTTCCTTAACCCACTTCCCAGCCATCACAGATGTATCCACAGAATAGCTGCTCCGTGCTTTCCCTTGACATCAGCCACTGAGCAATTCCAACATCTACAAACAAGCTTAGGCCTACATTAGAAAGACCAAAACCCACAGCTGTGTGTCACAGAAAAAGAGCAGGAGTGATTAAGAACATCACTCTATCCTAATTCATTGCCACAGCAGGGAATTTGTTAGGCAAAATGCTTCCTTTTAGCTAGCAGACGCACCTGAGTACTTGTTTGTTTTATGGTATCTAAAATAACTACTTTCCATACAGCACCAAGAGAGATGCCAATCACAGCTACTTTCTCCTGATTCATAACAGACCTACAGCTAATTTCAGCTGTCCAGTTTTCTAGCCAAGAATGCGGCTTCTCCAGCTTGCTTCTCTAACCATGTCATCCAATATCAAAATTTAGCATTATTCTACCTAAGTTTGCATTATGTGTAACTCAGACTCCAGAATCTTGTTCTTTTAAACTTAAAACCCTTGCAACAACCAACTACAACTGCTTGCGCACACTTCTTTTTTTCCTCCCAAAGACAATTTGGAAAGAATTCCATTTGTATGAGTAAGTTGTATCCATAGAGATTTCTACCTAGTATCTCTGCAGCTTCCAAGTGCCGCTCAGGATGTATCTGTGCCGTGAAAGCAAACACTGCTGGGGATGTCAGCACCACAGAAAGGCCATGTGGCTGGGGAAAAAAAGAAGAAAAAAAGAATAAAATCACATCAACAGGACAGGTACTTCAACTTCAATACTCATTAATGTGAAATAACAGAGAACTGAAATGCATAATACAAAACAAAGATAAACCAAATTTTACCACTAAGGAGTGATCCACATTATAATCCTTTGGTTTATAAGTTTTCACCAAACCAGAAATAGGGTAAGACATTCCATGGCTGGAACAGAACGTAGAGAGAAAGTGGTTAGGGCAGCAATCCCGGTATTTGGAAAATTTGTGTTCAGTCCCTTGTGTGGTCAGTCTTCTGTATGCTTACTGTATACTGTACTCTTAGATACAGATACTCAGAAGGTATTTAGGTACAGGTATGATACGGACATTAGGTACAGACAGTCCTCATCCCTCTGCACCTAATCTGCATCCCAACCTGATCACACATCTTGAGAAAAATAAACATTAATTTTAATGTATAATTAAAGAGTGGATTTTCTCAAACAAAGGAAAAGGAATGTCTCTGAAAAGAATGGCTGCTAAGAACTTCTCCACATAATTCAGGCTTAGGCTTTGCTTCTCTGAGATTTTCACCCACATGAAACCATATTACCTTGCAATATTAATCACAGCTTATTTCAGCCTGCTGAACGCCTACCCCACAGACAAACTTACAGACCACTGCATCACTTCAGGAATAGCAGAAGATTACCTTACTGCTGTCTCACTGCACAACAGCTGGCAAGAAATCCAACGTTTTAAATGCCATTGTTATTGGGGTATTTTTTTCCTGACTGATTTTTACTATCAAGGAAGGTAAAGACAACCATGTTTTGTAATTTTTACATGTTTGGATTTGAGTATCACAAGTCACAACACACAATCCTCATACACATAAATGCCAAGAGTCCATCAATTTCTCACAACATATGGCTCCCCCTGCATCACAGGCCAGGCTACGATGTCTTACTATATATGCAGCAACAAAGGCAGAGACATCTTTGACAATCTGAAACAAACAGTATCTAGAAGCTGAGCTCAGATTGAGTTAATAAGTTTCTGTACTCACCAGAGATGAACACCAGCATTGCCAAAGCCAATACCAGCAAAAGCACTTGCTAGGTGCATCTTGGCTCTTGCTTCATGGTCTTCGGGATTTCTGATGGCTCTGTGCACCACGGAGAAAATGGTACCAGTGAATTCACAAACATTGGTAATTCAGGATAGAGAAGGGAGAGAGGGCTTCTTTATGGACAAATATAACCAAAACCTCTATGAGAAGCTGAGATAAAAATGCTGGGAATAGGATCAAGTCACACTTCAATCAGAGAACAATCCTGCTTCTGGATCGGTAAGTAGATCAAACTGGTCCAGTGAAGGGCAAGTTTCCTTTCAATTTTCAAAAAACTGAGTACAAAGAGTGAATTTAGCCGTATTCACCTCAGTGGTGGTTTGAACAATTCTGCTTAGGAACTTTGGCAATCCTATGTATGGCTCCAAGATCACTCAAGCTTTCTCACCATCTTGTTAGGTGGTGGTCTGGACCCCACCACCTGTGCAGGAAGAGAACAGGGTTCCTTGCCTTTCTATGCATCAGACTGCTTGTGTAGTATTGACAACACAGAGAACAAGTCCCATGAATAGATTCCACAGGAACAATAAACAACTACTTTGACTAGCTAGGTACTATAACGATTTTTTTTACAAAAAAAGCCCACACTGATTTTTACTAGAAGTGAACATGGTATACAACAGCTATACACAGGCTACAACTTTATTGGCAGGGATCAAAACTAACTCCTAGTTAAGTCAAAACTTAATCTAAATCGAAGGTCTTCTAAATATGAACTAGTTTTCAGTAAATGCATACTTTTGCACATTCGTAAGTGCATGTGGTTACCCTCTTGATGGATGTGTAAGGATCTTAACTTACACTGAAGGTCACAGAAATTATACCCACAGTATTTTGTCAATTTTGTTACATATTCCCCTTATACTGTGTCATAGAAAGGGGATTCTTGAAAAAAATATGTGAATGCTACTCCCATATTAACTGAGCAGCTTGAAGTACCTTTAACTGAAGATTTATAAAATATTCACAGAAGTATTAAAAACCTACCTCCTCAAGACAACCTAGTAACCCTAGTTTTACTTTCAGTTTTATTTGAAAAAATTTTGCTTTAATTATATAAATCCTAAAGAAGGGTTGAAAATGAAGGTTTAATGTAGTCACTTGCTTAGCTTAAAATTCAAGTTCTTCTAAGCATCCCTTTTTGGGCACTGAAGACTGAACATACTGCAAGGCAGGTGGCTGTTAAAGGTATTACCTTTTCAAATATTTAGCCACAATGCGCAGAGCATGAAGAGCCCAGACATCACTGATGGGGTTGCTGCCTTGGTAAGCTGGTCGGTTGATTGGATTTGAAGGGCAGGGACTGCGCATGTTGTAAGGAAGAGCTGTGTATGATTCCAGAGCATGGCTAAAAGAAAGATTAAAATCCAAATAATTTAAGTGGGAGAGCTCCATTTTACTGCCCTGCTGTCCTCTGAATGCAGGTTCTTTTTATGTACTTCTGGTGTTTTAACAATTGCTGCAAATAGAAATACAATCTTGTAGACAACTGGCAGAATGCTGGATGGGCACCTCCAGAGCACTTCATTCCTGAACAAACATACAGAAGGCAATCCAAATAGTCACAATCTATCAGCTCACACCACACTTAAAGTTACGTTGGATGAACTGGCATCTCGGTGTGCAATGCTTTTGACAGAAGAGCACTGTACATCTGCAATGAGTCCATTTCCTTTCTGTAGTACAGGAACCGTAAGTAGCTTCAGCACTGGAAACATTGTAAGCTACCTTTCTTCTAGAGGTATTGACCTTTAAAAATCAGGAGTATGATATTTAAGCTAAGTGGAACTGCCAACAGTCTCACCTCCCAGATACTTGTGAATCTGACCACATAAAGAAGGGGCACTGCCTACATTGCTACATTCAGAGTACAAACTACAGACAAACCATTTTCACTTACAGACAAATGCCTCTATTCCATTACAGATGCCGCAGTTCAGGATACTTCACCAAGCTTGAGAAATCACACAGTTTCATTATACATCTATTACTTTAATATACACAGCACCCAGAAGCAAAATAAGCTTTGGCTGTCAGAATAGAAACTTCCATGCATTTTGTGCAGTTAAAAGCTGTAGGTTTAAGATGAGAAAATTCTGGGCCAAGTGGAAAACAAATTATGAGAGAGGTTCCAAAGATGGTCATAACTGGGCTAAGACCTGCCAGCACCCCATAAGCCTTCACAAATTCTTGTTGACACATCGTTGCTTTTATTAGAAAATCCTTGCTCTCTGAAACAGAAATCTATTCTCTGCCATGTCTGTGAGACATGCTAATGCTGTCACAATTGTCATTAATCATCTACATGACCTCTTAAAAATGGACATCTGGACTCTCTTCCCTGACAACCAACCTGGAAGCAAACTGTTTCTCCAGTGCTCTGCAAAAACTTTAAAATTTCTGCAAATGAGTGATTTGTTTCCATATATTCTGAGGGTGGTAGTGCAATTAAGTAAAAGGAAAGTGTAACAGAAACCACCTTAACAAGACCAGGAAAGGCAGAAAAAACATTATCCTTTTCTGCTCCTAAAATATATTTTTTCTACAATCAACACAGTAAAAAATACAAAATTTAATAAATTCAAGTAGCAGCCCACACAGAAAACTCACCAAAGCACATCAAAGCCACTGTTGGCAGCTATTCGCTCAGGCATAGACAGTGTGTGTAAAGGATCAATGATGCCCAGTGTTGGCTTAATGGCTCTTGAAGCAATGCCTGCAATAGGTGAGGAAAACGAGTTAAAGAGTTTTTGCAACAAAATAGGACAAGTGTAATGTTCAAAACATAACAATAATGAGGGGAAATGATTTGAAACTATGAAGATAAAAGCAAAGAGAGAGAAGGGAGAGTAAGAAGTATCTGTGAACGTAAGTCTTACTGATGATAAAGTCTGAGAGTTGTATGATTTGAGACTTTTGCCTGAAGTGAATTATACCAGACAATGTTCTCTCTTCATTTGTAACCCTCCCTGAGCAGCCTATACTTGCAAACTGTCTGTGCTGAATGGCATCTGCAACAGTATTATTAGATTTGTATCATCTGTGAACAATCAGAGGGCAAGACTGGTTTGTGTCTACAATCAATTGCTATTGCTAATTGCTGTCTTCAGCATCTGTAATAACTGTGCCTTTGTATTTTGGTTAAGGGAGCACAGACATAGCTTTGAGAGAGACAGGCACAGACTGACTGACTACGTACAGACTAGAAAACTCTGAGCTATGGTCAGAACTCCTTAGCATGCCCATTTGTGTCCCAAGTACCGTAGACTGTTTGGCATATAAAATCCACATGTTTAGAAGTAAAACCACAGAACAACTATGAAGCTCAAGATGACATTTTAGCCTTAATCTTTATTTGCCTGGGATGAAAAGGCCAAAGGAAGACCGTGCCCCTCACTTGCACAGTGTCTTAGGCCTGAGGTTTCAAAAGTCAGGAAAAGGAACATTTGGTTGCAATTACACAACAAAGAAACAGAAGTCTTAAAAGCAGAAAGAAAAATACAGAGGAAATAAGGAACAGTTGGTTGACCCTGAATGTAAGTAGAAATTTCCTTTGCAATTAACATTTTCTGCCATTTAAGGACTTGAAAGTTTTTAGTTTCCTGTTTTGACTTCAAACTATAATCCAGTGTATTCCATAGGCATTTCATTATGTTAATATGCTATAAATTTAATTCAAGAAGGAAACCTTTAAGCTCTTCAAATTTGCCCACAGCAGTTGAATCAAACAAAATGACACCTGAAATGATACGCAGTATCCCCTTCTTTCAAGGCAGGGAAATAACAGAGACATTGGAAAAGCAAGTCTTGAATAACAGACATAAAAAACCCCACACCAAACCTCACCGGTTTTTACTTTTAGTTCTTTGAAGTCAAAAATGGCAACACCAGTGGTTTCGCTTCCAGTTCCAGCTGTTGTAGGAACTTAAAAGGAAGAATGGGAATAACAAAAAATTGTAAGTAATACATAATATTGCAAAAGGAATAAACAAAACCACAAAAGTAACACCACCAAAACTTCAGGACCCAGGAAATCTTGAAGGTATCCCTGATTTGAAGCCAACAGGTCAAACAGAAACAGCTACTTTGATCTCTTTTCTCAGTAAAAAGGAGTCAAACCCAGCTAAACAAGAAACTAATGACAAAACCTGTGATTTTACTACTGAAGTAAACAGCAAAATTGCTGCTGAATACAACCAGAAAGGTAAGCCCAACGGAAGTTGAAACAGTCGTGGTAAATTGATTTCAGTAGAAGTATCATACAGAGCGTAGAATGACTCCCCTTCTAGCCCTCGCTCTCCACACACACACACTTCCTGCTTTACCTGCAATAAGTGGCTTGAGGGGCACAGTGACAGGCTTCCCTTTCCCAATAGGAGCATTGACATAATCCAAGAAGTCTGATGTAGGGCTGGATGCATACAGGTTAGCAGCTTTACAGGTGTCCATTACAGACCCACCTCCAACAGCAACATAGGCATCAAACTCCCCCTTTTTAGCAAATTGAATGGCATCCAGGAAACTTGGAAAATAAGAACAGGTTCCCAATTAGTATGGAGAAAAACAGCACACAGACAAATTAACTATTAAGATGATTGCACAGGTCACAAGGAGGTGTTTAACAGCCATACAGCATGCTGTAAAAGCCTAGGCACTACTTGGAGAAGCACGCTGTCAGAAGAAGTACCTTTGGTCTGTTGGCTCCACCCGGACATTATCATACATCTGAAAGTTTATACCATATTTTGCCAAGGAATTCAATACTGCGTTTACAGGAGGGAGTTGGGAGAGGTTTTTATCTGTCATCAAACAAACTTTTCTAGCACCAAGATTCTGCAGGTCCTAAAATAACAATGAAATTAAAAAAAAACCAACTGGTATGAAATCATACACTCATCTATTTAAATACTAATCTAAATCAACGGAACCATTTAATAATAATAAAAAAACCAACCTAAAAATAGATGGCTATTGTAAAATTTTTGAAACAGTATCAGCTACAGAAAAAGAGGCTTAACCACATACATATAGGATGCTGAAAACAGCATAAAGTATAAAGCTGCCAAACTTACATAGCTGAAGTCTTATGGTAGAAGAAAACTAATGATAAAGATGTTGAACAAATGAAAACCATGTGGAACCACTTAAGATTACAGCAAAATGTAAAGTATTTTTTTTGAAATATTTTTTCCTACACAATTCCTGTGACACAAAAAGGCTTTTCCACAAATTAGGTCTCCCCTGCCTGCCTACCAAAGCATGTATTAAAATCCTGAAAAATTAATATTGAATATTTATTTATTGATGAAAAATCAAAATAAGGTGGCAAAAAAGAAAAATAATACTACATTCTAACCTTTGCTAAATTGTCACAATAGCTATACATACTTGCAATTCAATAACCCTAATGCTGTTTGAAGACAGATGTTCTGCCTAACTTAATTTACTATCAGACTACTAATTTACTTTATAAATTTGCAAATAAAAGAGAGAACTGTTAATGCCATAAAAGCCAAGACAGGTAAAAAATTATAAATGAAAAAAACAATGATAAAGGCAAACTGGAACAATGTACTCAGACTGCTGAAACAAAAATTCTATACTTTTAACAGTGCAAAATGTATATTCACCTAATATAATAGAAAGTCTGATTCATTTTATTGAGCTTTTTAAGAGAAAAAAGTGATCTTGAGATTCAAAATTTTTTCAATTAAATTCCTTGTCAGAGAAAAATACTGTTGCGAAATCCTGGCAATTCATCAGTGATCAATTTAACTATCCACTAAGCTGCACTTGATGCAGTCACTTATACCACAGCAACACTGACATAACATGATTCTATTCTTTACCCAACAGTGTTTTCCAGTCACTTTACACTGGCATATATGACTACACACTACAAAGCTGTGGAGATTCAGACACACCATATGTAAGCTTTCCCTTATAAAATGGATCAATAGCAGCAGCAGCCCTTTGGAAAATAACTTTTCACCAGTGAGAGGCTTAACTATGGAAGCTTACCATGCCAATCTCTTTAGTAACTCCTTGTCCATATCGGATGTTCGAAATGGCCATCTACAAAAAGAAAACCAACAAAAACCAAACAAAAAAACCAACAAAAGCCCCAAACAAACAACCACCACCACCACCTAAAGTATTTTCTCAGGAAAAATGGAGAAATGGCATCTAGTCTCAAGCTGTCAAAGTGAAATATAAATATTTACTAATGTAAATATTTGTTAATTGCCATATTTGGAAGTACACAAAACTACTACTTTTAAATCAAATATATTTTATTATTAAATCTACCTCAAATGCATAGTCTGTATCTCCCAGGATAGGCCGTTCAGGGACTGGAATGGAAATGAAACAGTAAAATTAGGAAATAAAAAGCGACTTCAATCTGTACCTCAATACTAGAGCTGACAGATTCCTTTTCTTTTAAAATCACCAATACATTTGCACAGGTCATCTTGGCTTGGCTGGGTAACAGTTGCCCATTTCATCGCTTGTTGTTTGTGAGATTAAAGATCCAAGTACTCCATTTGCAATTCAGCAAAACAAGTATGAATCCTTTGTTCAAGAATTAATTCTTTCCTATAAAAACCGAGTAAGTTAGCAGAAAGTTTGCATGAAGCTTGTTTGCAGTCTGCAATGAACAGAACACATACTAAGTACAACTGAGTATCTGCTGAGCATATGGGCTGCTACATACAGGTTGAGAGGTGTTACAAATGTGTAGGGGCTACACCACAACCTTCAGAACAACTTTTAAGATGAATCCATGAGACAGCCTCCAGACACCCAGACAGAAAACTACTTTTGTATGTGAGAGTAATACTAACAGGTGTTTACACTTCTTTTTACTTCTGCCTAGTGCTGAACTTGCAGGAAAAACTGAATTGCTTGCTTGAAAACTAAGAAACTAATATGCATTGCTAATAATAAAGTGTTTGAGTAAGAATCAATGAGTCATTATCAACTTTATAAATACCTTCTCTCTTCTACTAAATAAGGATAGTGTTTCAGTCATATCCTCTCTGCCATGTCATTCTTACGTGAATTACGACAAAACTCTCAAATTCATGCATATCCTGATTTTGCCACAAAGTGAAACAAACTGCATCAACCAAACAGTTCATTCTTCTTCAAGAAAAGATCAGATGAAGCATTCTACTCTTCCTGCTGAAGTCATGCCTTCTGTCTGCTATATTAATTGAAAATATGTGATTTGGATTCAGATCCAATGAATGAAGCCATGATAATGAGTCTTACAGAGCTCTAGGGTGCACTGAAGCACTGACCCACAACATTAACAGATAGATGTATTAAAATCCTTTATGCACTTTCCATTCAAGCCCAGGCCAGCTGCTATCAGCTCTTTCATTGCCATCTCTTGCTAGGCTGTACGTGTTTGACCTCTCCTGGTGTTGGAGTCTGCTGTATTCTCAGTCAGCAATATGACAGGCTAAGGACATGCCCCAGCAATTTACCCTCTTGCTTTCTGATAGTATAATAGATGCCCTGCTATTATATTCTTGAGCCAACTAACTTTCAGAAAGAATTTTACTGAGTTCAGAAACTACATTATTTCCATGAACGCTGCCAAGAAACACAACAAACATTTTTTTTCTGCTACAGTCACTGTTAAATCAATTCCCACTATTTAGAGACTTAACTGAACTGATACCATCTTGCTACATCATTGACTCAATTGCTGCCTAAAACTTGAGAGGGTTTTAACTAAGACTTCTATTTAGAAAGGGCTTAGATTGAATTGACTGAGTAGGTCATCAAGCAGACAAGTAGAATGAGATTCTATTTCTCTGCTGTGCTATTGTCTTGCTCTATGTGTTGGACAAAACAAATATCTGAATGTATGTATAGCTTTTCTGTATGTAAAATGGTAATGGTAATTCTTTAAAAACTGTCTTAAGCAAAGCACGTGAAACCAAGCAACTCAGAATTATATACTGCTGAAATCATGGCCCCAAATACTAATTTTTATTGGATCTGGAAACCGACCAGCACACAGCTATTCCCAATAGCCTCCCTACAGTCAATGCAAACAAATTCCTCCCGGGTGACTTGTTCACTCAGCACAGCTCTCCTGCTCTTACTCTACAACCCTGGCCTAAGTGAACTGCATTCTCAGGACTGACAGTGTAAAAAGCCTATGGGAGATTATATTGCCCAAGCCAAAGCAGACCTCTGTGAATAGCTCCTTTTTATCCATATAGCTTCCGGTTTCTCTTCTAACATAACAGATACATATTTTTCTCCTTAAAAGCAGATCTAAAGTTGAGATGGCTCGGCGATGACCACAGTAGCAGCAGACACAGCAAATTTCTGATCAACTTGCCTCACCGTAAGGGGAGGGAGGGACAGGATACGTTAGTGTTGGCTTACGTGGAAACAGTGAAGCTCTCCAACAACAGCCACGATCATTGTACAGTTGCGAAGTGTCAGAGCTCGCCTTCTCTGTTATGCTGTTCTCTTTCTTACCCGTTACCTGCACCCTCTGCCCACGTTACACCAGTAAGTACAGCTCTACTGGGCTACGGTCTCCTACAGAACTATTGTGGTGACACAAATTAAGTCTTACCTTGGGAGTAAGTGTGGCAATGGCTCGGGCACCGACATCTAGTTAAAAGGTACGGGGGAAAAAAGAAAGCAAAAAAAAAAAAAAAAAAAGCATGGTTAAAGGGGAAAACTAAACCAGAAAAATGCCATCTGTCCTTGGCTGTAGGTCTTCCCTGTGCACCCGTTGATCGTGCCCTACCCCAGAGAGGCCTGGCCGCGGAACCCGCCCGCTCCCCTAGACCCGGGGGAAAGGCCGGCAGCGGGGGCCCCACCGACGGCAGAACTCGGGTAGGTCCCGGCAGCTGGCCCGCGGGGTGCCCGTGTGTAAGCCTGGCGGCCACCGCTGAGCAGGAGGCACCGGTAGACCCCCAGCGAGGACGCGATCGCTGCTTTTCACTTGTAAAACGCGGCAGCCGCCCGGCCCCGGCCCCCGCCTCGGCACCTGCCGATAAAGGGAAGATAAACGGCGGCCCCACGGGCGGCCCCGCCGGGCTCCGGGCCTGCCGTTCCCGCGCCGAGGCCTCCTCAGCCGCCCCCGCCCGCCCGCACTCACGCGGCCCGCTGCAGCTGCCGCAGGAGCGCTGCCGCCCGCTCGCGCCCCGCCGCCATCGCCGCGGCTCCGGGGGCCGGCCGGGCCGGGCGCCGCGCCTCCTCCTGCGGCGGGCGGCGGGGCAGCGCGGGGTCCCGGCCCCCGCCTGGCACGCAGCTGACCAAACCCAAGGACTTCACACGGCTGAAAGACGAACTGCCCTCGTTCAGCTCCCGCAACCAAGACGACCCTGGCCATAAATGGTCGGTACCAAACGGCAAAACTCACCCCACGCCTGTTGGGAGGAAAGCAACAGCTTAAAAATGGCAATTCTGCCAAGCGCCGAGCCAGGAGAAGCATTAATGGCCTGCAGGGCCCCTGCCTGAGGCTGTGAAACCTTTTATCTGCTTGGGAGGGCCTAAAGCAGCAGCACCCCTGACGTGCCCGCAGCTTGGCTGGGGTTCTTAGAATCACGGAATCGTTTGGGTTGGAAAAGACATTTAAGATCATCAAGCCCAACTATTTAACCTAGCACTGCCAAGTCCACCACTGAACCATGTCCCTAAGCACTGTGTCTGTGCATCTTTTAAATACCTCCAGGCATGGTGACCCAGTGACTTCCCTGGGCAGCCTGTTCCAGTGCTTAATAACCCTTCTGGTGAAGAAACGTTTCATGTCCAGTCTAAACTTCCCCTGGCACAACTTGAGGCCACTTCCTCTTGTCCTGTTGCTTGTTACTTGGGAGAACGACACCTGCCTCCACCCCGCTACAGCCTCCTTTCAGGTAGCTGTAGAGAGCAGTAAGGTCTTCTCCCCTCAGCCTCCTTTTCTCTAGGCAAAATGCCAGTTCCCCCAGCTGCTCCTCATAAGCCCTGTGCTCCAGCCCCTCCACCAGCTTCGCTGCCCGTCTCTGGACACGCTCCAGCCCCTCAATGTCCCTCCTGCAGTGAGGGGCCCAAACCTGAACACGGCATTCGAGGGGCGGCCTCACCAGTGCCCAGTGCAGGGGGATGGTCACTGCCCTGGTCCTGCTGGCCACACGGTTTCTGACACAAGCCAGGGGGCTGTTGGCCTTCCTGGCCACCTGGGCACACTGCTGGCTCACGTTCAGCCGGCTGTCGACCAGCACCCCCAGGTCCCTTTCCTCTGGGCATCTTCCCAGCCGCTCTGCCCCAGCCTGTAGCGCTGCGTGGGGTTGGTGTGACCCAAGTGCAGGACCCGGCACTGAGCCTTGTTGAACCTCACACACTCGGCCTCGGCCCACCGGTCCAGCCTGTCCAGATCCTCTGCAGAGCCTCCTGCCCTCAAGCAGATCAACACTCCCACCCAGCTTGGTGTTGTCTGCAAACTGACTGAGGGTGCACACCTCACCCAGATCGTTGATAAAAATATTAAACAGGACTGGCCCCAGCACTGAGCCCTGGGGAACACCACTTGTGACTGGCCATCAATGGGGTTTAACTCCAGTCACCGCCACTCTTTGGAGCCAGCCATCCAGATATTTTTTTACTCAGAGAACAGTATGCCTGTCCAAGCCATAAGCAGCCAGCTTTTCCAGGAGAACGCTGTGGAAAATGGTGTCAAAGGCTTTACTGATGACTAGGGAGACAACATCCACAGCCTTTCCCTCATCCACTGAGTGGGTCACCTTGTCATAGAAGATGTGGTTAAGCATGAGCTGCCTTTCTTTTCCAGCAGGTCCCATGATCACCTGGTTGTCCTGTATGTGCCACATGATGGTACACAAGATAAGCTGCTCCATAACCTTCCTCAGCACCAAGGTCAGGCTGAGAGGCCTGTAGTTTGCCAGATCCTCCTTCCAGCCCTTCTTGTAGATGGGCATAACGTTTGCAAACCTACCTCATTGCTGCTGGAGTGTACAAACTACCCAGGATTTTAGCAGAGAAAGCTCACCAATAATGTTGTCAGCAGCACTGAACACTTACAGGGGTGTGTGCACGTGTGGCAAAACGTGCTCTCTTTTTGAGCAGGTAGGTGTGCCCTGTGGAAATGCTAGGAAGATCGAAGGTCTGGAATATATCTCAAAACAACGTTCTCCACTTGTCCAAGTGCTTTTTACCCCTGCTTTGCCTAGCTACTTATGCTGAAAGCTTGGCATAAGTGGGTTGCGTCCACAAGATCATTCCTGCCACCAGCAAGTCCAAAGCAGCCTGCAGTGGTCCAGACTACTCAGCATTGAGGCAAGAAACATCCAAGAGGCAAAGAATACATCTTATGCAAAGCCTGTAGGTTGAGCACTGTAGTCATTCTGTCAATGCCATCAAATCCCTTCTGTTCCAAGGTGTACATACTCTGCCATCTGCTACCATCTTGCAAAACCTTGGTTTGTGTTTTTTGATCAACCTGCCATCCTACAGTACTGCTACAGAATGAGACAACGGAACTGCTAGTCTCCTAGCTTTTCCAAAACCTCATTACAATATCATTAACCACTCACAAGTTCACTACTTGAAAGTTTGAGAACTTAATTTACTTGAGACTGCCGGAACTATACTACACTTCTTACCAGGAATGGCCCCAGGGAACAGCTTTCTTCCCATAGCTAAGCTACACATAGGGACAGCAAATTGTATTTTTTTTCAGTTGTATTTCAAGTGTACAGGAGACACTAAAAAGTTCAAAAAAATAATCAGAAGTCTGAGATAATTTCCAACACCTGCTCTCAAACTGGTAAAGAAAAACACTGTGAAACTATTTCTATGAAATGATGGATTACCATTAACATAGGGAGAAATCTAGTTTTTAACCTGTTGTTCAAAACAAACATTTTTCTGTTGGATTCAATGGCTGGTCACCAGCTTTGACTTTTTAATCCACAGAACCCTCTAGGAAATCCGTACAATTTCTTAGGCCCTGCAATAAATCTTACAGTAAGTTTTACTGTTCCTTTTGTAACTGCGCCTGAATACCACAAAGCTGAACAGCAGTTGACTTACAGAGCAAGAGCTCCATCGTCAGGCCACGCACCCAGAGCACAGTGCATCATACTCGAAAAAATGCAGGTCACAGCTGCGATGCCCCCCCAGTCCCTGCTACCTGAGCAAGGGACAGCTTTGCTCAGCTTCAGTCCTGCCTGGAAATGCTGTAGCCACAGCAAGCCGTGAAGAACCATTACCTGTCTGTCCCTGTAAAACTCCACGTCTGGGGGAAACCAGGGCTCCTGACACCCTCAATACACCACCAGTTGCCCTTGCATAGGGAACACAGCCCTCCTTGACCGCCAGCTAAGAGCCAAACACAGGACATTTTAGAAATGCCGGAGCGTATTTATTGGCAAATAGGAGTGGGAATAGAGCACCAGGTAGGAGGCTGGTAGTGACAGTCCTCTCCTACGCATCAGCAGGCAGCCCCAAGCACCGTGCTGCATACAGTCCCTCTATCTCTCATGCCTTCTTTCTCTTGCCACCACCCGTGCTGCTGCCCGCAGGCCTCTGCTGCTGCTGCCGGCGGGCTCCACTCTTCTTGCTGCTGCGGCCAGCCCGCTGCTGCCGGCGGCCGCGCTTCCCCCGCTGCGACTGCTTCTTACCCTTGGCAGCAGCCGCCTCGGCTTCCTCCTGGCGCAGCTGCTTGTTGACAGCACGGGTGATGTCGAGGACGGGCTTCTTGCTGCCCATGTCTCGCAGCAGCTCCAGTTGCCGGCTGCGCTCGGCCGCCAGGTTACCCAGCAGTGGCTCGAAGCGGCGCTTCCTGCCGCCGCTGCGGGAGGGCGGCTCCGCCGGCTCCTTGGGCAGCCGGGGCTGGAAGCGGCCGAGCGAGGCGGTGGAGACGCGGGCGACGCGGGCAACGCGACCCAGCTCCTCCCGGCTCTGGTGGCCGGTGGGGTGGAGAGGCGCGGCGGGGACGGCGGTCCCGGCCCGGTGGGCGCGGGCCAGGTTGCGCAGACGGTTGAGCTCGTTGCGCGCCACCCGCTCCCGCTTCTCCCGCCGCAGCCTGGCGAACTGGTCCTCCTCCGGGTCGGCGCCCTCTGGCACCTCCGCGAGCCAGGCACGGGCCGGGTCGCCGCCTGCCCGCCGGTAGCCCCAGCGCCGCCGCCACTCCTTGGCCTGCTCGTCCCACACCAGCGAGGTCCGCTTGCGCCGGCGGATGCCCTTCAGCCGCGCGAACTGCTCCCAGCGCGTCGGCGGCCGCGGTCGCGGCGGCGGCTTCTCCCGCGGCAGGCGGAAGGCCGGCTCGGGCAGCCGCGCCACCAGCGGCCCCCCGGCCCCGCCGGCGCGCTCGGCCGGCAGCTCCCAGAGGCGGGCCACCAGCAGCTGCGTGTTGTCGCGGGCCAGCGCCCGCAGCAGCGCCTCCCGCCGCGGACCGGCCCCGCGCAGCCCCGCCGCCGCCGGCGGGTTACGGTCCAGCGCCAGCAAGTTGCCCAGGTCGAACTCCAGCTCCAGCTCCTTCTCCACCGTAATGCTCCGCTGCTTCTCCGCCTCCTGCTCCTCAGCGGCCGCCAGCACCTCCTCCACCCGCACGGCCGCCATGGCGACGGGCACGCCGGGCCGGGCCGGGCCGGGCCGGGCCGCTCCCACACGTGCGAGCTGCTCCCGCCGACCGCCCCCGAAGTGCAAGGAAGCTCTTCCGGGTCAGCGCACCGGAAGCAGCGCGCCTCCACGCCCGGAATAGCGGTGCCCGGGAAGCCCTGCCCCTCGGGGCGAGCTGGGCGCAATGCCTGCCGGGAGCTGCAGTCCGCTCTGCGCCGGCGCGGGGCTGCGGGCCGCGGAGGGTGCTGGGAGCGCCGGCCCCGCCTGAAGGGGCCGTTACCGCCGGCAGGTTCCCCTGGTGGCGCTGCCGGCTGCTTGCGCGTCACACCGCCTTGGTTCCCCCCGGTTGCTGTCAGGAGATGCCTGCGGGCGGGACCGATAGGCAGGCGCTTCTAGCTGACGCCGATGAAATCCGCAGCGACCCCTAGGCCGGGGCTGTGCGGGGCTCGGGGCAGCCCTCAGCCTGCCTGTCGCCGCCTCGGCGACCGGTGCCGGAGCGGGCGATGTGCGGAAGGAGCCTGGGCGCCGTGAGGGGGCAGGCGCCAGAGGCCTGCGGGCACTCTGTGGCCCCCAGGGGACAAGGCTGCTGCGGAGCCACCGGGGCCTTGCAGCTTCCCCTGCTTCTGCCTGTGCAGGCAGGCAGGCATGCTGTGCCATTTAGGCACAGTGCAGGTGCGAGACTGTGTAGCGGGAATTACTTTTTCCATAGGGTTTGGTGGTTGTTGGTTTTGGGATTTTTGGTAGCATACCATTATGTCTTGACAGTCATTGCTGTAGAGCAGGGCCAAAATTCAAGTATTGTGTTGCAGCTCCACAGAGACTGGTGTAGGTCTTGTGGGCAAGTCTCCATGCAGAGAAGGGAGGGGAGGAACAGCATTTGGAAAGCAATATCACCTGGCAGCTACCTCATCATGCATGATGATAAGTGAGGTGATCGGCAGATACTGTGTGCACCCAAAGGTCAGCTGGGTCAAAGATACCTCTGTGCTATTTTTAAACAAGTGGGCTATGGAAGAATCCATTTATAGTTCTACAGTGATCTGGCTTGTATGGCCATGACATTTTGAGCTGATCTCTGGTGACCTAAATGCAAGTTCACGATAGCACTTAACTGTAGCCAAGGAAAGTGATGGGAGTGTTTATTCTAGATACGATTCTCAATGAAGTTACGTCGCATCTTTGCCTTTACGTTGCATTTGGCGTGATGGAAATGATTCTGAGTGTAATGCCACAGCAGTATAGTAGCGTTGGAATGAAAATAAAGGCTGGCCTTATAAAATGAAGACAAATAGCAGATTCTCAAGTTCTAATTCTTAAGATATCACAACTTTGTAAGTCTAACGATGATAAAATATTTGGGGTTTGTTTGTTCCCCCCGGTTAGGAGTTCTGAGCGTCATTTGTATACTGTGAAGCAGCACAGTCCCTATGCATTTAAACCTAGGTCGGATGCAGTTTTCCCGTTTACCACAAGATGGCATTGCATTGGCTATTATTTTGTTCCCTGTTTCGGACAGTTCATACTTCCACCTGGAATTACACATAAAAAAATAAAGACAGTTCTTTGAATAAATGCACTTACACTATTTAGATTTAGGCGTAAATTTATACTTTTGAACTGCAAAGTCCACTGTTTGGGCAGTCTGGTCAATACCTTTACACCGATCCCTGTACTTTCCTATTTTATCCTTATGTAGCTAACTCTGAGCCTTTAGGGGAGTATCTGGGACTGAGAGGGCATAATTGGTAATACTTACTGCACTTATGAAGTTGCTGTAAGTGTTAAAGATTACTGTGTATCACTGGAATAGCAGCAAGTGTGCATGCCAAGGATTGGTCTTCTTTTACCTAATAGCATGAACCTGTTAAGGAAGGGAAAAAAGAATCTCAGAAGGTATATATTACTTTCTGGAAACTGCTGTCTAGAACTGAATTCCAGCCTTTTTATGTATTCCACAAATTGTAATTTATTTTACAAGTTGTCCTAGTGCGATAAACAGGACTGTTCTTTTACTCAATTGCTTCAGTGTTACTTTGTGATAATAGTCTTAATAGGAGCACCCTTATTATTATGGGTTAGTGACAGGAAATTTTGTACTCGTCTCAGGTGGCGTTCAAAGTTGGATTTTTTTAGTAGCCTTTTTTATGCTTTTACTGATCTTTGTTGTGTGTTTCGTTGCTGGAGGCAATGAATTGATCCTGCATATTTAGTCTCTACATACATGATTCAACAGCAACAATTATAATCAACAGAGGAAATCTGTAAATCCTTTCACACTGGTGTTTGCTTTTGGGTGCGGTGTTTGTTTCTTTTTTTCTGTTTATGAAAATCCCACTTTGAGCAAATTAGCTAAGTCTTTGAAACTTGTCATAGGTAGATGTTACAACCCATTCTTAAAGCTATCTAAAAAAAACCACCACGCTTACAAAGAAATAATCTAAACACCTGTTTAGAGAATAATTCTGAAAAAGCCTCTTGCATCTTGTCAAGGATTCAGGCTTTTAAAGAACATGGGAGAAACCCTGACTCTGAGCTGAAGTCTTGGACAGTTTTGCTGTAGTCCTTGGCAGAGTCAGGCTGTACTTACTACAAGCAAAAATTTTGTAGTCTTTGTTTAGACCTCCTCCTGTTGTATAGAAGAAATACCTGCGTAGTTTACTAGCAATGTCAGACTTTTTGTCTGGTAAGCACAGGATGTAACTAAAGGAGCCTCATTTGACTGTGCTTCAAGTGTCCTCAGCACAATGTTGCCTGTTAGTAAAGCCTGACTACAAAATTGTTACTGTTGTACATAGTCATGGTCTATTATTCAGACAGGACATTTCTGAGTTCGTGATTTCACAGTGTGGTTGGGAAGGTGCTAGCTGGAAGAATATTGGAATGGATTTGTAAACCAAACAAGGTTTGTAAATAGAGTCATGGATATTTTGGGAAACTATCCCATCGTGAGAAGTGGCTTCTGAGAAGCACACTGTAGTAATCATAGCCATGCTTTGAGCTTGTAACTCCCAGTTTAGAGCTGAGAATTACAAGCAGGCACACAGCTTCTGTTAAGTGAACAGGTGTGTGTGTACTGCTGAATATGTGGGCTTTTGGAAAGATGAAATGGTGATACCAACATTGAATTATAGAAATAGCTGTTAGGAAAGAAATGTTTTCATTATCTCATGTTTGCTGTAGCCTTCTTAGTAGACTTTTTCAATTTCAAAGGATGAATTTTTAGAACTGCTTATTCATTTTGATCATGTCTGCTTCTGGGTTCCTAGGTTTAGAATCTCAAATATCGTATTGAACTGCCTGTGGCTGGATTTGTGAGTGCTCAGCCATAGGACTTGAAAGCAGTTATCCCTAACTGTGGGCACTCACAATCCACAGATACTTAAACAATTTAATCATCATTCTGTCTTTCCATGAGGTTCTCTTTCTCTTCAGTATGAATGATAGTAATACATGTCACTGTGTATGTGCTCAATTCCTTAATGCTTGCTTGCTTACTTTGAGATGCTCAAAAATTGGATGCTGTTGCAAAGCGCAGGCTTTCTTTGGGGTGAAAAAGGCTGTAGGGTTTTTATTTATTTTATTTTATATCCACAGTTGAGGTCTGCATGAAAAACGTAAAGTGGCAGAGTATAAATTGCAGAAGCACTTGTCCAAAAGATTAGTAGAAATCATCATAATGCACCAAAAGAACTAAATCATCAATGTGATCTAACTGTTCTGTTTTTCTGTTGGAAAAGAACAAAAAATTATCCTACTTAACTTTTATTGTTGTAGTTTCTGTTCAGTTGGGCTACAAGTTTAAGTTTATGTTTGATAGAAGCTGCTCTAATGTACAGTATTCGTGTCTCACTGTTAGTGATACCATTAGCTTAGATTTACTCTTCAAACTTTTGCCAATTACCTCTGGATGGCAGTAGATGTAGTTACAAGATGATTCAACCAATTCATAAGCCTGCTGTGAGGATCATTATGAAGAACACTTTTATCAGGAAAACCCAAAGTACAGGTAATTTTGGCAAATAGTAGAAAATGCCCTTGAAATACCTACACTGTCTCCAAATCATTCCTTTCCACTGACTTTATTCAGTATGCTTTGAAGTAAAAATCTGTGGTTTAGGATTTCTTCCTGTGAGGGAGAAGTTGTTTACTTATTGAAGCTAAATTAAGTACAACAGTTTGTGGACCAAATTCTGCTTCCCAATACATTTTTTACTCCTGTAAAATGTATTCTATGTATTCCAGCATGTATCTTATTTCCTGGGACATATAAGTGCTTTTGCAATCCAAATAATGAAACATCAAAGTGAAAATTTGGCTAAATAAAGACTCTTTCCTATTCACTAGTCCATATCATGTCAAAAAGCTGTCTGTAAGGAATAAAAAAATTACAAAGACCTGAGCCACCATCTTTTGTCATATATAAGGACTGACTTCAGCAGTGTAACAAAAATATGCCTGGTAGTCACTGCTTTTGCTATTACTGAGTTAAATTACTCATTAGAGATAATGGGTCGTTCCTTCTTGTGGTTTCACCTATGTAAGACCTTACTAGAAATACACTAAGGGACATGCTTAATTCTGAGCAAGTTTTATTGATGTTGATGACATTGTCTGTACTCGCATGCTTGAAAATGTTTCTGGTTAGTTTGTAAATTAGCAGGATTAGATTTCCTGTCTGAAGATTTAATGTGATTTTAGCAGAATACTGTATTTGTAAAAAAAAAACCAACAAAAAAACCCATGAAGAAACTCGGGAGGCTGTAGCTCTGTTTCTAAAACCTAGGAGTGGCTAGCTGGGAATGCACTTACAGGTGGATACTAAGTAGAGCCTGATTTTTGGTTCAGAAGGTGCAACATAGATAGCTGGTGAGATAGCAGGGAGACCTGGATAACTGTGGGTATTGTGGAAAGTGATTGGTAGACCATTATCTATTTTGATCAGTTGACTGGCAGTGACTGTGTGGTTTCACTGAACTGATTTTGGGTAAACAAAACAAAGCTAAGGTAGTTTGAGGCCTTCCCAAGCACTTGATGCCTATCTTGCTATGCATTAGGGAATCAAGCTGAAAACAGATTGTGATGGGGTTTTTTATGTGTTTGCTTTTTTGTGAGCTTTACAGTGACCTAATTTTTTTGGGGAAACTTTTCTTTTAGTGTGGTCTTACCATTAGAAATACCAGCAATGGTGTGGCTTGGTTTTGTTAGGTGTTTTTAAGGAGAATTTGAAGAACAGAGTGATAATTTTATCAGACAGTGATGGAAAGAATGGCAACATAGTAACATGTTCTTTCTCCAGGGTCAGTCCTTCTTATCACCTGTCTAGAGTAGACCTACTTTTTGGCATATGATTACTTCTGTAAGTTTAAAAAAAAAGCCAAGGAACACATTTCCTTCTTTTAGAAGAAATTTGTCGTGCACAGAAATTCGCCCTTGATTAAATCTACGCTTGCAACCAGAAGAACAAAAAAGGTTCCTCTGTTCTTGTGTTGGTTTTGTGGCTGGAAATGTCTCCAACGTTTGGGAGTGAGATAGAACATGTAAGTCTTCATCCATGACACAGAGGCCATGTCATAGTCACTACAGATTTTTGTTGACAAAAGACAAATCAGGTGGAGCAAGAGGTTCAATACCGTGAATCTGAGAGTAGGGTAGGTCTCTGTATGTTTGCTGACAATGACCATGTCAGCTTCTATATTCTAATGCTTTTGTGAGTCAGAAATAATCTTTTCCAATAGTGGCCTTAGGAAATGATTCTTGGGACATGCTTTCAGTAGAAGATCTCAGCCTTTTATGTGCATTAGAAATACTGCATGCATGTGATTAAGTCTATGCAGATAACAGCATTCATGTGTGCAAAAGAGATCTGAATATTGATTTTTGCTAAAGGAGAAAGGATGAGACCTGATCTCAAGGCAAGATAATGCCATGCATATAGGACCACTTTTCTTCAGTGACATAGTGGGGAACTTTAACCTGAGGCTAGGCATAGATCCAAGCATCATTTCATACACACACTGCAACCATTTCATACACTAAAACGGCTTGAATCTTCTCCCAGCCCTTGCTGGATGACGTGGAGATGTACGCTGAAGTGCTGCTTACCAAAGGTGTCTTCAAAGCCTTGGCACTACTTGACGGTCAGCAAGGGAAAGGTTCCTCAAATCCAGTTTGTAACCTTTTATGCTCCACATTTCCATTCATCAGTGGGGCTGATCAATCAGGATGGAATTTTGTCCTCAATGTGTTTTCAGACTATTTCATTCTTAAAGCTACCTTTAACACCAGTGTGATGAAATACACATTGAAGGTGGTGTGGAGTGGGGAGTTTACATGCAGGTCTTGCCACGAAGCAGCAGAAGTGTTTGTGTGTGCAACTATGCCTCCCACAAACTGCTTTGGTAATGTATGCTGTAGATGTCCAAGTAAAAGATGCCAAGTGCTGTGCTTCAAATTTGATGTTTCAATTGCATCAATTGTAGTCACTTTGAGGTCTTGCTATTACATCTTCAGTTGACAGTTACCAGAGAAATGGGAAAAATAGATCTTTTTGTTACATTACATTACAGCAATATGGCACTTCATAGGTTCAATCCAAGATATTAGGGAAGTTTTCAACTAAATGTAATCACAGGTGACTCATGTAAGACAAGAATCATCTGTAAACTTGTGTGAGCTTGTACTTAGGATATATGTTGTGGTTCAGAGTAAATTAAGGGTATTTCTGTTAAATATTTTTCATTTTGAGTGTCATACAGCCTAGGGATATGACTTTACATCATTACCCAGTGACAACAGATTTGGTTAAAATAGTTCTTGCACTAAAAATGAGTCCTAGAGATTAACACAGTAAGTTCTCAGGTTTTAGACCATGCTCACAAGGTAGCTGAATCAGCATAGCTGAGGGAGGTAACTTCTTGGGTGGGGTGGAGTGTGAATGTGTGGCTAGGCATTCAAGAGGGAGCAGCAATCTCTCAAACTGGCTTTCCCCTCAAGAGAATTAGCCACGGCTTGACTCACAAGCAGGGATGGCTTCCCTTGGAGGAGCAGTTGTGGTTCATGCCTACAGCAGCCTGTCAGACCTCTTCTTGAAGGAGTCTGTCTTGTAAAGATGACATAACTGCTCGTGTAGCAGCAGAGATCTCCCATAACTGCTCCCGTAGCAACCAGAGCTCGCAGCTGGGTGCATTAAGGGAAACGGGCAGCAGTTTGGTGTTACATTAATACAATATACTATAAACTAAACCAGTTGCTACATTGGTTGCTCAGTTATTCCTGCAAAGAGTTTGGGAGCATCTCACGGCAGGTGTGGTGGGGGATAGCTGGGAGCAGGAACGATGTTAGTCGATAGAAGGTAACCTCTGCACTGCTGCTAAATCAGAGCCCTCAGAGCTGGGGCAGGAAATCGTTGTCCTAATCTGCAGTCAGATCTCTTGGGTCCTTGGAGGGGATGAGATTCTCCGAGCTGTTTAGAGCCTCCCTCATGTTGCCACAAGACCAAATCAGCTGTTCTGCACAGTGCACCCTTATTCTTTTAGTTTTCTGCAGTGTGCCTCTGTTCATCAGCTGCTGCACTACAGGAAAAAGGGCAAACCTGTAAAAAGGGATAGAATCTCAGTTTCCAGAATCCTTCTACAGGCACTGTGGGAACTGCTCAATCTGTAATTTTCCTCAGTTACTGAGGAAATTCTAAGGCAGGGGCAGGGCAATTCTGTATGTGGCAATAGTTAGGAGCAATAAAATGAAAATAAATATTTTCACATAATAAATGAAAGGGACAAAAGAAAAGATTTGCTTCTTTAACCAAGGGTACGTAGTTTAGTCTACAATACTGTTAACTCCTGGTTTAGAACCTGCATATGTCTCATACAACTAATTTTCAGCCTTTGCTACTGGGGCTACCTGTTAACGTGAGGTGCTGTATGGAAATAAGAGTGTTTGCTGGGCTGTATTGTTGCTCCTTGTTACTCCTTTACAGGATTTACAGCACCAGGCATTCACGTTCTCTAGCTGTCCAAGTATCTGCAGTTCTGACAAAGGACACCTTCCTTTTCTCATGAAGATGATCCTGCACCTGCCTCCTCTCTGGGTTTCCCAATGCTTGCCTCACTCCCTACAGACCCATCTGGAGTGCCCTAGTGGTGCTCCACGTAACACATCACCTGGATCCTTGTTTTCCTCTCATGCCTTTTGTTCCCTTCCATTGTTCCTCCTTCACTGCATTAACACAGACATCTCCAAGGCCTGTTATTTCTACCCTGTTTACTTACTTGTTCCTGTATTTGAAATTGTTCTTCATAGTTTATGCTTTACCCTGGTCATGTCCAGTAGTAGTTCTAGTTATTTCTGTGATGTACCGAGTTGAATTCCCCTGATCTGTGAGGCAACCTTGCTCCAGTCTGCAGCCTGTCTCTGGACTAGTTCTGTTGGTGGACAGAACAGCCACTTGCTGTGCCGAAGTTTGTCAGAGTGTGCGTTTCTGGTGCAGGTCTACAGAGCACTCCTGGGGACTTTGAAAAAGTGCCTACTAAATTGCATGATTAAACCAGGCTTAACTTCCCTATAATGCACTGATATAAATGAGGTGGTAACTTTGAATGGTGTGGTGAGTGTGAGAAACAGGTGGTGTTAAGTTTGAGAAGTAGTTGAGTTGTGAATTAAGCTTATGACTCAACCCTTACTGATGTTACCCATCAATTAGAGGATCATGGAAAATCCCAGCTGTATATTTGGTATCAGCACTGTTATGTATTGGAAAGCAACTGCTTTTCACTCACATGGTAAGGCCTTTCCTGGGCTTTGCATCCTACAATGAAAATACAGACCTCTACAGTTGGAGGGAGCAGAGGAAAGAGGAAAGCTACATGGAAAAATGCTTCATAAATGAGTTTTAGAGGATCAGTAGGGAAGGAGGAGAGAGCAGCCTCTCTTTGAGTGATTTGAATGACTGCAGCTTTTCCTTCACTCCAATTTACTCAAGCTGTGCAAAACAGCTCTAGATAAAGCATACTCTCATTATGTTTTCACTGATAAGAGAAAAAACCCCACGCTGTAGGGGGTTTAGGACTGGACTGAGGATATTCACAGATCTTGGGAGATGCTGTTTTTCAGGCTATGAGTTATTTTGATGGAAACATCTGACACTAAGCCTGTGTCTTCTAAATAAACCTTCTACACTCAATATGAACAAAAAGAAAAGTAGATGGATACTATCAAACATCTTATTTGCCAAAGGCTGGTTTTGGATTGGAAATTCAAAGATCTGTGCTTGTCATCTCAGTGGATTCAGCAGTGGTCTTCAAGGTGGCATGAAATCTTTGTTCTATGTATAGAAAAAATGCACTTTGCAGTATTGACTGTCCTTTGAAAAAAAGAATCTTGCTTTTCTACCTTCACATTTGAGTTTGCATTTTCCATTTAAATGACACTAGTTGAAAATTACATACATCTAGAAATAAAATATGCTTGTAAACCTGTCTTCCTACCTATCTTCTGCTAGGTATGTTTGTATTGCAAGCTGATCACTTGTGTTTTCCTTTGTTTGGTTTTTGAAGTTTAAACCCAGGCAATAAAATCAAGCATGAATTTAAGAACCTTATTATCTGGAGCTTCCTTTTAGAAACCCATCATTTTTTTACATGCAGATTTGCTGAGATGTGATCTAACAGGACACAGGCAATGATTCTGAGTTGGTTTAATTATAATTTTTGAAAATTCAACAGATTGTTGTAAACTTGCTCTTTGCAAAATGCTCAAATGCACAAGTCCCCCAAATCACTTTAAATACTTCTTTGTTCTGCCATCTTTCGGGGTGGTAGCATGACAGCATTTTTCAAGGAAAAGTTGCTTTCAGATTATCTGTCTATCTGAAAATGAATGGGATGACAGAGCTTCAGAGTCCAGAAGACACATTTTAACTTGAAGTGCATAGCAAATTTTTGCTGTAGCAGCACTGAAACCATGCCATTACATTACCACTTGTGTTAGGTAAAGAAAAGCAAAATTTATCCAGCTTTTCTGTGTATGGTGGGCAGTGAGTGGGGCTTGCCAAGATAATGAGAGCTAATGCTAGATAAGAGCTGTTCAGACAAATCAAAATATCTTGGCTGCTACCTTGCTTCATCTTTAGCTAAAGTAGGTGGGAAAACTCCTGTTGTTTGCAGCCTGATTGAGGCAGGTATTCAGGCACATGAGTCCTACTGATTTCAGGGTTTGAAGTGAGGTATGTATTTAAATAAGTTTGAAAGCAAAATCCTCAAACAGTGTTATCTCCCTGAGCAAAAAATTGGAAGGCCCGGCATTCTCACTGTGGTATCAAAATGATGGACTGTATATGCCAAGACACCTGGATTGTTGGATGTATATTTTGTTTCAACATACATGTCTTATGGGAAGTACCTCACAGAGAAACCTTCTGTAATTATTCTCAGCATGGACCTTAAAGCAGAAAAGTGGAAGTGTGCAAATACATTCTGTTACTTAGTAAGCCCTCCATGCAACTTTCAGAGTTTCTTCATGAAATTTTCTCTGCTAACATTAGTACAACAGAATCCTTGTGTAACTGCTGGCTGTGTACATCACTTTATAAGAACTGACAAATGAAAGGCCAAATAATACGTTAATTACCTCTTGTTGAAATCTAAGTGCTGTTGTGACCTTTTTCTGTATGGTACAAACTATTTTTTTTGCAGCATCTAAGAGAAGTTATTTGAATGCATTATGAAAGCTACGCAGAGCCTGATCCTGAAACCTTTTATGAACCAAATTCTCTCACTGCTACAGCACAGGTCTACAGCCTGATCCTTGGCAGGTGTGACTTGGCATTGCCTTGGGTTGCATCAGCTTTTCCAGCTGTCCGCGCCTGCTTTTGTGCACAGTCAGTAGGACTTATTGAGAGGGCCACAGCTTTACAACATCAGGGCAGAGTTGTGTCATGTTTTTTTTGTTTCTGAGGGTGAAGTTAGGGCACAGTTAGTTAAGTGCAAGGATGTTAATAATTGTCTGAGTGTCTGCAAGATAGGTACCCTCAGAGGGTACAATTAAGGCTAAGCTGTTGAAAAGGGTATGTAAGAGGGGAAAAAATGGAAAAAATCTTGCAGATACTCAGTTATTAACATCCTTGTAACTTGTGTTACATACCCACATGGGCACTGTGAATGTGCCTTCAGCAAGGCAGCTTTTTCCCTACAGTTCTCTGGGATTTTTAAAAGCTCCCCCAAGAGAACACGTTGGTGTCTGTGGGCTGGAAGGACTGAATCAAGAATTCAAAATTCACAGGCTTTCAGCACTGCAAATGGGAAGGACCTTCAGAAACTGCAGTGATGAGAATTGTGCCTCTAACCCATCCTTGTCTGTTGTTGGTTCTCCAGACTTTATATTCTGGTTCCTGTCCCTTGAAGCTTTCAAATATGCCTACATCTTTCTTAGGCTTTGATAACACAAATAAAAATCAGTAATGTACTTCCCAGGTCTTGCCAACAGCTAGTATCCCAAAGAATAAGACTGACTTTTTTTCTTTTTTTGCACAACTGCTGCCTAATGAGAGGTTCCCCCTTACAGAATATGATACAGCACACAGTGTAATAAAGCACAGCATGCAGCCAGTCCATATTAAATTAAACAGAGAAGACTAAACTGAGCAACTCAGTAACAGACTCTGCAGTCCTGACCTGTATGAGGCCTCACGACCAACGTTAATTTTTCTGATGTCATACTTGCATGTAATGTCAGAAGAATATTGAACATGTAGAGTAAGTGAAGAGCAAAATAGCGAACAGAGCAAATGAAGACATCTGAATCCTTCACTACAAAGTGAAACTAGCAGGGAATTGGGATAAATGACTGCAAAGCTTCAGAATTTTCTGAAGGGTGCTGCCTAGAAATGGCAGGGTGAGTGATTCCCCTGGCTGCCGCAAACAGCAAGTCCCATAGTACTGGTGGTAATCAACAACACTTTCTTGTGGAAACACAAAGTAGACCACAAACTTCTCAACAAAGACATTTAGAAATGTCAAGAATGCTGTAATTGACAACAGAATGTCACTTGGAAAAAAGCACGTCTTGACACCAAAGCAGATGGCGTATGAGACAATTGAGCGTTATGTCACATAGCTGTACAATAAAGTGAAGTCATATGAATTTGAACAGTTACCAGCCTAATTAGTGACTTAATAATTTGTCTTCTAACATATCACCAGGTGAAAACAGCTTATAGGAAACTCCTCTACTATGAATAGTTGGGGCTGGCAGGACCTAATGAAAAACCGTGCTCTGCTGCTTTTTATAAATACAGGACCGATACTGGAACTTTCTTTCAAGAAGAAGGTCTAAGCAGGCAGAGTTTTAAAAAGGGTGCATGAACAAAATCCTATGTATTTTAACTCTACAAAGCATAAATATGGATCAGTGCTGCTTATTTCCTCTAATTAAGATCTCCCTTACTCTGTTTTCCTATTCACACAACCCAGTGAATTTAAATGGATTTACTTGTGATTCACTTTGGTGTGATGAAATGGGAATTGGGATCCTAAAACAGGAGTGAAAATTTATGTGCAATGGCCTGATTCTCATTTAGCCAGACATCCCTTTACACTTATCTAACTATGTAACAGAATTGTGAAGCAAATGTGAATGTAATCTATATAGCCAACAAGATGCAAAATAGATTTTGTATCAGAAAGCATCAGCGCTGAAAATGGCTTTGCTTCTTAGGACCTGAGCATAGATTAATTAATTTCTTCTCACATATGCACTGTTATAATGAGCCAGAATTTAACTGGAGGCAGTTGGAATTAAAAATTAGTGTATTTACATACTCAGAAACAGCATGAAAAGAAAACGATGTCTACCTAGATCCTCATTAATTTCCAGGTGTCTTCCTATTAGTTACCCTTATTTTGGCAAGTACTTTATAAAACATGATCAGTCTTCACAGAATACTGAAATCTCTTATGTTTTTATTAAAAACTACCTTGAGTTTCATTTGCACTATAATTCATTCATTGTGAAGCATTATTGAGAAGCATTTGACAATGAAGATCTCTAAATATTTAAAATTCAAGTGCTGGAGAGGGTCTCGTCACATTTGAAAGCGATCAACCATCTTGAGACAGGTTAATAAAAGCATCTTAAACTCATCATCAAAAAGCATTCTTGACCTCTGTTATCAGGCAGAGGACTCCTAATGATTCATTGATCACATTTCTCTGTTCAACAAAAATATCATGAGCCTAAAGGTTTCAAGATAGCCAACTTGAGAGATATTTTTTTTCCTGCCTCACAACTACATTTGACAGATGACCTTTAGGCTTTCTTTCACATTAGTGAGATATTTAACAAAGATAATGCAGATACATTTTTCACAATTATCTGATGCACATGCTCACAGAATTTTTTATTTGGTATCGCACGTTAAAAAAAAAAAAGAGTCTTGCTTCTGTGAATGCCTTCATTACAAGTAAGTGCCCTGCTTTCAGCTTTCCTCTTTTGGCAAGATCACGTTTTAAAAGCCTCCTGGTGATTCGGTGTTTCTGTGAGTGCCTGTAGTTAGCCAGATGCTGTTTCACAGGGAGACTGGTACATGTGTAGTTATATACAGGAGGTTTTCAGGAAGGTTATGTAGTCCTTACATCTCTTCCATACAGCTTGCCAACAACTGTATTTGCACTTCCAAAGTACCAAGGGGTCCCATGTGTTCAGCTTCACTGTTGGGCAGTTCAAGGGGTGGGCTCTGTCCTGAGCTCACCTGCAATTTACTGGCTTGGGTACAGAGAACAAAGGGAGCTGTGACACTGAGGACATACACAGCCAAATGCTCACCCAGGGTCCTGGACAGATTTGCACAGTCTGTGAAGAAATGCTTGCTGTCAGCACCAGAGTTAGCTGCTGAAGGTGACTCAAGTGTGCCTAGTCACACCTCTGGATCATGGCAACGTTCCTGTTTTCACTGCTGCTTTGGCCCTGGCAAGTGTCTCCTGCTGAAGCTGCAGGTCAGAGGTATTGTGGAGGGCACAATATTGCACAGAAGTGTTAAAAGAGCTACATCACCCTAGAGGTCCCCACTAGTATGTCAGTGATCCTCACTGCACATCACCGCTCTGTGTGTTTTGCAGGTAAATCCTGAAGTTATTCCACAGAAGTCAACAAGTTTGAGAAATGTGGCCTTGTCTGCCTGCAGGCCATTCTCTGCTGGATCGAAGGGGGCAAGGGAAGTTGTCCTGTCGGGGTGAGCTGACACACCCCTGCTCTCCGCAGGTGTGAACAGTGAAGGAGGTGAGAGGTAGGCAGACAGAAGTAGGCATCACAGAACAGCTGGCAGAACATGATGAGCTCAAGGTCACTTGGCTGGTGTCCCAAATCCATCCAAAAATACTGAAAGCCAGCAATTAGTCAGGCTGGCAGCCCCCCAAAAAAGGGAATAGCTGAGCCGTGTCATTGTTCAGCAGAGGTGTGCAGATTCTGCTAGCACCCTTTGAAAGGCTGCCATGGATGTAAACTGGGACCATCACCATTCATGGTCTTGCTCATCAGTGTGAATTGAACTCAGTGTCATTTTACTTGAATACTTGCCTGAAAACATCCAAAAGTACATTCTTGAATGGTTCAGGAATTTCTGGTAACTTTTTAACTTCTCTTGGGATAAATAGGTGGATGAAGGCAGCAATGCTTTGATGCGAGATGCCTGTTAGAGCGGCAAGTACAAGCTCTGGACAGAAGCTTTTACTGACAATGAGGCTTTTACAAGGTTCCATCAATTCTGAGACAGTTGAATCTTGCTTCCCCCCTCTATTAATAAACAAAAATGTGTGGAAAATTACCCTAATCTTCCAGAGAGGATGTGCCTCCAGAATCACTTCCAGTACCAGGGACCTCAGAACTCTGCTGCCATATTTAGAGGCGATAAAAATGGTCCTTGAATTTCTGACCAAAATCCAAATATAGTCTATTTCTTTCTGCCAACTGAAAATGTACCTTTTTATTTCATTCAGTTTTGTTTAAATCAGACTTTGTTCCAAACTTTTCATTCTATAAATGTCTCTTTCACTATAATTATTTAAATAAAGTGGGAAAGTGCCCAATTTAGTGAACTGAGTATGCTACTGAATGTGCCTGCTATTGTCATTCTACCAGGACTGTGCTCTGCTCTTGTTACAACTCCCTGACTTCAGCGGGTTTACACAAGAGCTGAACCCAGGCTGTGAAGGACAGATTACCACAGGCAGTTGTATTTGACAAGTTTGAAGTGGACATAGTTGCTGTTTCTACATGATTTATTGAAGTCTTTACAGTGGGAGGAATACACCAGTTGCTACTTGGTCAGGCATTGGCTTTATGGCTGGAAACTAGTCGTGCATGTCAGTGATGCCCTGAGACATCTAAGCCTACCTGCCTTGTGTGTTGTGTTTTGCCAGGTCCTGGTTTCCCAAGCATTCAGCTGATCTCCAGCTTGGCAGCATGACAGCTTTTGTCTGTGAGGGGGACATCTCTAGAAAGTGGGAAATGGAGCTCATGAGTCCCAGAGAACATCAAGAAGCAGAAGAGATCATGCAGGAGTGTGGGGGATGTTACTGTGGTATTAACCTCAAGGAGTTTTAGGTGTCTACACTATAAGCATCCAAATAGAGCTGGTTGTTTAGGCTCTTTTTAGAGCCAGTGGAGAGAAACAAGAAATGCTGAGATAGTCTGGATAATTTCTTTTGAGATGAGACAAAGCTTGCCCTAGAATGCTTGTTTCTCTTCCGTAAGCTTAGCGGCAATTTGAGTAACTCAAGTATAGCCCTCATTAGGTGTCACAGGTAGGTGATGTGATCCTGTCTTTCTTGTGTGGGACCTTGACAGGTAGAGACCATTCAAGGTACTATGTATAAATTCCTACCCAGAGCCTTTTTTTCTTCTTTTCTTTCTTTTTATTTCCTATGAAGAAGCTTTTTTTCTCCTCCACTCTCCTTTCCTGTTTCTTTCCTTCACTTGCTTACATTTTTACTCATAGTTTTTCGTCTACACTTCGGTGCTTTAAGACAATGATGATTCTGTATAAATGGGTTTGGTAATTGAACTACTTAAGGAATTCCTTGAAAATCTTTACTCATCTCATGAGGGCTAAAGGTGGAAAGCAGGCTGGTCAACTGGACAGACTCATTTGGCCGCGCTTGCTGAACGCTCCCTCCTTGTCCCACCTGTGTCTCACTCACTTTCAGTCCTTGGCCTCAGGTACCAGATGCAGCTGATCATCTGACCTGTAACCTGGAGAAGGGGTTTTGAACAGCAGTGAAACTGGTGTTATCCAGTGGAGCCTGTGCTTACAGAGGCTACTCGAAGCAATCTTCTGTCCAACCTGGAGCCTCTCATGGCAGCGGTCATGTATCATCCAGTGCCAGGAGTCTCATGCACTGGGACATTCAGGGTGCAGTGATGATAAAGCTAACTGGTTTAGGGGCTGAGTGCTGCTGAAAGAGGCTGGTGGTGCCGTTTTCTGCCCCTGCCTCCCTGTCCATGGAACCCTGCCGCTTCCCACGCACCACTGGCACTCACCTGACCTCGGAATGAGTCAGCTCAGGGGATGGACCAGCAGAAAAATCACACTAAAAATGAACACATTTTTCTTATGAGGGAAAGAAAGGTAGAGATTTCTGTTCTTTGTTCTCTTTGAAACTGCAGGTTTTCAGGGACAGCAGTGCTGTGCTCTGGGGTACAGTATAAAAGTAGTACCACTCCAGGTCCCTCAGATATGTCCTGTTGGCTTCAGTGGCTCAGGATTTAACTCTGTTTGCTCACTGCTGTGTTTCTCTAGTGCTGTCGATATTCTCCTGCTTATTCTGCATGGTCCAAGACAAAGATACTGGAAATATTTCAGTACAACATTAAAACCAGGGGCTTCCTGTGCTGGAAAACACTTACACAGCTATGCTTTATGTATTGTTGTTGCACCAGGCGGCACACTGCTCCTGCTTACATTACTGAAATTCTCAAAACATCTGTGGGTCAGCTCTGTGGATCTAGCCGTGAAGAGAATGTGAAAAAACCCCAAACCCAAAGGTCTGTGATATCTTTTGCTTTCTCCTCTTGCAACCTTTGAGGCAGGAATTCAGTGTGGCCTCCCTGAGTGCTTTTGTGCTGCTGAGGTGTGAGGACAAGTGCTGTCCTGACATGCTTGAAGGGGGAAGCCAGACTGTGTGTCATTGTCTTCATAGCCATGGCTGGGTCCTGTTATGTGAGAAGGGGTGACCAGTATTAAGGTGGTTGGCCAAAGTCCCTTCACTTCTCCCCAGTAGACCTGAGCCTGCCCCACGCTTGAAGCACTGTGAGCACTCCCTGCTCACAGTTGCAGTTACTTCTCATTAGAGAATTCACCAGATTACATGTTGGAGATGAAGTGGGAGCGTAATCCCAGTGAATTTTTTCAAAAATGCAAATCAATAATCACAGCAGGTTGGGTGATGGTTTGGGTTTTTTTTGGGGGGGAGTAACATTTGTTCAACTGTATTCCTTACACTTGAGCTATAAAAAGCAGCAAATTAAGGCTCAACAAGAAGCCACATAACATAAAATCAAGAAGTGACAGCAGAAATGTTTCAGTATCCACCCACCACTTGCACAAGGGAATGAGGAATAGTGTCTTGCTTGTTCCAGAAAGGCTATCGCAGTGATCCAGCCTAACAAGCCATAAAGTCCAGTCCTCCTTAGAGCCCTTTACACTTTTGTCAGTCAAAATGCTTGTTTTTTCCTACAGTTGTAAAAGAGGATGCAAGGTGGTGCCAGCCAGCCCAGTTTGAAGGGAAAACGCTGTGGTTCCTGCCTCCCTCCTGACTCTAAAGAAAGGCTTTTGGGATGATGGATTGAGCACAAAAACTTTGCAGAAGTGGACTATCAGAAACACATGTGCAAATGATACTTTACTTGTCTGCTTAAACTAAATTTCTTATACATTCTGACAAAAGCTACATGCACATTCAATCAACCTGTTTGCAGATATGGATGAACATAGACGATGCATTCAGCACATCCTGTCTTTCATTGCAAACCCCCTTTGTGTCTGCCCAGTTTCTGACATGATCGGGGTGCACACATTTAGGGATAAAGATTCAGGGACTTGGTTCCCCAGCAGAGGCCACTTCCTTTTAGTCTGCCAGATCTTCCATTACACATCCAGGACGTGCAGCTGTGAGCCAGTCTGCCATTCAGATGACGTCGAAGCCGGACACTGGGGTGTTCAGCATCTACCACCTGGATAGTCTATTCTGGACTCCATTCCCATTTTGGAGAATTTGGGATCTTTCATTCCTTACTATTATAAAATCAATTTCCATATGATCAATATGTTTTGTGAGTCAGTTATCTTCCCCTAGCCTAACTGTGGGATACCTCTCAGAAGAGACATCAAACTGAGATGCCAATCCCATTAATTTTTACAAGTTAGTTTCATTTCATTAGCATAGGGATATGGACCTATCCCTTTTTTCACACATACGTCCTCCTGAAGTGTCAATTACAAAAGCCATTTGTCTTCATTTCCTGTACCAAAGCTGCAGGACAACGTTACTGTGTACCAATTACTGCCTCATACTACTTTCTACCTCTCAGGTGGGTTTCAAGTCAACCTTATATCTCTGGTCCAACTTAGAAATGGTCCTAGCAGTAGTTACACATGCTAGGTGATAAAGAGTGTAATCTGCCCTTGCTGCTCCTTACGGGCCAGCCGAAAGGACACTGAAAGCAGCTGGAGGTCACTGCAGCATGCTTTACATCAGGTTAAGGCCTCAGCTGCACCGGAGCTCCTGCAGCTATAGCTTGCTTGTGTGACCTCTCAGCACCAGAGAAACTCCTATCTTTAGAAGCTGTATGGAAAAACATGAGTGAAGCAAAGATTGTCTTCTGTAGGAGTAGCTGTGCTCACAGAAGATGTTTTTGTAGTGATGAACCAAATGGTGAGAACTTGCACCCCGAGCAGAAATTGCTTTTCTGGAAACATTTGTGGCAGAGATTTGGTGCAGTCAGGAGCAACCTGGAATGCGTAGTGCTGCTTTGCTTGTGCAACTACCTGTTCAAGCACGTCTCATGGCTACTGGTGAAGTTCTGCAGTTTCTTGCCACACTGTGCACAAAACTGACTGAAAAAGCGGAGCCAAGCTGGAGTTCTAAATTGAGTGCTAGAATCAAAGTTAATGAAGCTCATAACAATGTAAATCCCTCATTTTTTAAGTATAGCTACTTCCATATTTGGTATATCCTGGTTTGAGAGTGCCTTCTGTCAGTATGGGGCTTGAGAAAAAAAACATATAAATATATATTCTTTTCATAATATTCAAATAAATTAGCTATTTTTTGCTTATTATTCTAATTTTGCATTTTAAATTTTTCTCTTTTTCCTGGAATGTATTTCTAGGAAAACAGTCAAAAGTTAAGTCAAATGCTCTGTTACCACACCAGACGGGGGGTAGCAGAGGAAGAAACGGTTAGTGGTACCGTTTATTAAAAGAAAAGCAACATAGCAAATAAACTATTAGGTACATCTGACTTGATGATTGTATCAGTACTATGGTCTGGACCAAAAAAACCCAACCCCTGTTTGTCCTCCTGTGATTACTTCTGAAGCACTTTAGTACTGTCTCATCTCCCTGGTGTTGCTGTTTTCATTACTCCTGACAGAACGTTTGGGTAAGTGCAAGAAGAGAGAGGGGATAGTATAGCAGTTTGACAGCTCTAATTATGAATATTTAAGAGCTGCTTAAATGTGCTCTCTTTTATCACCTAATTTCCTATCAATGACAGCATTGGAAGCACTTGTCTCATTTTTCAAATCAAAGCTTCCTCAAGCAAAATGCTTGGAGACTGAATAGCTTATGCATTCTATTAATCACAGAGGGTGGGAAAAGATCCATCAAGTGCTTCAGATAGTTTGAGAGTGCTCCATCCTTGTAGAGCTTTCACTCCCCATTTCTCACAGATGAGTGCATTTGCCTCCTGTGAATGATCTTTGTGATTCTTCCTCATCCAGAAATGGTTTCAGATTTATCTTCCTTCAACAGTGCGTCAAATGAGGCCTGAATATTTATAAAAAGAGTAAATTCTAATTGGGGTTAGTCACAGATAGGAGGAAAGAGTAGGCATATGTTGTTTTCTTAGAGGAGGATAACTCTTACTCTGCATCCAGTGGGTCAAGTTTCATCAAAGTTACGGTTACAGTTTAGATTGAAAAGAGTAACTGCTCCAACCTTGAAATGAACTTTCCTGATTTAAGCCAAAACCAATATTGTTGCCTTATGTTAATCCTGTGATTACTGTTAACTTTTTGCACTTAAGGTTGATTTTGACCATGATGGTAAAATGATCCTGATTAATTTTATTGGAGTTTTGTTCTTTATGCCTATGTTGAAGAGGAATGTCTTCTTACTAGACAACATTAACCAGACTCTCCCCAATAATGACATTTAAATTCTGCAGGATGTGCTTAGCTGCTGGAGCTGGATAAGGAGAATAGCTTCAAAGATGTGCAGACCATACCAGGTAATAGCTAGGCTGGCCCTTTGCCTCCTGGGGGCTTGTGATGACAGAGCAAGGTGTTAACTTCCCCAACTTTTTGAAGGAATCTGTGTCTGCAGTGCTTGTTTTTTCCTGTTTTGTCATTACAACTTCTGAATTTACATTCCATATGTTACTGAAAGATTACATGAAATTAAAAAAGGCAGTACTTCACTGAGCAACATCTTGTGGTATTTCCTACTGTTACTAGAGGGGAATATAATTCCTCCTGGTCTCATCAAGTTAGGAAGTTTGACGGTGTAGCAAGGAGAGACAGTCTGCAGACTGGAGATGTGGGGGATTCAACAGAGTCTTTGTTAGATAAGGGTGGGGGCAATAAAGGTTTAGATAGTGAAGCAGAGAGAAGGAAGCTGAAAATAAATAGTTTGGAAAAGTGAAGAGCAGGTTTGAAATTCCTTCATATGCATTGACACAGCTGGATAAAAGTGTCCTTGAGCTCAGAAATGCCTAGTCCCACAAATCCCACTGAAATGAGTAAGATCTGCATCCAGTCACCTAAGGATGAACCTCTTACCAAAGACACCCTCAGCTGAAAATTTTGGATTTTTGTTTTCATCAAGCATTGCTTTATAACCTATATTTAGTCTGCATCTTCATAGGTCTAAACTTAGAAATATTTTGGTCCAGCTACCAAGCTAGAGGGAGCTACAGAAAAGTAAGGCTGCAAACCTTTTAAATAGACTTCTGCTATTAACTGTTTCTAACACTTATGCCACTGATCATATTTCTAATTTTCCAGAAAAGTCACATTTTGCTCTCTGAATGATTGTTTTAATTTGCTTCTGATGCACAGTCAGTTTCCATAGCACAATTTGTTTCTCACCATTCCTCACTGTTTAAGGGAGAATTTGTGTACAATTTTATACTCACACTGCTATGTGCATTGCTGTTAACGTATTCCTTCAGGCAGTCTTTAAAAAAACTTTAAAACAGAGCTAGAGTTTTAATTATGTAAGTCTTTTGTTGTTGTTGTTGAGGAAAGGAAGACCAGCTAACAAAGAAAAACAGGATGCCCTTTGTTGGAAGGACAAACTATGTCCTGAAACAACTACTGGGATTGTGGATTTCCCACTGAGCGACAGGTGAGACTTTGAAGAGGGGGCAGGTTGCAGCCAAATATTGAATTTGGCCTCAAAGAGAGGAGACAATCCTAACTGCACTTTATGGATTGACAGAAATTAATAGAGACCCTGTGTGTTTCACTGGGAGGGAGAATATGAGTCTGCTTACATTTTTCAGTCAAAATTATTAGGTTTTGTTAATTGAAATGATTAGCACCCAAGGCATATTAACTGTGCTGTTCAGCCCAGTGTAAATGAGCTCACCAAATCGTGTCCTTTATATAAAGTTTAAAGTGGGTCAAAAATAAATTGAATCAGTGACCTTTTCCAGTAGTTTTCCCTGGGGCAAAGCAGAATGTGTCATGTGGCCAAGCATCTATTTTCTTTTTACAAGGTTCTGTCTTCTTGCAGGGGTTTTCAGCAGTCTCCAAACCTTAGTGCCTGAGTTCTGCTGGTGACAGCTCATGAGGCAGCCTTGAAGCGCTTAGATAAGCCTACTGACACAACACAGCCAGCACTCCTTTAGACCCAGTGAATGAAATAAGCACAGGCTTACAGAATGGCTGAGGTAGGAAAGGATCTCTGGAGGGCATCTGGTCCGGTCCCCTGCCATCTAGACCACAGTGCCCAGCACCATGTCCAGACAGCTTCTGAATATCTCCAAGGACGGAGACTCCACAGCCTCTCTGGACAACCTGTGCCAGGGCTCAGTCACCCTCACAGTGAAAAAGTGTTTCCTGACGTTCACAGGGAACCACCTGTGTTTCAGTTTGTGCCCCTTGCCTCTGGTCCTGTCACTGGGCACCACTGAAAAGAGCCTGGCTCCATTCTCCTTGCACCCCCCACCTTTACATCACTCCATGCTGAAAGACTGTGTTGCTGTATTAATCACCTTAACAAACTTCCAGGCCTGATTAGTGGGGGGTGCGAGGCAGGGAGCAGGAAGAAGTATTTCAATAGGCTTTTGATGAGTTGATGTCTAAAGAGGCAAATGAATGATGTAATTTTTACTAATTTTTTACTGGAATCCATAGTAACTTGGGGTATAAGAACAAGAACAAAGAACTTTGATACTACAGCTTTCTGTGCCAATTAATGTTTGTGGTTTATATCAGGCAGCCATTTGATGAAATAAATAATAGCTGATGCAGAAACTGAAGTGCTGATTTCTCCTCTCTCAGATGAGTGCTCTACACATCTGATTAGATGCTCTTATGTATTCTTTCTGCCTACGGTTTCTTCTCTCTGCCTTTGGAGAGGGCTCTGGAGAAGTGGTTGTAGGGCTGAGAGCAGGTCACTGAGTGCAGGTCTCCCACCTGCTGACTGAGTGTTGCTTCGACTAAATTACTGGATTAAATGAGGAAATTGCTCCTCTTTGCTGTCTTTGTGTGGGCCTTTATGTATTAGGGCGCACACAGCTTTTCTTCTTCAGTGATTCAAGTGCTGCAGACAGAACAAAGAACTTTCAGTCTGCAGACCCTGAGAGGATGCAGGCAGGAGCCAAGGAGCTAGGAGTTAAGGTTGCCAGGGGTGGGATACTTCTGAGAAGACCCAGGTGCAGGATTTTACACTGCAGGTGTACATGCAGTGTAGCTGCCCTCTGTTAGTGAATCCTTGCACTAGGATCATTGGCTGTAGTCTTCAATCAGTATCTCTCACACAGCCACATCCCTACAAACAAAGGGTGCAACACATATCATTCAACTGTAAGTGGTTATTAGATAGCTGTCTTCTCTAGTCAATCATCTAGGTTCCTTTACACAAAGAGAGGAAGGCACATCTAAAGAGAGATTTGTTCAATTTACCTAAAATGAGCTGAACTGCCTCTGGAGCTGCTTCTCTTTTGCTGCTGCTGGCAGAGGGAGTGCAGGCAGTTAGCTGAGGCAGGACACCTGGAGTGGGATTTAGCTGCAGATTACAAATAGGTGTCTACAAATAGGATGCTCTGTGGTGTGGCCAGGTGTCTAAACTCCTGTATATAGCCACCTGAAATCCCTCAGAGAATCTAATGCAATTTGCTCAGGGCTGGCAGGTATGCCATGGAACCTACAGCAGACACCAGCCCTTCTGAAGCAGCAGCTGGAGGTCAGTAGGGGCACACTAGGGCATCCCAAAGGCACAAGATGCCTACCCTTGGACAGAGGAATCCAACCCTGTTCAGTGCAGACAATGAATCCTGAGGGTTTGGCAGGCTGGGCTTAAGATTAGCTTAGATGTGGTGCAGCTGCCTGGCCCTGAGGATCCTCAGTGAGGTCCTGCTCCTCCTTCACTGGGGAGCTCTTTGCTTTGGTCCCTAATACAGCTGCAGGGCTGGGTGCCCCTGCCTGGTCTGGCAGCTCTCTGAGCCTGACTCTGGCACCCTGACTTGCCTGGCCTCAGGTCTGCCTTGGCAGCTAGACTCGCTGGGGGATCACAGGTCTTTTGGCTAAGGCTGGGTCCCATCGCCATGTCTGCTCAGCATTTCTTGCCAGGATGTTCTGGGGAAATGCCCAGTGTCAGCAAGGCCACTGCCCTGCCTGTCCCACTGCCACTCTCGGCTCTCTGCTGCTCTTCCAAAGCAGACCCACTCTTGCTGTTCCCTGATACTCAAAGCAGTGATTTAGCCCACCAAAAAGTAAAGCACTTCCAGCTGAACAGCTTTCTGCCTCCTCTGACTGTATTGATTAGAACTTCACTGACAATGGTGGGAGCTTAAAGACTTGTCTCCCATGGCAACATCTGTCATAGCTAAATGTAGGTGTCTTAAGCCGAAGAGGAATTTAACTTTTACTACATAGACAGTCAAGGGTCAGTTCAGTTTCCCTGGAATAGCCATTCAGAGATGCCCCACTCCATGGCAAGGCTGGAAGATACACTGCAGGAGCAGTGGGAAATCTGCATCTTGCTGGAGCAGTGCTGGGGGCTGGGTGGCAGAGCCTAAGGGACCTCACGTGGCACCAGGTGTGCACATACAGGCAGCTGGTTTTTGCCCTTAAAATCAGTTGAGATGAATCTCTCATGAAGGGCCTGATGTTCTTTTGCCTTGAACCTGTATGTTTTACTGTGCAAACTGAAGATAAAATGCCATTGCACACCCTGCTGCAGGTCCAAGTCAGAATGACTGTGTGGGGCCAAGCAGTGGAGAACCAGCCAGGAGCCCACCACCCCAGCCAGGAGCGCTGGCCCGGTGGATGTTGGAGCAGCTCTGGGCATCAGGCATATCCTTGGGGATGGATTGAGGCTGGGACAGGATGTCAGTCCATGGGTGGGGATCAGAGTCAGGCCCAGGGAGGGGAACCAGGGTCAAACGTGGCCCAGGATGGCCAGGTTTGGTTCTGGCCGTGTCCTTCTATGGGCACAGCCAGTGCTCCACTGCTCAAGCCTGATGGCCACTGCACAGTGCAGGGGAATTGCTGGAGGCCCTGCTGATGCTACTGTGGCTCCTTGTAGCTCTATGGCTCCTTTCCCAACCACCAGTCCGTGCCCACTGCCCCCTTTAGAACATCCAAGGAGCAAACTTCTGCCTCTAAAATGCACCTGCTGCTCCTTTTGAATTCAGTAAAGATCAGAGCAAATTCATAGAATCTGCTTTCTCAAATGATAAACTTGCTTCAGATACATCTTGTTGCTATTGACACAAATGACAGTAAGTTATAAGGGCACATAATTTTTTAATGCCCTATGTGTGTGTAAAGCAGTGCAAAAAATCTGAATTCTGCTGCATGATGATTTTTGGTTTTATATGCAAAAAGAGTGCAAAACCCACCATCAGACTGCATAATTTCCTATTGTATGTTTTTGCATCGTTAATGAGGTTTTGCAACAGTTCTTTGTATGAAGATGTTCCTAAAATAACTCTGTAGATCCTGCATCTTATCCACAGCTGTATCAGGGTATATGTAGGAGTTGTCAACAAAGCCACTAGGTGAATTTGAATATCTAATTGGAGCAGTGAGAACTTTGTTAATTATTTGCAAACATATAGCTATTCTTTAATGTGTTTAAGGTGCAGCATGTATGTGCAACAGGTCATGAGATTTGCTGTAACAGGAAGGGGCTGCAGTACTTTAGGAAAAGGAGGCAGCTGGTAACAGACTGCTAGAACAACTTCTCTGGCTCCAAACCTGCCCCTGCCAACATTTCTGGGTCTTTTGCAGAAGATCGACTAATCTTCAGGCTGGCTGGCTTTAAGCCAAAGACTCTAGGTCAAGTGCCCCTGCTATACATCATCTGCAGAGATGCTCAGATCAATCAGGCAGGCAGTTTGATACCTGTATTCATAGTCCCTGGTCCCTGATTGCAGCCTCTCACATTGAGACTCCCAAGGAAACTTGTTCTGATGTCATGTCATGTCATGTCATGGTAGAGAAAGCATAGATGCCTAATGCTAGTGAATCGCCTCTGCAGATGTTTAGTTAGCTGAACTGTCCTGATTTACGGTACTTGATAATTTGCTTCCCTGTAAACTGGGAAAAGGTATGCACGGTGACAGGACAAAACACAGTGGATACAAGATATTTCAGGGGAAGTGCTGTCTGCATATAAGAAAAAAACTTTTCACCATGAGAGGCTGCCCTCTCTCACAGCATCTCTCTCACGGCAAGTGAGGCACACAAGCCTTGGCTCGGCAGAGCCCTTGATAACCTAAACTGAGGCCCTGCTTCAAAAGGGCAGTTGGGCCAGGTGATCTCCAGAAGTCCCTTCCCACCTTGGCTTCTGTATGCTTTGCAGTTGTACTATAATCTTTTTGAAGGAGAGACAGAACTGTGTGGAAGGAAGAGACCAGAAAGAAATTAGCCCAGCAAAATGAGAAGGACAGTATTGCTGTGTGACTACAAGCATGGGGCAAACTGTAGGTAGAAAAGACATGTAGCTGTGCACAGAGCAGGGTTCAGATTTAAATATGACATTTCACTGGCTGTAATATAATATTAGCTGAAGTTAAAATAAAAGCTGCTTGGTAGGACTGAGCCTCCTGCATTGCCTAATTAGTGCCTATCTCCTGCTTTTTAGATGCTGACTCTGTCATGGCTTATGCTTGTAGTTGCAGCAAGACCAGATGAAAAATTAGAGAATGGAGGGAATGCACAGAGAAACACTGCAATCTTCCTGTAGAGAGTATATATCATGGAAGCCACTTTTGATTATATTGTCCCATTGCTCATGTTGAGACAAATATCTAAAAATAGAAATCCCATTAATAAAGATAAATAAGTGGCATGTTTAACACAAATTAAATGTATAAGTCTTAAGAAAAGATCCTTGTAACAACGTTAATTCATTAAACTACAGGTGGTCTCACCATGAGGGCATTATATCATAGTGTCACTCATTAATAATCTTTTCCTGTCACTTCTGAATTAAATAATTTATACCGATCTTGTGCATTTCCTCTTCCAATTAACCAATTTGCTATTACTTACTCCTGCAGGAGGTAGAAGTCCTGAATATTATCAAGCCTGAAGTGATTTCTGATTTACCTGAATTGCATCCCATTCTTCCTTTCCACGTGTCCTATTGCCTTGCTAGTAAACTACAGCTGGTAATAGGCTTAATAATACATTTACACTACAAGGACATTTTCATTTTAAAATATAAAAGATTTCAGAATTAGCTCTTGCCTCATCTAACTGCCAGATTGCAAGTGTAAGATCTCAGGCAGGTATACATCTAAGCAACCGCTATTTAAGCCAGTAGATCAGCAACAGTTTATTCCTGCTGAATGGCTGTCCATGCTTAGCTGACAGCTACAGGCACAAGCACAGCATGGGGAGAGAGCAGGAAGTGAGGTGTCAGTGGGGGCCAGAGGCAATTTTTTATTTGAAAGTTCAAATGCGTTTGTAACAGCCCTAAAATTACACCCTGCTCATGCTGATGAACCTAAAGCAGTTTGGAGTTCTAGGCTGAAGTCAATAGCAAAACTTCTCTGGGTTTCACCCGTGACCTATTGATTGAATTATGGTTTGGATGTTGCCAGCCGTCGTTCCGCTGCTCTCCTCCCAGATATTTGTTCCATTCCCACTTTCACATGCAGTTGGCTCCGGTTTCTCTTGCCATAGCTTCCTCATCCCAGTTTGAGACTCACTGTCTGTAGGTCTGAACAACTTCATAGCACCTACTAACCCCCACCCCCCACCTCCCCCACCAGCCCACTCCCCCATTTTAATATCCAAACAGGTTTGTTACACCTTTATCTCCCCCGGTATGGTTCTTGTCCTCTGCAACTCAGGCAGGAAATATCTACTCCTTTACACTACAGAGAGGCTATGTCTGCATAAGCAAATACTGTGGCCTGATGGGAGCAGACCTTTGGAGTAAAATGGTGTGTGTTCAGGACCCAGTGTCCACCCCATAAGCATTTCAGAGGTTTTCACTTTGGACAATTTTTCATGAGCAGGACCATCCTTTACATAGAACCATACCTCCCCTTAATAATTCCACTTTGCAGGAGTGTAACCCATGCACTGTGAGACCATTCCACAAAATGAAGCAAAGCATGGTCAGTTTGGACAGACAAGGGATTTGCTGCAAGAGGATGCTTCTCATCCAAACACTAGCAGGTGAACCTATGGTGATTCAGGGGAGGAAGGGTCTCTGACAGTGACAACACATTGGTCCCTGACAGTCCAGAAATCCAAGTGCAGGAGAAATCATGCTCGGCCTCTATAGCCTGAGCTGGAGATACCTGGTGCCACAACATCTGTAGACAATTTAGGTACCAAATACTCAGAAATCTTTTCTGGGCACATGTGAATAAAGATTCTTGAGAATTTGTAAATGCATCAGAGAAGCATCTATAATATGAGGAAATAATTTCTCCTCCAAGCCAGGGCTCTTTGTTTTCTCAGTGCGAGAGTTCTTTCAACTGGAAATGTTATTTCAAAACAATAGCTTTTTGCTAAGATTATTCTCATAAACACCCAAACCATATCCACTGAATTTAGGAAAAAATATCAGTGTAATGCTGATACCTGTAGATAATATGAGTCAAAAAGTGAAGTCTGCTAAAGAGGTAAGCATTTGTAAGGTCTTAAAAGAGATTTCTGGGAAACATCCTCTGGAAATCACCCCATCAGATGTCTCTGTTTGGAGTCGGAACTTCAAATTGATGTTTACTGTATAACATGGCGCTCCACGATCAAGAAGTACATTTACTGCCTACTCTTCTAACTTACCTTTCAGCTCCCTTATATGTATTTTAAAGCTTGTAATATTGGTATGTCCAAAAGTTCACACATGAAGGATGTGGAAGGTGATGCATTTTTCTGAAGGCTGGTGAAAAATACCCTTCCATTGAAGAAACCAAAGAAGAAGTCAAATCAGACTCTATCAGGCTGCCCAGTCATCTGAAATTGTCCTTCTTTGCTGGTAGGCAAAAGAAAAGCAATCATGGAGCATGCAGTATTATATTTTAAAAAACAAATAACATAAAATGGTGGTGCTTGTAGTTAGCCTTAAAGTAATCAATGTTAATACATATCAACTAAGACTGTAGAAATCCCACCAGGTTGTCTTAAACTGTATGTTGTCTAATGAATTGTGTAATCTTGTTGTGGTGGATGGAGACCTGTGGAAGGGGCTGTGTCCCCACACCTTGCCTGCTTTCTCCAGCTCTCACAAACTCATCTCGTGAGAGTTCTAGTTTTTCTGCCTGTCAGGGCCTCAAGCGCATCCCTGGATCCGGGCCCTGGCTGCCCAGCTCGGGGCAGCCCCTGGCCCCATGGTTGTAGGGGTGATGTGGCCAGAACCCAGGTGTGTCTGACCCTGGTTATCCCCACCGGGCCTGTTCCTGACCCCTGCCCTGCTGGCCACCACCGTGTCCCAGCCTGGGCCCACCCCCAGGGAGGTGCCCGGTGCTGGGTGCTGGGCCAGCCCTGGTGCCCCCGGCTGCCCTGCGCCCGGCTGGGGTGGGCCGTGGGACATGATGGTGGCCAGGGCCTGCCCTGCCGCCCCGGGGGTCCCTGCCAGCCCCCAGGGAGCCCACAGCACCCATTGTGCCCTGGCATTCCCCAGCTCATGCCTCTCATATGAGCCTCATCAGAGATACACAGGAGCAGGGACCATGCACATAAGCCTCTGGGCAGCTTGTGTGGTGAGGAGGAGACTGACTACAAGTGACAACCTGTTGCTGGGCACCTGGGCATCCCTCTTGGCCCAGCAGCCCTGCTCAGCTTGGCAGAAGGACCCTGAACTACCACTGCCAAAGCCACGCAGCCACTTGTGGACTGAGAAGGAGATGAGACAGGGAAAGATCATCCCTGTCACCTCTTTATCAACAGTGATGACACATCAGAGGAAACTGCCGCTCTGTCTCCAGCAAGGTAGCAAGAGAGTAATGAATTATTTATTAGTTCAATTAGTTGACATAGGTGAAGAGCGGTGAGGGCTGTAAAATAATTACTTATTGATTTGCCTTTTCTTCCTTGAACTGCTTCATGATTTTGGTGTGAGACAGCAAAAGCGCAAGGGCTCGGGAGCCCGATTCCTATCCCTTCTGGTTACAGTGGAGCTGGCATTACAAATAATGAGGCTTCAGCTCCAGACATGTCCAGATATTGGTGCTGGCACAACAGATGGAATAACTTTATTTGCTACAGCACAGATGTTGTTACCCCATTATTTTCTACAGGCATGTTAAGCAACAATCGATAACTCCCTGTCTGCTTATGGCATTTGGAAACCTCTGGGGACTACTTATGACACTCATTTGTTTTTCACACTTGCCATTAAATCGTATTCAGAATGCCCCAGACCTTCAAAAGGTGGCTACTTCTTGGGTATTTTTTGTGTGTATTAAAGGGGGCTAAGTTTTGTGCATATTAATACTAATTAAAAAAAATCTACCCAGCTTCAGAAAATGATGAACTATCACATTCTTACAAAGAAGGCAGGGCTAGTAGCAGATATTTAGATAATTCAGAATTCTGCACAGCTTCCGTAAACTTCTACAGTTACTTATTTTTTGTTGCTACATTGGTAATTAGTGATGGTTACAGTTTGTATCATGAGGTCATCAGATAAGAGATGTTCTGAAAGTGATGCCTGCTACATGCTTGTGGTGGTGTAGATATCACAAACATTCTGTTGTTTGTGATATTGTCACCATAAGCCACTGCCTTGGCTGTGGGAGCTCTTCACAAAACCCCTTAATTAACTGTTCTGAAATTTAAAGTAAGTTGCAATACGAATACAGACAAAAAGATGAGCTATTTCAAGTAAACCAGAAGCTTTAATAATGTTACTGGAAACAAACAAATCAAATCACCTTCTAATCCTGGTGGAAACTCATATCCTAGGGTAATGATGTGACTAAGAATTTGTATTATGGCTCAAGACTTCTTGCATTTTGAAGCACAATGGTTCTTGAATTTCTTGACTGTTGTCAAACTGCAAGTTAGAACATGGCATATACACTGTTGTTAGTCATCACAGTCTGTGGTCAGGAAAATGCCAGGTCCACTCAAAATCATTCCTAAGCACAGAAGAATATGAAGACATTTCTATCATAGGACTAGCCTGCAGCAGACCAAAGCGGATGTGACAAGCACTGACATTTAAGCCTTGAATCAAAGTTACAGGTTTGAAGAGAGGAGCAATATTTTATTTCATCTGTTCTACCACATATTGGTTTCTCACTCAAACACCTGGATTCAGGTAGCTCAGGGCCACTTGTTTTTCTCTACTTGGCAGAGAAGTGTCCTGATCAGATTCAGCAACTTGTTTGAGTAAAAGCCAGCAAGGTCGATTCTCCCTGCTGTCTTTACAACACCAACAGGCTTGTTTTTCTTGGTGCCATCATTGTTGTGGTGCACGTGATGAATGATGTCCTTGTATCCAGCACTGGCACACACTAACCACTGCAAACAACAGGAAAATCAAGCTTAGGATCTTCTGTGGTGAGTTGATCCTGGCTAGCAACTAAGCCCCCACCCAGCCACTTGCTCCCTCCCTCCTCTCAGAGGGACTTGGGAGAGAATCGGAAGAGCAAAAGTGAGAAAACTGCTGGGTTGAGATAAATACAGTTCAGTAAGTGAAGTGAAGAGAGGGGGGGGGGGGGGGGGGGAAGTGATGCAAACGCAATCATTCCCATCATGCCCAGCCAATTTCCAAGCAATGGGTAGTTTGGAAAGTAGCCATTTGAAAACTGGTCTTTCCAGGTTTTATTGCTGAGTGTGGTGTTATATGGTGTGAGATATACCTTTGGGTAATTTGAATCAGCTGTCCCAGCTTTGTCCCTTCCCAGCATCTTGCCCCACCTCAGCCTGCTTGCTGGGAGGCAGAGTGAGAAACAGAGAAAGCCTTGATGCTGTGCAAACACTATTCCACCATAGCTAAAAGACTGGTGTGTTACAAACACAGTTTTAGTCACAAATCCAAACCACAGCATCATATGAGATGCTATAAGGAAAGCCAACTCCATCCCAGCCAGACCCAGCACATCTTCATACCAGTACTTGCTTGTGAAACACTTAGACTGAGATTCTTGTTCACCTTCAGTTCCCCCAGTCTCCTGTTGCTGGGGCAAATCGCACCTTGACCAGAAGCTGCAGCTAAAGTGGGTCTGGAGATGAGGTTTCTAGAAATCATGTTTGCTCCTCTCTTGCATTGTGACTCTGTAGCAGTTGTGGTCCTGCTGATGGTGTCACTGTGAAACAATGCTAGAGCATTTCCATTTGCTTAAGAAAAAACATAAATAAGCAGAGCTAGGAATTTATGCATACAACAACCAAGAAGAATACTGTGGTTGGAAGCTTCAAGCACTGAAAGATACAAAATGCCATGATTAGGTTGCCTATACGATCCCTATACAGAGGATTATCACACACCCCTCGTTTGCCCTATGACTGTCTTCAGTTCCACAGTCTTCTTCCACAGGCAACTTTAATTCAAACATTTTCTTAAGTGCTTACCTGTGCAACACTGATGTTCTCAGCAGTTTGTCTTTAACATGGTATGGGTGACTTACAAGTATTTGCAAGAGGTTTTTACACTTTTTGTTTCTCTCTTTTCAATAAAGCATATTTTCAGGAAGCAGAATTGAAGAGCATTGTATTAAGCAGGGACAGAATGAGAAATGTCAAGATCTTACTAGAAAGCATTTGTAGTCTGGGCATTAAGCCTAGCCAGTGGATCTCCTGTTTTTTTTCTTGCAATCAGTTTGAGAAGTGAGCTTCTTCAGCAAGTAAATGTTAGCAGGAAATTAGAGGAAAGTTTCCAGCAGTTAAGGGTTCTTATGTTCAAGTGTTAGTTTGAAAATATTTCTCGTTAAGTGATAACACATTTTCAAGTGTCATTTAACAGGTATGATGGCATTTCATGTGGGAGGTGAGTGTACACCAACAACAGTACTACTCCTTCAGCATGACACATATGTTCATTTTGTGTACTGGAGCAGTATGGTTTTATGGGCACCTTGTCAATACCTACATTGGCATCATTCACAGAATAATCCTATGGGAATTGTAAATTTAATTACTGTCATAGTGCTCAGAGGCATTTTTGCACATCAAATCAAAATACATAAATTAAATAAATAAGGCAAACTTTTCACTAAAGACACTTTCTACCAGCAACGGCTCCAAGTTCTGCCATTAGCTGCCTGCCAGCTACCCAGACCCCATGCACAGATTTGGGTGCAGGAGCTGAGCCCAGCCTCATCAGTAGCCACATCAGTTTCTGAATCTTTGTCGACAGGGCAATTTCTGCCGAAGTGCATGAACAAGGTAAACATAGCTGCTAGTAAACATGTTTGGTCTGGAAGGGGAGTTCTGGCTGACTGAGGGAAAAGGTCGGGAGCAGCCTTCAACAAGACCATCCGTCCAGGTAGATGTTTGACAGACCTTAGTGTACTCCCTGGAGGGATTATGTGTCTTTTGGAGGACAGCTTCCCCTGGGGTTCCTGCTTTGTTTTTCCTGCAGTGGCAAAGGACAGTCTTTCCATCATTCTGCCCACTACCTTTTTTCCTCAGTTATACTGAAAGTCCTTTTTACGTTGACGTCATGGCCTTTTTTCTTCTTGGCAATTTTTTCTTACACAATTTAGCAGCTAGTAGTAGTAAGGTGTCAAAGGTCAGACCAAATACATGATTTTTACCTTCTTCTACTCTGACTGTAGGGTTTATCCTCTCAGCATTGGCCTGTGTGGAACCCCAAAGAGGCAGTAAGTTTATCCATCGACTAGTGAGTTAATGTGTTTTTTTCTATTCCAGTATTCTGCTGCTTAGTTAGTTATAAATCGTGACGAGTTTTACTAAATTAATATTAACACAGCACTTTGAACAAGCGAACCTTTGTAATAGTTAATGCTTCTATCACACTGCATAAAGCAATATCAAAGGTGACACTGGATAAATATTTTTCCTATTTTCTGGCTTCTAAATGTCTTTGTTATCTTCTGTGGACTCAGCATACTTGAATAAGGATACTCTAAAAATATAGGCATTTGCTGATGTTCAAAGGTAGGGCTGCATGACTCATTGATGGCTGGAAAAATGGGGAACAAACTATGTTTAGCTTGAACCACGTGTAATTCTCCTTTTCACTAAGCTGTAAATCCTAAGCATCTTGGTGGCCATAGCTCCTGTTTTGATCAATAACTCAGGGGCAAGAGTACTCACCGCCACAGTACGGGAGATGCTGGGTCAATTTTAACCCCTGCAAAGTGGTTTTGAAGTCCACTTTTCTCAATGTCTCAGGGAGTGTTTTAATCCATGGATTTTGTAAGGTGGAGGAGCAGGCAGGAGAAGGTTTGAAGAGAAAAGTTGTTCAGTCACTCCTGTTCCTATTATCCTGCTGTGTACAAATAATGAAATAAGCACACAAGCAGGAGCCAAACCCAGATGACCTGTCACCCTGTTGGGACAACCTGTTACTTGATTGCCCACCATGGGAGCTTCTTGTCAATCAGGCTGTTACACAGCCTCTGTCTCTCTAAACTCTTACTGCAAAATAGACCAACCTGAAAAGGAAAAACTGTGTGGGTGCCCCTTGCCTACCCTTTAGGACGTTAAAGAATAGTGCTGTTGAAGGAAGTTCATATCCACCGGTGGCCTTATTCAGGGTGAGGATATCAAGCAAAGCTCCCCTATCTCCCAGCTACCTCCAGTAGACTGCTCTCAGGTGGTACAATCCCAGCTGGGAGCTGTATAGGATACTGAGCAAACATGCAGAAAGTGACTGATGCGCTTCGTGTTTAGGGTCATTAGGGAAGTGAAAATGGCAGGACTTTTTTTCCCCGCAAAAAAATGTAATACTATGCAATTAAGTCGTTAAGACTTTTCTTGCCTTCTCCATCCTCTATTCCTTTCAAGTGAAGCCTCATATTTGAGACACTCTCTGGATTCACCTTCTGTCAGACAAAGGAAATAACTGCAGTCATGTCTTCCATATCCAGAGGAAGAAGAATCTCCTTTAGAAATCCCAGTGTAATTGATTAAATTAGCATGCAAGCACTATTAATAATTTTAATTTAAAAAATGTTGGCATCATTGCCCTTCCCCTTCCCAGAAAAGCCAGCCCTCACTGTATTGCCTGCTGTCTGAAAGGTCTTACAGGCTTCTTCTACCCAAAGACCTGGAGGGGAGCACCATGCCATAGTATGAAAGGGAAGAAATCCAACAGACCTTGAAATCAAGAGAGTCTTTCTATCTGTTTCGATGGATTTTGGATGAAGCTTCATGATAAGTGATGTTCATTCATCACATTTATGAGCATTTCACCACTTGCTTTATGCCTGAAGAAATATGCTTAAACCCTGGTTGTTATGCAGCATGAAAAGTATACTGAATTTAATGGGCCTGATTTTCTTCTCTGTTATAAATTCTTGCTGATTATAAACCTAGTGGTATCACTGGTACTATCCACATGCCTCACTGATGCAAAAGAATGAAGAACAAGCCTTATGGACTGATTTATATTAACTGAGGACAAAACAGGCATGCGCTATTTTAACAGTGGCACAGAAGTTCTGCTCGTCTTTAATTAATAAGTCAATTGCATTCAAACATTCATCAGAAGAAGCCCCAGAGGAAAATTTGAATAAATCTGTTATTGTTCCTATATCTTAGATGCAGAAACATTTGATGATATAACTCTTCTGGCAATTAACTTTTAATACACATAACGCTAGTATAATTTTCATAAAAATAATAAAATTGCTGTTATCTTTTAAATATAAACCTGTTTGTTTTCCTTTTTCATCATATCCTAGTCTGATAATTTTTTTACCTTTTCCAAGTTATCTTTCTGTTTTATATTTCTACTAGATATTCAGGAACATCAGAACAGACAAGGCATAAAACATAACTTTTTACTTAAATTTACTTAAATAAAAGAGAAATCATAAATATTTATCAGTATATTTCAGTATCTTGCCAAACACAAATGTAGAAGTCCTTTTTTTAATGAGCAAAGTAGTGAAATGCTTGTAAAACAGTCTTGGTGCTGCTGGCCTAGATCTACTTTGCATTACTTTGTTGTTACTGTCTTTGTTTTCCTTCTCCTTGCTTTTCATCCATGATTCACTCTCTGTTCTCCATGGTTGTCCCCAAGTACAGTGTTTTAGAGAGATCCTCAGAAGATTCAGGCATTTTAAGATTCGGCATCTTGGAACTGACAGGCAGCACCAGCAACAGTGTGTATGCTTGGCCTCAGGGCAACAGGGGACTTGGTTTGAATTTTGTGGGCATTGCTTGAGTAATAGTCTGTAAGGACAAATTTAAGGAGGGAAGACTTAATAGGTGTGCTAAAAGACCTGGGCAAACAGAAACTTCAACTTGATGTGACTCAGAAATGCTAGCAGGATAAGTGAGGATTCCTGACAAGAGGTCAAGAAATATGATCTTAAGAGCTCTACATTGACTTGCAGTTTCTAAATGGCAATCAGTCTTCGTACTGGCTTTCTTTGCAAAACCCAATTTCCTGTAATTTCTTTTGCAAATTTTGAAAAATCCATGTGTTTGGAGTAATTTTAATTCAGCATTCTAATAACATTTGACACATGAGCAGAAACTAGCCCCTGTGAGCAAAGGAGATAGGCTCTAATGTTCAATGAGGCGAAAGTTTTTGAAAGTTTTGCTTTTTTCCACATACACTTTGAAAAAGTTGGTGGGACCTTTCCTATCCATTGCGCATCTTTGTGCTGACTGGGGAGCAAACTAACAATCTGAGCTAGCTGCAGATTCATTTTTTTGTAAAGCTCTGTGTGTTGGGAGTTTGTAGATGAGATACTGTTGTTCAAATATCAGGAAGCATTCCTGAACATCATGATGATGTGTGAGAAACGTGAAACTGGCTCTGGATAAGGAGACAACTTGGGAAGGAGTCCTAGAAGATTTATTAACTTCAGGACATACAGTCATCTGCTTGATTTACTCAGAATTTCTGTAGGTATAAGTGAGAACAAAGTCTCCCCAGTATCTTAAAAGGTAGATTGGTGCTGAATGTGCCTAAAGAATATCAGAAACTTTGTGTTTGGGCTGGGAGAAAAACAGTAAGGACTTGTACAGACTGTAACAGATAGGTCAGTTCTTCACACCCTCAACCCCTGATGGGAGAGAGAAAACCCTTAAATCACTGGAAGATGTTACATATGTATTTAAAGTGAAGGTCACTGATCTGATTTATTTGTGTTGGGTGCTGAGCACCTCCTCTTCCACTAGTAGGTACTGCAAAAGTCAGCTTGAGCCTTTCAGGTATAAGTACAGTACATCATTCCGAGAAAGGTCAGAGCAAGCAGCAGCTTCTCTTCTTGAAAGGAGTCAGGACACAAAAACATTTCTATTAAGACTCCTTCTGCAAATTTATGCCTAGACTTTGAGCAGACTATTTTCAGATGTAAACAGAAAATTTTTCTTAAAGGATAATTCCCAGTCTTTCAGGTGTTTTAAGATGTTGAGCCAGTCTGTTAGACAAGAGTTATCTGATGACAAACCAGTGCCATAAACCATTTTAAACTGAGAACATAATAGGATTACTTACTATGGTTACATTTATTTTTCCACCAGTAAATGAATGTGAAGGTTCTTGGATTTTTTTTTGTTCAGATGGAGCCATGCAAATTCAGAATTAACCCTGCAGGATATAGTCAATTTGATGTAGTTGGAACAGATCTCTTACTTCTGCTGTCCACTAAATAAATATTTATTAGCACAATTCATGAAGTATGGAGTACTTTGTATGTCAATGGTTACTCTGATTATTTGAAGTTATAATTCCAGGACTGCCATTTTGTAACATTAAAAATAATGAGTGGTATTAGAAATGGTAAACTGGAATTATGCCCATGATTTGGTGTATGGAGAGGCAAAATTCATGAGAATGTGATACTGAGGTGGAAAAACCAGTTCAAGAGAAGTGTATCTGGGAACCTATAATAAGTATTTTTTCATGTATGGATTAAGAAGTTTTGCACAGAGAGTACAGAACTGAGTGTTGTGAGCTGGTTGCTGTTAACTAGGTATAATACTTACGGTATTTAAGGTCAAATTTGAAATGTCAGGCACATAATTTATAGCCATGCCCCAGCAGGTTGTGAACACATCAAATCTCATTTGCTGGGTGACTGTGGAGTCCATTGCAAATCCAGAAATAATTTCAGGAAGGAGGTGAAAGGTTCCAACTAACTCTCACTTGTGCAGATACTTACATCAGACAGAATATATATATAAAATGCTAACAGATCAGAGTAGTAGGGGCATACTACCACTGACTACCAACATTTTACTGTGTTCAAGGTTGTCTCTCACTTGACTTCTCTTGGCTGGAGCCACTGGTCCTGGCCCCATAGTCTGCTGTCATAGTCTACTATTAAGGAATAAAATAGTGAGCTGTTGTTGCTGGCAAGATTGTTAAGACAGGGAATCCAGCTTTAGTCTGTTTGCTTTGGGTTCAAACACACTATTTCTGGCAATATGGACCACAGAGACTCTATGGTTTGCTGATGATTAGAGTATGCCAAAAGCAACCAAGAACTAGACTGGTTATGACTTTTAACTGGAAGAAGGGCAAAACAATCCCATCTCTCCTGCAGAAATCCATGCAGGCACGTTTGGCTGTTTGATGATCTGCCTCTTGTCTCAGTGGAGTTGATGCCATTAAAGCCAAACTTCCTTTTTGTCACTTCATTCTTTTTCCTTCAGACTAGTTCACTGTGTGAATGAATGATGCCCAGAGGTGCTATCAGAGTCCACCCAAAGGCAGTTGTTCTGGTACAAGATTCATTCTGGTGAGAACTCACCCATCTTAGAAAACTGTATTTAGCTCTTGAGCCATCCCGGTAAAGTTACAGTGACAAGATTATCCTAGCATAGTTACAGTTGGGCTGATGGAGAAGTGCGGATAACTGGAGAACTTGTTCTGAATCTGGGACAGAAGTAGATCACACTTGGACCCAATATGTTGAGTAAGGCCAATCTGCATCCAGGTAATTTACATCACTTAATGAATGTCCCTCAATTTGCTGCTGACCTCTTCAGTCTGTCCAAATCTTTGGCACCTTATGCCATCACTTAGAGCTGTGCTGAGGGATTGGGTTAAGATAAAGCACTTTCTATTTACTTGGCACTCAGTGGGCACATGTTCTGAAGGAGCTTTGAAATGTCCAAATCCTACTGAATTGCTTTAGAGCTTGGACGTCTGCCTTCCATGGGCTTTTTTGAATATCTCTTCCATAACCTCTCAGTCAGATGTAAGGGTGGAGGGAGCGGGGCCCAGAACTGGCTAAGAACTGCAGTAATAACTGATGTGATTTCAAGTGAGGTAAATGCTAAATATAAATTTCCAGTTTGACACAGAATCCACTGACAGCACCATAATCTCAGATCCTTTCATCATGCACGATTATAAGCACTCACTGGCATGAGGCACCTATCTGTCACATTTATAGTTAGAAGCAGTGGAGGCAGCTGACATCTGACAGGGATGAGGCAGACCTGACAGGCACCCCCATCTTGGCTTGCTCTGCCTCTCCCTTTAGTTCCTGTCTTTCAGAGGCTGGTACGACATCTCCTCCCTACGGCACAGGCTCTGCCTGCCCCAGTCTCACTGCCACTGCAGAGAAATGTGCCTTTATGGGATGACTTCATGATCTTGCTGCTGTCCTGATGGCAGCCATCAGGACACGAGTCTTTGAAATGGGCAAGTAGTTTCTCAGAGAGCAGAAACCCGTTTCAGACAGGGTATGTGCACATTCTGTTTCCTCATGGTCAGGGACTTCTCTGTCTGGGTACCCTTTAAAGACTCAGTGGTGGTGGATCCTTCCTGAATATGGGCTTAGTAATAGGGATTGCTGTAGCCATGTGTATTTAGCAGCTCCGGAGTGTGATGATTCTTCCAGAATGAGCCAGGTGCCAAATCTCTGCCATGAGGAACATGCTGTCTATGAGCAGGTTAGCGCTATAGAAATCAGTTCTGCATTGTCAGAGAAGATGAATAACTGAATAGTGACTAAAGAAGTGTTTTAAACCCTGCTTCTTTTTTGTTGCTCGAGAAGAACAATGTCTGCCTGGCCTTTTCTTTGCAAAGCTCACCTCTTTCCTCACGCTTGTTTACTGCTGGAATTCATCACCTTGGTGGAGGTCATCGTCCATCCACACCCACTCTATGGTGATTCATTCCCTTCCCATCAGCAAACTGAGAAAAAAAACAACAAACCAGCTCAGAAGCTGGTGGTATCCTGTTCCCTGAACACAATCAATATGACTATAGTAGTTCCTAACTTTGCTCAACATATGTATAAAATTGTCAATAAAATTGCTTCAACAAACCAAGGGAGAGCGGTGAATACAGTTAGTAGTGGATGAAAGAATGCTCAGATGAACATTCATCTTATTTCTAGGAGGTCTCTTCGTTTTTGCTAAAACTTGCTGTGAAAAGTACTAGGAATTTCTAACAGTTTATTTCTGTATTAGAACAGTTTATAACTGTATTAGACTGATGCAGTCTAAAGCTGAGACTTGTTAACAAAATTTGCCTTTGGTACCTAACAGGCAACTATTTTACTTATTCTTCTGAACTGCTATGTCACAACCATGACATTTTTATGGTCTTCCCATTGCTGAAACAATGAAACACAGTTTCCTTTTATTTTCTTGCACCAACATGAATCTAAAACAACACCATTGTTGAAATCAGTGGCAGAATTTGGCCCATCAACATTTTTGTGAGTTTTAAAAACAGCAAGGATTTTAAAAGAAGTCCGTTGCCTCCAACTTTAGTAGAGGAACTTTATCTATCAGGCAGCTGCTGTAGTCTACCTGCAGTTGATTGATGCTAGCTTAATAATGATGATCGATTAGATCATCAGTGTCATGCTTAGAAAGAATGTACTTTAGCTAATGACATCAGTTGACTAATAGATTCCTGTTTAAATGTCAAGGGGCCAGAGAAAGACACTCTGCTAAGTACTTACATTATACCTATTGAAAAAAAATCACATCAAGTCTACCTTACAAAGGACTTTTGTGCCATAGTTATAAGCCTTCTATTTCCTCTACTACCGACAAGCAGATTCTGCTTTAAGTTACAACAGTGTAAAGCTGAGAGTTACTCCATTTGTCTTCAGCATTTGGCTAAGTCTTTCTAGAAACCACCAGATATAAATCACTAAGCTGTTACCTGGATGTTTCTTTCCCTGCTGTCATTACAGAGGGCACGTCTCCATTCCTGAAACCAGCGGTGTGGGAGGTGGCTCCTCTGTCCACTGTGGGCTCACAAAAAATGTTTTGGGTTGAATCTTCTCTTGCAGTGTGTTTGTTTTTGGAGAAACTCAGATTTCCTTCTTCAAATTAGATACACTTCCTATGAATGTCTTGAGAATCTTTCATCACTATTGCTGTAAACAAATTGCATTTCACCTTCCCCTCAAGCAGAACATTCCAAATAAATTTTGCATTAATGTTATGCACAAGTTAATGACTCTAGTCAGCTATATTATGATATGAAACTTTCAAATATAATATCCAATTGATTTTTAAATTAGCATTCAAGGAAGTACTTGTTTGATGCAGACTTAGAGTAGGTAAATATGAATGGGAATGACATTCTATTACTAGCTTATTTATGGATTCCTTATGGGGAGGTACAATTTATGACAAGATACAACTAACATATTCAGCTGATACAAGGAGGTGGTTGAATGAGGGGCATACTATGCTATGTGCAGATGAGTAATTGCACAATAGAAGATGATTTTGTACTTCGAACTTGAATCAAAATATACAGAACTGTGAGCAGACCAATTCACTTTATTTTAATAGTATATCTAAAAGCTTTCTTACACTGCAGTTTAATTACCAGGTAGATTTATTTTATTCCTTTTCAGAAAATGACTACCAGTGTAAAAATCAGGTACAAAGGTGATAGACACAACATTACAGATATATATTTATATAAATTTCTTTGTTCACAAGCATTAAATCCAGCTGCCCAGCCAGCAGCAGTTGTATTTTTGTAACTGGAGTCTGAATGTACTTCAGTGAGAGTATTATTTTCATGGCTCTGGCTGACTGTTAAGTCAAAAAACTTCATGGAAAGTTGACTATAAATGCTGCCTGAGCAAAAGAAACAAACCAGGATTACTGAGTGAGGATATTTGCTTAGAGACCATCACGAATTTAATTGCTGCTGATATTCAGTTTGCTCAGACAAGTTCTTTCTGGAGCAGGCTGATCTGAGAGGACTATTGCAGGCAGCAGCAAGGAAAAAGTGAATTAGCAGTGCTGATCCCCAGAGAGTCAGAGGAGAGTCTCTACCTGAAGGATAATCTTTAGCTGACACTGAGCTCTCGGGGAGGTGGAGCAGGGTGAGAGCTTTGCAGAGGAGAGACACTCTTCCTTATTTATCACTGTTCAGAACAGTGGAGGAGGGAAGCTAGGGAAATACATATGTAAGCCAGTATTTCATCATTCCAGCAAAAATCAGGTAGATGAAACACAGAGGATGGTGTGAGTATTCGCAGCATTTAATTTTACATGTCCGGCTTAAGTGCCTAAGGTTATTCAGTGCAGGTTCTCCCCCAAAAGATTTTTGTTGGACTGAACCCTGACTGGCAACAGACAGGATCTGCTACATCCTGAATTTATACCAAGGTTTTCAACTGGCTTCTTTGGCCCTCAGCCATGCCACCTTGCTCCATCAGCATGGAGTGTTATTCACAATGTATGAGCATCACAGGTGCTAACTTTCCTTGCATCAAACTACTTTGCACTGCTGTGAGGGCAAAGACAAAGGCAATGCAGGGGCTAACACAGCCATGACCTTCCTGGATGTGGAGAAAGATTTTGTTTGAGCAGTTGTCTGCTCTTCACAGGGTGTGACATAACCTGGAGAGAACTGAGGAAGTTTTACATGAGCTAGTTCTAGTCCCAGAAAAGTCTAGGTACAGCAGTACGGCACTCGGAGTAAAACAGGCTGTAGGCAATCTCTCCTGGATGTGGCTCTGCCAGTAGATGTGTTGCCACAGCTTTTCAGTGCTACCCACTCTTAGGGTCTATTACTACTCTGATCTGCTCACTCAACCACCTGTGCGAGTGCTCCCAAACCCACCTCAGTGAAAATGAGCAAAATAAATCCACATCTGCTGTGTACATTAGTCTGCTTAAATTGACTTGGCTCACACAAGTGGCTCAGTGGGCAGCAGCAGAGAAGCCAGCTCTGTAAGCTGTGTGGTCGTGGAAAGTGGGGAGCTGTAACCACGGCAGTGGGCTGCAAGGAGGTTTGTGTCTGTGGCTCCAGCACATCCCCACTCACAGACATGCTGTGTTTCTTGTCAGAGGAGGTCTGCAGCACTGAAAAGATATTTCGTGGTAGGCTTTAAAGGGTCCAGGATCTTATTTTTAAGAGCATGATACATCTTTCTTATGTGTCTGCCTTCAGGGGACATTGAACTGGGACCAAAATCCAGCTCCTTGTGTTTCCTTTGTGATTCAAAGATGCTGAGATGCTCCACAGAACCCACCTGCTAGATGAAATAGCTGTGTACTCCATGCTGCTCAGGCTCTGCTGTGAGCTCAGGGGACCCAACAGAGTTCAGACAGAAGATAAACTCCTGCTATGAAGGTAACAGCTCAGTAAGTGATGTAAGTTTGAAACTCAACCAGTTATCATCATGAAAGCGATAACAACACAGCTCAAAAGACCCAGCACAGAGCTTTTTTTTCACAATTTCAGGATAAACATTCATTGTCTCATTGCATGTTGCATAGTTTGCTCATTTCACCTTCATCTTATCTAGAGAATAAAAACATACTGGAGATGTCTTTTAGAAAGAAGAAAAACAACTTGAAAGGAACATTTCTATTGCTATCTACCTAATTTAAGTCTCTCAAAGAGAATCATATATTACAACTACCAATCCAGACCTAAACAATGAATGAAGAAGAATCTGACATTTTTAGACGTATTTTTTAATTTTTTAACATTTTTGTTTCCCAGGATGAAAAATTAACTCTCTTAGTGCTGGATTTTGCAAAAGTGTCTTTTAAAACTGTCTGCCCGATACGTCATGCTGTGACTCATGGCATGGAGTTGTATAGGTCACATCAGACTTCTTTCTTTAAGGAAAACATGATGTCACATACACAGCCCAGTGGAATGTGTCAGAGCACATGAGAGGTCATGCCTGAAATGTGACAGAAACAGTTCTCAAATTCACCTAAAATCTAAGGACAAACAGCAAAGTGCTATAACATTGTCTCATGATGTTAATAGTATTAACTCTTATGCTTTGGTATAGCGCTTTTAATCCTGAGATGTGACCATCTCTGGAACAAATAATTTTCTATCTTAAGTATGGTTTAACAAAAATTTTTTCTCCTTAAGAAATAATGACTGAAATTGAATCTCTTTATTTTAGTGACCTACCTAAACACTAGGCTTAAACATAGAGGCTAAAACATAAAAAACTTGTGAAATACTGAGACCCTTAGGTTTATAGTTTTTATTTTACTTGATGTGGTACTGTCATACCTAGAGTTTTGGTTCAGTAATAACATGAAAAGAAAGGTACTATCTATGAATCTTTCTCCTTGGAGATGTTCAAAAGCTGTCTGGACATATTCCTGGGCAGCTGGCTCTAGGTGGCTCTCCCTGAGCAGGGGTTTGGACCAGATGCCCTCCAGAGGTCCCTTCCAACCTTGACCATTCTGTGAATCTTTGAAATCAGCAGCAGTACACTGACTCACAGCTACAAGCATATCCTGAGCCTGCAACTAAAGACACTTTTTTTTTTAAGATTTAGACTCTCTTTGATGACGATCAACTTGAAGACCTGTGCAATGCTTGGGTCAGTTAAATACCTATTACTGTGACTTCCCAAATGCTTTAAGCAATGTGTTTGTCTGCTCTCAGCGTGATTTTGTACAGAGTGGCACCAGTGACAAGAAAGAGGTTTTGGTTAAAATAGACTGACAATTACAATATTTAAATTATTCTCCATCTGAAACCATGAACACATGTATATACATGCATTTAATGAATTAATAAAAAAATTGAGTTTTATTCTTCTGAACATAGACACGTAGTTCTCTATATTTTATGAATGTGGTCACAGTCATCATATCAATGAGAGTTTATGCTTAATATTTAATTCCAAAGTCTCTTGCAAAAGAGAGGAATCCATTTTACAATATCATATTCTGATAAATTTTTGACTGCCCAAAAGTCTGGACAACATTTGTCTTTGCTTGAGTCCAGGCCTGCCCTGATGCATGCTACAGATTAGTTTCTGTATGTGGTAATTAACTGTTTCTAATTACTCATCTATAAACCATTGCAGCTCTTCTGTCTCTCAGTTGTGTTGCATTGGTGCAATATTTTTTCCTCTTTACCTGAACCATGGCAATTAAAATTATGTACTTTGTCCATGCCATGAATCTATCAAGCAATAGATCTATACTGCATTACTGTCTTTATATTTAAAAAATTCAGTCAGAATTTCTAAATATTCCTTAACACAGCAACTGTTAATGGAAATAGTTGTCAGATGAAAATTATTATCTCTAGTTCTGTACTTTTTAACATTTAGCAACCTCTTTGGAGTAATTAATTGTCCTTTCCTATTGAAAATCTTCATTGTTTGGTAGAAGTGCCAGGTTTTTTGAAGTGTGGGACCAAAATTAATTTGATCTCTTTGCCTGAAAAAATCTTTAATTTCCTGACTCTTCTGTAAGAACAAGTGTGGTTAAAAAGGGCTGATTGCTCTTTTCTAGTACTGCTATTGGAGTTACGTTCAGGGAGATGCAAGTCATCATTTCTTCTTCTCCTAAACTCTTCTAAAATGTCACTCTTGACACATACTGTATATACACTGCAAAGTGTGCCCAGATACCAGCTCCAGGCTCAGATCCAAACCTCTGGTCTGGCCAAGTTTTTGTTTTTTATTGCACACAATCCATGCACGTGTCTTTACTTCTATTCTGGTGCATCAGTTCAGAAAGAGTTTGGTGCTAAGGAGTTATAGGAACGTGTCCCAGAGTCCTTTAATACCCCTTTAAATAGAGCCACTTGAAGGACTAGCTCATGGGAGAACCTGTCTGCCCATCAGCTACCTCCGCCTGAGCCTGTGTCTAGTGTGCCCCAGGCTGAACTTGAGCAGACACGCATTTCCCAAGGAAGGTGACTGGCTTTACTTAGCTCCCAGTTGCCTCCTGCTTGCTGAGGCAAGGCGGAGGTGTTCTGGCTCTATTTCACTGTAATGACACTCAGGTTTGGTCCAGTTAAATCAGAAAAGGTGCAGAAAGGGAAAGCCAGGCCCTGCAGAGGCACAGGGACCAGCAGAGCATGTCACAACTGGTAGGCGAGGCTCAGAATGAGAGTGGCGGTGACAGTGGGGGGGACCAGTCTGCCTACTGGGCATCACAGAGTAGGCATGGCATGCTAAATTAAAACTAAATAGGTGCTAACAAATAGACATGTTCGTACACCACATTCTTAGTGAGAAAGCACCTGGGCCCATGCCCAGGGAACAGTAGCCAGAGCTGTACCCCCTTCTATTTGCAGAAGGACCAGTGCAGGCACATCTGGGCAGGAGGCAGGGAGTTCTCTGGCTACAGACTGAGTCACCAACAGGTTCCCACCTGACCAGTCTGGCTACCATGGGCTTTGCAAGTTTATAAAGACATGGTACAGAGTTGAGAAAGGTGAAATCCCAAGCAAAATACCTTCACTTGTCTTCAGAGGTACATCAGGCTCCATGAATAACACTCCATCCCAAACCCTTATTTCAGTTTTTTCCCTGCTCCTATCTATATCCAGAAAAAAGTGGAAGCTAGCTCCTTAAAATATTTATAAAGCCTTTTGTGCAACTAGTCTAAGTTCTATATTTAACTTTCCCCCTAAAGTCACAAAACATTCTTGTTAATAAATTCTCTCTTTTTTTCCTATTTGGGAAGGAAAAGAAATTGTTTATTTTTAACAATTCAGTTCAGAGGAAAAATTATAGCATAGTGAATAGCAAGTAAATTAGCAATTCTCTCCATTATCCAAACCAGCAGGTCTTCTATTAACAAGGGCAGTTTGTGGCCCCTGGATTACATGATCAATCAAGCAGTTGATTTTTCTTTAATTTCAGGGAATTAAGTAATTGTAAATCAGTCAAAAGCTGCATGTAGGGCTTGTATTTACCTGTGCTGAGTTGATTTAGCTGATTTAATACCACTTTCTTACTCCTTCTGATTTATTTTCCAAAGCTGGGGTTGCTGACTGTATGTAATTTGTCTTAGATTAAGGACAGTTATTAAAGACTCTCTCCAGCAAATCTGATGCAGAACACACCTCTTGCCTGAAGAAATGTGCTCAGACAGCCTGACACTCAGCCAAAGGGACATTAATGATATATAGGTTGGGACAGGGGAGCTATTCCATCTACTCTGTTTAGTTTGCAAATTTAATGCCAGACTTCTTTTCTTTAATCAGGTATGTATGTTGGCACATAGACCAGCTGGTGGGTTAGCTGGACAAGGCAGCTCAAACGAAACTTAAATACAGGAGGTAATTTTCATGTCCCCCTTCTGAGGCTGGATTTTATTCAATTGTAGTAGAAAACTCTAAGCAATATGTAGCAGAGGCACAAGGTGACATTGAGGAGGAAACATCCATCTCCATGTTTTGTCCTTCTAAAAAAAGACAGATAAGACCTAACTCTTTACCTGTAGGCCCTTACTGTCTGATGGCCATACCTAGGAAGCAGTAAACCTTGCATTTGATTTCTTTGAGATCGCTTGACTACCCGTAAACCTTGCTGCACGTCAGCCTCCAGCTTTATGGTCTGAAGGCAGTAGGGGCTACATGTGTATATGCACCTCAAGCTCTTGCTCTGAGTTGGTGCCATTAAGTGGAGTCAAATTCAAACCAGTCTATGCTGGGAAGCTGGGAGTCTGAGCCAGGGGAAAGAGGAGCATAGCCATTGGCCTCACCATGCTCCTGCAGCCCTAGAGGGACATGGAACCCAACAGAATTCAAGACTGGCCTGAAATACTCCATGGTTTAAATCAGTTTCTTGGATTCAGAGGTGAACTGAAGTAGTGCAAAGCCATGCTGGTAAGCACTAGGGTAACTGAAGCTCTGTTTTATGACATAGGTACAGGCCCAGAGATCTTCCTCATAAATTCAAACAGCAGTCACGTGCACTGCTGGATTGTGTCATTCTGCCTTTGAAGATGAAAAAGAATTGGATGGCTGAGATTAAAGTATACTTTTACTGCATGAAGGCATACAATCCACCTACTCAAAGAATTAGATGAGTCATTCAAAAATTCAGTGCATCAATACATTGTTTTTTAAACAAAATCTGAATTAACAATGGCAGCAAGTTTGAAAAGGCTGAGAATGGGCACATACTTGCTTATGAACCTTTGATAGAAAACATATATGTTGAAGAGGACGCCAGTTAAAAAAAAAAAGAAACAGTTTCTAGAAAGACTAACATCAGAAGAAAGATGGTAGATGTATCTCTCCAGGCCAGTCCCTGCTGCTGGTTATGTACCATCAAGGATGGTATAAGTATGAAGATGGGGGGTGTTTAAGGCCAGGAAACATCTTTAGATCATCTAGCCTAAACCCCTTTGTGCATTGTATACATGCAGGTCATTGTCACCTCTAAGGTGAATTCAATAACATGTTTGATGAGAGACTTTCCAGAAAAGCACTGAGTCCTGTTTTGAAAACACTTGACAACTGAAGAGCCTAACTCTTTGTTGACTAGGCAGTCTGTGACATGGTTACCCTGTTTCACAACAAAAAGTGTGTGCCTGCTCTGACTTGGAGCTGTGTGGCCTATGTTTACCTCCAGCACCCACATCTCACGTGTTTCCCCACTGGATTAGAGAGTTCAATGTATCAGAGCAGTAGACACTACTTTTCAGCAGACCAGATGTCTTAATTACACCACCAGCTGCATGGGTGATCCAGGAGAGGAGCTTCGCCGGAGCACAGAGGGCTGTGCTGTAGGCTAGGGCTGCTCCGCTGCTCCCAGGAGGCCGCATTACCTTCTGCAATTGTAAAACTGAAATTGTGCAAAGGTGATTTAGCATTTTAGCATCTGGTACCTCAGGGAGAGCAGGGTGCTCTCTACCATGCCTGTGCTCTTCCACAGCCTGCAGACTGCTCCTCCACCCCCACTGCCCTGTGACTAAGGGCAGGGTTCAGCCACAGCTTAATGGCAACTGTAAAATGTGTCTAGGTCCAGACTATTCAGTTAAATTACCTCTTTTCAGTAACATAAAGATGTTTCAGTGCTGCTGTGGAAACACAGAAGTACCATATAGTGAATAACACTTTATTTTACATTCACTTAAAGGAATCTTTTTATTGTCAAAGTAGCAAAAAAAGGCCATAACTGGGTTGCAAGCTACCACTTTTGGAGGATACATCTAAGCTATGCAAAGGAACAAAATGCAGAAATTCATGGGTCAGGTTCCCTGACCTGACTAGTATCTCTACAATGTACAGGACAGACCCGTGGGGCAGTACTAGCCTGTGTCCTCTGTGGGAGCTGAGGTCCCACCTCTCAACAAGGTTAGCAGATGTGGGTGTAGTGTGTAGCTGATGCGGTCAGACTGTGGCTGGTTCCCAAACGAGCTCAGTAAACACCATCCCAGGGGTCTACATACCCTCGGCAAAGCATTTAAATCAGTATGTTCAAAGCCCTGTGCTCAAACTTTTGGACTTGTAAATGTTGGCAGTCTGTAGTTTCTGTGGTGAGATAGGGATATGTTGTTTTGGAGGCCTTTACTACCCTGTTCTCTTTAAGACAGTGTATACATGAACTATAGTGCCTGGGCCTCATCTGGGAAAGGAGAAATCCAGCTGTACATGTTCCAGTGCTCCTTCAGCTCTGCTGCCTCATCCTCGGGATGGCATACATCACAGGTGATATAATGTTTGCTTCCAGAGCTCAGGAGCAAACTTGTTAGTCATTGGAGAACTCAGCACAACTCAATTAAATTTCTTCCACTACCTAATTGACATTTAGTCAGCTAGAGAGAAAATAACACCAATGAAAAACAATCCTTGCTTTCATTTAAGATGTTATGAAACTTCACAACGTCCCAACTGGCCAAATGTGAGGAAGAAATGAGGAAAATCTAATTAGACATTGCATGGCCTCTCCTCCAAGATTAAATGTAATATATTTGTGGTTACAGCTTTCCTTGAGGATCCTCCTGCTCATGTCAGGCATACAAAAGTGTTAAAACATTCATGACAGCACGGTGCATAATATAATATGGAATCTGTGGTCACAAGATTGGGGTTAACTCTTCCAGCCAAAGAAGGTGGTATGTCTGCTGAAGGCTTGAGGGTCTGAGCATCTGTGATAAACTTAATCTCTGGAAGTGAGATGGACATGCACAGCCATTGCTATAGTAATGCAAAGCATGCCTCAGCTTTGGATGTTGTAGGAGTTTATCCTTGAGAGTGATGCAAGACAGTGTGTGTAACTTTGGGAACAGCACCATCTTACAGTTTCCAGCACATAGCGATGCCTAACCCCATTCTTTAAGCTGTTGTGTTTTTTCCTAACAATTCCTGAAATCACATAAACTTAAGAACGCATATAGTTGTTAGGATCCTACTGCCTCTTAGCCAAAATACTGACATTGGCACACAAAATGTAGGAACTCTCCCTTTACTCCAGGACCTGGAGAGGGTGTTTAATCAAGAAGCAACAGATGAAACTTGGCTTCAAGAGACTTTTGACACTGTCTCAGGAGTATTTGTCTAAGCAGTATAGAGGAACCTGGTCTAGTTCAAGTTTCTTTCTGGCAGTCTGTGGACTGACCTCTAGTCTTTTGTAAGATATCAGAAGTGAGTTGCAAAATAGTTACCAACAACTGTTAAAAAGAAATGTGTGCACACTTGTATGCGTGCTGTGAATGCAAAACAAGGAGGGAGGAGAAAAAAGTTTTCATCTAGTTTTCACCACACCTAAATCTTGTGTGGTGTCATTGCACAGATGGTCCGTGGATTATTTTTTTTTTTTCAAAAGGGTTGAGTGGTTCTTGTTGAATAAGGCTGAAGAAGATTGCTCTAGATGAAAATGCAACACAGCCAGTGCAAATCTGGTTGTAAAAACCTTGTTCAGAGAATAGTTATTGTTACCTTTCCAAGTGAGGAGATGCATCCAAAGGGTTATAACCTGGGCTTGATATTCAGTATTTCATTAATGATTTGGATGATGGAATAGAGAATATACCTGTTAAACCTGCATATGACACCCATCTGGGAGGGGCAGCATGAATGACAAAGGACTTAAGTCTGTTGACAAACTGAAAAAAACACCCCACTGGGCTAAAAAGCTGCAGCCCAATAAGCAAAATTCTATTATCAGGAAGAAAAATGTGCAAACCTAAAATGAGAGTCCTCAGTAGACACAGATCTCCTGAAAGGAGTCCCAGAATTACAGCAGATCACAACTGAACTTACATCAGCTATGCCACGCTGTTTAGATAAAAAAGCAGATATCACTCCAGGATGTGTTACAAGGAGTGCTTTACTCACTACTGATAAGGCTTCACTTTAGTCTTGTGTCCAGCACCCTGCAAAGCAAATGTAGAGTCTAGAGATTAGTATGGGTGATGCAGTCCTAGGAAACAAAGTGTACGTGAATAGATGAAAGCAACTGAGAAGAGTTAATACAAAGAATGTGGAGTGAAACACAGTCACAGACTCCAAATAATGCTTTGATAGGATGAAAACTTATGGGCTATGTTGATACTGCTGCTAGGTCTTAGGAAACCTTGGCAATGACAAGGGAAGATGGATACGAGAGGCTGTGGAGTCTCTGTGATCCTACCCTGAGGTAAGACGATGATCTGGTGTATCTCAGTCAGGACCATCAGACAGGTGAGGCCGTCGGGATGCACAGCTGCCAGCAGTGTAGGTGTCCTATCCACCTTCTGCTCTGCCACAGTCAACAAGGAATAAATGGTGGTGTATTTTGTATATTCTACCTCCTATTTTCCCTTGGGTTGAGCTTCCCATATCTAAAGTGCGGGTTTCCATCTCACATTTTCACGGGTTGCCTCTATCTTAACTGCTGATCATCTGCTTGAGAACACTTTTCTGTACTATGTCTTTATGGTTTCACACCAAATAGGAGCTTTTAGTTCAGCTTCTGAAGCTGAAGTAGTAGCAAAAAAAAAAAAATAAAAAAATTTCACCACATGGTTCAGAAGCCACAGAAGCTGAAGGCCTCTACCATTCAGATATTAGAGAGCATAGTAAGAATTAGTGACAAAACTGAGGTTGATAGTGTCTGTAAAGCAGGTAAGGCTCCTGAATATGTGGGAAAAAATAATGGAGCCAAGTTGCGCTACACAGAAAGTAGCAGTTAAGAGTAATCCCTTGAAGTACGCACACTGATAGTCATGTAAGCCAGGTCTGGCTGAGGGGAGAAACCAGCTCAAAGAAACTTGACTCATGTTACATTATCATAAGATCAGCTTCAGCCCCAATACACTTAAGCTTCTCACACTGGTTTTGATTAAACTCGTCACATGTAATATTGATTTCAACTGAATTATTTCTGTTACACAACATGAAGGAGGCGGTCTGTCCCTACAAGGGTAGAAGGTCTGTGTGTCCTTCAGAAAATATATAGAAAGTAGCCTGCCCTTCCAGCATTGATTATTGTTTCAATACATGCAGGAACAGGAAAGCATTATGCATGTGCATTTCCCAATGGCTAGTTTCAGCACTAAAGGGAGAAGTAACATTTGCATTCCTTAAAGAACTGATTGAGATTCTAAAAACAGATTGGAAACTTAATAGTAAGAAAGGCACAGCTTGAAAGTCTTTACTTTTTGGCATGAAAGTGTGGACCAGATTGACACAATCTGTGACGTAGTTTCTAATGAAGCGTTTGTAATGAGACATTTAAAGCAACTCAAGAGGCCTCTCTATCCTGTTGGGAAAGGAACACAAGGAGCACATATTTGAAATTCATTCAGCAATGAATACATAAGCTGATCTTGACATGAATTTAGAGTAGGATTCAATTGTAGATAGGTGCTTGGGGAAGAAGTTGTTGGTAGCAAAAAAAAAAAAAAAAAGAAGAAAAGAAAAGAGAGAGAGATATAAATGAAAAGCTAAAATAGTTAGAGGAAACTCTTGGGAAAACTACCAAGAAGAGAGAGAGGTTTCTGCTTGTTGAACTGTTGATTCATGGAACTGATTTCAGTTAGAAAACTTTGTGCTGAAATTTCATGCAGAGATAGATTTGGTTTTCTCAGTAGGTAGGTGGGAAGTGTGGGACCTCTTTATTTCTCTTTCTCATTCATATCTTGCTTACCCCAGGCAGGGAGGCATCTTTGGTGCTCACTAACACACTGGTACAAACCTCTGCTGTAAGCTGTGTGAGTGTGATCTAAAAATTTTTTTGTCTTAGTATTTAAATGTTTATTAATTAGGCAACTCAAAGCATCCCACTAGGCCTGACCTTGACCCACTAACATCTGTTAAAATCATATTTACCTTAATTCCCTATTGAAAAACACCTGTTTCCCTACAGAAAGCCATAACAAGTGAATGACTGTGCTCTCACGATCTGACCTTGTTTCTGTAGCTCTGTTTTCTGATCCCAAAATATTGTTTTTGCTTGCTTCCTTTGCTAATTAGTTAGGGATTAATTTTCTACCTAATCTGCTTGTGTAGGTCTTTGAATATAAAGTGTTTTAAAGTGCCAAATATTGCTGTTACTTCTGATTAGGTTATTAGGTAATAATCAGTACCTGAAATAGGACTTCCCAGAATGAGAAATAAGTATGGCACTCTTCCATCCTCTTTCTCGTCTGTGGAACGGCTGGCTTGCTCTGAAGTGCCCATAAGGCATACTTGTAAATACCTTGCTGAGACATATATGGTTATATGACATAGCCAAATACACAGGTGCATTAGAAGACCTGGTCATGAAATTATCTTTTGGATGCAATGGCAGCTATGGGTTTCAATGACATGAGTAGTGTAGGCCACTCTGCAGCCATCCTTTAGGACTATAACCCAGAGATGTGAAAACCTGAAAAGGCTAATGCCCTGGTTCATGTGGTCTGACTTTTGCCCCAGTTTCTGTGCCTAATTTTTCCTCTTGGCTGGCTATAGGCCTTCAGAGGTGCTAATTGAAAACACTAGGCATGAGGAATTAGGTGGAAGTTGGGCTGAGTGAACACGGGCACAAGCTGTCTCCTGTAGCACATGAACGTCAGAGAAATGGCTGATTACAAAAGCTGTCATCTTCCTTAGTAGTGATGGGCTGAAGTCTAGCACGGGCACAAGGGAAATTCTTGTCCTAGATACACTTTTTGATTGATTTCGCTGTCAGGATATGTCAGGAAGGAACTCCCAACTCTAGCCTCCAAGGCGAGGTCTGCAGAATCTTTTGGCCTGGGCTGACGGTATTCTGCTGAACTGTGTCACGGGTGGAGCTGGCTTTATGTTGTCAAGTGTAATAAACCCAAATGTTAGTATGAATTGCTAACAAATGAAGGTAATTGGGTTCTTTAGGAGGGAATGAGATGACAGCTTTTACTGTACTTCAAATATCAGTCCCAATTACTGTAAATACGATCATGATGCAAAACATTAATTAGGAAAATCTGAACTGTTTGAAATGTAGAGTCCCATATGAATGATTAACTACATGCAAAATATTGTGCCTGATTAGAGGCATTCTACTGAGACATCCATCTGTGAGCTCCAAAACAAACCTGGTAGGAGGGACAGAAAGATCACAGCACTGAGGGACTGCGCGGTTGAGATGACCTGGGAGGCTACTGGCCTATGTATATCTCATGTAGGGTCACAGGGGCTTCCAGGACAGTAGTGTCTGTGTACCTTGTATTCTTTACTGTAAGCATCTTCAGAAAGAATATTTCAGGGCTAAGGAAGTCAGGCACTGAAACAGTACATGGCTTGCTCAGAGTCACCTAGGATGACAGTACCAGAGAAAGGAAGTGAACATTGGTCTTCCAAGTCTTAGCCTAATCCTAGTTCTTGTTCCTTATGCAAGGGTGGAAGTGGCTGTCCACAAAAAGGTGGGAAATAAAACTCAAAAAAGACAATGGTGAGCACACAATTGTGGAAAGACCAGGAGCTACAAAACTGCCTGTAGATCACCCCAAGTGCTCTTTCTGGTGGTGGTAATTCTTGTGATACTGCATTAGCAAGCATTCATCAATTGCTAATGAAGGAACCTACCTGGAAATGCTGGCTCCAGGTATTTCCTATAGGATAAACACATCTACCAGTTGTCTCCACTGAGTCATGGGAAAACCCTAAATGGTGAAGGATATTCTACTGAAGTAAGTAATGTCTGGATAATGCCTTTAGGACATAGTGTGGTAACAGAAATGATTTAGGAAAAAAATAAAAGGAAAGAAATAATCTTTAATCTTGTGATTTAGTTTTATCCCTGTGTTCTCTGGCAGAGAGAGGGACCATGAAAGCTCAAAACACTTTATCTGCTGGTTTGTATCTTATTTGAAATGCATTAGTCTTCTCACTTCATTAAAAATACTAAATAACTATGCTATTGCTGTTTTATTATGAAACTTGGGTATACGTTGCCAAATGGGCTATTTTAAGCAAAATATTCTGTTATAGTCTAAATGTACTATTGTTCCCCATTTGGACATGAGTCTGTAGCCACTGAAACATAAAGGCTGACAAAATGGTGTTTCTTTGTCAAAACCTTTGTGAAAGAATCAAGCAACAAAGGATAATTGTTCATACTTTGGACTCCTTTTTCAGTCAGTTCTTAACCTGAAATTGCCCTTTTTTTTTTTTTTTTTTTTTTTGATGGTGGTGCCACATTCATTGCTGGTAGAGCTGCTCACCACCAGATCACCCACCAATCCAGCTGGAGCATGAATATATGCTCCCATTTCTGTCAAATTACTTGTATCACGTGCTGTGGTATTTATACTGCCTCCATCTTCTGTGCCAGTTTTAGGGGGAACAGATGATACCCAGAGCAGCACAAACCCCGCTGGTACAAAATTAACTTGCTTTTGAAGAATTTTGATCCAGCAGCACTTTGCACCAGGTGGTTGCAGCACTTCTGATCCAATACTGGCAGGCACCAGGTCAGATTTGCAGTCCCAAGTACTTGGAGCTGTGTGCCTAGAGCTTGCACTGATCATGTCATGGGCTTTTCTGCTTTTCTTTCTCAGCAACTTTAGTCTTCTCAGCCTCTTTCAGATGGATAGCCTTCCAAAAACAATGTTCAATAAACTTCCTGTGCTAGTTATGCTGATGTATGGCCTTATTGGTGACATGTGCTCATTTTGGGGCCAGAGAATAGTATTGTTTGTTGTCTGATGCCCTAGAGTACTATAATTGATGCTTACATTTATCCCAAAATGAAAGGTGGCTGTTACATCCATTTGTTCCAAAGAAAATGTGTCTAGTGCATAACAATACAATGTTATACAAATTCTATAAGAATAAAATGATGACAAATCTCATAATATCCTAGCATTTGCATTTGAATTTGTTATCACAGCATGCTTTTTTTATGATGAAATAAAGCCAGGTTTATTCGTGAGCAGTTTACAAAATTTTCAAGTGCTCTATCAGCTAATTGCTTAGGAGCTCTTCAAGAAATTGCCTAACCGTTGACCATGATGCTACAATCTATTAGCTACTTCTTGTTGATTCTAAAGTAACAGTCTTTAGTGGGCTGTTTTCATAGAACAGACGTTGATGAAGGAGGCTTAATTGTCCAGAGTTTAATGGAGATAAAAATAGAAAACACACTGGAAGGCTCTAAGAGGAGGGTTCTTTTGTGGGTCTTTTAAAGGTGGTGCAGGTAACAAGTGATAAGTACTGTTATCTGATAATAAGAATGGTTATTCACTGCTCTCTGGTCTCTGCTTAGCTTGATTTGGAAAGGTCTGTGCTGCCAAACTGCCACTGAAACCTTGCTGTGTTGTTCGCTCAGCAGAGATGTACCGGCTCTTCCTGACATTGCTCAGATTTCCACTGGCAGCACCAAAATTTCCCTTTGAAGATGGCTGCATAGAGGGAACAATTCCCAGCAGATTCATTTCCCAGTTCAGTCGTACACCAGCAGGACAAGAAAAGCCTCAGCTATGGCAGATGCTCCTGTCAGTGATGCTGTAAGTATCTCTGGTGTTCTTCTTGCTTTCTTACTCAAGGCCCTTAACCTGAAATGTACAATTCACTGTCACTGAAAGAGCTTCTGGTAATTCACCCCCAAAGTAGGACATTTGTCACTGATGAAAGGCCTGGTGTTAGTTTTAAGCGTGATTTGACTCACATGTATTTGGTAGTGGGCTGCTCTAGTGCTCGGTTTAGGGACAATGAGACAAGATTAACTCATGAATATTTGCATCTGAGATAGTTGTTCTCATTATATTGATAATGAGTGCTTCTGGATGTCAACGAGGAGCAAACAGTTTCAACAACTCTAGGAAGCGATCAGGAAGAATTGAGGATGATTGCTTTCCAGAGCAGCTAGCCCCTAAAACTACAAAACAGGTTATACCCTTCCTAACAGCACTGACAGCTGAGAGAGCCTAGACCACGTAGGCTGGAAATATTATAAAGCGTAGTGAGCGCAGCCATCTTTTACATCTTTCCACCTGAAAGTCAGATGGAATAGACTTTTTCTGGGTACAAGACAGCTGAGTTCTAGCACCACCTCTTGGCTCCCACCTGTAGGTATGGGATGATTCACGCTAAATAAATGAATAATGGGGAATCTGGAAGCTTAGCCTCTTTGGATAAAGATCATTCAATTCTTCGCTTCTTTTCTGAGAGATTTTCCTCTTATTTCCTCAGCTAGAGGCACAAAGCAAGCAATCTACCAGCCTTACAAAGCACTGCTGGAATTTCTGGTATTTCCACTGGAAATACGAGCTGTGGGTGATCATCTGCATTGGTTATGCTGTGGAAGAATCAGGATTTCTACAATCAATTATAAAAGCAATTCCTTCCTTTTCCAGTGTAAGGGCGGCAATGTCAGATGCAAAGATATCTTTCCTAGGAAAAGAAGGATCTCGCCAGTTTTACAAATGGGTTGTATAACTGAATTTCTCTTTTTCCTATCACAGTCACATTACTTGTTAGAATCCGCTATGGGACTTGTTTATTTTTAATGCAGATGTCATTCACAGACAGACCACTTCTCAATCAATCTTTGTTCAGACAGATTAATGAAAGAAAATTCTATATTATGCTATTAAAATTCTATTTTATTAAACAAAAAGCCTGTCACCAGATCAAAGTCCCTAAGCTGCAAACCCCTTCTCGTCAGAGCCCCTGTGCACAGAGCTGCATGGTTGGGCCCCAGCACATGGAGCAAGGGGCAGAGAGCACCATTTGACAGAAGGCTCAGGCAAATGAATGACAGACCCATGCTGTATTTGTGAGGTATGGTAAGCACTGTAATAGTTGTTACTTTTTCAGCACTCAGAAGGATAGTATGGGTGAAGACACAGCTAGTTTATGGCTAGTAAGTACAGCATCTGTTAGTTTCCAAAGGAAAATGAACTCGGGATGAGTGCAGTTGGGAGATACAATCTGAGACTGGCGTCCTGGGTAGTGGCATGATACTGATGCTGTGCTTGGCAAATTGCAGAAGGACAGGTTATTTAGAGTATGAAATCTGTATGTGCCCTATCTGAAACTGTGCTATCAAAATATTATTTTATTTCTCCAAAACCACCGGGAGTTATATGTGCAGTGAGTTCACAACAACTCAGTTCATTCACTGTTGAAAGAGAGAAGTCACTGGAAGATTTACTTCAATTTAGATTCTTGAAAACATCTTGGTCTATCTCAAGCTACATCCTAGCCATAATTGAAGGCTGAAGGATAAGTAAACTATTTGGTTTTGGTAATGAACAGAGACAGGTTATCAGTAGTTGTCAATGAGCGTGAAGAGATTCACCAGACTGTTGTCTGTGACTCCTCTGCAGTTGGCATTGTTCATGTCCAATTTTTAGAAGACAGAAGGCAAGCTGAATAGGACCTCTGTGATGCTGTGGTGGAAATACACGCAGATGGAAAACGTATTGTGGCTCCAGTCATAATGACAGCATGTAAAGATATTTAAGCTATGGCATTTGTTCTTTGGATCATGAGACATCTCTGCCTCAAGCTCTGTGTAGTATCTCGAGCAGAATCATGCAGAGAGACAAAGCTGCACTTCAGGATGGTGTTCAAGATTTGAAATCTGGCCTTGATCCCAAACTGGGACTTTGTTTTCATTATCTACAAAGGCAGAGTCAAATAATGCCTTGTTTTCCATCAGCAGATTTTGTCTCTGCTTGGTGTAGACTCGTAATAGATTTTTAAAGGGATTATCAGGTAGCTCAAGTTTTTTGAAATGAAGACCTGCTGTGAGGGGACAAAACTGGGATATTTACCCCTTAGCTAGGTATCTAGAACATGTTGTTTATTAGAAGTTTATTCTCACATGTCACTAAGCAGCTGAAGGAGGGAAGATAGTCCTGTTCCTGCAGCAGGAGAGATAGTTCCCAGCTACAAAAAAAAACCCCAACCCTACATGGCACAATTCTTTCATTCTCAGAGCGGATTAATACCTCCTTTCCTTGCTGCCTGAAGGACCTACTTGTGTGTTTCCTGCATCTAGATAGAGCTATGCTGGAAATGTTGGTTGGTTGTAAAATACACAATGTTCCTTTTGGCTCCTTTCTGTCATTTGAAGTTTCTTTGTTAACAGAAACAGCAAAAGGATACAGAGAGATTTCCACCTCTAAGGCACAGTCACTGTAATAGTGAAATTGGAGGGTATCTTGAGTCACACATATGTACCTGTCATTGCTCTTGCTGACATGAGAAAGATATGACTGTGCAGTTCCATCACCTATTGCCGTGTAGAAGCCAGTTCATTTACCGCTACCCTTCGTTTCCAATTTCCTGTTATTGGCATCCCCTTTCCATTCCTGTTCTGCAACAGTTAGCCAGACTCCATCACACAGCTCTGCCAAAAGCTCTGCCAAGACAAATAGGAGGAAAGCGTATGCTTTTCAGTTTGGGGCCAAAACTAGTTTAATTACAGTCAGTGTCAAAACCCTAGATTTCAGGATGCACAATTTCATCCCCTCTGAGTCAAAACCAGCACATTTTCCCCCTCAGGATTATTAATACAGGTACAACAAGCAAGCGACCGAGATGTACTCCCCACATTACGCCCGGGGACCCTCTTCCTTCTCCTACTAGCAGAGGGAGAGACCTTTCTCATTCGGAAGCCTAAGAGCAATTCTGAGTAAGCTCTAAGTGCTTTTGTGTCAATCCTTTTACTAGCTGTGTTTCCAGGTTCCTCTAAATCTGTGTCTCATAGTAGAGGTATCGCTGAGCAGACTTCCTGGGGTGGCATCCCTTGGAGGTTCAGATGAGCTGTCTGGTTGAGCAAAGGATTTTTAAAATCTTTCCTGAGCACAAGATACTCATAGGAAACTGTAGAGAGACAACCTCGGGGAGTTTATTATTATTCACGTTGCTGTCTTACAGCAACACCCAAAGGTCAATGGCACTCACTGTTAGCACCTTAAATTTGGCTGCTCTAAAATTATTTTTCACACAACCTTCACTAAGGAAACTGAAAAAGCCTTATAGGGACATTCCCAACCTTTGTATGCCCATATATGTGGCTGCCTCAAAAGACACACTATCAACTCAAGTATTGCTTAAAATTAGACTTCATTTACTGATTACAGTTCTGATGATATTTTTTAAGTTCAAAAAATGCTTTGGCCCCTCTGGTAGCCGCAGTCTTCTCCCATTTGAAAGTATCCTAGGAGGAGCTGTGAACTTGTAGCTCCTAATGACTCTGAGGCTATGCTATGGCTCTCTGCTTAGTTATTCGCTACTAAAATCTCGTCCTTTCTCTGTCATTTAGTAAAAGCTTCATCTGGATGAGCCAGGTTACATCAGAGATGGGTGCTGAAGAGCTCTTGGCATTTACCCAGATGGTTTTGGCCAAGTTTCAGTTTAACTGTTGATCCAAGGGCATGTACAGCAGAGCACAGTGAGAGAGCGCTGAGCTGCTGCTGCTCCAAACCCATGTGCCTGCTCTTGCAAAGAAAAGTGAGGAGCCACCAGCCCTCAGCAAGACTCTTACATGAGATGTGACATTGCACTGCCAGAGCAGTATGATGCAAGCTTGGGTAGTCCAGGCGACTCTGCACCCACTACATGAGGCAGGCTTGCCTGTAACACCCCCATCCTGCAGCCTTGTTTGGGTGCAGTATTCATACCTGTCCTGGTGCTAGTTTTAGCCCAGTCTGTGGGCCTTGATTCTTGGTGGTGTTGGACTATCTCAGTACAGAATGCATTTCAGTGCTAAACAAAATTGTATGTGGCTATTCATTAACTTCAGTGGTAATATTTGCAAAGCAGTTTGAGATCTGCTTCTTATCGAGTGACCTGATGTCAGGCCACTGTTTCCTGGTGAAGGATAAATCAAAAACGTAGTGCCTAGGAATATTCGTAGGCTGTCTTACTTGATTTTCATATCCACTAGCCTGGAATAGAGGGTTTTTAAATTACATCCTCAGGCCAAAGATATACCTGCTTCTAAGTTTACTAGAAGCTCCTAGTTGTAGAGAAGCAGCTACAACACCTCCATTGTTACTCACCTTTGCTCTCCCAGCATCAGGAGTTAAGAATAAAGCCAGTAATTTCTTCCAGACTAAAACCTTTCTCTTTTGCTAAAAGAATAATATATGATGATGCGTGTGTGGCAGCGCCATCCATAGCCCCTGTCATCCATACATCTGTAATGATGACAAAGCAGAAGACAGATGAAGGAAACCATCCAGTAAGTATGTGCTTTGCAGTAACAGTAACCCACAGCGAGAATGGGAATGGTCGAGAAATCGATCGGTTTTGTCTGGTGGGGACTGATCATTGCTGCCATTTCTTGCCTGGCATGATTCATGTTTTTATTCTGTACTTTGATTCCTTCACCCAGTCTTTTGTCTTGGCTATATCAAAACCTACTCCAGTGTGTCCAGACACTGCAGCCCTGAATTAGAGGAACCAGACAAGAAGTCCTGCCATATTCCTGAGAGCAAGTTGTAGTTTTGTATTAGCATTGTCTTCTCCTCATAGAAATGAAGTATTTCCAAATAAAACTCCATTGACCTCTGGCTTAGAGAAATGTTTGTTGATCCTATATATCAGAGATGCTGATGAAAACCACCTTCATGTTCCCAGCTAATGTAATACTACTATTTACTATAATATACTGCTTGAATTGCAGTAGCGCTTAGAATTCCTAGTCACAGACTAGGGCGCCACTGTGCTAGACACCAGGCAGCCGTGGAACCAAAAAGAAAGTCCCTTCCCTAGAGAATTTGCAGTCTTTGGCATGAGCGTGGTCATTATAAAGATAACGATCTTTTTTTCCAAGAAATGCCTCATCTTGTTCATTATCCCTTGCAATTAGTCTCATGGGGCTCCATTTCCAGCAACACGTACCTGTTTATAAGTGCCGCCTAGTTAGAGCTTAGAGAGACTTTGATTCTTCCATTTTTTTAATGAACAACAAATGGTGCATTAGAGATGTTTGCTCCTTCAAATATGCAGCCATCTGAATTTCTAATTGTTTAGCATTAGTCATAACTTAAGTAGGACAGAGCAGATTCTATATATAGCCCGTTGCCCAGCCATTCAAGACAGATAGTGTGTTTTTATTTCTTCCATATTTCTTCACTTGAAAGGAGTGAGAAGGCAGTTGCAACATCTCTAGCCTCAAGTATTCTAAAATTGTGCTGCCCCCATCTTGTTCTCCCCCAGATATTGAGATTGTTTTCAGAATAATGAGATTTTTGTAGAAGATTAAATTCTCAGCTCTTCTGATGTTTATTTGGGGGCTCTCAGCCCTGATGGTATAGCTGGGTGATGTCTTTAAGCTTGGAGGCTAAGATTTTTTTTTTCTTTTTTGCAACAGTTGAGGTTGTAACAGGATTCCAGGAGCAGAAGTTGTCCTTGGTATCACAAACCTTCTTTAAATTGCACTGATCATTTTCCATCTCTACTCAGTTTCAATTTCTCAGTCTTATCCTCATGTTGTATATGCTCTCACATGTGAATGTATCATGTGTCTTATAGTACCAAGGAAATCCTGGTTCATAACAAACATACACGGTGGATGTTTTGCATCTGAATGAGGGTTTAATTTTCTGCAAATTCAGACTCCCAAGATTTATCCCATTATCTTCTCCTCCAGTGGGAAAGCAGTGGGTTGGCCACTGAAAAAACATAGCCCCAGAAGTTTGCTCGAATTGCTTCTCCCTGGATGCTGGAAAATGCCACACCAGCCCAGCTGTGCTCAAATGTTTCTCTTGATTTTCATAGTGACGCTTGGATCTATCACCCTAGCAGCAAGGTTTCCCCATGCTTGTGACATGGCTGCAACTTCAGAGCTGAACGAGCTGAATATTGCTGCTGGTGCTAACGGCTGACAGCAGGCCTGCTGTTCCATGTGATGAGAGCAAGGCAGGGCCCCTGGTGTCAGCAGTGTGTTTGATGGCTGAAGCCATCACTAGCTCAGTGGCCCTTCCCACTGGGACATGCTAGCTGGACGGACAGGCTCTCATCTGCTCCTGGCCTTCTGTGGATGGTTCCTCACAGTCTCCCTGTAATACGCCTGCAAGCAGCCATCCACAGTACAGTCACAGCGTTGTGGGCTCCCCTCGGTGCCCCTCTCTCAGCGCTGAGTAAAGGGACAGCTCTGGGCTTTAGCCTCCCAGGAGCAGGAATGTGCCTGGGGAGAGGCAACGCGGGTATTCCCACCTGTCCGTCCCTGCAGGGCCACCCTGGTCTCCCCTGCCTCCCCTTGGCCAGCAGCTTGGCCCTTGTGCCTGCCTCCTGCCCTCCTCTGGCTCACACATGCCCCGGGCCCACCAGAGCCCCTACCCAGCTGCCGGTACAGGCTGTGTGGGTCCTTCTCTCTGCCACTGCAACTGAAGTGAACTTGGTCATTCCAGTGGGTTGTTCCAGATGCACGTGAGATGCAAACCCAAACCCTTGTCCTTTAGCCTGGTCTGTGCCACAGACAGACAGGCAGTCTGGATGCTCAGCTAACCAGCAAGATTTCTCTCATGGCCAAATGTACCTGGACACCCAGACTACCAGGAATACTGATCGCTCAGCACTCTCAGGGAGTGCTTGTTTGATGGATTTCCTTGTTGTTACCAATAATTGTGAGATTAGTTCCTGCAGCATTATCATTAACAGCATAGAGGGCTCACACACCTACCCATGCAGCCTTCTACAGGCCTTATTCGAGAGCAAGAATAGCAACTGACAAGTCTTGTGAGGTAAATATAAAGGTCAGCTGTTGCCTCCCTGGCTAAGGGCTGTCAGGAGGAGTGAGGCACAGCCCTTGCCGCCTGCGTGCTTCTCCCAGCCTGTGCCTGCACCTTCCCTTCACTGCTCAGAAGGAGCCAGTGAGGCTGTGAGGCCTCCAAAAGTGCTTTTTGGTGATGTCCAAGAGGGTATGGGCACAGCTCCTCTCCAGATTACACGCACTGGTGGGAATACCCCCCACCCTGCCCCCGGCATGAGGGCTTTGTGCACAGGGAAGGGGAAGGCTCTTGCCTGGGCAGAAGGTCCATGCCTGAGATTCCTAAGCAGCGTGCACTGGCCTCTGCTCAGCTGGAGGTCATGCTCTGGGAGGAAAACTGTCCCTGTAAATCCACCCGTGTGCGAGCCGCTGTGAATGGCTGTGTCCTTCCCAGACATGGTGGAACCAAGAGGATATTCCTGAGGAATTTTTCCTTCTGCTGGCACCCCTAGCCCATAAAATTGTGTCTTGTGGGCAGCCATCTGGGACTGAGAGTATGAACATCAAGTTGTGAATGAAAATAGTCCTCTGGTTGAGCTTATGAACCTGGTCTCGGAAAAACACAAGATTCACTCCTGCCTTGTACACAAATCCTTGAGGGTTGCTGGATAAATCTCTTCACCATCTCGTGTTGTTTTTCCTTATTGGAAAGTCTGGAAAATCAAAGTGCTTTCCTCTCTCTCACACAGGACTGTAGGGAAACCTGTTATAAGCTATAAGTGGAGCTCGGCTATGACGGTGAGATGTACCACAGAAAATCCCTGCGACAGGAGCATGTGACCTCCTTCCTGGGGTGAGGTCATTGAAAAATTGAAAGAGAAATTAAAACTGAATGAGGGAATTTTGAAGACTCCTGGGGTCAGAAGAAAGGGCACATAGCTGAGCTCCTTATCAGTTTTGTTCTTTGTCCTAGCCTAGAACATACTCTGTTGCACTTAATTGATTTATTTTTATAACTTACTTGAATTCAAGTTCTCTATGATTATTCTAGCAAATTCCGTCTGACGAGGAATAACAGGCAAATGTATTTTCTTCTTAAAATGACTTATCACCTTCAGGCATAGTAAGATACCCTGTTTTTTTTTTTTTCTTTTTCTCTAGATTTCCCTGGAATCCATAACCTTTATGACCATCAGATTGAGATTTCTTACTATCAGGAGTACTGGAAGGTGAGATGGAAATATAATGTATACATGTGTCAGTGTATGATTGCTGGCACCTCACAGGGGGCAAGGCAAGATGCACTGAGTTCACCTGAAATAGTCACAAATGTAGGATGGCATGTTAGAGAGCTGATCACAGGGATCAAGTAGTGATGGCGATCACATGAAGTGGTTATGCGAGGTGATGTGGTGATGTCTGCTGAATGCAACAACACCAGAAATCCTTGCTGCCTTCTGACGAAGGCTGGAGTGGTAAATGGAGTATTGTACCATGGTAGAAAGCTGATCTACATCTAGTGTGAGTTCTTCTATGTTTGTATCTGGATGTTTTCAAAAATACCTGGGGTAAGAGCCATGCCCTCAGTTTAAAATCATCCCTTCTGTGTTGGTATTTTTAGAACTGTGTGATCTCTCTGCTATGGTCAGTCAGTGAGGAAGAGATTCTTCTCGCCTCACATTAGCTATATAAAAATTCAGTGACTAGGCTAAGGTAGTTGTCTGCACTCCCTTTATAGACAAGGGAACGAGGTGAGCTTCTCCAGGAGCCTGAAGGTACTATTTTGTGATAGGATATATCATGCTCTGGGCATGCTTTTGTTTTTCATTAGCTATCTCAGAGTAGCTACAATTGCCTGAGGTGCCTGGGTTTGAGATCACTAAGGCTGGAGGGCAGGTACACCCAGCCCAAGTCAGCAGAGAGGAGATGGGCCTCACTAGCATTTTGCATTTCTAGACATTATTATGTGATTCACTGCAAAAATTACACTTGTCCCTGATGTTTGCAGAATGAATCAAGTATGAATATTTTTCTTATGTAGGGTATGCTGGTCTCAAACTATATCACTAAACATCAAACTCTAATCCAAATATACCTGATATCTGCTTTGTGTCTCTCTTTCACTCCTCTGTGGTGAGACCCCAGCATTTCTTCTGTTGCAATCTCCTTCAGGAATAATAGCTGAGATTTCACTCAGAAACTGGTGGCTCCGGACAAAGGATGTCAATGTTCCTAGGCAGTCAGTTCTGCATTTGAAGTGCTAAGGGGAGTACTTTTTGGTTTGTGTATCTATAATATTTTCTCTTCCTCATTATCAAGGCCTCCAAGTGTCTCACAGTCTTCCCTGCACTTAAACTCTTGCGAGCCCTCTCACACATCACCCAGGATCTGTGGGGAAGTGGGGTAATATGACTATGTTGGATTAGAAACAAGCATGTGTGAGGCATTGCAGACTCTGCTCAGGGCCAGGGGTCAGGAAGAAGGGGACATGAACCTGGCAGGTTGTACAGCCCTTGTGAAAATTGCAGGAGCTTTCCTAGCCCATTCTTATGCTGTATTTGCTCTCCTCAGATTTCTTCAAGGAACAAAACTGACTGCCTAAAGGAACCTAAATAATATTGTAGATGATGAAAACCACAAAATAATCTGAGCCAATTGTCACTGGCATCAATCTTTTGGAGACATGCAGCTCTGTGTCTTATTCAGATCTCACCCACGACACTAAAAAAAAATTATTTGGATCAAAATGCTTCCTTCTTTACATTTATGATCACATTATTTTAAGAGGTTTCATGTCTTTAAAAGGTATATTAAACCTAAGAATGGAGACACTGTGATAAAACCCACCCTAGAGCACATTCAGAGGATTTAATAAGTGCCTCTCATATTTTCCATCAACTGACTGAACTTACCTCCTGTGCCTTTGAACCTCTTGTTGTTCTCACTGAAAGCCATGCTGACATGCTTTAAAAGCATACAAATAGCTTCTGCTGCCACTATCTACACAATATATTCTGTTCTGTTTTTCTTGTAAGACGCATTTCAGTTCATGAATGCCTGAGCTAACACAAGTAATGTGGAGATAAATCTCTGGTATAACTACTTGTTTTTCCATTTGTTTCTTTATGATGCACAAGATCTGATTCCTTGGCACTTCACCAACAGCATGCGAGGCTGGAGGTAGGTATAACAAAATTTGAAGTGTATAGCATTCCTAAGGAGATGCCCAGAATTGGGCTGTGGCCAACCTCATATATTAAGTTGTTTGAACTTTGTTATTTAATTAAGGAAATGGATTTCAGATTCAACACTGATTTAGCATCGACAGCATATGACCACCTTCTGTGGTCTGTTGCAACTCCTCGCTATGATGGGAGACATGCAAGTGCATGACACCAAGCATTTACAGTCTAGGAAGGATAAACCCAGTAGATTTTCTGTAACATTTTCCAATTTAAAGGGATGTACATGATTGATGTTGCAACTGAGGCAGTAGAGAAGCAGGACCGAGATGCAGCGGCAAAGACGATGGGACGCAGAAAGTGAAGAACACAGATTATGTATAGAATGGGCAGCGGGCAGGAGCTGTTTCTGTAGGCAGCGCTACCTCCTGGAAGAGAAGATCGGAAGGTAAGCAACCCAGCTGGAGACGTTGGTGGAATAGCGTCTGGAGCCTGAAGACCTTATGGAGACAGGAGAGCACTTCAAAGGGAGTTCAAGGTGGGATTAGGATGGCCTGGAGGCTAGGGCCTTAGCTGGGAGAGCAAATAGGGAAGCACGTGGCAGTGGGGTTGACGAGGTGGGGAAGATCAGCTGGCGGAGCCGCGAAGGGAAGAGCGAGCAGCTGCTACCGCCACGCCAGCAGCGGCAGGACAGGGGAGAGCGGCGAGGGGCAGAACGAGGGAGCGGGAGCCGGCAGCGCGGAGGCAGGGCCGGGGCGAGAAGGCGGCGGTGCCGGAGGTGGCAGGAGCGGAGGAGCGGGCGGAGCGGTGCCCGGGCTGCGGTCCCGGTCCCGGCAGATGCTCCCGGGGCGGCCCCGGAGGTGGCGGCTCCCCCAGCCCTCCCCACGGCCTCCGGGGGCTTCCCGCCCCTCTCCCGCTGGCGGGGCCCCGAGCAGCCCGTGCGACGTGCGGGTCCCCCCTGCGCCCGCCCCTGCCCTACCCCGCGGGGCTCGGCTGCGTGCCTGCCCGCTTTGCAGGGGGAAGCGCTGCCCCGGCCTGGTTCCACGCAAAACCCGCGCCCCGCGGAGCCTCCCGCGCCGGCCGCCCCGTGCGGGCGCGCCCGGGGGCGGCGCGGTGCCGGGGACCCCGGGGGTGGGGGCAGGAGACCGCCGGGGCAGCAGCCCTGGTCCCGGGCGGGCCGCGTCCCTCCCCGCGCGCCGGCCCGCCGGTGGAAAGTTTCCCCGGAGTGACCTCTGATAGTACGCGCCCGCCTGGAAATCTCATTCAAGTATTTTTGTCAATGGGGTGGGGGTGGGGGGGGCACCCTGCTCCCCGGCCCCCGGCCCGGCTGACGTCACTGCAGAGGCGATAAATATCTGTTGATATAATTGGACGTGAGATTTGGGGTTGCGATAGCGAAACTCGGCCCATCGCCGCTCCGACGGGCCCCCATGATTTATTCAGCAGTGGATCGGGGCACGCAATCGGGCTGTCAGGAGAGCGTCAGCTTATTAGGCAAGTTCTGCGTGATTCCAGGAGAGGGTCTAAGCTATAAAAATCCCGCGCCCCGGCTCTGATTAGGACCAAATCTGATCCCAAGTTCGCCAGGAGCCGGCTCCGAGGCAGACCGAGAGGAAGGGACGCCGAGCACCGCCGAGTCCCGCCGCCTGCCCTGCCCTGCCCTGCCGCCGCCGCCCCGGGTAGGTGCGGGGCCGCGCCCGGGTGCGGAGCAGGCTGCGCTGCGCTGCGCTGCGGGGGGCTGAGCACGGCGTCCCGCGGGAGGCGGGGAGCTCCCCCGGCCGGGCAGGGAGCGGGGAGGCGCGGGGAGCCGGGTGCTCGCACCCCGCGGCTCCTGGGGAGAGCCGCCCCGCCGCAGGCACCCCACGCTCCCCCCTCCGCCTCGGGTGCGTGAAGGGGCGCGGGTCCGCGCACACGCCTTGACTCTGTCCGCAGGCGCGCAGCCCAGCCGGGTGCCCCGGGGCTGTTCCGCGGGGGGCGGCCGCCTCGACGGCGGGGGACGGCCGGGCCGGGGCTGAGCGCGGCCGGGCCGCGGTGTGCGGGGCGCGGAGGGGCGCGGAGCGGCGCGTTTCAGCACCGGGACAGCGGCGGCGGGGGGCGCCCCTCCCGCGGCCCCGCGATGCCCTCCCCGCCGCCGCGGCTCGGCTGTGTAACCCCCCCTCCCCGGCCCCCGTCTGCCCCCGCAGGTCTGGGCCCCGACCATGAAGATCCCGCTGCTGGTCTCCACGGGAATCCTGCTGGTCGCCCTCCTGCCCTGCCAGGAGTGCAGAGCTCTCAGCAAGAGCCCGGCAGCTGCCCACGGGGCTCTGCGCCAGCCAGATTTCTTCCAGCAGCAGCAGCAGCAACAGCAGCAGCAGCAAACTCTGCCCGTCCTGCTCCGCATGGGAGAAGAGTATTTCCTGCGCCTGGGCAACCTCAACAAGAGACCCGTCGGCTCTTTCTCCGCCTCTTCCAGCAGCACCAGCCACCTACATCCCGAAGCCTCCGCCAGCAACTTTTTCGGGGCGGCGGTGCAACAGCTGCAGCAGCTGCCCGAGCGCTCTCTGGGGAGCCCTGAGGAGGGCGAAACCGAGGGCGAGGCCGTGGAGAGGGAGAAGCGGTCCGAGGAGCCCCCTATTTCTCTGGATCTGACTTTCCACCTCCTGAGAGAAGTCTTGGAGATGGCCCGAGCCGAGCAGTTAGCGCAGCAAGCTCATAGCAACAGGAAACTGATGGAGATAATCGGGAAATGAAACGGCCCCTCCCCGCCTTGCCAAAGAGATTCCGCAGTTAGCACAAGAATAATTACACCGTCCGATGTACCATAGTGCTGCTCTGATGTCATCTCTTTATTTTTATATAGCTTTAAACCTAGAAGGGTGTACTCCGAACAGCTTCTGTCCCTTGACTAGCATGCACAACCGTGTACCAAGTGCAGAAACACGAGTGTCGTTGGTAACCTCCCTTACCTTTATTTATTTCTCCATTTCCCAGTTATTCTAGTGCCATCGCTACGTAGGGATGTGTGAGCATTGGAAGAAATGGTGCCCAGAAGACAGATAACTTTTCTGCTGGGGGCAGGGAGGTGGGAGGGGGAATCTCTGTAAGCTACTTTAAACCCACTTTTTTCCTGTAAACATTTTCACAATAAAACATCTTTTCAGCGCTCGGTCGATTTGGTTGTGTAAGAGAATGTTTAATATTTATATTTTTAATAAAAGCTGCAAAGTAAAGATGGCTTGATAGACTTTCTTGCCGAGACGCCTGAGGGCTGCCCCGCCTCCCTCAGCGCTTACCGGGCCGGGGGGCACCCACGGCCACGGCCACCCAGAGCCGCAGGGAGCCCTCCCCCCGCCCCCCCTCCCCCCCCCCCCCCCCCTTCCCCCCGGGGAGGTGTCCCCCGGCGCCGCGAAGCCCCGTCCGCAGCAGGGGCTGCCCCACGCCGCCGCCCTCGGCACAGGCTGCGCCCGGGAGCTGGGGACGGGGCGGGGGGAGCGGGCGGCCGGTCGGTCGCCCCCAGCCCTGCCGGCTCCCAGCGCAGCAGCACCCTGCGGGGGCTCCCCGGCTCCTGCCGCTGCGGCCGCGGCCGGGCAGCCTCCTCCCGCCGGAGCGCCGCGATGGGAAACGGGCGAGACGCTCCCGCGTCTCTTCTGTGTTTTCTTCCCAGCTCTGCTCACCCGCCCGCACCCCAAACGGGCAGCTCCCCCCGCTTCGTCTTCCCCCGTCCCGGAGGCCGCGCCCGACCCGGGTCCCTCCCGGGGTCGCTGGGGAGGCGTCGGTGGGCGTGGAGAAACTTCCCAGAAGGAACTGGGGGAAATTCTCCAGGACGACCGGGAGAAAATAGGAAATCCCTCACCTCAAACCAAATCCCAGGGAAAAGCTGTTCCAGCAGCCGGAGGCGATGCGGTGGCAGCGGCGGTGCAGAGGAGCACTCGCTCTGGCCTGTGCGAGCCTGAAAGCTTCGCGCCGAGCTCGCCCGTGCAGCCCTCCAAAACTGCGCCGGCGGGAGCATTTTCCAGGGGAAACGGATACAGGTGAGGCGAGGGGTGACAGCCCTGTAGTGAGGGGTGGTCAGGAGTGGGGCTGACCCCTCGCAGCCTGCTAACCAGGTGCTGCGCTGCTTCTGCACGGCCAGCTCACAGGTCCTGCTGGGGTGCAGCACAGCCCCACGGCCCGGCACAGCCCGCTGCCAAAATGGTGTGGTCAGGGCCTCTGGCTCAGATCTCGGGGAAGGATCCACACTTAACCCTAGTGCAGAGCTTGACACCTGGTCCCCTATGGCACCGAGCACTCCCAGTGACCTGCCAAGCTCTCAAACACTACTGAGTGCTGACACCCTGTCCCCAGTGACAAAACTTGCAGAGTGTCATCTGCGGTACAACTTGTGGAGCTTCTTTTAAGACATAAATTTGATTTCATTAGACGGCTCAACATCTGCATGAACACAGAACAGGACATTCAGCATTTGCCTTTTCTGCAGTGCACCACGGGGCCTTCAAATTAAACCTTGAATGAATACCATCCCAGGGCATTCTGCTTTCATGCAAGAACATGCCCTTTTTCCTACACATGTGGGTGACTGAGAAGACAATAGACACAGATTACAGCTGGACAGACGTGAGCAGCACTCCAGCATCTGCCCCACACGGTCAGTGCTTCCAGCGTGTGCATCTTCCTCACCCCTGCTGTTGGGCACCTTCCCTACAAATAATCTGTTTATGTGAATGTCATCTGTTGTGGCTTAGGAGGAAGGGCAAGCACAAAGGAAGAAATGGCAGCTTCCCTCTCCCCTCCTGTGTTCATCCTCTGCAGCTAAGGAGGCACTGGTGCTATGGGGACTACAAGGGACTGCAGGGAGTTGCTTAGACACAGCCCTGACTTGGGGCTGCCAAGGGTGCGATAGTGTCACTGAAGTCACCAGCACGGACAAGCGGTGACGCAGGAGGGTACTGAGGAGAAATGCTGTTTTGGCAAAGGATGCTACCAGTGAATATCATACCAGCATTTTAGCTAACAACATTGGTGAAGCATTTACACCTACACAAGGACGTGCCAAAAAGTAACAAAACACTAGCAGTGCTCAGCCTACAGCTGTAGTGATGCTATTTTCCCCTTGGAAACAAGAAATTATTGGAAAACACTCTGACTACAAGACAGTATAGTAATTTGTCCTCATGCTCCCACCCCTCTCAGGACTGTCGTCTCAAGGGCTGGGTACGATGTGGAGGTCAGCTGAGTTCCTGGGAACAAAGCCTGCTTGGATGTCCCTTTCCAGGCCAGTTTCTTTGTTGAATGCAGCCAGGCTGCCTGCGCTCATGGTCCCTCCCAGGAGAAGCATGCCAGAAGCCAGCCAGAGTGAGTCATCATTCATTCAGTGAGTTCAACCAGGAGAAGGAGAAGACATGACGAGCCGGCTCGTCACCCCTCTCGTTGCTCACAAGAGTTTCCTCCACTCGTCCTTGAGGGGTTGGTTCAGAACCAGTCTGTAAAGGAAGGAGAGGTTGACAAATGGAAGAGGAAAAGATGAACTGCATTAAAATCCTTAAGATTTCACAACACGCAGAAAACCAGAATGAAGTGGGAAAGAGGGGAAAAGGCAGGGAGCATGGCAATTTGGGGAGGCCAGCCAGACTTCTAACGCCAGAGAAGCTGGAGGGACTTTTGCCATGGACAAGGGCAGAGGAAGGAGCATGTCAGGTGAGCGTGTCGCATCTGTGCAAAGGGCTTAGTCCTGATTTGGACCTCTGGAATATTACTGCACTGAAGGTGATAACTGCCTGTTTAGAAGCAATCCTGAGCCAGCTTGGCTTGTGTAGCTGGGCCTCCAGATTGATGCAGACCAATGCCAAAAGTTATTGTCAGTGCATTGCCACTCAAAATGATACTTGTTCTGCTGTCATGAAATCTGCCTTGGATGTTTGGTGGTGGTGTGTTTTTTTTTTTTTTCTTTAAAGCCTTTTGATATTTATTTCACTTCAATTTCACTCAGCCCAGGAACAGGAAATAAATAATACAGAGATAAAGCTTCTGCTTATATCCCAGGCTAAACTCTGCTTTTGTTTCCACAGATATCCTATACTTACTGTAAAAAAAGGAATCTGGACATGATATGCTGTAGCTGCTAATTACAGGAATTATTACTATTTTAAAATTAGCTGAATATTTAACAGACCAGTATAATATGTAGAAATATTTTACTAGCTCCAGTGTTTTCAGATCCCTTTGCCAGAGAATGAAGATTGGCTTTGTGTTAGTATCAGAAATCCTATAAAAGATAAAATATATAAAAATGTGCAGTTTGGTAGTTGAGGGATGCCTCGTGTCTTCATCACTAAACCCACAATTTAACTTGCAATATACGGGATTATTTTTTCCCCTCTATGTTCCTAGATATGCCACATACATTATTGTACAATCTTAAAATCAAAATAGTCATACTCCCAACCTTCTCTGTGCAGGATTTCACCTTACTTTGGGAACTTCAGCATGATCTCAGGAGAATTATTTGGTGTCAAGGTACTACTGACAGAGGGAAAACAATAGAGGTGTCTTCTGAATTTTAATGTCTCTATCATTTATAGCATTGTCCTAAAATGGAAAGTTACCAAAGCAGTGATGCTAACACACATATCCAGAAACAAACAATGACACAGGGATGCTTGTGAGGAACTGAAGCATGGGGTTGATGATTTTCCTAAGCATTTTTGTAAGCGCTTAATGCTAAAGTGTACCACAGGAGTTAGTAAGAACTAATGGTATGTTAAGCATAAATTTGCTACTGGGCTTCATTCCAGTTACTACCTATTTAAGTGTCGTGACTCCAACAAACAAGACAGCATGGAGGTATGAAAAAAGTAGCTCCCTAATTCTTTATTTATATCTAATTAGAGTTTGTAGCTCCTTTTTTAGACCCAGATCCTCAGTTGCTCTAGACTGGAACAGCCCTACTTGTTCCAGTGAAATACTATCTGAGAACAGGCTATAACATTTTAAATGTGGACTGTTCTTTGACTTAGATTCATATTTTCAAAGCAAGGCACTCACTGCTACTCATTGCAGAATACAGGTCTCAGAAAGGATTTTATGGACAAGGATCTTGCAGGAGAATATAACTTTTGCTTCTTAACTTTACCATTTACTTTAATGAGAGCACAAGCACGGTGAAAAATCTGGGAGAAACAGGTGCCTCCTTGAACACAAAAGTCCATTTTCAGCAGTGCTGGTGAGAAGGGTCATCTCCCAGGCTTATGCAAAAGTATTGTAAAGAACTGGGCCCACAGGGCCAGATCTTCAGCTGAAAAGGCAGGTAGCTAATTGAGTCCCGATTATAGAAGACCTGCCTCTCAGCCGTGGAAAGTGCTGAGTGCAAACTATTCAGCCTGATTATAGAAGTCACGTATCAGCAGTAAATACATGGCTAGACTTTTTTGAGTTGTAAGGGTTTCTGCACTCTCTTGATCTTGGTAGACACAGAAGCGTAGGTGGTTTATTAGTCTTCTGTGATGTTGAAAATTTTGCCCTTCATTTTTGGAAGGACAACTGGAGTGCCTGGACTAGCTAAAAGTAATTTTGAAATTGGTTGTGCAATTTTGTGCACCAGTCCCTCAGCAGTGTGTGTAAGCAGGCATGGGACAGCCCTCCTCACTTCTCACCTTGCATAAGACTGGCAAGAGGTTTAAAAAATTATTTTTTGCATTCTTATTTTTTTACCTAAAATCATACTCATACCTTGCCGTTTCTTTTCCTGTGCAAGACAGGCTTCCTTTATCTATTCCACTTGCTATTCCAACCAGCCACTACCCAGAAATATACATTAAACCAAAGTTAACTTGGAAGGGAAGAACTACCTAAGCAGCTTGTGTCTTAGGATTTGGACCTAACACGTTGGAAGGAAAAAACCACAACGTAATGACTTAGACTGGCAAGGTGACTGCATTACCTTGTTAACCAACACTGCTGGTACTGCATTTCAAACAAAACAATCTTTGTCTGCATCGCTGCCAAAACTGCATTTCATAATGTGTTAACTCCTTCATATTCTGCTGTGATGACATCGTCCTGTGTCAGCAAAACAATGTTGGAGCTCCAACATATTCCCACTGGGTTTGGCTGGATGAAGCATTTAGTTCCCGCACCTCACTGGATTCAGCAGGCTGCCAGTCTGCAATACCTCGATGTGCCTTTCCAAGAGCAATCATTTGCCATCACACCCAGCCAGGAGTGAAGCAAGCACAAAACTGGCAATAGGGCCATTCCTGGGCATTTAGACTTGTGTTTTCACACCTGACACTTGTATTTGTTCTCTGAGTCATACAGTGACTGAGGTACGCTATCCTCATGTGAGGTGAGAGACCATCAAAAGGTGTCAGGAGAAACTCTGTTCATGCTATTAAGTCTGTTCCACCCTTTAAACAGCAGCCCACACAACTTAGTTATACAGTGTGCTGTGATTGTCTAAGACAAAGATTTCAGCTGTAGACTTTCACAGAAAACAACTTTTTTGAACCAAGGGGTGATTCTGAAAGGCAGAAAGCAGAAGCGGGTGTTGTCAGGTCAATGGGATCTGGGCATCTGACCCTTTTTAGGCCCTTGCAATCTCACCCCAGATCACTTCGCTGTCCCTGTTACCGCAGCCCTACTCTGCTGCCAGAGAAAAGCTTTCTGCTGAGCAGGGCACAGCCCTTGCCACATGCCTTTCAGACGGTTCAGATTCAACACTTCATTGTGTCTATCCATTGCTATTAGGTAACTGTTGTCAAGCTTCTACACAAGCTTTATCTTAGTCTTGGAGATCTCATGGGTAGGGCTTGTTTTTCACATTACCTGGAATAACAAGTCCCAACCCTTGATTTGGGTCCCTAACACTAATAAAGAATAACTAAAGTGTTTATCTCAGATTACATTAATCACATTAGGCCAATGCTGAGAGAGTGCTGAATACTTACACTTTGATTTATGTTTTCCCCTGTGGTGTCGAGTGACATCAGATGATGCCTTCAATAAGCACCAGGAATTTTCACCAGGCCAGCTCATGAAGCAGGGAGGGAAGCACACCCTGCATGACTGATGGTTGGATTTGTTTTTCCCATAAGTAAAGTCCAGGCTGGAGTTCACACGCCAATTCTTTGGAGGTGCTGAGTAACCACAACTCCCACTGAGCAACATTCAGCACTCCTCAGCATCTGGCAGGCCAGAATTTGCATGAATAAACAGTATAAGGATCTCAGAGTTTAACCTGATGAGTTGTATCAAAGTTGCAGGTCTTCAGCGTCTTTCAACATTTGCTACCTTAACCAAAGCACTATTTAAATCTGTGTAAGGTTCTTGTCAAGGGTGTGGAGGGGAGGAAAGGGGTGAGTGGGATGGCTTTGTCATAACGTTTTCCTTTATTAATGCCCGTCAGTCATCCTGTCTATGCTGGGGCAAAATAGGCAGTCAAGGCCTTCTAGGTATTTGAAACACAGTGAAGACTACACATTGTTTTCTGCTGTACCACCACTAATCTCCATAGCCTTTAGGTACAAAGACTGCGATCCATATTACCAAACTTGAGTCATCCAGAAATGAGATATCCACTCAAGCAAATTGTATTCATCCCCTCTAATAGGAATGATTAGAGAAAGGCACAACCAGAGGGTGATTTATCCCATCCTAAAAGAAGTGTCTGTAGGGGGGGTTGCCCTCTGGAGGTACCTGTTTCTTTCTACTCTAGAGATGCTGTTGGTGGCTGGATTAGACTAGATCTGGCTTTTAGGTAATTACACAAGAAAGATTCCAGCCAAATACTTCGGGATATCAGAAAACTACTTGATAGGAATTGAGAACTTTGACTGCACTATTACTTTTACAAGATCAGTAACTCTTACGTTTAGGAAGTGGGGAGGAAAGGTGAAGGGTCTTCATAGTCTTCTTTAATTTGGTTTTTGTTTTGGCAATTTTTTGCTTATTTTGATGACTTCTGATAAGGTAGGATCTGGACGAACCGTTATTATAATGTCTGTCTCAGAGGTTTTATCACACCAGCTTGCAAGGAGATGTGACAAATAAGAGAAATGAAGACTGAAATGGTCATTTCTTCCAGGGCTGTAGATCACGCAGTAGTGTATTTTATCTGGATTGAGCATAAGTAAATGATCACAACGTTTTGTAATTAATCAGAAAACAAAAATGATTGCTGGTTTTATGCCGGCCACAGGAGACTAGATAATACTTTTGCCGGCAAAGCAAAAATGACCTCTTCACATTTTTTGAACAATGTTTTTGAACAATGAAAATGTAATTCTACCGAGTGATTTTGTAATAATTGAACACTTTGGATCACATGAGTATGTTATTTCTGACCTGTTGCTGAGTTCTCCAAAACTATATTTACCATCTCATGGAGTCATGGTGTCAGTTCTGACCAAATTAATTAGAAAGGTCTAGATTTACAGTGAAATGAGCGAGAAAAGAATGCATGTGGCTTATTAGAAATCAGTTTGCTCTACTATAGGGGGTTATTTCTTACAACTATGCAGAGGGGTGGGATGGTTGATTACAACCTATATGAATGTCTTCTGGAGCAACAATGCTAACCAAAGTAGGTCTTGCCCCTTGGCTCCTCATTCGCCTCTTCCAGCTCTGCCTCCATGGTTTGCTGTCCATTTGCTTTGCTGCAGCTGTTTGCAGGGCTGTGCTAAGAATGGGAATGTCACTGGAATGACATCAATTTTTTGTTGTTTCTGCAGGTGAAGGAAGGTAAACCTGGACCATTTGAATGATTTGATTTCAACACAGCCCAACAAACAGCTGACTCAGCACAAATGCCATGTGAGTGGTGGCATCTGGGATCGGGGCAGGAATAAGAAGCAGGGCCATTTGGCAAGAAACTCCTAAATCACCTTTGCTGCCAGAGAAAAAAATGGATCTACACCCTTAGAGGCATGTGAACTACCCAATCCCTTTGCTGCCTCCTGTTGATCCAGTAGGAGAGCAAGAGTGTGAATTTGTCGGAAAATGAGGGTCTTAGAGAGAGAAGCAGTGAAAATACAAGCTTCTTGCTTCTACAGTTTCTGTTGCTTCAGAAAATGAGTGAGAAATTAAAGATAATTCCCATATTTTAGCTGGTTTGTTTGGAAACAACCCCTAGTGTTGACAAGAACAGGCATGATTAAAAAATGCTAGCTGGTCGCAAAGCAATCACAAAATCTGTAGGCTATGTTTGTCTGCCTCAAATGTCAAGTGTTACACTTCTGGCACTCAGCACTTCCAGTCAGCAGAAACAAAGGGAGCACAACAGGTTATTTTTAAATAGTTTAAACTTTAGCTCAAGCATTTTGTTTTCATATTTTTATGCAGTCTAGCTCCTTCAGTGTAACACCTGGCAGCTGTCACATGTATCACAACAATATTGTTTCAAGCTAAGAGGCTGCTTATTTTGTATGGATCTTTTCTATTTTAATAGTGGGAAACAACAAAATATTCTCTAAAATAATTGCTACGATTACCTGCCACAGAAATACATATGTTAGCAGACAAAATAATATGCGCAGACAAGCTCCATCAGCCACAGGACTAGATATGTCACTCTCTTAACAGTGGTCAGCAATGAATTTGAAAAGCCCGTTGGGAGGAAATGTCTTCCTTCAATAGATTTTCATTATATTACAATTAACATTATGTGGATAATGTCTAATGCAATGTCTCTTACATAACGACCTGAAAGAGACCAAATATATTTCAGAAGAAAACAGCCTGGCTAGCTTATTTTGGTATAGGATCCACACATCTCCCATGGGATATGGAGGTCCAGACACTTGAACCAGTGGTAGAAGCAGTTTTACAGAACGGTGTGAGAGAGCAGCTTTCTTCTAACTGTTACTCGGGACAAAGGAAATACAATTCCCTTGTTTATGTCACCTAATTTTTCCATGACTTGAATAAAAAAGCCAGAAATAACATACTTGTGTATGCCGCACTGCCGCACGTCACTGCAAAAAACCCCCACAACTTTTTGTTGAGAGCGATTAATTACAGATGTGCAGTAAACCTAGTCCTACAGATATGCATAAAACCTAGTCCTGCCGCTGTCCAGGAAAATGAGGGAAACCCAAGAGGAGAGTCTTACACACACATGATTGCTCAGGCTGCATCACCAGAACAGTTTTTCCTGGATCTATCCACACATCATTCTCTGATCCTCTTGGAGTGAAGTTTTTGAGGACCTCCTGATCCATCAGCCATCTATCATTTTTGTGCCCTTCCAGCCCTGCTGAAGAACTGTCTAGCAAAGGAGGGATCATCTTGAGAGGCTGTAGGAGTAAGTGGTATGCACTGGCCACCAGTGCCACCACTACTCACAGCTACCAGTTCTTCCTTTTTCCTCCTACTGCTGCTTCATTGGACAAGTAGATGTGGCTTCAGATTAAGCTAAATGTGAGGTGAAGGCTTTCCAAGAACTCCTCTGTGGCAGTAACCCATCCAATCCATGTCAGAGAAAAAATATTAGCTTTCAGGGAAACACAGCCAAACCTAGTAATGGTTTAACATTGTGTCTGTCTCTGTCAGGTAGTCTTTCCTTTGAGTAATATGAACTGTTGTATATGAAAGCTTTTTCTTCCTCTGCAAATGGTGCTTTTGTAAATCTAGTGAATGAGACAGAGCACCAGTTCAGATTGTGACTCACCATGGAGCTCCATTCACGGGATCAGGTAACGGAGCCAGCATAGCTGTGAGGTGATGTGGACACAGCAAGCTTTGAGGTTGGAGCACTGCTTACATTGCGAGTAACTGACTGACTGGGTCTGCATGTATGCAGGGGGTGGTATAAGTGAGCTGTGGACACAGCACACCTTCTCTGAGAGACAAAACCACACTGATGGAGATGCAAGAAGAAAAGCTGGAACGTCAGCTAAAGCAACCAGTTACCATTCTTCAAAGCCACCACATTACAGAAAAAACAAAGTCTTGCCCACAGTTAAAACATTTTTTGCCTCATCACCTGTTGCTCCTGCTCCTTTCCCTTTGTGTGCTCGTTTGTCCCCGTCTTCAGTTGCTTGAATCTTCTCCTTACTACAACCACAGCAACTGAAGCTGGTAGCCAAGACTTGACTCTACTCCAACACCACATTGTTCAGTGAGCAGCACCGTGACTTCCTTGACAGAACCTGTCCTGTCACACCTCACATTGTAATCTCTGCTTGCCCATTAGTGATGCTGGCTTGCTTTACAGCACTTGGCCAGCTGATGTGCAAGATATTAAATCAAGCTCCCTTCTGCCCATCTCACACTGTTCCCAGGTGAAGTCCAAGGAAGCTGTGATAAATGCTCTTGAAGCCTTGGATTCAGAGATGGTTATTGACCAAGTTATTATGGAATATAGAGCATAGATCACGGGCAACTGTCACCAGAGACAAGCTTGCAACTGACCTGCACCTGGGCAGACACCAGCCCCATTTTTTAAAAAAATAAATCTATTTATTTTTATAAAATTTAATTATGAAATTGTGCATAAATATAAAAATCAATGTACTTTAAAAAATAGGTCTGGTGCCAGACGTTGAAAAGGCTCACCAGCACTGATGGGGAAAATCACAGCTACCTTTCCTCAGTAAGGCATTTTTTAATAGAGTAAGTCATACAGCAAGTGTTTCATCACGAAAAAAAGCTACTTCTTCTGTGTGCAGAAGTACTGAGCCAGGAGTGCTGTAAAAGACTGGGTCTGTATTTTAATCACGACCTTTGGTGGTTGAGATAGACTCAGATTTCATGGGGTGCTCCCTAAATTAAAAAGAGCAATGAGAAATTCAGTTCACTTATTCTCTGGGATTGTGAGATCCTCATTCTCTGCTCAGTCAAAGGTGTGACATCTACTCAACATCTGTGGCATGATTTGAACATCATTGGCCAGTAGCCTGGAATAACAGGTTTTCTGAAGTAGTCACTGGTCTCTTACTCAGTGACCTGAAGATTATTGTAAAGATGCCAGAAATATATATCACCTGAACAGGGATCTAAGACCGAATCAACACTGCCTCTCCTTTTTACCCATTTCATTTTGGCTGTATATGCAGCCCCCCAACCTTTATCTCCTTTTCAAACTCCAGGCAGGTGGGCACTGAATCCTGCAGGGTGCTGCAGTCCAGCTCCTCAGCTGCTCACAAGTCAGGAAAGCCTGGAAGTGGCATAATACAATATCCAACCACAAGGACTCTCAGGTCCAGTTTACTAATTACTATCAGTGGGATTTTCAGTCACATAGGTTGGTATTTAAATATTGATTCATCTTCAGTGCTTTCAGACTACAAGCACTGCTTTCCGTAGATGAGCGTATGGCTACTCTGAAAGCCTGAACTGTCTCAAGGCAGTAGGATGACAATTAACCCAATATTTCACAAACGGATGGCTTGTGTTATTGTGACATAAATCTACCATAATGTGAAGTGAAACAGCAACAGTCCATCCATGATGAAGAAATATGGGTTTTGTACACTCTTTTTTCCTTTCTGAATGCCTTAACAAAGAGCAGTAGTAGCAATGCTTGGAGGAGGAGGCCAAGTAGAAGTAGAATTCAGTATTTGAATGAGCTAGTCGCAGAAAGCCAAAGTCTAGGTGAGCCTGGCTTTGTATTAATTTGAACAGGAGAAATAATTTTGTCCACGTTGTCATTGTGGAGTCCTTTTGTTAGTAATGGACTGAAAAAAATGAAATATACATAAATCAGATGGTATCTGTGACTCACCAGACAAATCATGGAGCAGACTATTTGAGGTAAAACTTCAGGTGAAGTATTTGCCACTCATATTAATTATGAGAAACTGTTGTCGAAAGCTGATCTTAATGCATTGCCCTCATGACTTGCCACTGCTGCCTCTGAATCACCCAGATAATTCTCAGAAGCAAAGGAGAGAGAGGTTGTAGAAAAGGAACAATCAAGACTTCCCTGATTTTCTCTGCATGTATTTGCTAAACTGAGAGGGGAAAAAAAGTCTCACCTGAAGCACAAGTCAAGATACAAAACAGAAATTTACAGGTAGAATTTGCCGCCAGCTGAACATCAGCTTGAGTGGCCTCAGACCCAGCTGCTATAACAGACTGCCAACTCATTAAGTCAATTTACAGAGAAGCAAAGGCAGAATTTTTGGACTGTTAACCGAGTTCCTTGCATCTAGTGTTTGCCTTGTGTTTCAGCTACAGGCTGAACACTTTTTTTTTTTTTTCCCTAAGTGAAATTTAAGAGACATTTAGGAAGTAGCTTCAGAGTTTAATTTGGGCTTGTATACTAGCTGATTCATGGGTCTCCTACAAAAGGCTTGGCTTCTCAGAGGATAGATGACCCATTTTTCATTCAGTCAAACCTTGCAGAATTTTTAACTGTACAGAAATAAACCCATCCAGTTTTCTACCTAAGGAAAGACACAGTGCAAGTATATCAAGTCCTGGATGGTAAACAACAAGCTGACTTTTGCTCTCTGCATTCCCAGACCCTTCACTAGCACTAAACACAGTTGTTGCAGGGAGCAGAGAGTTTTTGGAGCAGCAGCTGGCTTCCTAGGAGAGAGCTGCCTGGGCTGTGTCTGGTGCTGATGCTAATAAATTTCTCATCCTGCTCTGGGGGCAAACTGTGGAAAGGCTGTGTCGGGTGGGCCAGAGAGGAAAGAGACCCTCGCTTAGTATCATTGCTGCAAGATCTAGCCTTGCAAGACTGCTTTCTCTTAAGCAAGCGATCCCCTTGCTTGAAACAGTTGGCTTGAAGTGGGGACTTAGATTCCTTGCCCCAACAAATGGGCAAGACTGAGTTTCCAATTCAGAAAAAAGAAAGGAAACTATTCGTGTCCCACCGCCACGCTCGTGAAATCAGTCCAGAGCAGTGCTGCGCTAAAATGTGGGACCCTGCTTTTACAGAGCCGAGGAAAAAATAGAGATACATTGGCAGTGAGCCAATCTCCATGATCCATCTTGTGCTTATTTTGGTTTTAAATGATCTTATTTTGTCTGTGTTGTCTGCATATCGACTTGACAACCAACTGGCTAAAACTTAGGTAAGTACTGACCTCTCTGACATGTGATTTAACTGTCTCATGGAAAAATATTTGAAGGATCACCAGCTGAAATTGAAGTATTCAGCAGCAGGGCAAAGAGAACTACAGTACATGAATACAGAGAGGACTGTCCCTATGGTAATTCTGGCAGATGGCATAAGGTTGCAAGCAAGTAATAGAAAATTTTAAAACTAATGAAACAAGATTAACATAGGCCACTCCATTAGTATTTCTCCTCCCAAACAGCTCAGTCCTGATTATATTTTATATCCTCATGGAATTAAAGCATTGTACTTACTGGCAGCAAAGGGAAATTAGATCAGAATACTGTTTGTGGATGATTAACTTGCATTTCTTTTCAAACTAAATCTATCTGTTTGAGTCCTTTGGAGTCTACAGACAGCCAATTCTCTGAAGGCAAATTTGAGCAACAGAATATAGGGTCCAGTACTTCATCTTAGGTGAAATAAACTGGACAACCAGAGACCCAGGTGAATACAAGACGTTAATAAACTCTCACAAATGTATATGGTGTCACTGCATGAGAAATGCTGCCTACAAAAATCTGATTAGGGTAAAAACTGAACAAACTTTTCCTTATGCATCCATTGCCCTCTGTATTTTAACCAGACTGAAATCATTTGAGCAGATACAAGGTATTTTAGGATCTGCCTTCTTCCAGTGACAACACCAGTAAGTTTTATTATAAAATAACTGTCACTGCTGATTTTTGGGATTCTTCTATTACAAGCCAAAGGATAGAGTGGTTCTGCATGTGAAGACATTTCTAAGGGCTACATATTCCTGGAAAGTGGTTTTACTGTTCTTGATGTGCCTAGCTTTCTCTAGAGTGAGGTCTGCACAAGGGAATCAAAGGGCAGAACTTAAGGCCAGCTTTTCACATTCGGTTGCTTAAAGCTGGGCAGCCAGAGGGGCTCACATAACCAGTTTGTTAGCTGGGAGTATTGAGCATTTGCACTGTTAAACGTGATAGATGTTGAGCACTCCTGCAGACTAATCTTACTACTAAAGATGACTTAATGCATATTTAGAAGTCAGATTTCCAATAGCGTGAAGGGCCACATGGCCCTTCTGGTGTATCAGTCTAACAGTTAGATGCCACATGAGCGTTTACAAAACACACACAACATTGCTCATATGCCTAAAGCTCCACACCTATATGCCATTGGTAACATCCTTCAGGTATAAAAAGCACAAAACCACATGCCTGAGTCCCGAAATGCCAAATAGGTGAACGATTTTTCTGAACTCTAATGCACAAAACACAACTTCTTCCTAGCTCACCTAGTCTGTCTTCTGAGACGGAACACAAGAAGACAGCTTAGTACTTGGTGAAGGCTTGCTTCACCTCCTTCCGTAACCCATTACACAGGCTGTCTCTAAGCCCTCTAAGTTTTTGGTTTGGACTCCAAGATCTGTTTCTCCCATGTACTGGAAAGGGCTGCTTATTAATGTCTGCGTCACCCCTCAGTAATACATTACACCTCATGGTGGCAAGGCAGCTCGCTAATGCTATTCTCGCTCCCTGTGTTTTAATCGTTCACTCCTGGTTGCCACCCGCAGAGGCTCAGATTCACTTCAGGAGACCCCCCCCAACTTTAGAAACTGAACAGAATCATCTGAATTAAGAGCAATGTCACCTTACACTCAGCAGGCAGATGTGAAGATGTGCCAAGTGTGAACCAGCAGCAGTTGGCAGACTGTCTCTCTTACTGGAGATGCCTCTTGTCCTCTGTCAGACACAGAAGCAGCCTGTGGTGACTATGCTTCTGGCTCAGGCACTCCCTGAGGCGGGGTAAGGCTCTCTGCTGTGGAGTTATCTATTTTGTTCATGCTGAATCATCTCCTTCCATCCCTTCTCAGACCAAGAAATCAGTACACCTGTGGGCTGCACCTCCTGTTGCCGTATCCCTGTTGATACACCCTCCCACACTCTGAATGATATTTCTTGATGCATCAATACACTTTCTTAGAGTTCTTAGAGTGCAGTGGTGCTTAAACAAAGTAAATTTGGGGAATTACTAGGTGGAAATGACCTCTCTTTGCTGCTGAAATACAAGGAAATCCCTATCAGTGCACTCTCTTAAAATAGCCTGAAAACAAATTATATTTTTATTCATATAAAAATTAAAGTATATACTGTCACTACATGACTGCTGATGACAGTCATGCAGAAATATTATTATTATGAATTATTATTACAGTTATTGCAAGTAATTTTGTTATTTGGCTTTTAGGGGCTTATCACACAAAAAGAAAAAAAGGCAGTGACCCAATACCTTACAAGAAAGATAAAGACATGTAAACTGTCTAAACGGCCACCTCAATACACATGGAGAAGAAAATAATTTTTATGCAAATAGAGTTTCAGACCAAAATGCCTTTCTCCCTCACCTCCTTTCTATTTCATGATTAAATAAATCATAAAGCTGTCACTAGAGACCACATAGAAAGAGGTCTCAAACTGTAGAAATGAGATCTTTCTGCATTTTTCTATTTCATAGAAATAGAAAAGAAAAAAGAAAAAAGAGCATAATGCTATTCGCATGTTTCCCAGGAGTACAAACAAGCTCCATGTCCTCTTGTAATAATACAACGAACTTTCAAAACCAAACACAAATAAATTAAAATTAAACTATGAACCATAAATTTAATTGAGAATCACAGTGTCCAATGATTTTCAAACTCAAATTACCACCAGACAGTGCATCTTTTTGCATAACTTATGTAGCTAAAGCATAGGTGATAGCTTCTTTCCTTTCCCTTTTTTAAATGGAGAGATAGACTTCAGTCATAGTGCTGGAGTTTTAGCACAAAAAAGCTGAATAATAATTTTTTATTTTTCATAAATGCACTATATCACGGACAGTGCTTAGAATGCAGTACAGAAAGTGAGTAGGGGGAAAATCCCCATTTTTGTGTTGAAGAATAGAGCAAAATCGAATTCTTCTGTCATTAGAGCAAACACCCAAAGGTAACTACAATTGTTTTGCATCATGGTCTTTGGTCTTCAATAAATAAGATTAAATGCCCCAATGTTAATGCAGAATTCTCTGCAGATCAGCCATATAACTTTGGAAATTGAATATATACATATATTTTAACTAAGACGGGTGTGAATTTGGAGCTGGAAGAACTAAATCATGGACAGTGTCTACCAAAAAGGAGCTACTCCAGAAGAGATGTTATAGAATAATTAAGGTTTAATTTACAGTATTTGCATTTGGGACAATTTTGCCAGGTAGTGAAGTTCTTAATCCTTGATCTTAGTGTCACTTAAGGTGACACAAAAAAAGCCTTTGCCTACTGAAAAAACTTTTAAAGCATGGATATTTAAAAGTGCACACACAACCTTGTGTGTCTAAAGGGTTGGGATCCCCCCCCAGCTGCATGGTGATGCATTTCAGGGCCATGTTTCGTACTCCATGCTCACTGGGAATGTGGGAGATGCCTTTGGTGTGAAAAGAACCTGAAAAGCAGTCCCCAGAATGTGGGGTGTGCTATGTGGGCTGGGGTGTGAGGGGACTCTCTCCATTCTCTCCATGGGGACCTCCGAGGAGCAGGGCTCAAGCCATCCTCCTGAGGGACCACCAGTGATTTGCTCATGGTGGGAATCCAGGCAGAAGGATTATTCAGTGGATTTTTCTTCCTGATGGCAACCATTACTCTCCAGATCTTCCTCCCCCATTTCTTGGACTGAACAAACTTGGGACTCTTCACATCTACTGTCAACCCACAGGTTCTCCATCCTGCTGGTCATCTGATCAGCAACTGAAATATAAGCCCATATATCTGAGGGAGTAAATGTCTCTTTTCATTTTGAACCAGGGAGATGCAATATTTAACCATGCAGGGGTAAGCTGAAGGGTGGCATTTCGAAGGTGCGAGAAAGAGATGTTTTAGGCAGATTGTAATTGTGAACTAGCATGATGTCTTTGGATGGGAAGAAAGGGAAAAAGTCCTTTAAAACCATGTAGGAACATCACCAGAGACACTATTTGAACTGTTAGTTAACGGTAAAATGAAATATTTCCTACCCATGAAAGTACAAATCATGTATTGAATCAGATTCCAAAGACGATGTAGTATGATAAGAAATGCCAAAAGTGATATGCAGAATGCTAACTCCTGTGAGAAAATAAGAAGAGTGCTTCACCAGTGTTGTCATAACATGAACTAGTCATTATCACTATGTTCAGTGAAAAAGCTGTTTCCACAGCACTTTTCCATAATATTCTTTAATTGGAGGAAGGGAGTAAAAACAGTGGTGTGAAGAACATCAGCCGGGGTTTTAGAAAAAATAAACAAATACGGCATTTCAGAATGGGTTGTGTCAAATCACATGCAGGAAAAAACAAAATTGATGTTCACAGACTTAAAAATGATCACTGCCACATGACAGCAGTCATTTTGCTTGTGACACAGACACATTTCAGCTCAGATCCGTAAATCTGACCATAGCATCATCTCACAGGATCACCCTTCCAAGCTTGGTCACTCTGCTTTTTCTGTTTTTCAGTATACTCTACACCTTTCTGCTTCCTGAGCTTTCCTATCCCTTCCTTTGTTTCCAGCTAAGGGGAAACCCCATACTCAGCTGCGGCCCCTGATCCTTCCTCCCTGCATCCCCAGAGCCACATGCTACTCTTCCCAGCATCCTCCTCCTCCCAAAATGTCAGTGTCGCTTGTGATCTGGGAAAACATTAAAACCTAGCACCCTCCAACTCACGTGCCAACAGGAACCGACATCTTTTCCATGTGCCTGGTTTTACTCCTGGTACCCAACAATGAAGAGAGCAGAAGACCGCTGCTGTTTTTCACACAGTTGCCCACATCAAATGTTAGTTTTTCTTCTTTAATTAGGACCCAAGGAAGCAAAGCACAGTCAGGCAAGCTCCCAGGAAACCAACCCAATACAGATTTTACCTGCCTATAGTGAGGTTTGGCTGCCCAGTCATCAATGGAACTGACAGGAAGAAACAGCAGCAATAAATTTCACTGTGAATTTATTCTTTTTGCCAGCTCATTTGGAATATACTTAAGAAGACAAGGTTATAGCAGATTTGATAATTTTAAAGTATTTTTTAAATTCCACTCAAATATTCTCAAATCAAACCCTGACTTGAAAAACAGCTACTGAAATTTGGGGTCAAATGTTACTTTTGTTGAGACTGAAGTCAACAAGAATCCTTTCACCACCAAATTCCAGCGTCACTGACTACAGCCTCCAGCTAAAAAGTAAGTGCTCCTTCTATCATATCTGTACAAACTCTTTCTCCTGAACTTTTTCCACGCCATGTGATGGTTTATCATGGTAGGGCTGCTTATGTATGCTAAATGGTCAACTCCAACTTTAAAGGAACCGTCATGAAATACTTACTACCCACTTGTGCTTTTTCTCACACACATACATAATCTCCTCTCATCGCACACATACAGGTAATTGCTCTGTTAAAACATACGGCTTTAGCCTGTAAATCAGGTTGTTTTAATTTAGAGAATGCTGCTCATGGGCTGGTAGCCAGGCACTAGAGCAAGAGCTGGTGTAGTCTGCAAATCCTCCAGACACAGCAACCCCAGCTGTGTTCCTTGGATCTTTGACCCATGTGGAGTTTGTACACATATGCAGAAGAAGGGATATTCAAATTCACGTTATATGAACTCTAACACTGTAATTTTAAGGAAAACACTCTCCCATACTCAACACTTCAGTCTGTTATCCCATCATGATGCTGGTACTCTATCACAGGACTGGGATATATTATCTTCACACTGTCCTTTAATCAAGTCCCAAGAATCCTTGGAGGAAACTCTCTGCAACATTTCTGAACCCAGGAAATCACATTGCCTACTGAGAACCAGTCAAACACATAAGAAGGTTCTGGCTGTTTGCAGAACTTCATGTTCACACGGGGAAGCGCTACACTCCAGATACAGTCACGGAGCTGCAGAAGGCAAAGCCAAGCCATAGCTGCTCAACCAGCAATGATAGGATGGCATGTGATGTACACAGGCTTTCAACAGGTGATAAGAACAATCTCATGCACGGGATTTGTCTGCAACTAATGCATGCAAATGTCTGATGTGCAGAGACATTGCCAGCCTCTCCAACAGCTCCTGAGCATGTGTGTGAGCAACTTGCACAACAGCTCGCACAAGCGAGGTGCACTGGCAGTTAAGCACAAGCCACCGTCAGCATGCTAACTCTGAAGCCAAAAAGTCAGCCTGTCACATATTGAAACTATTTCTAAATCCAGTGGATTTGCTGAAATGACATTTTATGCTGTTTCCGTATTTCTGAAATTATTCTTATTCTTTAGCATGCAGAGGAAAATTAAGACACATTTCCCTTAACAGTTGCTGATCCCGCCTTGCTGCGCATCACAGCCCTCTGCGGTGACTTCGGTAGCACTGACCTTGGACGTTGCTGCAGTGGCATTACTTTCCTTACCACTCCCCAGTGCACTCTCCTCAGTTGCTGCCGCTGATGGGGCTTCCGCCTTCTTTGCACTTGTTTCCAGAGAAACAGGAGGCCCTACTTTCCCCAACCCACTCACCGGGGTTGAGCTCAGATTGCTTGATTGCCGCGACTGAGCCTTATACCAGCTAGGGTAAAGCAAGGGGTCGATGGTTTCTGCTGTGGCCGGCACTTGAGTGTCAGACTCTGGGGTCTGTGGAGAACCACTTGGTGTCACAACATCATCCTTAATTAGGACAGATAAAAAGAAGAACAAGCAGAGTGCACTACGTTACCTTCCTGCCATAGCCACGTTGCTCTGCATACCATGTTTGCTATATCTCACAGCAAGGAGTAGATTTGTCCTAATATATGGTCCAAAAGAATTACAATCAAAATGTGAAGAAAAAGCAAGTATCATTTGGATAACACAGATATGGGAAAGAAATTAAGTTACCCAAAAAATGGAATAGGAGGGTAGAATTATCTAGGAAGGGAATGCTGACTAAGAAAGGAGTGAGCAAGCGGTTTCTTAGTTCAGATAAACAGCGAATTCAATCCTAAAAACATAAGAAATTCTGCATAAGACCCTCATGAACTGATACCAGCTATGAACGATAGGTGTAGGTACCTTCAAATGGCTTGTTGGGTTTTGGGTTAAGAACAACGCATTTGCCAATGAGTCTGTTGATATAAGCAGTCAGAATATGGGGAATACAAAGACACTGGAGAGAAACATTTGCCCACCAGCATTCCTATCGATGCTACAAGCCAAACACAGATAGATGCTCTGCCAGGAAGAGGAGCAGCCACCTGAACTGCACCTCTCTGCCTGCGTCAGGCTTTCATGGCTCACCCACAAGGTGCTTGCTACCACCACAGCATTTTGGCTTTGCTTTTCTTACACCAGAAGGCAAAAGCTGAAATACAGCTATCCCACACACTGCCACACCCACATGCCATGGCTGACTCCAATCTGACCACCTCCTAATGGCATTTTACAACGGCTACAGCAGCATGTTGTACACCTCCCATTTTAGCCTTAGAAGTGAGGGACTTCATGTTAGTGGGCCAGATTGCTTATGTCTAGTCCTTGTTTGCATAAAAAACTACATCAGTTTAGATAAGTTTGGTTAAGTCACTGCAAACCCTAAAAGACAAACTTTGGTTAAATTAATAAAGCCTGATTTAAGAGAATCTCCACACAACTGGTACAAACTCACCTATGCTTTTAAATCAAAGCAAGAATGAATCTATAGTATTTGTTTTCCCTTGTTTCAGGTGGTGAGCTTGCGACAATCAATAATACTTTATGTACTCTCTTGTTTTCATACTGGCCTCCCCAAATATCTTCACATTAGCCTTTAGGCACTCAGCAACCTCAGTGTGTAAAAGGACTCAATTGCATAAGAGGAGAAATTTTCTAAGTTAATTATATGTAAGGCCAGCTAAGTAGCACATGAAGCATATTTTCTATGTAGGTCTTTTAGAATATACGGCAATTATGGTCTCATGCTAACCAAATTCCTTAAGAAAAAGTGCTGGCCTAAATTATTCATACCCTGCATCTGCTTGCTGCTAGGCTGTAAGAAGCAGCTTCTTCTCCTGTTTGGTGTATGATACTCCTGCATCCACCTAGATGGTGTCCCTAGGATGATCAGAGCAGAAGAAGGAAAACACCATTCACAGATTAGAAGTATGATCTAAAAATTGGTGGTGGAAAGCTCACTAAATTCAGAGGGAATTCCAAATTCTCTTAGTATAAATATTTCAAAAACCATTTCGTTCATAGTAATTAGTCTGAGTTAAATCACAGCAAGCACAACATCCATCATAACATGTTTAACTCCCAAACTGAATCTCTTTTATTTATATCTTATGGGTCCCATATATATCTCAATTTATCTAGCAGCATAATTTTTTGCCTATCAAGTGATATATACACAACTCAAGAGGACAGGGTACAGTTGTATATATAGGTACAAGGGCAATACACAATTTTGCTCTCCAGTGCATCGACTCCCTTAGCTGTGCTCCTGACATATGGTGCCTACAGGTCATGGAGAGCATTTTGCTGCTCTGCCAGGAAATGACCAGCATAGCCATAGCTGGCAGGGCAGGGGGCCATGGGGGGCACCTACCTGACCAGCCAGGGTGGTGGGTAGTGGCACCGGAGCAGGTTCAGCAGAGGGGTCTCCCGCTGTGCTCTGTGGTTCAGGGTCCTGCTGAGGTGGCTGTGGTGCTCTCTCAGCACCTTCCTCCTCCACCTCTTCCTCCTCCTCCTCTCCTGATGACTCTGTGTGGACTTCATCCAAATCTTCACCATCCACTGTCTCCTCCTCTTCCTCTTCACCCTCCTCCTCTGATAGGACACACATAAAAGGACAGGGCTGAGTGCCATGTGAAGATGGCTGCAGTTTTATGTAATTAAAAAGTCGTTTACAATTGCATGGCAAAGCTACTGCTAATCTGCTGCCTGGCAGAGGATGCAGGCGGGGGGGGGAGCGTTGGTGAGGAGCCTGATCTCACCAGCCTGGCTTGGGCACTGCTATGGAGCTGCCAGCAGGTGCTTCACAGCAAGGAGGTCACCAAACACACAGGCTTGTTAAAATCTTAAGCTGACCCTTTCCATGGGAAGGAGGACAGAAAGTTCTCCTCAGGGATGTGCAGCATGACCCTGCACTTTTGGGGGAGAGGATACCTGCTCTGGCACAATCTGCCAGAGAAAGGTCCCTCTTGCAATTTTAGGTTGTATGTTTGTTTCAAACACCATTGAAGTCATCATAATCAATCTTTACCAGGTCTGTGCTTTGCAATACATGACTGGAGGTTTGGGATACCAACCTCCCTAACACCAGACTGTCCAACTTTGTCAAACTGTCGCTTTTGCATTATCTGACACATGCTGTTGACAGCATTCATGGCTCGGCTCTTTTCCAGAGGGAGCTCTCTAACAATGCATTTTCTTTTGCATAATCATACTATTCATCCTCACAAACATCAGATGTTGTTCAAAGCCATCCTAGCACTACAAAGAAATAAACTTAGATGGATGCATTAACCCAAGCTCCAAATTGTCTGCGCGTTTTGCACAGGTTATGGCTCTGCCTGAGTATGTAGAATGAATGTAGATCTGCAAATTAAGAAACACCCTCATAATGGAGAGATGTTTTTGCAGGCAAATCCACTCCTATAAACAGAGTGCTGAACCTCTGCTTCCATGTCCCCTGGCTGGAGAGGACCTCATTGACTGTAGTAGGAGTTTCAAATGCAGGACTGAACTCCTGATTACCAAAGCTCTTGCTAATGCCTTGTCCCCAAGAGGTGGGGGTCACATTCCCTGTCACATGGTGGTGGTGGTGGTGGTGTGTCCAGAGCATGAGGTCGTGACCTTGGCAGATGCATGTGTGTGGCAGGGATGTGGCAGCTGTGGCTGATCAGAGGGATGAACTGGGCATGAGGCTGTGAGTAGGGATTGTTCCTCCCAGGACAAATCCCTGGAAGTTCATGGCCATGCAAGATGGCACCTGCTCCTCTGCTGCTGACTGGTGCAACAGCTGCTGTCCTGCTACATGGACCCCTGTGCCAAGTACAGCTAGTCCATGGATTCTAACCTACAGACCAAGATCTGCACAGCAGGTACACAGGGTCCCATGCAGGGAGCAGCCACGCACTCTGAAGTTAGTGCAAGTCGTGGCAGGGGGTTACATGATGCGTGGCATCTGCATGAGACTTAACTGGGCTGATAAAGGTCAATGTAAGTGTATCAGCAGGATCCAATGCTAGCAAGAAAATTAGAGACATCCAGATGACTATTACTGGTGCCTGTTAATAGGAGACATCTGATTTGAAACATTTATTTTCATTAACTTCTTGTGGCTTCTTTTGTAAGGTAAAGCATAGGTGAACCTAGATTTCAGGCTACTTTGATAAATGCAGAATTACAACTTCACATTATTATAAAGACATATTAAGCATGTTTAGTCATGACATCATGACTAATGTCATGACATCATGACTAATGACATGACACGAGATGTTAAATGTATGAAAGATGATGACAATTTTTTCTTCCCTCTATAACTCTGTGATCTTCAATTTTGATTATATTTCTGTTATAGTTCTCAATTTTTATAATAGCTTAAAAATGTATCTTTTGTTAGTACTTCTTTTAGTAATAAACATTCTATTTTTTTAATGACTTTGTAGAGCAGACAGGTCATACAATAATGATATCTTTTAGGGAAAAAAGGACTTTATAGAAAGAGATAAAAAATTAATTTTGTGGTCCTTTCACATGAGGAGTCAGTAAAAATCCATGAGCTTAGGAAAGTGTTGAGGTGAGGCCACGTAAAAGGTAAGATTAATGGTGGAAACAGGTTATGTGATTTTTTAACTGTGATAGATTTTTGCTTTTGATTACAATTGAATCAAAATAGTCTAGTTACACTTTGGGATGGAGATAAATATCTGATTCAAGTTTTCCTACACAGTATCATCATGTAAATCACACACAGCTGCAATTTAAGATTGCAATTTATGTGAAATAAATTACGTACCTCTGTCAAAATCAATTGCTCGTATTATTTTTTCTTCTCTACTTAGGTTTACTGTGAATTGGTTCATGTTTTCATACCCATCCTCTATTTTTTCCATTTGGAATCCTTTAGATGCTTCAGTAATTCTAAAACAGACAGATTGGTTATTGGCATTTGAATTTCCAGATAAATTTATAATTTGTAATTCATTATAAAGATCAAGAGTCTCATGTTTAAATACTTACTTTTGTAGTAATGTTTTGGCATTCTGTGAAAACAAAAAGGAAATAACTGACTTCTTAAATGGTTCCATTTTTTTCAGAGATTTTATACATTGAGATCTAATTCTTACACTGGCTGCTTCTAAACGCACTAATAATGGATCTCAGAAATGACAGCCATGAGATCTATGAATGAGATCAAATTTGGATGGTAATTAGAATACAGCTGGGTAAACCTTTTAGTTCACTGAAGACTTTTTAATTAAAATCTGAATATGATGAGAAATACGTACAATTTCTACAAAAATGAAATGGAAATATTTTTGCTCTTTTTTGTGTATGTTTGTGGTGAAAAGCAATTGTTCCGTTACCATCTTTAGTCACAGTAACTACATCTTTGACTATCCATAAGGGTATACTTCTGGAGCCACAAAATTTTATTTGTCTGGAAAGAATATTGTGCTCTTCAAAGGCAATTATTTGAGGGATTTTTTTTTTTTTTTGTACAAAACACTGTTTCAGCCTTTACTATAGAGGAATTGTAAACCTGCAGGACAGAAATTCTACACCAGTGAATTCACTGGATGGGCTGTTAATGGTTTCCTAATCAGTTCTCCTAAGTTTACAGAAAGAAAGCAGAAATAACAAAAAATAAAGTAAAGGCATAAAAATCTGACTTAGAACATACATATTTAATTCTTGGAAAGTTAATCACTCTGTCAATATGCAAATGAAACCTATAACTCACAGAAGTTCATATACATATATGTATTATAGTGGTGGGAAAATAAAGATATGTAGGAAAATGTTAAAATTCCTGTTTCTTCTTTGGGGACTAGAAATTCATTCACAGAATAGTATACTTTGGTGCAAATAGCATATACTCACATTCATGGTTTGGATACTATTCACAAGAAGACTAGCCATTTGTCTGTGCTGATGCAAGTGTTTAAAAAATGAGTTTGTATAAATGTTCACTCAAAGATGACCAAACTCTGAATGTGCCTAAAATTAAGAAATGCTTAAATAGTATTTCAATAAACCCATCATTCTTTTTTCTGTCTCTGCTTATAGACTTCATACCTGCAAAAACACAGCCATTTCTGGTTCTTCCATGAACTGAATTCCTGATTCAACAAGCTTTGACACAGCTTCCAAATGGTCTGCATACTTCTTTATCAGGGAGCGGACATGTTCCAGTTTCTCCTCTTGGGTTCTAGTAATTATTTGTGTCATCTCATTTTTTCTTTCTTCCAGTACAGAATACAGATAATCAAATTTTTCACACAGCTGCTCTTTCTGTCGTCTGCAGCATTCCTGTGAAACATTTGGTTTATGTTAAACATGTTGTGTTCTTAAAAAGAGATTTGATTTTCACAGTTACTTGGAAGCATTTTCGTCAGAGAAATTCCTCTTTCTGAACAGTGCAAAGGATTCTGAATGACCCTGGAGACTTTTATAACTTTCGAACAAAAGTTTAAAAACTGCTCTCAGACTGAGTTTCAAGCCACGGAAAGCTCCCAAACAGGTCATTGTATAATTTGTCAGTCTGATAAAAAATTTTAAAAGGTATTTATGATGTCTGTAGTGATACATTGAAGTCTGCAGAAAAAGTAAAAACCCCCACATATTAGCAGCTGCGTTCATTTACATGAACAGAATGGTTTTTAATGGAGCAATCATCTCAAACTGGCTCTGGAGGAATTTCTTTTTTCTACCAGAGAACCTGGAACTGTCCTGGATGGGCTTGATTTTCACATATGCCCTCTTAGACTCTATTTTGACAGTCGGCGTCCATTATATTCCATTTACTGTGCACTGAATGAGGTAGAGGTACCACAAACAAAATGGTGTGTGACAAAAGCACAAAGACAAGAAGGAGGAATCAGGTTCCAACCCCTACCTTCAGGCAATGGTTTTAACATCATTTTTGAGACACTTTTATTGTCCTTCCAACCAGATAACACAGCATATTTCACTAGGTAAGGAGGATGGGTTTGATGACTGCTTCATTGAGCGCTCTCTAACAAGAACACATTGCGTTTGCAAGAGAGGATTTATGAAGAGGAAATTTGAGATAGGTTATCTATAATGTCTGAGGTCTACCAAACAGAAGTACCTGAGTCATCTGTGTGCCCCAGGGCACACAGATGGGCATAACCTTATTGTGGTTATATCTGCTTGTGGATAGTCGTGATTATTTAAATCTCTTTCCTAGGAACTGAGGCTGAATCAATTCCTCATCTTCATCCCTGGAGGCATGATGCTGAGATCCTGGCAGCACAGGATTATTAACAGTCTCACAGTACTTTTGGAAGTGATAAGACTGATTATTCATAGCACTTGGCCAGAGAGAATCCCACTTTTTTCTTGACTTTCAGCCAGATTTTTTTCCTCCCAGTGGTGACAGTCTGCTCTGTATCATACAAAGGAGAAAGCCTTTCAGAGATGGATGTGTGGCCAAAAATCACTGTGTTGAGAGGTGGGGAGCAAATACAGATCTTGTTGCACTGTCTCAAGTATCCACCTCTGCTTCCCGATGAGGAAGACTAGGCTAAACAGGCACTCCTAATTTAAAACTCCTTGCAATGGAGCAGGCTTGTCCTGCTTTTCTGGAGGTCCTTGCCACTTCCCAGAAATTCCTGATTAGTGAATTATAGGGTGGGGATAAGGAAGCTTTCACACAAACTGAGTCACAGTTCCTGGGTGTCATTCTGTTGTTCAGATCTCAAATTATCTTCCTCTCCTCTTTCACCTATCTAGCTCTCCTCTTCCACTCTTTCCTTCCTTTTTCACCTTTTCTCCTAGCTTTCTCCCAGTGTTTCCTGCACTCCCGCTTGCTCCGGACTCCTCTGCAGTTTAGTCTACAATGACCTCCTCTAAAATATCATTCAGATCACTTGTAAAACAGTCTTAATTTCAAGACAGGTGTGTGCTATCTTTGCTATTTGACACAGGACAAGCATTAGTAGAAGAAGAAGGGCCAAGAGAGTGACAGCAGGGTGCCCTGAGAGATCCTTCCCTATCTTTGTGCTCTAATATATAATATTTCCTGCCACCAGCAGGTATTACAGAGCTGTAAACCTCAAGATTGAGAGTGCAAAACAGGTTCCTAATTGCAAATGATGAAATATTTCTGAAATATTCTCCTTCTGTATAAAATGTTCCCATACAAGGTCTCTGCCTGATGGAATTACCCTAATCATATTCTGCGTAATGAGAAAGGTTAATAAATACATGAGTTTTCATTCTAAAAAGTTCTCAGTCTTTTTGTTTTTTTTAAAGCACTGCTACAGAAAAAAAAAAAAAAAAAGAGGAGGCCTTGCCACTGAGCATGAGTTTTGCTGCTTGTTCTGAAGTATCTGTATTGACTGGCCTACGTTATTAGCATTTGAAAGAAACATTGTAATTTCTTTTCCTTCATTATTTGACTCACATTGTTTACAAGACTAAACAGTACTTAGTGATTTATTATCATTTTCCAGTATTTCGTGTTTTATATTCCTTTTCTTATTTTCAGTATAATATGTGAATTTTGTCTACCTTTCAATCAGTTAAAAGCCATACGATTATTAATCAATTTTTTTGTTTGGTTTTCTGCTTTTTAGGGTTGGATAGGAGCAATAGCTACATTTAGAACTGTAGGCTATTGTTTATTCCAGCTCAAAGGAAAACGATCATGTTATTTTCTACTAAAGCAGATATTTATTGTTCTCTGCAAAGTGTTAAGCAGAGAGAAGAGACCATCCTAGGTTATAAGCGTTATTTCCATGTGTGCACATTTCTCAGCTCCAGCTGCAGCTTTTCATCTTCAAGGACAAACTGATGCCAATTCATACAAAGCTCTTGAATGGTAGGAAATGTGTCAAATTGCTTGAAATGTAACATGGAAGTGCCAAGGTATGGTCTAAGATCTATTTTCTGCATTCTTTGACTTAAAAGGTGAAAAGCCCATTAAAACATCTGAAAGTAAAATGGCTGCACTTTCTTTGGCCTTTGAGTTTAAAGGTTGGACTTTAAACTGAGTGGATGACTGAGGAAGCAAGCTAGTTTCAGAAACCGTTGTATTTGTGAAGGTATTTTTAGCACAATGTTTTCTTCATACTTCAGACTAGACGTTTGAAGTTTTGTTTCTGGTTCAGCTGGTTCAACTTAAATGAGTAGAAGCTTTTGCTTTTGTATCATTCAAATTTCTGCAGTTAACCTACTTGAAAGGCTTGTTTCTGTCTGCAAAGCCCTGATAGCAGCCAATTTCATCATTGCAATGTGAAGGCTTCCTGACTACAAAGTTCTGACTGCTACTAACATGCTCTCTCATTTACTTGGGATAATGGTTTTATGTTCTTTGAGCCAAATTTGGACATTTTCTGCTTTTTCTTGCTCTGAGGAAATAGGAGCCTTAGGCAATTGTGTACGTAGACTGTGGAATCAATTTTCCTTACCAATTAGAATATATACATCTTGGATTAATGTCTTTTTCTGTGCTGTTTCTCTTTTCTGCTCCGGCTCTGAAGGGTCAATATAATTCTAATTGGGCTGAAAGGGATGCGACTCCTTCACTAGATGCTTCATCAAACTCTGATCATAAAATCAATTCATATGAGCTCCTTTCAGCCTATTGCTCTGTGAGGTTCAAATTGGTCAGAGATGGTATTTATATTTGCTTTGCTGGTACAAGCCTCTTGAAAGAAACGAAAGCCACTTCTGCTATCGAATGCCACAAAACTAACACCAGCTTTGTCAGAGCAAGAACTTTACCAGACAATCCAGTAAGCACCAAACAAGACTCCTTAAAGGACAACATAAGTACATTAAAAAATTACTTCTTGTGCACAAGGCAAAACAACCAAATACAGAGCTCACTGACATACCTGGGAGCTGCACTGTGGCTACGCTGTGGCTGAGACTAAGGCTCTGCACACAGGACCAGTCAGGCTTTAGACAAGTACTGGTCTTTTACAGCTCTAGAACCTGATCTTAGATGTTAAATGAGCTGGGAGTTGATGGCATTTTGTTGGATTTGCTTTAATTTCAGTGATATCCTATGTTACTAAGAATGCTTAGCAAGATGTGCTGACACGGGTTATCCTTACTCTTTGTTCTCAACCACATGGCCAATGTTAGAGGCACGGTGCCAAGCAGGACATATTCTTTGGTTGAGGCTGTACAGCTGATATTGTACAAAGCCACAGGTAATGGTTTAGCGCTAAATGATGTAGGAATGCATTTGGGTAAAGTGAGGTCTGTTAAAGAATGATTATTACCAGCAGTCCAAAGATGCGACTTCACACTGAAATAACTGCATTGAAAGAGGTGGTACCTACCTCAACTGTCTTGCAGGTCTCCTCCAGCTGTGTGACTATCCCTTGCACTCTGTCATTGCTCCCCACCAGGACTGCAATGCCATCACTCAGCTCGGACTAGACGTAATGAGAGAGTAAGCAGGAGGGTGTTAGACACCATCCCACTTTCAGGGTGGCACATCTAACAGTGAGGAGCAGGAGGTGAATGAGCCGTACCAGGGTATTAGCTCTTCTTTCCACCAGAACCAAGGAGAATCGGAGCTTTACCTGTCCCCAAACCACCTGCTTGCTAGTACTTTAGCATTTGTTTCTTCTCCCAAAACACTATGACAACATTGACATTTTTGAAACTTTTAATGGAGAAGAAACGGTAGTTTGGAAAGGAGGAAACACTTTGTTCTAGGAGGCTTTTCTAGGTGCTTTTGTCTGAAGTGCTGTTTCAATAGCCCCAAAATATTCACTTTGGATTTCTTGAGAGAAAAGACACTATCTCTGGAGGATTTTTTTTTTAGTGTCTGGGTCTAGCCATGCCACTGTGATATTTCCCTGAGGACTGTAGCTTTTGGCCTTGGAAAGGGGAAGAGGTGGCCCATGGACCTGGAGGTACCAGGGCACTGCAGAGCTCCTGGAGTGAGGGCAGTGGGGCTGGGGCTGTGGTGAGAGGGAAAGGGAGAAAAGGAGAAGATGGAGGCTGAGCCATTGCCAGGAGAGAAATGAGTGGAAGAAGGGAACAGCCTGAGTGTGGGAATGGGCATGACTGTGAGGTATCCTTAGAAGATGAGAGACAGAGAAGCTAGTCCCTAGGGAACTTGGTGAGGGTGCTGGGGAGGGCGAGGTGCCCTTGGCACACTGCTGTAGTGACAGAAGCAACCATGTCTGTGGCCTCCACAGCTTTGTAAAGGATTCTTTGAAGCACGCATCCTGCAGCCTCCAGGTTACACCTCCAGTCTTGGGTGTGACATCCCCTTTCCAAGGTCCTCTGGGAAGGAAATCACTGCTTACAAATCTCCATGCAAAGGGAGTGATGGAGGGGCATGGATTCAGTGCAAGAAAATTCTCCCCCTTCTCCCTCCTTTTCTGATTGAAAAGGATGTTTGTAACCACTTTCCTAAAGCGACTTCTCATTTGTAGTTTCCACACACAAGCATCTGTGTGACAACGTTGGAGCCTGGGATTGCAAACTTGGCCTGTCTGATTGCTTGCCCCACTGGGGCCCTCCAGAAAAATGAGCTGTTTATCTCAGGAGGATAACCCAGTGAGTCAGGCTTTAAATTAATACTGTATTAAAAATAAACAAGTCTTTTACTGGTGACAGCAAGGGCAGAGGATGTTAGGTACATCCTGTGCTGCCAGCTATTGAATATTCCTGCATTCACTTGGAAGAGGAGGTTTTTCACTTAACTTTTCTTAAAAATGGGATGCTTAAAAGCAAAAGTGTCTGATAGATAACTATTTGATTTGTAATGATCTGTTGTCTTTCCATTTCATGTGTTGAAAATCACATTTGTTTTTCTGACCTAAAAGTACTGAAAAAAAGGAGATTAGGAACCTCAAAAGAGAGATCCTCAGCTTCACATCAAATCATCTAAAATATTTACTCACTATACTAACAAAAATTGGGTAATAGTTCTGTTCTCTGTAATAGGTCTCTGTGTGATCTCTCATAAATTTATTTTCCCATGTTTCTAAACAGTTCCTACAGATTCATGTGGGCCTCACTCACACGCAGGAATGGCAAAGGCACCCCAGGCCCCTTTGGAAACCTGCAGGAAGCCCATGGGAATACTCTCCTGCTGATGGTCCTGTCCGTTGCTGGGAAGACCATGAAAAACAAAAAATATTTACCTTCTGTTGCTGGTAAACGTTTGTAAGAGGAGCGACTTGACAGTCTTTGTGGGCACCAAAGACTTTGCACAAGGAGCAGGTGGGCATTTCACAGTTCAAACAATAGATATTAATTCTCTCATCTTCGTGCTCTTCGCACATTGGCTGGTCACACTTCCTTTCAGGCCTGCAAAAGAAAATGAGTTTTTAAAACAGACTTGGTGCTCATGGGTTCCTGATGACAACATGTAGGGTATCAGCGTGAAATACAGCACGTTCGTATAGCAGTGTCCGTGGCTGACCTGAATACGCAGCACAGACTTAAACCTGCCAAAGAGTGACTAAATAGACAGCGGCACCACTTAGTGTCCTGACACAACAGGGTGTGAAGACAGTATAGCAACATGACTTCATATGGGGATTCCAGCTAGCAGTGTGACTGAACTCTTGCTCATATTTTAAAATGTAAATAACCTCACTAAGATTCATCTCAGGCTACTTGTGTGCTTTAATTAGCATGTTATCTAACATCTGTCTGAAATAGGAAACATATGTAATTTCTTTCAGGTTCACCACTGAGGCACCTGGCTTTAATGCAGCCAAGCTCTTACGCAGGGGCCTAATTTGAAGCAAGAGTTGTAGGTATTGATGGACCTTTATGCCCTTAACTCTGTATCTCTGCTGACGAGCTTTGTGAGGCCCAAGTCAGGACTGTCAATATCAAACAGGACGAGGTCTTTATGGCTTTGACACTAGGCCAGCAACCAAAACAAGGTCTCACATGAATTAACTTTAGCTGGGTGGCATGTGTGTAGCTTGCACAGTGTCAGACTTTTTAACAGTAGATGACTTGATTGCACCTACCACAAAAAGCATGGGTTGCACAAGAAGTGCTCCTCTCCTATGCAAAGCCAGGAGCTATCACTAGACTGTAGTTCGGTCCTGATATCTTCACCAAAATGACTTAGCCATACACACACAAGTCAATCCCTGCTATTTTAGGAACTAATTTAGTTGTAGCTTCCTTTAAATGAGACAGTTACTTAAGTGACATTCCTGGTGTAAGTGAAAGCTCTGATCCAGTCCGCATGGGCAGGCTGATGCTTTTCTGAGCCCACACTTCAGGCTTAGCACCCTGAGCACATCTGTGGCAAGCACATGACTGGTGAGGATGTGGTGCCAGATGACAGGGTCAGTAGATTGTTTTTTTTATTCCTACTATGTTTTTTTTTACTCCTACACACTCCTACTGTAGCAACATTAAATATTTCCAATGTAAGCCATTATCCCCTTCTGCTACCGTTTGGAAGGAGAACTATGACTTACCTGTAGCAAGTGGGGCAGTGGCATCATAGAAATATATCTTTTTATCATTAGAAAATATTTTCCAAAACTACAGAATTTAATAGAATTACATGGAAATATTTTATTAAAAGCCGTTCTACAGAGCTCTGTAGTAAGGAGTCATTCTATTCAGGTTTTAAAATGTATGAAAAAGTCCTTATCTTAGATTACGTTACAGTAGAATTTTTCCATACAGTTTGGTAGAGTGGACATGGTGTTTACTTTTTAATAACAAAGTACAGGTTTTCTCTTCTGAAAGGAATGGAATGTGATCAATTAGATGCATTTAAAGAAAGATCAAGCAACAAACAAAATGTCTCATGCATTCATATTTTTTAATTTCAAGAGGGCACTGGAATTTAAAGGGATCATAATGAAAATCTGTAGTCTGCAATATAACACAATATACTGGAATAAAACAAGACGGACACTTCTGAAGGAAGCTTGTGTCATACAGGTCAGATTTCTAACACACATTTACATAAGGGACTCCAATGGTAGTCAAAAGAGGTGTGTCTCCATTGTAAAAAAAGCTTTACGTTGTTTGCAGATGACTGCAAACAGCCCCTAATACATTCATGTGATAGTGCACCGTTGGGAGGGCCTACATGTGAAGGCAGTAACAGACAATGAATGTCAAAGTGATTAATTAAGCTTGAAATAGCTGCTCTTTATGCAAATATTTACAAGACCAGAACTAGAAACTACGAGGATGTTATTTGACACTGGAATGGTGCTGCTAGCATGAAAAACACATTGTGCAGGGCAAAAAGGCGACAGTGTCAAGCAAGTTCAGCCAGAAGCAGCCAACCTTCAAAGGTGCCGCAAAGAGCTGGAAGAAACCTGGCAGAACTCCTTGAACTAGTGGGGCCCTGGAGACAGCGACAGAAGACTAGAAGTAAACAGATCTACAGCCTCCTTTCTAGGCTGTGCAAAAGGAGAGGTTTTTAGCACAACATTCCCTGACTTTAGAAGCAATCCTCTGGGTCTATATTGGTGTAGCAAAGGCCAAAATACAACCACTAAGTTTAAAACGGCGGCTGCTCCTGAAACAGGATATTAAAGAGCAGCCGATAGGAAAATGGCAGTATGGCTTTAGTAGAAGAAAACATTGATCACAGATGTGCTTGTGACCAAAGAAGCAGCAGGTTGCTGAAATGGCCTAACAGCTTTGTGCTCTCATTGTCTGACTGCTTTTTGAGATGCTAAGCCTGTGTTTGACTGCTACAGGCTTATTCTTTTGTGTTAAAGCCAGGTTTGGACCTCAATGTGCAGTGTGTTGTGCATGTTTTATGGAGAGGAGGATTCTCAGCACTGGTGAGGCCACACCTGGAGTACTGGGTTCAGTTCTGGGCTCAGCAGTGCAAGAGAGACATGGACATACTGGAAAGAGCCCAGCAAAGGACTCTGAAGACGATTAAGGGTCTAGAGCATCTGTCCTGTGGAGAAAAGCTGAGGGAGCTGGGACTTTCATCCTGGGTAAGAGAAGGTTCAGAGAGATCTTAACAATGACCTTGATCTTCTCAGTACCTTCAGGTATCTAAGTACCTGAATGGAGGGTGTAATGAGGATGGTGCCAGGCTCTTTTCAATGGTGCCCGGTGACATAATCAGAGGCAATGGGCATAGGTTAAAACAGAGGAGGTTCCTTCAATATCAGGAAACGTTTTTTCGCTGTGAGCATGACTGAGCGAGCACTGGTACAGGTTGCCCAGAGAGGTTGTGGAGTCTCCTTTCTTGGAGATACTCAAAAGCCATCTGGACATGCTCCTGGGCAACCAGCTCTGGGTGACCCTGCTTGAACAGTGGTGTTGGACCAGATGACCTCCAGAGTTCCCATCCAATCTCACCCATTCTGTGATTCTGTGATTTAGTGATGAAATGCAAAGTTGCTGGGCACATAAAGGAGCACACTTTAATTAATGAAAAAGTAAGACCTTAGGAAAACTGCTGTTTAGTTAGAAGGCATGTTTTCCTTAGGATTTTTACAAATCCAAAAAGTGTCTACTGAAATAATATATCCAACTTTGATAGTGTTTTTACTGAGGACCCTAATATAGCTGTAGCCCTTCCTGTACCGTCACATCACCTAGTGCCTGCATCTGGTCAGAGAGAATCTGTGTGACTGTGTAAGGCACAGTCAGATCATTAGTGAAGATATTGAACTGTATTGGCCCCAGTATCAATCTTGGGCATACATCACTGATGACTGGCTTCCACCTGCCTTCACGCTGCTCACTATGACCCTTTGAGTCTGGCAGTTCAGCCAGTTTTCAGTCCACTGTACACTGTCTACTCTAGACCTTATTTCATCAGTTTGTCAATAAAGATGTTACAGGAGACAGTGTTGAAAATCTAGATAAACAACATCCACTGCTCTCCTCTCATTTGCTGAGTTGTCTCATTATATAAGGCTACCAGGTTGTTCAGGCTGATTTCCCCTTCATAAATCCATGCTGACTATTTCTAATCACCTTTTCATCTTTCATACGTTCGAAAACGTCTTCCAGGAGGGTTTGCTTGAACAGCCTCCCAGGGACAAGTGTGAGGATGACCAGTGTGAAGATGACCAGCCCTTAGTTCCCTGGATTCTCCTTCCTGCACATCTTGAAGATTGGAGTAACATTTGCTTTCTTCCAGTCCAGTCCTCAGCAATCTATCCTGATTATCACAGCTTTCCAGAGATTATTGAGTGGCCTTGCAATGACATCAGCAGCTCCCTCACCACTCATGGGTGCCTCCCATCAGGGTGTCCAGTTCTTTTTAATGTTCTCTAAACTTGATCCCTCTCCACCGAGGGTAAGTTTTCCTTGCTTTAGACTTTCCCATTGGTCTTGGGGACCTGGGACTGATCTTTCCAGAAAAGACTGAGGTGAAGAAGGCATTGAGTACTTGGCCTTTTCTCTGCCCTTTGTCACAGGAGCCCCAGCTCTGTTTAGCAGTGGACCGACATTTTCCCTGATTTTTCTCTTGCTGCTGATTTACCTGTAGAAGCTCTTCTTAATAGCCTTCATGTCCCTCACCAGATTCAGTTCCAGGTGGGCTTTGACTTCCTGAACCCCATCTGTACATGTTTGGACAGTGTCTCAAAATATTCCTGAGTCACCTGTCTACCTTCTTTTTGCTTCTATTTTAATGTTTTATTTTGATCAGGAGCCCCCTGTTAATCAATTCAGATATCCTGCCACCATTGTTTGAGTTCCTGTATGTGGGGACAGACCATTCTTGAGCTTGGAGGAGGTGGTCCTTGAAAATCAACCACAATGATGTACTCTCCCAAAAGCAGTGAAAAACCCATCAACACTCAGGGTAGAAATGGGGCTTGAAAAATGAGAAGATCATAACAGTTCATATTGACATAGGGATTCTCGCAGCTCCATTAACACTAGTACTATCTTGAATGCTTGGCCCAGGAAAGCCATTGGTACAGGTGAGCTTGGGGCTTTGTCTCCATGGGGAGTTGGAGAAGATCCAGGTGATCTCTCTCATCTCTTTTTCTGCAAAATCTGTGGCGCTTCTCCTGCAGCTCCCTTGCTCTGCAACATGTGGGCAGGGATCCCATCTGCCTGGCCAGCTCATTTGAGATCCCCAGGCATACCTGAAGCCCATCCTGGAGAGCCAGGTCTTCCCTTGGGAGCTCCAGCTGAGGCTTCTGAGGTGTCAGGGATAGCTGCTCCTGGCAGTGCTGGCTACCCTGTCGCAGAGCCCATGCACACTTCTCTCAGCACATCACCTGGTCTCTGCTGTGCGTGCTGCTGCACACACTGCTCTGTCTGTGCTTGGGCTGCAGGGATTGCCTGTGCCCAGGGCTCTCCCTGGTAGGTGCAAGGCAGAAAGAATGCTCAACCCGCCCTGATCTGGATTCAGCTGGTAACAAAGCCCAAAACACCTATTGATCAGAAATAGCTGGCCGAGCTCATTAGAGGCTGCCAGAACTTGTGAGAAGCCACAGCCTCTTGCTGCTACCCTTTCCTGGTGGCAGCAGGCACCCTGATGAGCCTTGGATATTTCAGGTAATCAGTGACCTAGAGACTTTCAAAGACTGGTTTAATTTTTTAGCCAACTCTATTTTCACTGGGTTCAGTCCTTCAAAGCTTTGTCAGAGCCACATCCTGCTTGAAGATTTCTTTCCTTGTGTTGCTAATAGAGTCTAAATTGGGCAACAGGCTACGTTGCCATCAGCTGGAATTTGATGAGCAATGGATGTGACTATATGGTGGGTTTTTTAGTAATAGGAGGGCATGTGAGGGCTTGGGCAGAGCCTCCCAACCCCATGGCCCAGCTCCTGCCCCAGCTTTTATTTTTAAAACCACAATTCCTTAATACATGTAAAAACTCAAATTTAAAAAAAATATTTTTGAAATAAATTATTTTTGTCCAAGCAGGAGGCAAAGCTTGCTCCCTAGCTAAATTCCCCTCAATCTCCTTAGTTCATGTGAAATGCAGCGGGGAGCTGGCGTCATTCTGGCACACACTGTTATGGTAAATTATACCCACAGGAAGACTTGAGGGGAAGAGGCTCCTGTTTAGAAATCACAGGTACTGCCAGTTTGAAGGGTTGTCTTGGGAAGAAACAAGGAGGCAAAGGTCACATCTCACCCTTCCTCTTACATGCCTCTGACAGGCCCTAGCCCTCAGTTTAGTAGAGACTGGTACAAAAGGAAGAGTTGGAGAAGGCCTGATTTCCCTTGACTTTTTGGTTTTGGTGGGACAGCACAGAGTAAAACCATGGCTGATCTTGCTCATGCTCTCATGGAAGCCTGAGGTATGTTAGGTGGAGAGAGATAAGGAGCTGAGGCCTACAAAGTGGCAAATAGCTTAGATAACGTTGCTATGCATTGCTGCTGCTATGTAACCCTGAGGATAACTTTCATTCTAAGGACATATAAAAAAGTTAATTAAACACCTTAACAAACTAAATAAACCTTCTGGACAAATATATAAGGAAAAATATGTTCATATTTGTATTTTTTCCTATTCTCCCTTTTTATTCATCATGTGTTTTACTTCTATGGAATTCCAAAAAAATTTACTAAATCTCTTACAGTTCTGTTGAATTTTGTTCCACTTGCCCATGAAGTTACATGGGAAAAGGAGCTGCATTTCTTTGTTTTTTAAGTTAAATTTAACTGTGAGCTGAAAACAAACCCAGACCAAGAAAGACATGAGGTCACACATGTCCAGCTTATTTGGTGAAAGCAAAGTCCACCACCATAGCTTTGCTGAGTAATTTCCTCCAAGCTTTTCCTGACTAAAATAATATTTGGGTATCAATGACACACACAAGGGTAGCTGACCTTCCCTTGGCACTGAGCGCAAAGGACAGCAGAAAGGACAATTTTAAGCCAACTTTGTGCTCTCCGATGCTTTGGAGCTCCAACCTATGCCCAGCTACAGCTGTCTCCAAAGGGATTCAAACAACGAGGAATAACCAAAGCCACCATCGGGCTCTGAAATGTTGTCTTTGTTGGTGACTGTCCTCCTCTGCCAGAAGGGGGGAGAAATGCCCTAAGCCAATCCAGGCACTGGGCTCGAAAGTTTGTGTCCAGCTGCTCCAGCAATACCATCTCAGTGTCCCTGCAAAACCCAGCTCCTTGTTGGGTTGGGATGGGGAGACTGTCAGTGAGCATGACCAGGATTACACCTTCTTTCAGGTGTACAAAACACCTTGCCATGCAAAACCGGCCCTACAGATCCAGGCGGGTGACAAAAGGCAGCTTCCCTGGGTGAGAGCTGCTTGCTTGGTGGCCTGGGGCCAGGCTTAGCTTCCCCCTACTAAGTTCCCCATGGTGATACCATTCCTCTGACCCATCCCAGAGAAGGACAAAATACAATGCAACATTTTTCTATTGCTGGATCCATTACCCATCCAACTAAGGCAAAAAACATTCAGGAGTAATCTCACTTTTCAGGATTAACCCATTCCTCAGCACTGATACGTATTATTTCTAACAATTCCTTCTCTTTTAGGGAGTCCTAAATAAGACTTGATTTCATGAGTTCACATCCCAAGGTGACAGGAATGAAGATATTTTTTTTATTGAGTTTTAATTTGACATTGTGATGCAGGGTATTTTCTCTGTGAAATTCAGGCTGCTTCTTGTTTGCACTGTCTGTCCCTCAGGATTTTCTACCATGATTTGAAATTTCTTTCCCTTCTTTAGCATAAGAACAGACAGGTTAAAGACAAGTAAGAATTGACTGAACTCTTTTTAAAACAAACTATGTGAACCTAGCTACTTTTTCCTTATTCACGTGAGTAGCCATGCTGACCTCAAGAGCTTTGCTTGCAGGGGTGAGTGTTGCTCATGTGAATCAGCACAGCACAATCCTCCGCTGTAAGTGGAAGCAGGGAAATTCAGCATCTGTTTGGTTATGGTTTTCTGTGCTCAGCAAGAGCTGACTTCATTGCACAGCACACAGATAGGCATGCATGGCAGCACGATCCCTTTCCGCATTTCCAAGAAATAAAACTAAATCAACATCACGTGAGCCAAGCAGAAAGACCAAAGGCCACCAGTCTCCTAAGCCACGTCTGCTTTTGTGGCAAACCTCCTCTGAGGGGCACAGATTCACTCTTTACCTTGTAGACTCCTGCTTGTAGATGTCGATGATGTTCTCCACCAGCAGGTTCCTCTGCAGCCCATAGACACCATGCCGGTCAAGGACAACTTCGTGCCTGCAGGAGGGACAGCGAAAGCGACCTCCCGATGCCATGGTTGTGCCTCCCCGGGTTGGCAGGTAGGGGTTGGAGGCCTGCGCTTGCCAAGCAGCACAAGGAGAGATGAGTAAGGCCATGCCAAACCACAAAAACCTCTTTCAAAAGCACCAGTGCAAAACCATGCTTGTAGGAAACTGTTTGTCAACATGCCCAAGGAGAAGGTAGCTCCAGCAAGCCACCCCCAGGAAAGTCACCACCACTTGGTGACTGCTGGCTGAGGGACCAGTTCGTTCCTCAGCTCGCACTCACGGCCACGTCCCTGCAGCTAACAGGTGACACTTTAATCTGCTCTGAGCTCAGCCCTAGCCCCTGGGGACACTCAACTTCTGCTTTAAATGATTCCCCCACCCCATCTTACCAACTGTTAAAAGCAATCAACCAAAATGTGTGAAAAATCTGCTTTTCCATTCATTTCAGTCAGTGTTGCTCAGGACACAGAACTTTCTGTGGGAAGAAACCTACCTGGAAAATGTCGCTGGCACATTTCCGGCAGAGGTTGTGCTGGCAGGGCAGGATGACCACAGGCTTGGTGAACATCTCCAAGCAGATGGGGCAAATCAGCTGTTTCTCCAGGTTATCCATGGTCTGCTGCTCTTTGGAGAAGGACTTGTAGTTCAGGGAGGTGCTCATTCCTAGCTTGTCCAGGGGCATACGCTCAGGATCACGGCCTCACGGAGGGGTTTCCGGGTTAATTTCCCTTGAAATAAGTCCAAGGCTGTGCTGCGATCAGAGGCTCTCTGGGTTGCTCCGGGCAGAGGACATTGTTTAAACAAGGGGCCGAAGGGAGCCGGGGCTGTTTTTAGCAGTGTGGCGTCACAAGATACCATCCTGCCGTGCCCATATAAGCGCGTGAGAGGAGGACAGGCTGGGACAGGTGACGGCTGGGGGTGGGGGGGTGGGTTTGGGGGGGGAGATGGGGGGGGGGGGCAGTTGCCAGCAGGGCCCTGGCTCTCCTCACCCTCACATGGTGGCTTTCACCCCTTAAGGAGGAGGAGGCCAAGTGATAAGCAAACACAATCCGCTCCCCCCTTATCTCTGCATGGTGGCAGAGAGCACAGGGCTGCCCCGCTCTGCCCAGCCACACGCTGCAGCTGACAAGTGCCCTCTTTTGCAAGCAGCCATGCTGGTGAGGTGCAGGGCACAATTTGGCCCATGTGCTTCAGCAGGCTCCAGGATCTTGCCTTTCCAAGGTGGGAAGTACACGTGGTTGCTGGAGAAGACAATAGGAGTGATGGCTGCAGGGGAGCTCAGACACTTCAGGGTGTAAACACATCACCACCCTGAAAAACAGTTAAAAAAAATTGCCTGCCTATTACTGTGCGTAAGTTTCTTTTGGTGTGATTTTTTTTTTTTTTTAGGAGTTGTAACATAAGAATCTAACACAAATACTCGTTATTAACTCCACAGCAACTTAAATATGCATGAAAAACTTCATTTGAATTTCCTGATGAGAGAGCAACAGAAGAAATACAGTATGAAAAGCTTTCATTTGTACTGCTAAAGAATAGGTGCTAATTGTACATGCTCTCTCTCCGCATAGTTTAATTCAAATATATTTCAGTTTTGGGCACTGCTGTGTTTATATCTGTTTATTAGACACTGATATCCCTCTCAGCTTGGCACTTGTTCCAGAGTTATTTTTAAAATTACAATTTCCCAGATAATTTGTGGCATGCGATGCCTGATCTTAAGGGAAAGCCATCTGTGCTTCTACTTGCCAATAATTTATCACACAACTGTACAAGCAATAAATATCTCATCCTCAAATTTAAGCCAAAGTCCCTGCATGTACTGTATAAAATCACTTCGCTACTGTACTGTACAAAATCACTTTGCTACTGTACCGTACATGTAATCAGAATATTGTCTTCTCTTTCTATCAATAAATATAATACTTTCTCTGTTAAGTGTCTTGGAGAAAGCTTTCATGTTTATTCTACCTCATGACTGTATAGGCTTACATCTGAAATATGCTGGAGAGTGGCTGAGTGAGTCCCCTACACATCCTGGGGGAGACCCCACCTCCAGTGCAGGGCCCTTTATCTGCATGCAGCACCAGTCTGGAAACAGTGTACTTCAGGAAAACACAAAACTGAAGGTTTTCATTGATTTCCACATGAAAATGAATACTGTTCTCTCCATGCAACAGCAACGAATCACATTAAATTAAATGTATTATTGGCTACTTTATTTTCAATGCCTTGCTTGCTTTTTAGTTGCTTGGGTGAAATGCTCACCCATTTGCAGCATGCCGAGCTGGAATTTCCCCTGTGTAAACATACACATTTGCCAGCACTCACATAGAAAGAAATACATTTTTCTGAACGTTTGCATTCAAGGCAAATTTGTGACAGCTTAGTTAAATCCGTTTGAAATCACACCTTTGCTTCAACTGCCTGGTGCAGACCACAGCCTGGAGCCGAGCTGGAGAAGCTGCTTCAGCAGCTGAGCCAGAGACAGCTGGGGCTTTGGCAGGGCCAGCAGGGAGCCTTTCCTGGCAGCAGCCAGAAGATATTTCTCTTCTTCCCCTCCCCTCGTGGCTGGGTCAGAGGTGACTTTCGCATCTGGAGGAATTTCAATGCCTCATTCCTACCCTCCTAGCTCTGAGTCAGCTGGCCCTTGCGCATCAAAACCTTTAATAAGGGGCTCCGAATTAGATGAGGAAAGCCATCCCCATGGGAAAGAGGAATGCACTTCTGCCTCCCTTCACAGACAGAAACAGAGAAATTCTGGGAGAAAAAGCTGAAGGTTAGAAAAGTCAGCGCACAGAAACACCTGCATACTGTGATGTATGGAAGGCGTTGTTCACTGCATGGAAAAAAGCTTCGGGGTCATGCTGACCTTTGGACAATGAACTGAGACACCTCTCAGGGTGTAATGTGCCACTGGGGTGTAAAGGTGGTGAATTTAACTTACCTGTGGTAGCCCACTGAAGGCTTCTGTTAACAGGCTGAGCGTGACACCTGATGCATCTGCAGAGGACATCTGATAGCAACAACGTGAGGGACAGCCTACTGCTGGTTTTCTCCTTTCTGTGTGCTGAAGCACGCTAACATGGAACAGATAATAAACAGCACAGCCACAAAAAGGAGCTGACAAAACAAAAATAAAACCACCTTCTGCAGCCAGGCCTAAGCTGAAATATTTTTCTGGCAGGAATATGTAGTTCAGACACATGAAGAATTAGTACAGGTTTTTCTGTCAAAGTATTAGGAACCACAGCAGTGATTACTAGGTAAAGAAACACAGAGGTTCAGCTGTGCTCGTGAAGGCTCAATGAGAAGTGCCTGGAAAGCCGTGCATTTTATGACCTCACTGTGGCAAGGAGGGAAGAGCAAAGCCCAAGAGGCTGTGGAGCCATGGGATGGTCCCGCAGGTAATCTTCAGCAGGGATTGCTTAGGCTGGATTTCAAAGAACTTGCACTGAGAAAGAGCCCGGCACCCTCCTGTCTCTCCCTGGCAGCCCCATCACCGTCCTTTTCCTCCCCTTCCACACCCACAAGGGAAGACCACCAGCACACACAGCTGTCCACCTCCAAAGAGTCACCAAGCCATCTCTCAAGGGACTAACAAAGGGCGAGAGGACCTGCCTTAACCCCACTCCTGGACAGAAAGTCTGGATATATGCCAGACATTACCAAGAAGAATACCATTTCTTAATGAAAATGTTTTTCGGTATTGCTTGCCTGGGAATGTTACCTGGCTTTGACAACATAACCAGAACACTAATTACTAGAGATATACTTGCCTTTAACTCCTCTATTTTTGCAGGCAAGTAATGGCTTGTGGGCTGTGAACTGACAGCCAGAAGAGCCTGGAAGGCTGGCTGCAAAGCAGTGGGTTTAGGAGAGGGATTTGGAGAAGGAAGGAGAGGTTGAGCGACGTTCAGGTTCAGGTTTCAATGCCATAATGACATCCCTGGGTTCTGCATTCACAGAATTCCCCTCTGCAACCTCTTATCTTGTACTAGTGCTGTGAAGCTCTTGTGTGTCAGTCACAGAAAATCTGCCCTGTGGTTCTCTTGCATGACTGGAAAACAAAGAGAAAAAGCGTATTCTTGCCAGAGGAGAACCCGCATGTGACTTATCTCCCCACAGCCCATCAGAGACAAAGCCTACTCTGCAAGCACCAGGCTCCTTGCCCAGGCATCCTCACCCGGACATGGTGGGTGGCATAGAGCATCCCAGTCCATGGGGTGACGGTGACCCCTGGCCTGCCCCCCCCACACATCCAGCCTGCTCTCGGGGTTGAGAAAGCACCCTGGCACCCCTGCCACCCAGCCCAGAGGCAGGCAAACCCCTCCACTGGCAGCTGCCTGAAGCAGGTGGGCAGCTGCCTATTATCCCCTGGGAAATGATCAACACCTGCCCGCACCTGGCTGCCTCCAGCAGCTTGCTGCACTCCTGGGGTCGGCAGGGCTCACTTGAGGGCTTTGCACAACAGCTCAGCTGCTGGAAGAGGACTGGGCTGGTGGGTGCCCTTGTGGGGCAAGAGAGGGGAGCAACCACCACTGTTGTGTGGGGGGACCCCCAGCCACACCGCCTGTCTCCCATCCAGCTTTGCCCTGCCTTGCTCAGCTCTGGCGAGAAGTTCTGGCTGCCCGAGCAACACATTCTAAAAAAAATGAGGCTGCTGCCTGCATTTCTGCCCACCCAAATGTGGGACTCGGAGTAAAATGACAATGCAGGCTTCCCCTCTCCCCATCCTGCAAACTCTGCTTGTTGTTTTGACCAAAAATATTTGTAAAGGGGAGGCTTTCCATCCATCTCACCTTTTGTCTGTGCCCATTTACCCTGTAGTGAGCAGTCACTCATCAGTGGATGGTGAGCACCGGCATTCCCACCTACAGCCAGCATGTTGCAGAAATGCGGATTTCACCTACATTTGCTACAACTTACTAAGCTGATGAGCCAGCTATAAGATGAAGTCCTCCTACCTATACAAGTACAAACTGCAAACGGTATCTTGCCTTTCATGATTTTATTGTGATCACTAAACGTCCTACGATAAATACCAAAACTACCCTTGTACATGACTCAATTTATGCAGCCAAAGAGAGCCTTTGCAACAGAGGCAAGTGCTTTCCAAAACAGTTGCCTTTTGAGACTGACATTTTTCAACTCAAGACATATATATTTGTCTTTGTGTACCTCATACATGATGGTAGACCATATGCAGTCAGTATTTGGAGACCTTCTAAAAACAACCTGAGAAACAGTTTCAGATCTCCAGGAAAAAAAAAACCAACCAAAAAAACCCACCAAGGACCAGTGCAGAAGAAAATTATATCTTTTAAAATTTCATTTTGCACATACAAAATCACAGCAGCAGGGGCAAGCTCAAAGTATTTCTAAGGGTGAGTCACTGGGAGCACATCAAACGTGCAGGAGCACAGGATTTCAGGGACAAGCTACAAAGACCAGTCAGAGGGATGATGCCTGCCCTTTTCTTTCAAATAGGGGATAGACACTGACCTGAGCTAAATCATGCTGGAAAGCAGCATTCTCTGGGCTTATCCATACTCAAGGATCTTCTATGGTTTGCAGCAAAGACAGAAACATGGGATAAAAGTGCAGATGACCTAGATTATAACTTCTCTTCCAGATTCATCAGCAGTACGAACATAAATTATAGCAGACAAACCTCAGAGGTTTGGATTAAAAGACCCTTAAACAGGGAGAGTCTGTGGATGAACTTAGGGAGTCACTCCCATGCACCATCTCTGCCTCTGGTAGGACACCAAGCCATGGGGTTGCTGCTCCCTTCTGCCTGCCTGGGAGAAGGAGGGTCCTGTGGCTTCCTGCTGCCCTCCAGCAATGCCAGCAGGCCAGCATGGACCTGAATGCCACCAAGCTTTAGGGGCCACAGGGAAAGAGAAAGCCCTCCCAACAGAAAGCCATGGTTTCCTCACAGTGCTCAAGATCAGGATGAGAAATGGTGGTGGGGCATTACTCTTCAGGGAGGCAGGGTGACCCTGAACAGTGATTAAGATGAGGTGTTTATCATTTTCCCTACAATTATCTGTCTCAAAATCAGTGAGCCTGAACAGACAGGCTGCTGGTGCTGTGGAATAACAAACATGAGATTTGTGGTCCAGCATCTCCCTGAGCCATACTGAACTTAACAAGCCCAGAGGTTCCCAAACCCTCATTGTCTCAACACATTACTGCTAGAAAGAGATGCACATTTCACAGGCAAGGCATAAAAGTATGTCCAAAGCACTGCATGGAGGAAGTACTGCATGTGGGGAAGAAACAGCACCACACTCCTGCCTACCTAAAAATAGGTCCTCTCCAGGGCTCGGGACAAGTTTCACAGATAACAGGCACAGGGTTGCTTTTCCACATCCCCAAATATGCCCTGCAGTGATAATGAGACGTGAAGGAAGAAAGGATATAAATAAAACAAAATCAGTTAGAAAAATGGGAGAACACACCAGTTAGAAAAGTAGGAGAATCCTTCTTCCTATTGGAGAGTAAGCGACCACGTGCTTCACTGTTTTAACACAGCCCCCCACTTTTTACATGCAGCCCCAACCCTTTCCACTTTACTTTGCTACCACAGTGTCCCACGGGACCCTGTTTGTAGATCATCGCTACCCTGCTAGCAGGGAGGAAGGAACGAATGCTCCTCCCGAGTTCCTGCATTTTATGGAATAGGACAGGTGTTTGCTGGGTTAGCAGCCGAGGAGTCGGTCCTTTGGCAGCAGGCCTGGACACAGGTGGCACAGCTGGGGTAGGGCTAGGTGGCCTCCCGAGCATATCAGAATTTAATGAAAAGGCAACTGAAGAGCTTTAGCAGTAGGAATTTTGACTCGAGGACAGATTTGATTTCTGCTCTGGCCTTAACAGGCCTTAGCACTTCCCTTTAAACCCCACTGCCACAACCCCAGCTCTGTCATTAGGAAAGGACAGTGATGTTCAATAGAGAAGCGACTTGCCTTTCACTGCACAGATCCAGCTCAGGCTTCCCAGCTGGCATCAGCTCATCGCTTCACAGAGATACAGCTCTGTCCCAGTGTCAGGTTTCTCCCCAGCTTTGGTCTGCTCAACAGAAGCCACTCTTGATGCTATTTCAGTATGTCCCCTCCATAGCTCAGCTGGCAGAGCAGAGGAGTGGGGATATTTTTTTTCTCCAGTACAATGCTGAGGTCTGTAGTTCAAAGGAGAGACTGTTTTTAAGGATGTACTCAGCACATGTCTGTACACCACGTCAGAGACCTGCTGAGCTCCCTAGGCTGATCTAGGTTATGTTTTAATCCATGCCCATCTTGAGGGTCATTCTTCCAGGACAGAATAGATATTCACTGCTGGAAGATAAAGGATCAAACCTTATGGTATTACAGCTAAATAAAAATACTGTGTGGGGGGACAGGAAGGTTTTCACACAGCAGGACATTACCTGAACCGGTCAAGCACCTACTTAGCACGTGACTGGGGACAGAGGTGGTACCTCTTTTTTGCAAACAACTCCTGTTTTCCTTTCACGTGTTCCTTTGCCCTACAAATGCTCTTTAGGCATATAGCAAAACCAGCATGACTATCCATTTCTGAATCCAAATACCTTTTTTCTTTTGAAGGCCAGATCAGAGCAGCAAGTTTGTCTTTTGGCCATTTTCCAGCCAAGTTTTCTTCTGCTCCCTGACATGAGATTCACATGAGTGTAGGGGAGCATAATGCATGAGACAGAGATGCAGGTGTTTGCAAGGTCAACAGCTTGAAACACCTTCAAGCCAGGCAGGAGTTGAATGAATGCACTTCAAGCTATGATCTGGGATGTCTTCCACTGTGACATTGTGTTCATTGTAGCAAGCAGCAGCCTATTAGATTAACGTCCTTTTGAATTACCACTTCAGCAAGCATCTCAAGCACACTGGCCCATGTCCACATGCGTGGTGTTGCGTCCCCCTCTCCCATCAGGCTGTTTCCCACAAGTCAGCCTTTCTGATTCTGGCTGAGTTTAGGGAATGCAAGGAAAGAAAGGGCAGACAGCAAGTCCTTTAGTCACAAAACAAACCAGATTTTGGACACCTCTTCAAAGGCTTTGACCTTCCCATGGAAGGAGCAGCTTTGCAGTAAAATTTGTGTTTGGCCTGGGCTGCCTGAGGATGCACATAACTCACCATGAAGTCCTACCCCTCTGCAGACAGGGTTGGGCAATATGAAAGAACAGTTCATGGCAGTAAACCGCATCATAGTGATCTGATACCACAATCTGGGGAGAAGACAAAGAGTTTGGTGACTTCTTCTTCCCCACCCTAAATTGTCTCCCTGCCTGCACCTCACCCAGCCAAGCACAGATTTTCCTCATCCTGGAGGGTGACTCCCAGTGACCCCAGCCACCAGCAGTGAGGGAGACTGCTCCGGCATGGTGTGCAAGGGAGGGCGTGCTGCCGTGAGCTGAACATGCCTGACCTCCCTTGTACTACCACTGTGGTTGGAAAGCTGGGAGAACAGGGCACCGCTGACCCCATATCCCATGCCACAGCCACCCTTTGGATCAGGAGAAGGCAGCGGGGGGAGAGGACAGGCATACACGGGGTGCAGAGAGGGCCTGGATGTGGTGGCAAAGTAGAGCACAGGCTTGGTGCCAGAGCTGCTGTGCATTTCCATTATCACAGCATTTACAGTTGAGCTGTTAGTGAAGCACATGGCCAACTGCATGCAGTCTACAAAAAAGAAGAGGTGGTGCAAAGTCAGTCCTCTGATGGGTTCGCTTATTGCAGGTTTTTCCTCCTCTTGTCACTTGTGTTGCTGTTTTTCTAATGCCATGAGGCTGGATCTCCCTCATCTCTATCCCATTGCAGGTGTGCAAGGATTCTTACTTCAGCGAAACTTTGGGAGGTGACAAGCTGGAGCAGTATACAGCATGTTTCTGCTGCTTCTGATAATCCCGAAGACTGTAATGCAAACATGAGAGGAGTGATAATAGATTTATGTATGAGTAGACTACAAATCACATCTGTTCCAGTTACCCATGCAGTATGGCCTTGCTGCTATTTCCATCCCTCATCATTGCTACGAAGCACTTCACAGTGAGGTGACAACTTTGCAGAGCATCACTTTGCACAGAAATTTGTGTTCAAGGTGCCTTTTAGGCCTTGGTTCCCCATATCCCAGAGTGATGCATCTGCCACTTGCCATCATGCTGCCAGGCCTGGGGCTGCTGCAGGGTCCTGATGGGAGTCCCTCTCAGGACCACATCTCTCATCCTTTGGAAGTTCAGCTCCCAGAGTGGAGGGTGCTTTCAGAGCAATTCTTAGTCACTGGTTCCAATTCCAACTCAAAAGGGAGAGGGTTTTGGGGTGGGGAGGAAGGTTCCTGTTCATCACTGGGCTTCTTATTGGACTCCTGACAGACACCTTGATGAACCTCAGGAGCTGAGCCTGGGGCCGGTCTCTCATTCCACACCAGTGTCCCCAGTTACCTCTGCCTCTGCATTCCTGCAGCCAAAATGGGGCAGGCATGGCTACCACTGTCTAGTGCTCTGGAGAACATGCCAAGGAGCCTGACATGAGTTAGGTGGCCACAGAGTAACAGTTCACCATAACCTGCAGCAAGCAATGCCAGTGGGCAACCAGTAACTCTGAAATCCCACTTAATCCAGAAGAGATGAAGCAAAAATGCAAATAAAATCATTAGCCATGAAAAATCCATTAATATCCATACAAAATACATAGTATTTACGGAATACTTAAAAAAGCAAAACAGACTCATACCCTTGCTCATCTAAATCAGCAAGACCTCTCACCCATCACTGGCTGGTGTGCAGGTGATTGCCCCAGGAAGGTACAGTGCTTCCTTAAAAGCTTCCTCTGTGTGTCATGGCTCAGGTTGCATTCATTAGGATGCTCCTGATATATCAGGTCTCATAGTCAATTCCTTGGGCCTCTGGCAGACTTTAATCTGAAATGTGTCCAGACTGGCTACTCATTCCCAGTAACTGAAGTCAGCCATCATTCACCTCCAGGGGAGTATGCCTCTTTATCAAGCCAGGTGTCACCCAGTCAGGCATGAAGAAGTTGGCAACTCTCCCATCCTTTCTCTGGTGACTTCTTAATGTGTTCCCACATGAAATGCTCTTTACACCGGACCCTCACAGGTTGCACCAAGCTGACAATTGAGAAATAAAGCACCTGAAGGGACAAACATGTCAAGCAGGAAGGTCCACCTTTTTCCATCTTGGTGATCTCTTTTTCATCCTTTCCCTCACTCTATAGTCAGGGAGCATTTCTGAGGGAAGTGTGCCCATCCAACATGTGGGAGGCAGCAGGATCAGTGCCTCTGCTCTCTGGCCCTGGGCTGGTATTGTCCCCACTCCTCCCTTGGCCCCATGTGCTGTAGGAGCCATGCAGGATGGCAGAAGGGTGCTGGGACATATCCTTCCAGTCTTGGGAGGAAACTGTGCTGCCAGCTGGCTAATGGGCATCTCCGTGTGGTCCCTGTGCGAGGCCACTTCATAAAACTGGAAGGAGACAGTTTGCAAAGGCAAAGGAAGGGAAAAAGACACAACAACGGGATAAGAAAGGAGACCATGTGTGCATGCATAGCAGTAAGTCCCAGGATGTCTTCTGCATTGAACAAGCCCTTTGAAGTGATTCCTCAAGCCCAGTGCAACTCCCTCACCTCCTCTTCTACTTTGCAGCATGACAGCAACCTGCTTTTCCTTCTGGCATCAACCTTCAGCTCCTTTTTTCCTCTTGCATGAAGGGAGTGGACTGTCTCATCCTCTCACTGAAAAGACAAGTCTTGTCAACCAAAGAGCAGCCTCCGCTTGAGCAGACAGAAACCGCTCCCCTTGCCCCTGCTCCCAGCACCAGCTTGAAGCAAGATATCTCCTCCAAACAAAGGCTGACTAGGTGCACACACTTGGCCGTATGCACACCAGAATAATGATATCAGACAGGGCAAAGAAGGTGTTCACCTTATTACAGAAAAAAAAAAATAAAGAGAGAAAAAAAGTGAAGAAATAAATGGTGGCATTCAAGCATTGAGCCAGTGCCTTTCCCATGATGGCACTCTGGCTTAGCACTTGAGCTAAGGTATTGTTAGCTGGCCAGGTAATGCCAAAGGAATGAAATAATTCTCATTTTTGCCAAGAGGAAAGGCCAGTGTGTCTCCTGGATAGAGAAGAAATAGGAGGAGCTCCACACTAAAGTGGTGGACCTCCCTGGAAGGGAAGAATTTGGGTTTTTAGGAGGAAATTAGACATGAGAATTGCTTTGTTCCCCCAAGAGGAACTACTTCTTGGTCAACACAGCCTAAGATGTAAGGTGTGGAGGAAGATAGGCTCCCTGCTCTTCACTGTGGCAGGAGAGCCTGAGGCAAAATGCCTGGATATGAGGGAATGGCTCTGCTGATTTAATCTTCAAAGCCAGTAACTGGAGCCTGGTTTTCTCTCATTTTTCCACCTACCCCTTTTATAAGTTTATCTATCTTGGCAGCTGTAAGTAAATGTTTTTATTTGCTTTTTGTCTTAACCTGTCTTGAATTAAGCATGATTTCAGTGTAATTGGATACTAATGACTCGTTCCTTGCCAAAGGATGTGGTAAATCTCCATGCAGAGCTTGGGCAGCTTACAAGCACTCTGGGTTGCCAGCTTGTTCTCCATAATTTCCAAAGTATTACTGAACGTGCCTCCCTTCACCTGCAGGCCTGCCCTGGACAGGCAATAGCCAGGAGGGGGGAAGTGTCTTCTAGAGATGTACCACCCCTTCTCATTTCCAGCTTTTACCTGTATTCACTCCCTTCCCAGGCCGCTAGCCTGATTTCCCTGCTCTGGGTCCAGCCTCCTCCAGGCATGAGGATGGCTCCCTGCTTGACCAAGGTTTCCCGTCAAATCATTACTCTTTCCTGCAGCCCTCTCCTGGTTTCAAGCAGAGTCCATCTCACTGGAACCTGCTTCCCGAATCACAGGGCACCACAACACAGCTGTTCCTGCCTGCAGTATGTGCTCTGTTAGGCAAAACTGAGTGGCCTTGTTTGCTCAGAGCAATTCTGTTAGAAGTGCACGGAACTCTGAGAAACTACCCTTTTCTAACATCATCCTTCATCCTGTCATGGCATCAGGGGTAACATCCCTGGGATCTCTGAGCAAATACATGGGAGCCCTCTACCCAGCCTGGCCCGGGCATGTGGTGGATCATCTCTCTGGCTGCCAACTAGAGGAATAGGTGCAAGTCTAAGCTGCCCAACCAGAAAAAGGCGCTACCTCCACCCCTGCAAACTCCTCTTTGCAATTACATTCTTCCTGTTGTTATATGCCCACCAGCCATTTGGACATGCTCACCCTCTTTCATTCACTTTGTGGTTTTTCATGATTAATTCAGGGGAAGAAAACCAAAACCCATTCGCAAACGAGGAGCTATTTGCAAGTCCCTGCTTATGAAGGAGCCACTCCCCTCAGTGCTTACCCCACTGCACTGGCCTGAGGCAACCAGGAGGAATTTGGCCTCATCTTCACCGCCCACCTTACCAGCACCTGTGGAAAATAAAGACAGCAAGAAAGAAAGAAAGTGAAGAGAGGATGGAAATAACTGATCAAAAGTGAGGTGTCTGTGGAGCCAGACAGCAGCACTACCTCTCACCTACTGGATACCTTCTATACTTCTCACACCTTGTTTCCACTCCATGTCTTCTGCTTTGTTGTTTCAGTACAACACTCCTCCTTCAGACTGCAGTTTGACAAGCAGCTGCAGGTGGCTGAGCTGCTCTGGCCAGTGGGACTGGGCAACCTGTGCCTCTCGCCTTCCTTGTGCTGGCCCTGGCTGCAGGGTCTGGTCCCCTTGTTTGCACCAGCTGAGCTGATTCACCTCCCTGACCTCTAGAAAATTACTCATTTCTTTGTTGGATTATCAAGTTGACTCACCTGCCTGGAATGACCACAGAACACCAGACAAGGCAGGTTGTGTAGCTAAGTGCAGTGGAGAAGGACCTCTCTACTCTGGAGCAAGGAGCTGCTAAATTGTCTCATCCTCCTTTTAGACTTCACCCTCAACATCCTTGTTCATTCATAGTACATTCAGTACCCCATAAGATGGTCCATGACTTGAAGGAGTGCTCACAAGCAAGTCAAGCCAAAAGTCATCACTTATCACAGCAGTCTGGCAAAATCACTGCTGCTGAGGGAGCTACAGCAGCAATGCATGTTCAGATAGGGTTATTGTCTGTCTCCAACAGCTCCCAGCATTTTCCCTGGCAGCAGGTTACATGAATCCCATCCTACTCCTAAGGAATGGAAAAAAAGAGCTATTCATGTTTTTTCATGCTCCCTAATGTCCAGCTTGGTTAACTGGTTTTTGTTTTGTTTTGTTTTCTTTCCTAATGAAGCTAGGGCTAAACATGCAGAGTTTGTTTTCAGTAGGAGGGCTCCCTCTGGTACAGACCTGTTTGTGAAAGCCTGAACAGACAAATGTCAGGCCAGAAATCCAACAGCACTTGAAGGGCAGCACTGGAAAGAACCCAGCAGCTCGCTGACATTCAGGTTATTATCAGTGTTGGGCCAACAAGATTGGCTGCTGTAAGGTCAGAAAAGCTCAGGCAGCAAGAAATCCTGAGACTGAATTCAAAATGTTACAAATCTGTGAGGTGTTCCGTGGCTCTTCCTGGAAAAGCAAAACTTACTTTGCATCTGACTGACAAGGAAAAACTGGAAAACCGGTTCTGGGATGCTGTGGCCTTTACACAGCATACCAAATGACCAAGACCACAGTTACCAGGATGCTGGTCTCCTTCCTGAAGCACCAGCGTGGTGCTTTGTATGGATACAAAAGCAAAGCCCATCTTGATAGTCAAAGAACGCTGTCTCTGACAGCTGAGCTGCAGGGAGAAACCACGGGGCACAGACCAGAAGTAACTCAGAGGTTGGGGCAGGAACCAACGTGCAGATGTGAGTCAGGCCCATCATAAAAGGAGAGGTATCAGTGTGACAGTGGAGTGGGGGTCAACTGGAAGAGAAGGTGCTGATGCTGTCTTGCTGCCTTCAGAGCTGCCCTTATCCCTCTGGACAGATCAGCTCTGCGCCATGTCAGGCAGCCTGCCCCAGCCCTGCAGGCCCTGTCTGTCTGCTCTGGGGTCCTTCTGTGGAGGCAGGACCAAGCATGGGCTGAAGGCTACAAGGCTCTTCTGCTACAGCATCGGGGAAGCAGAGGCAGATCCCACCTCCTCCTAGCGGCTGGGATTCCTCCTCCAGACACCACTGGAGCAGGCAGGCTCTGCTGGCCCCGGTGGTGGCTGGGGGCCCGAGGAACAGAGTTTATGAGCAAAAGGGCATGACACAATTCCCAGCATTTGGGAACTGGAGGATATTATGATATCTTTCTTTTCGCCTTTCAGCACATGTATTGCAGCAGGTGACACGATGTGACTTGTTCCCAGCTTGTAGTTGCAAAGCTCTTCCTTGCGGTGAAGCAACATCAGGTATACAGCTGGGACCCGGACGCTGGTGGGACAACGTGATTTCCACTGCACAACCTCCACCCGCTGCTAGGGAATTCTGGTTCCCCCCCCCCGCCTCGCTGCCGAGAGCAACAGCGCAGCCAAGGTTAGGGATGGCAGCAGCATCGGGGGCCCAGCGCCCGGGGCCGGTGTGTGCAGGGCTTTGCTCCAGCTCACAACCACCCGCGCTGCCACTCGCTGCAGCTAGGGGCCAGTGGCGCAATGGATAACGCGTCTGACTACGGATCAGAAGATTGTAGGTTCGACTCCTGCCTGGCTCGCTCTTACTGTTTTTTTACATCGCCTTTACTCTTCCTCTCCCGCGTTTCACTTGAGGTTCCCACCCAACCATGCACGGATAGAGGGAAAATTGGGAAGCTTGAAGAAAAAAAATCCCAAGCGGTCGAAAAGCTGAAGACACAAGCTTCCTCACTATGGGTTTCGTTTAGTTAAGTTGGTACCCACATATCCTGCTCAGCATCCTTGGGAGTTTTCAGCTGGGTCAAGCCTATCCCCAAAGATATTTATTTTTACAAAATCTTACATGGATCTTTCCCAAGCCCACTGGGAACCTCCAGCACCCAAGTCTATTCCCAGCATCTTCCAGTTTTCTACTGTCACACTCTGACTCGGCTGACCCTAAAGGAGAAAGAGGGCAGGTTTGGCTGCCCTGGGGAACATCCTGGGGAGCTAAAAATGATGGCTAAGTGCCCACGGTGTCAGCTGAGAGAGCTGTTGTTAGCTGAGTGATAATTAGATAGATCTGGTGACCCTGAAATCCCACTTAACTCAAGCCATGTGAAAAGTAGGTACAAACAGAAGCATGTGTTTACAATATTCAAAATAGATACAGTAAGAGGAGTACCTAAGTCGAGAAACAATAAAGTTTCAGATATTAACAAAATCAGGAAAGATGCTCTTTCACTTCCAGTGGTTTCACACCTATGTGATCAGTTAAACATCTTGTCTGTGCATATGCCACATATCTCAAACTGCCAGCACCTCATTATGTGGGAACATTTTCACTATTTCTCCTTTGAAATCCTCCAAGCAGTCTGAAAATTTTAATCCTCATACTCTTAACTCCCCTGGGATTTATTCTATTTCCCCCTTTTCCAGAAGAAGAAATAGCTTTTGCTTGAAATGCAAACCTTTTCTTACAACACGGGAGCTGAAAATTTCTTTTTGTTGGAGCAGGTGTCCCCCTTGTACCTGTCAGGCTATTTAACAACACCTGATCCATCTGTTTGCCTGCTCGCCTCACGCGGGTGACCCAGCGTATCAGAGTAAATTGCCTTATAAATGGGGCTTTTATAGCCTCTGGCATCTTTTGTTATTAAGTGATACAAATGGTTGAATAGGATACGTGCACATCGCTTGTTACTGGCCCTTGCTGGAGACCAGATACAGAAGTAATTAAACACTTGCAGGTAACCAGTCACTAATAGTTTGCTCCTAAATGAAGCATTTAGCAAGCTACACTATCATCCAAGCACTGAATAGGCTGCTACTGTAGTAAAAAGCATTTAGTACTTTTAGATGCACAAGCATGTCCTGGAAGAGCGGGAAGCTGAGCAGAGCAGTTACATTAATGTAACAGGGCCATAGGTCAAGAGGCAGGATAGTTGCTTAGCATATAATAAGTCCTGGTGGTTGGTTTTTTTTTTTTTTTCTTTCCTGGCTTTCATTCTGTTGTATTTTTATCCTCTTTTTCTCTGCCTTCCTTTTCCCTTATGGGTAATACAGCTACACAGACACGCATGCATGTCAATACTTTCTGGGTGGGTGGGAGAGAAAAAAAATGCCTCTGAGATGAAGATGGAGGGGAAAAGGAGGTGGTCCCTTCTGCAGAAAAAGCTCTGGGTGTGCTTTTGTTTTGCGAGCTGTCCTTTAGGAAAAGGAAAAAGGGGCGTCGCTGAATGAGTGAACAGGAGTGAAGGAGTCTGCCTGAACTTCTACAAAAGCAGAAGCAGAACCATTTACATAGGAAGGGGTGAAACTTAACCAAGAAAAAAAAATTAATCTTGTGGCCCAGGATGGAGTCTGTGCTCTGTCCCACACTGGGCAGCTGCACAGGGATGTACTTTTGGCCTATGGATTCAGATTTGACTGCTAGTGAGTGCAAACATGTATGGATAACAGACATCTAAGGAAATGGATGTCTTCCTCAGTTTCTGCTTAATGGGGTGCCTCCGTTCCCTGCTGGGCAGGCTTTTCACATTTGGATTTCTCCTGAGACAGTACCTGAGATGGATGCACCGCACCACACTGGAAGAGAAAGGATAAAAAGTTGGTGGTGTGTGTATGGACACAAGAGCTTACTAATTAATAGAGAAGTAGCTGGGCCCAGGAACGTAATGCATAAAGCATCTAACTACAGAGCAGAAGCTTGCATGCCTGACTCCTGCTGAGCTTCACAAATCTGTTTCCCTGCTGATAATCTTGCTTGTACTATATTCCCACAGATAGTGGGTCTTCCTTGCTCTTATATCTGAAATGTACCCCAGAGAAACACTCTCTCACACAGAGAACAGTCATTCTGGGTTCTTTTGAAGGAGAAAACTTCCATTCTTTCCTTTCTATGAGGACAGACTTGGCCACCTTCAGACATGTTTGCTCTCTCCAAGCCAGGAGTCATTGCCAAGCATGTTTTCCTGCGTACCACATAGCACCAGTAATGGAAAAGAAAACTTGAAGGATAAAGGAGAGAGGATGGCAATACAGCAGAAGAGAAAATGGGGGGGGGGGGGGGGGGGGGCGGGGCAAGAGTCTGAGTGCTGGCCCTGTTATTTAGTACATCCCAAGCAAGCCTATGTCCATCTGTGTTAAACCCCTTCTGTACAAAGGACCTCTACGCCCTCTCCCACTGCTCCTAGATCATCCCAGATGCACATCCTAGACGTACCTGTTTATGGCACAGCCAAAGGCCAAGACCAAACATCAAGTTCCGTCACCTCAAGTCAAGAGATTGTGGAGCACCTTTATCAGCTCCCATCCCATCAGCCAGGATGCTTGAAGCTCTCATTCATAAGGATTGTCTGGTATAATTTAAAGCAAAATCAATAAGGATTATTTGGCACCACGCAAAGAAATGTGCAAAATGAGGAGCTGAACTAGCACCCTATGGATCGCAGTGGAAAAGAAGACCTAATAAAACTAGCCAAGACTGAGCTTAGGAACACCTAATTTTTTGGCTTCATATAGGAGAATGCCACATATATATTATTAGTGTAACACATTATTAATAACATATTATTAACATCATATTAATGACAAAGATCAATTATAGTGATATTAAATATAATAATAATTATTATTATTACAGAAAACAATTAAAAACTTCCAAAAGCATCACTGCAACATGGATTTCAATGTCTGCTGTAGGGCTGCCACCTCTTTTCAGTATTTCGGCTTTATTTTTCTTCCTCCACGTTTGTTTCTATAGTGCAAGTGTTTGAAAATGCTTTAGGAGCCTCCGCCTGGGCGGCGCGGCCGCCACGCCCTCGTCCATCACCGAGGAGCGTAAAAGTCACGTTAACCCAAGAGGGAAAGAAAACACAGAGCTGCTCCTTCGAGCCGGAATCGAACCAGCGACCTAAGGATTCCCGCAGGTTAGCGCCTCTACAGTCCTCCGCTCTACCAGCTGAGCTATCGAAGGGAGCCGGCAACCGCCGCCCAGCAGCCACCCAAGGTGGCGCCCAAGGTGTCGCGCCGCCAAACGCGGCGTCCTGAGCGTGCGCCTTGCGAGGGCAGCGGTCGGGGGCTGCGCAGCGCATGCGCGCAGCGGGCCTGCCGCGGGTGTGAGCCTCGCTGAGTGGGCGGCGGCCGCATCGTGCGTCGCGTGTGGGGCCAGTGGCGCAATGGATAACGCGTCTGACTACGGATCAGAAGATTGTAGGTTCGACTCCTGCCTGGCTCGCGTAGCTTTTGGCCCGTGGTTTGCCTCGCCACACGGTGTTTTCTGTGGCCTGCTGAGGGAAAAAATAAACGGGCCTGGCATGGCCTCCCTCACTCCCCGGAAGACATCCTGGGGCGGGGGGCCAAGCCCCATCACACACAAAAACTTGCAGAGCACAGTGCGGTAGCATGGGCACGCCCCTTTCTTCCTTTTAAATAGACATCTCCCAAGTTGTGTGCGCTCCAGAAAGCATTCCAGGTGTGACTCCCACTGACTTACACGACTGTGCGCAACAAGCAGAAAAAACAGCACTGTCAAGGACAGTGCACGCCCTTTCCTTGTGCCACCTCTCCACTCACCCTCACACCGTGACCGCCACCAGAGCCGCTCGCAGACAGGGCAAATAAAGGATGGCAATTTCACATGTTGGCAGCACTAACAAGCTACCTCGGTTATTTATTCATAATGACATGAACCACTTTTTATAGTAAACTTGCGCTGAATCCACAGACTGTGGCTACCCTGAAGCTGTGGAGTATTCTGAGATCTGATGACCGGGGATGCCTTCCTTGCCTCGCCTAGTTGCAAGCTGTTCTTTACATGTGGCGTAGCCGCTACTTATGTTGAAAATGGGGTTTTGCAAAATCACACGTTTTTCACTCAACTGCACAAGGATGCTCTCGTGCTTCTCCAGATTAATGGATAATCACTGTGAAAATAATAGTCTTCCTTACAGCAGTGTTGCTTGCTGCCTTCAACGACCTCACGGTATTTTACTGTGATGTCATTTGTAAGACTAACCGTACTCTGTCAGGGCAACGATGAGCATGCTGCTCCTCTCTCAGCGCCTAAAGGATTTTTCCCCACACAGTTTATTGGCGCATTAATGGGGTTAATTTGCTGGCACAGCTAATGCACTTGAAAGTTTAAGCCTATAATGGTGTTTTGGTTTGGAAGACGCAATAAATCCAATACTGTGCGGCTGTAACACTAAAATGATGATGAGCTCAGATGAAAAACAATCCCCTCCCTGTGTGTCACAGGCACGGAACGAAAAACACATACGAGCCAGGCAGGAGTCGAACCTACAATCTTCTGATCCGTAGTCAGACGCGTTATCCATTGCGCCACTGGCCCCACTACAGGGCGTATTTCTCTCGCTCTGCTGTCTACCTCAGCACCCGATCGCCGCGCCACGCCGCACCTCGCCCCGCCTCGCCGGCCGCTCCCCCGCCCCGCCCCGGCGCGCCAGGCCTAGCCCCGCCCCGCCCCCTTCCGCACCGCTGCAGGGCCGGCACGGCACGGCATGGCACGGCACGGCACGGCACGGCACGCCGGCAAGAGGCGCTCCCGGCCGCCCCTGCTTCGCCAGGCGGCCACCCCCAGCCAGGGCTAACGCCCCTGTTCGTGCACGGCGATTACGTGAGCTATGCTGCGTTCTTGTAGCCCGGCGGAGAGCTGTAGCTCAAGTCCCTTCGATAGCTCAGCTGGTAGAGCGGAGGACTGTAGAGGCACTGGCTCACGGGAATCCTTAGGTCGCTGGTTCGATTCCGGCTCGAAGGAGACGCATGTATTTTTTTCTGTCCAAAATGCTTTTAGGAGCTTGTCTTTAACTGGTTGCAGATGCGGTTGTTTTTGTCTAAGAGATCCAGCTGCATCGCAAACCAAGTCTCTCTGCTGCGACTCGCTGAATTCCAGGAGGAGCTGTTGCTGCGGGAGCGGCGGCCGCTGCGTGACTGCCAACAGTGCTTTGATTTTTAAAGGAAAACAAGATGTGTGTTCTTACCCCGGCTTAGCACAAATGCTCACAAAACAAGTTAGTGCAGGAGGATACCTGTTGAGAACCCTGTGTCTCGTCGCAGTTAATTAGGATGTCGAAATTACGAGGGTCATTTTTCCAAACCTCCTCTCCCTCAAATGTCTAGACGCTGTTTTTCCAGAATGAGGAAGTATCGATACACCTGCATGCAGCCACAATAGCAACACATTTCCAAACCCAGCCAGGTGATACTTGGCACATGTTAACATCCTCCGCTAGCGGGAAATCTCGTGTCTTCACCAGTGTCTCTCTGTTTTCCTGCTGGTGTCGGCTGCTCTGCAGCCACCTCGTCTTCCTGCTTTTCCACCCCTGACTCCTCTTGTATGAAACTCCATACCTGTTCATCTCTCTCAAAGTGAAAGGAGATGCTGGATGTGATGATTTAGCTCACTTTAGTTCATGGAGGGAAGAAAGGGGATTTACTGTCATCTGTGGTCTTTCTCTCTGCTTTGTAACAGCACAATGAACATTTCCTTCTCCATGGACAATGACAGCATAGAAAAAGAAATCAGTAATTTTAATTGTGCTCAGTTTTGCATGCTTCATCATTTTTCTTTAGTGATTTTATGCTAAGAAGAGGTAGAAATACAATTCTTTTCAACTGAAATCATACCCATACCTTGGGTATTCATTCTGAGGGAAGGTTAGGTAATTAAATTAAATGACATACAATTATGTTTAATGTTTTCTGGATTAAACAGAGTGGTTTATCCCACAAACTTGTTGTGGGGAGGAAAGTGCACAAACTAGCTAAATAACTGGTTATGTTGATGGTAGACCTAAATCTTCTACGATGCCTCTTCCATTTGGTATTTTGAATGAATCTGGGTATGAGTTAATATATAAATGCGCAAAAGGACAGCTCTTTGAGAATACATCTGCCCTTGTCCATTTTTCAAATGCTTGTGCTTCTGTGGTCACAGAGACTGGATACCATCCTAGTGAGAAATATTCCTGTCTCATAGCAGGTCCAGATTATCTGACACTCTGCACTGGCTCTTGGACAGATGCAAAACCCCCGAGTGAGATGCAGGCCCCAGGGAAGTTCACAGGACAGCTGCCTTTGCCCTCAGCAGCATCACAGTTTCACTTTCTGCATACGCCCTTTGCTGGGGGAAATTGTTCCATACAGGAAATGATGCATTAAAACTACTGTGTCGTATCACTCACTTCATCACACTGCTGATATTTTTTTATGTAGGTAATCATTCTGCATTATATTAAGGATTTGCAATGTGCAGCTATAGCTCTGGCTGCTTTGCATAGGTTGGTGCGTCTGCTGCAATCGGAGACCTAGTTCCTCTTCAGCGAAAACCCGAGTTGCCACTTGCCATTTGTCCGGGTGCAAAGCCATAATTTTGGACAGCTGTCTCAACACTTCTCTAGCTGTTACTGGAATTAAGTTGTTGATAGCGGAAAAGTAAAGGGAGTGCTACAAATCATGCATATGACTTTTATTACTTAGAGTGGTTGACAGCAAAGGTAGGTTTGAATATATAGTACTTTATGTATAAATGAATGCAGCAAAACAGAACAAAGATTTGAGGATCTTTGGGATTTGAGAAAATTTTGAGAAATGGGTGTGCAACTGAACTTTACACAGAAGCAGATCATGTAAACACAGCTATGTTCACCTTAGGAACTTTTCTGAAAAGCAAACAAATGAATAAAATCACATTGAAGAGCTAAGCCCTGAAAGCCTTATTCGTCCTTTCACCAGCTCAGAACAGCTGATCCTGACAGCAGTGATTGGGGCAAATGTCCTGTATTCTGAAAACTACATTTCCTCTTTGGAGTAAGACCATGGGTTCAGACACCCAGATTTTTAAGCTGCACGTCCTGGAGAAACCACTCAGAGGCTTGGTCACTGGTTTGTTCTGAGGTTTTTGGCTGAGTATTTTTTGCCTCTTCTGTACAGATCCTTATGTCTGTAAAAGGGCTTTGCAAACACGCAGCAGCTTGTCCATCTTTGCATCACACTGTGAGATCAAGTCATAAACCTTTCTCAAGAAAAATCTCTCATTTAGAAAGAGCAAGTGAGAACCACATGACTTGGGTACATCTCAAGCCCATGGAGATCGTTTCCTCCATTTCAGTAAATGTTGGCTCTGGCCCATAGAGTAGGGTTCTGAGGGATATCGAAGGTGTGGTATGTGAAAAAATTCCCCAACTGCTTTTGTTAATCTGTGATTTACCTTTCCCTCCCTGGCTCTAGGCCTACTCTGTGGCCGTTGTTGAATTCAGGGGTGCAATTCTCAGTGACTCACATGGGAAAGGGTTCCACGTATAACGTGCAGCTGTACACTAGACTTTTCTTTCAATGCCTTTTCCAGCTCTCTGCTGGAAATAGTCACGACATAGCATTTGCACACTTTCACAGTGAATTTCTCTCCCAGACAGTAAAATTTAGGAAATCACCTCACCTGCAGAGTTATGTGCTCTCCCTACTCCTTTGTTTGTTGGTAACATCTTACACCAGAGCAAACACTGTGCAAAGGGCAATAGTGAAGAAAGCCAAAAGATGTGTGTGTGTGTGCTGGGGCGAGTGGGTGCGGGTGTCCCCCAGCACATACTGAGTGGGCTGCACTCTGCCCGTCTCACAGCACTAGCACCCCAAAGCGCATGCTGCCTGATCTGGCCAGCCAGCAGGGAGATGTGCAGCACTTGGCTACAACTGGGAATGTGCCTTCTGGGGTTACATCTCCTCAGTGGCAGGATGGTGTCACCAACCCCTCTCCCCTGGGACAACCGGGATGGATGGGCACATCCCTCTGGCACCTCTGGGCAGGCAGGATGGCAGTCTGGATTTATGTACATATGAGTAGCCTTTGAAATTATTTGCAACGCACAAACGAGGACAAAGAGAAGCCCATGGGTAGGAGAGGAGTGGGTGCTTGTGCACAGCCCAAGCTGTGCCAGGACTTCCCCTCTTCTCTGAAGCAGAAAAATAAGGATATTTCTGAGGGCAATGGGAGCGTTAGCTGGCCCCAGTGCCTGCACCTGGAGAACAGATATATAACATGAACTGGAATTAATGGCTTTTAAAATGTCCATGTGTTATGGGAACTTTAAAGTGATGTTGAAAGTAGTATTTCTTGTCTTTGGAGTTATAACTGGTGCTATGAAACGCATTCTTTTCCCATATATTTAGCCGCCACTGAATGACATTTGATCTGAAAGGTGAGAATAGAAGGAAGATAGTGTTTCACAACCACAAGATCCAATTTTAAGGAAGGGAATAACACTTTTGACTAGCTGTATGTTCACTGGTCCATATAATTTAGTGGAACATTATGTCCCCCTCTGGACCACAGCACTGTGATTAGAGAAGCAAGAATAGCAAATGCACAGAATTTACAGTGATTGATGTAACATGATCAATAAGGAGAAACTCAGCTGTCTAAGGCTTAAACAACTATGTCAAACCAGTGATGTACTAAGTTTAAAATCTAAGAGGTATTTCTTTAGTTCTTACAAATTAGGGTCCTAGTTTTTTCATGCTTGCTTTAGCCATACACACACGTCTCCACTGATTTGTGTAGCAGTACACCTAAACATACAGCTCATCCCTACCTCCTTATTTAAAATCACACCATGTGCTCTTAAAGCCCTGTGCCTGTAGCAGAGGTGAGGACCTAGGCTCAACCCAATGAGCTGGACTGTGAGGACGGTCACTCCTCTGCTGCTTGCCTGCCTTGCCAAGTCCTTGCTGCTCCCACAGCCCCAGTGCCAGCACTGGTGTGATGGCTTTCAGCCCAGTGCCAGCGGGGCAGTGGGGCTGGCAGCCAGGGGCATGGTGGAATAAGAAGCTGGCAGAAAGCTGTTGGCTGGGGACCAATTTTCAGCACATTGCAGCTGCAGCTGGAGAAGCTGGGGCCGCCCGGCATGGGCAGCAGGCACGTCCAGGCAGCATCGGGGGAGCTTTGCCAAGGGTCTATCACAAGGTATGGGGAGAGGAGAGAAGCTGTGGGGCAGCCCAGGGGCAGCCCCCCCTTGGTGGGGTGTTTGCCCACCATCTCCTGGGTTTGTAACTTGTGCAGGGGAAGACATAGAGGCTACATGTGCCTCTGGTGCTGGATGAGGCTCCTGGATTTGGAGTCACCTGCATTGTAACCACCGGCAGAATGATCCTCCAGCACTTTGCCCTGGCTCATGTTTATAATTGCCAGGGCTGGGCCCCAACAAGCTGCTAGCTGCTTTCCAGAGTGTTTCCTCTCTGGGGAGGACAGCCCCATCCATCTTGCCACCAACTTTCCTTCTGAGGTCTGCTAAAGAGCGTTTCCAGAGGTCCCTCACAGGAACGTTTCAGATCCAGCAAAACGCTGCATGTGAGGACTGTTCCTGGGGCAGGCAGAGATGGAGCCGGTGTGTCCAGAAAAGGACTTGAGACTGTGTCTGGGAGGCAAAACCACGGCTGAAGGCAGGGAGGAGAGCAACTATACCCAAGGGAGTATTATTAGAGGGAAAGACCATGCCAAGCCTGGCAGTTTGAAGCTGTGAGAGACCTGTGTGCTGGTGTGTAGAGTTCTGTACTGACCATAGGTATCTCCTCACAGAGTGCAGAGATCAACCTACTGGAAGTGACCTAGAGGGAGGAGGTTCTGCCTTGACAGGCAATTACTCTTAGGTTACTCGTGATTAGCTTAAACACAACTACAAATACAGGGTGCAGAGCTTCTATTTTTTTTTCTCACTGTGACACTCAGTGGGAAGCACCAACAGGTCATGTTTGCCAACTCTAGGAGTCTGTGCAATAGCTGCGCCGGCTGTCCCCTATTAGCTGTGTCTTCTCAGTTGCGTTAGTCGGCTGAAGCATGATAGGAGTTTCTCCATCTAAATTGGGGAGGAGGAGGACAAAAAATACTTTAAGAATCCTTTACTTGCTACCAAAATTAGTTTTCTTGTTAGTACCACATTTCATCTGCTGTTCTGGCTACAACTTAACCTTGGCTTTGCAGATGGCTGTTTGCGTACTGAGGAAGCAGCAATGCCCACAACGAGTCTACAAATGCTCTTACTCCTTGTCCATGTGTAGTGGCATATTTCTGGATGACTATTGGTGGTGTTATTAAAGTGCACATTAGCTGTACCTCGTGCTTTGCAGAGACTGCAGGATAAGGGTTCATGTCCCAATGGCAAGTACTTGTTCCTATAAATGTCTGAATATAATGAGTGCTGTTGTGAGTCAGCAAGCACTAACCTTGACAATGTTTGTAAGAATGGGCCAGAAATTACTCTTGAAGAAGGCAAAGTTAACAATATAGAAAGAATAGAGTTAAAAGAAAAAAAATAGTGATCAGTAATATACTTGAGAGGGAAGAAATCACATATATCCTGAAAGGCAGTTTGTTAAATAAAAATGTTAAATTGCATTTTGAAGTCTTATGTAATATATATACAGTAGGATTTTGAGAATTACTGTTTTAATGAGTTTGGAACTGCCAAAACCTCATATTATCACTACATAAATCCTTACTGCTTTGTACTTTCTTATTCCATGCAGTTATGTGTTTGGTTTCCCAATGTATCTGTAAAAAATGTGTTTGATTTTAGAGTGGAGGAAAGTGAAGTCTTTATAGAGTTCCCTGATGGCTGTTGTGTTCCCTCTGATAATGAAAAAGGTTTGGCTGCCCTTCTCTTGGGCCTCTTTCCAACCCATCGTTTGGGGGTGGGGGGAGGAGGGGACTCAAGACTCAGAGACTGACTTTTAAAGGTTCAGCCGTATCAGTGAAGTGTTTTCATATGAAAAATTTTGGACTATCTATATCTTGATACTAGCACAGCCTTCACAGTAATTGAATACAAATGATGGCATTTTTTGCCAAATGACCAAATGTTCAGAAAAAAAAATCTCATCTGACATTTCCTCCTGTTTACATGACAGTTGATGGGATGAATCATGGGCAAAAGATGTAACGTACAGGAGTAACTTAACCCAGAGCAGGAATCTAATTGCATGCCATACGGCTTCCCCTCAGTGGGGGCAGAACAATTTTTACTCTGTCAAGGTGAAAGGCAAGAATGATGAAATGCCAAACAGCTTCTCTGTATGGGCAATTCTGTATTTAGACACAAGGTCAAAGACAGACACGTTTCATAACTTCTAAAAGTATATGAGTAATTAATGCTTCGAGCTCTGCTCGGGCTCAGATTAGTTTGGCAGTTCCTACCCATTTTTAAGTTGCTGTGTATTTTCTAGATTTCTGAGCAGCACTCCCTCCCACCTTCTGCTGCCTCCAAGTTGTTCATTTTCTGGAAGATCGTTGATGGAGGGCAGAGACTAGTAGTTCATTTTGCTTTGATACCCAGATGTGCAAGAAGAGAACAGGACCCACTGCAAATCTGTTGCATTGCTTCCATCTGATCTGCAGACAATTCTGAGCTGACACCTTCACCAGGCATTTTGCTGCCTGCACCCTTCTAAGATTTGTGATGGTTTTTATCAGAAAAGGGACCTATGGTATAATAAACTGTACAAATATAGCCTGCTAATGGAGAGCTGCAGAATGGAGGTGTGGCAGAATTCACAGTTTAAACTGCTTTCTATAGATAGCTTTTGCTTGCTGTTCGCCTACATTGGTATCATATGGAGTGTGGAGGAGACAATGAAGTGCTAAAAGCTTATTGCTTCTGAGTTGGGAAAGTATTTTGTTATTCAGTTTCTTTTTTCTTTTTCTTTTTTTCTCCCAGATTTCATTTTCTGTAAAGTGAAAGTTGGTCTAAAAATGCCTTGCTTTGTTCTTACAATGATAACCAACCAGGAAAGGAGAACAAACTTGCCAAACTGCTTTGAGTGCATCATTACATCCTAGAATACCAAGGCAATCCAGACTCCAACGGCACCTCCTCTGGGACCACAAAAGTCAACAAAAAGTTTGCCATCAACTTCAATGGAAGAAAAATCTGAAAGCCTGCCCCGTATGTGTGAGTGATGAACTGTTGCACATGTCTGTGCTGCAGACGAGTGAGGGATACTTCCTTATACCAGTATATTTTTGCACGTCACCTGTAACATCGTGGCATGACACCACAGATTACCTGACTTCACATGTTTTTGATGTCATGTCGATCTGAAACCTAAAAATGTTATGTTTAAAATGTAATAATACAAATAAAAGGGGTTTTTTGTTGGGGGTTTTTTTTTTGTGGTTTCTTTGGGTTTTGGTTTTTTGGTCTTCCATTGTACATTAGGCCACAGTGCTTTGTGGTACAAACCAACAGTCATGAGAAGAAATCACTGAACCTAAGTACAGGCCAGGGCTTGCAAACCCCTAAGTTCCTTTAGTTCTTATGATCATGCTACCCATGGAAGTACATGCTGTAAAACAAATTTCTCATGGGAGATACTCATCTAGCTGAGCACTAGAACTATTCAAACGTATTTGTTTAAAATGTTATTCTAGAGGAATATGTCATTTCAACAGAATTGAAGCCTTTGACATGATTGTGTTGATTTCAGTGACAACTCACTTTGCTTTTACATTTTAGGGAATGGATCACTGAATTTTTGGCTTCACATGGGTTTTTTCCACTAATAATTATATTTTATGGTATGTTAATTTGAGGAATGAAATCAATTGTGTAACGCCTTAATTTTGTTAAGGAGAAATGTGAGGGATTCTGAAAATTATTACTGTTGTGCCAATTTGAAAGTTGAAGTCTAAATGTTGACTCCCACAATACACATATTGCCTCTTTTGTGCAGTATGGCTGGCTCTAGGCAGCTCCCACTGAGTGCAGCAACAACTGCTGGAGACTGACTCTCATATTTTTTTAGCATCAGGAATAGTGATGTTTTATTGATGTTGAACTCCTCAGAAAAGCAAGGAGTAACTACAAAATATTTGGATAAATTTAAGTATGGCCTTAGCTTAAGAACCTACATTTTGACCTTAGCAAAAAAGTTCTGGCTAGCAATAATATAGATACTGGGGACAGCAGGAAGCAAAGAAATTAATTACCAGCTAAAGCTAGAATGCTCAGTCTGTGGGCAGAGGGCATGCAAAGAATTTGGATCCTAATAGGTTTTCCTCTTCCAAAATGAAATCTGCTGCAGGAGTGATGATTACAGTTTGTTTCTGAATTACCTACAGGAGCATTTCTATTATTTACATAAAGGAAGGCACAAGTATTCACTTCTGTGGCCCAACATTTTACAATGTCTGGTGGAAAAGCCCAATATTTGCCATTATAAGTCACCTGCATCTTTTTGGCCAGCATCCCTAAAATTTGTGGAGGTGGGAGGGGGGGGTAAGTGCAGTTTGAACTGCTTATTTTTCTAAATACAGTGTCTATTTTCTTTTCAGGTGGAGGAAAGAAGCTCACATTGTCCTCCGTCATGAAGTTTTTCCTTTTATTCATTATATGTTGCTCTCTTTTCATCTTATTTTAAAATACAGAGAATTCTTCTCTACTTAGGCAAGCTGGATTTGATTGGTAGGAAAATATACCAAGACTGAAGAGAAGGGTAGGAAAGGTACAAATATCTAGTTTTCTTCAGGCCCTTCCTATATACTTAATATTGTCCTCAAAACACTTAAAAGACATAATTCCACATAATGTTTCAGACTGGTACTTTGCTAAACATTTAAAATTATTTTTAAAAATTGATATTTCAGTGAGATTTGGTGGGAGTAAAGGGATGGGAAGGCGGCCTGAAATTACGGAATACCAATAAATACCATCTGTGTCAGAAGGAGGGAGAAAATTTTTTATGCCACTGGGGAATTCTGTGCTGGATTATGAGAGAAAGCAAAATACCTGCCAAACTAGAAAAAAAGCAAAATTAAAAGATTCTTATCCTTCAAAGTTCCATCTTAATTTTTCAAACTTGAAACTTGGTGTCATAGACCCATTAAATATCTATTTTAGATTTGCACTTTTCAGGTGCCTAATGTTGTAGAGTATATTACATTTATTTCAAATAATGTATTGTGGTTATGAAGTTTTCACTAATAGTTTTTCTGCCTTTGCAGAGACTGAGCAAGTGTGATCATTTTTAAAGCTGACTGTATTTACCTTGATATGCCTTTAGGAGAAACCAATTTAAAAACACCACCATACGTTGGCATATCAGTTATATAAATAGCATTTGTTTCAACTACTACAAGTGTTTTGTTATATATTTATGGAAGGGTAAATCTGTGTGAAAAGTTGGGGGGAAAAAATTCTTCCTGCTAAGGGAACATGACATTTGCAATCTGGCAGTGCTAATTTAAGCATAATAAATGTAAGAATATAACAGCGTAAGACCTTCCATAACAATGGAAGAGAAAAAGAGTGAACTGACTGCTTAGGTCCTTCCTCATAAAATAGGAGTAATCCTAACCATAGTTTATAAAAATCTGCAACTGAAAAATGGCCTATGTCTTCCCCTGATATCTTGGCCTCTTATTGCTGGAGCAAGGGTCATAGCCTCTCTCAGCCCGTCCTGTAAGTGTCCAGCCTAACCCGTTTGAGATGTTTCTGCTTCCTCTGAAGATGAAGGCAAAACTCTGTCCCACTGAGCAGATTCGGACAGGGCTCTTTGTTCAAAATATGTAGCCCACACTAATGCCAAATCAGGAAATAACCACCATCATCCTTTGGTACAGCCAAAATCTGAGTGTGCAGCTGGGGGGATGCAGCAAAGTCAAGAAAAGAGGGTGACCCTGCTGTGAAGGGGGTCCCACTGCCCCCAGCCTGTGTTCCTGGGTGGATGCTCTTTCTCCCTTCTTTGAGCTGGCATTAGCACTCAGCCTGTGCCACCGTGAAGCACAGCAGGGAGTTAAGCGGGCAGAGAACTATATGCATTTCTGAGAGGATTAATTTTCACCTGGATTGTATCCAAAATCTTGCTCCTGGTAAGGCAGCACAATTGCTACTGCCAGTGCAGAAGAGAGTGAGCAGCTTGGGGGCTGGATGGCAGAGGGGCAGGACCACGGCAGCTCCCATGCAAACTCTCTTAGGTTACTGTGCAGCCTTACTGGGCATGGGGGCCCTGAGACTTGTAATGTTTCAGTGTCTCATAAGAGACACAGGAGATACTTAACTGTTAATGCCTTAAGTTTAGTTTTTCATTAACATACCACTTGGGAAGTTGATCAGGTTATGGTGTTAGCCACAGTGGATTGGCACATCTTCACTGATGTCTGGAAGCAGCCTCAGCATCGTGAGCAGAACATCTGGCCTACAGGCTTTAAAGATTGTTTTGAACAGTTTTGCCACACAGTAAGCCCCCATAATACACACCTCTTTCCATGTCGTTCTTTATTTGCTCTTCTAAATCTTCTGGAGACACACAAACCTCCTGCTCTTCCCTTTCAGGTGCTTTGGGTTTACACTTTCCACAGCAGCAGTTGAAGCAGCAGCAGAGGCAGCAGCAGAGGTAGCAGCCCGTCAGCAGGCCACAGACTACAAACAGGCCCTGGGTTAAACACAGTGGGAGGAAAACCCAGTGAGCAATGACCTTCCTCAAACTTGTGGCAACCTCTTACAGCTGAAGGCAGATCATCAAAGGAACTTGAGTTCTCAAGTGTTTGGCACTCAGAAGAGTCCAGCTGCTGGCCAAGTGCCTAAACAAGGGCCAGGTCTTCCACAGTCTTCCTCACCCATGAGCTCCTACTTGCTGCTCAGAACCATGTCCACAAAGATGACACCAACCAACAGGCCCCCGCATGCCCGATTTTTCAAAGTCTGTCTGCAGCTGATGGCCCTCAGAAAAAACTTCCAGACGACATGCAAAACCCCACCCACCTTAACATGACTCATTTCCATCCTAAAAATGACTCATTTGCCCAAGATTGTTTTCACAAACACTTATTTACTGGCAGGTTCTTGCCAATAACAAAACCAGGAGAAAAAGAAGCAAAGTCCCAGATGAGTCCCACATAACTTTGGGCACTGAACTAAGGCATCCAAATTAGGTCTCTAAGCCCCTGTGGGCTCCCCACGTAGTCAATGGGAAGTTAAAAGCCCTTCCAGAGGGTGATTCAGCCCCAGGAGGATTTGAATTGCCCATGGGGGTGTCTTTATCTCCCTCTTAGCCTGTGCAGGAGCACACAGGTGACATCTCCTAAATCAGACTCCTCAGGCTGTGGTTTCTTGATCTGAGGACTCAGAAGGCAAGAAGTTCCCACCTGCTTTGCCCTCTGCTCATTCCTGTTCCAGTGGCACAAGGCAGGAGGCTTCAGCAGGGCCAGCACAACTGCCTGGGGCCAAGACCAGAGATCTCAACCGGATTCAACAGCCAGAAAACTTTAATTTACAGAGCTTTTCTTTCTCCAGACCAGGTCACTGCCTGGGTTCACAGCACAGCTCCACAGCTGCTTGCGCTGGAGACTGCATGCTGCATTGCAGCAATGGGACAGGGCACCTGCAGCAGGGAGCCCTCAGGCTGCCATTGCCACCCCGTGCTCCATGGGGACATGACAGCAGCCTGGCTCGTGACCCGGGGCAGATCCAGGCCTGCACCAAGATGTTTGTGGCAGAGGAGAAACCTCGTGTCTCTTCATGGACATAGTGGTGTAAGAGCAAAGGAAGGCCAGTGACATTCCTGAAAAGTGAATCAGAGTTTATATGTGGAATGTGTATGTAAAGCCAGCACAGCTTTGTGGCCACTGGTTATGTATGGGTTGGAGGTATAGCCAGGCTTTAACACTACAGTTATACAGTCTGCCCTTTACTAACTATTCAGTATATTCATAAGAAAAGATGCCGCTGAGAAAGAAAGCAAGCACAAACGTCAGGATATTGTCAAACTTTGACAATGAAGCTATGTAAATAACGTTGTTATGTATGCATGTCTCAGGCAGTGTTAGTGGGGGCTGACTGGAGCATCTTTGAAGGTAATAAGACTATGTACATGCCTAATATTAATATAGGCATGTATCAAGAGTGAGCAAGGTGGTTTTAAATGAAAAGAATGACTCAAACTTTTTGTTTTAAAATGTTTTGCTTCCAACAGACACCCAAAACCATTCTAAATAAATGATAGAACCCCTAAAATAAATTATCTGACTGTTTATCATTTATGCCATAATGGAGAATAAATTACCATAATAGAATGATAAAAGACAGAATAAAAGTGTATAGAGGGAAAAAATACTTGAATTTATTCATGATACCTTAAATGTTTCAAGATTTCTTGTGCTTTTATCGTCATAGTTGGTAAATCAAGAATCAGTTTGTTGATGGGATCAATAACAGTTAAAGGAACAACCCCTATGCCTGCCAATGGAGAAGCAATTAAAGTTCCCATTACCTATGTCAGTATGTTCCCAGTTTAATATGCCTGCTAAGAAGCCTGGGACTCCAAAAAAAATATTTTTTTCACTTTGCATTTCACCTTTCATTTGAATTTCCTCACTTCTAATAACATGCATCCTCACAACTGTCAGATTTTGTGAGTATGAGTGTTCTAGGGAAAAGGATTTACCAGGAATGTTTGTAGTTGAAGGGGAAAAAAACGAATGAAAGCTGTGGTCCCTACCACCTTCTACCAGAATGAAGGAAATTAGGGGTCCAGAGGTCATCTGCCTCAGATTCAAATAGTATTATGATGGACAATGTAAAAATCTGAGCCTGACCCAGTATTTGTGCATGAGTTAAAAAGAGACGGGGAATAGTGAGCTCAGCTTGCAACTTGGTGGTTCAGCAAACCACTTGATGTCCTATTAATGCTTTAGAGGTGGCAAGATTTTGGATTGGGGAGGGATAGGGACACTGCCTGTGACAATCCTCAAATAAGTCTATATGCGTATTTGGGGGGGGGGGGGGGGGGGGGGTTGTACAGAATTCTTAAAAACCAGGAAGCAGTGATTACCTTTGCTAGGATATTCAGCATACCTCATCTCACCTCTGGGATACAGGTCCCTTGAAACAATCCACACATTCCTCCTTTAGCTGTTAGGAATTTAAGTAACTTCTGTCTGTGCTTTCCACTGCTCTTATGAGTCAAAGCCACAGTGGTTATTTCTGTTCCTGATTTTCTAACCACAGAGGATTTTATACTCCAGAAAATCTCCATTAAAGATCAGTAAGCAGGAGAGGAAATAAAAGCTAAAAAAGCAGCAAACGGTTAAAAACCCCTTGTTTTCCAAGACTGTTAAAGGAGTCAGTACTGCTGCTCTCTGAGCTGTAAGGCAATGCTTCCCCGCACCTGAACTGTGACAAAGAGGCTGAAGAAGAGGGTGGACACCAAAGAAAAAATGGAACGATCCGGTAGGAGAAGACAGTGGCTGTGGTGGGGAGTCCAGCCTGCAGCAGGAGTCAGCTACAGCAGCTGCAAGCAAGCAGCCTCCAGCCTGCTTCTGAGTGTGCAACTGTGCCTTTGCAAGTGTAGTTGAAGCACCAGTATTTTATTCATTAGTTTATTTCACTGCTCCACATTTTAAGCAGCTTCCACCTCATCCTGAAACAATTATGGTTTCTCAGACCCACAAAGTGCCCAAGTGACTTCCCCATTTGAAGGGGGACTGCAGGGCAGTGAAGCACTGGCCTGATACATGCTGAACACAGGAATCCATGTTCCACAGTTCTCAGATCAAAGCTGTCATAGTGTGCTTGCTTCACACAGTACAGATCATTTTCCTGTGTATTCCAGCAGAGTCCTTGCTTTCCCATACTTCTGTTTCTGGAAATGGGTGAGGACAGCATAGATTTTGCACATTTACAATTCTGTTGGTTTGTTACATTTCTGTAACATTTCAATATTTGCAGAAACACTCAAATTTGACATATGCAAACATCAGAGGATGCCAGTGACATAAGAGAGCACACGAACACAGCTCCTTTATGACTAGAACAGCCCATGATGTGTTTTTCCCTGAGCAATATGCCAGTTTTTGATGTCTCATTGTCTTCCTTTACTACTCTTCCTCCACTCCACCCTTCTCATCTTTTCTTCCACTTCCTTTCTCTCATCCCTTCACCAGGGCACGTATATGACACCGTAATCACAGAGAGTTAGGTATTATTATCACTTACTTTGTGTTCTGTACATAGCAAAGAACACAGCTAAGTTTGTACTGTAATACACTTATTAACTGCTTGTCACATAAGTGGGACTTCTTGTTTTTGAATAATGAGTCATTTTTATTTAGTCATTACTGAAAAGAAAGTAAAAATTAACCTGGAGCACTAGATTCTAATTTAATTAATGTCTGAAAGTGTTACAAAACGTGTTCTATTTAACTGTTTACCAAGTCAAAAAGAAAACATTCTATATTAGCACTATTCTGAGCTTATGTTACATTCTGCCACTGTCAATTTTCCAGATAATGTTGGTTTTTAAATAAGCTTTTAGTAGTGGTTTAGGTTCAAATCCTACGATTCGTTAAGCCTGTAGAGAGACCGTGTTTTTCAGGGGGTTCCTTGTGTATGTAATTGTCTGTGTACATTGTAACATTTGATTTCCAACAGAAAATAAGGCTTACCTTTGCCCACCAGCTTGAGAGCATGAAGTATGTGTTAACATTTTCCTCACCAAACTGTTCTGCCACATAAAGCCCTAATGATCCATACTTGTCATATATGTTTCGCTTGGACAGATCAGTCAGAGTTGCATGAGCATTGTTGATCTCTTTAAATTTTTCCGCAGCCTCTGGATTGTCTGGATTCTTGTCGGGATGGTATTTCAGAGCCAGTTTTCTTAAACATGAAAAAAAGAAAACCCAGAAGAAAAATAGGTCATCTGTATGTGTGCATGTATATGGACACTTACAAAATATTACAAAATATTTTGACAGAGGTAATAATTCTGATCACTGTGTTCAGCCTTCTTTTTTTCAGCTCTGCTGTACTCAGTGGAAGAAAAATAATACAAAGTGACTGAACTTGAAAGTTTTGGTAAAAGAGGTGTTCCTGTTACACTGAGCATCTACTTTGCGTATTGATACCTAGTCAGCCTCCATGTTAAAGGAGACAGTGACATATGCTGAAAGCACAGGTTGCAGCATGATAATAAATCACAGGCATTTGTTGCATTATGATTGCCAACTGATTTGCATCATTTAGCAGGTCTCAACAAAGATAAAGGTTTTTTAAATGTTGTTTGAAAACATGATTATCACACTGCTTATCCCATCAACATTATCTTCTTTATAGCAAAGGAAATCCCATATTCAATTGCCTATCAATAGCTGCTATATTAAAATTTTGTAAACAGTGTCTGTGTTTGCAAAAACCCAGACATTGATAGTAGAAAACACAGGAGCTGCGATAGAAAAAAAACATCCTCCTGAAGCACAAGGTGGAAAAGCATAGTGAGTTAGTTGCAGTTTCAACTGTCTATGGGCCTGTCTGTGGGCCTAATTCCCGACAGTCACACTTCCAAGACAGTCCTTGAAGCAGTGGAAACTGATTGTCAGCTGGCTTGGGCTGTTTATGCTGGTGGGAAGCCTTTGCTAGGAGAGGGCCCAGTACTGCCTTTTTCCCTGGCTGTACTCAGCACTACAACATCCAAGGACAGGTGCAGCTTGAAAGGAACACTGTGGTACCGTTGGCTCATGGACAGCATTGGGGAAGAACAACTCAAGAAAGAGTTTGTTTCCGACCAGTTGAGGCATTGGCAGTGTGAGGTCACATGCACTTGCCAAACAAGCATAGACAGAAGTGTATCATTTGAAAAATCACCACTCCTTTTGAAGAGCTGACAATATTTTCCCAAGACATTTATTTAATGACTAGTGCTGACATCTAGTGGCATAAAAATGATTTAGTATTGTATTAAATACTGTGATTCTCACCTCAGTCAAGCTATGTTGCAGTTTGTAAATATTCTCTCTGAGCATTTCAGGAGCTAGCCATGAACGTTATGCTCAAAAATATTATTTGTGGTGCAAAGGCAGTGTGCCCACACTTCCTTTACCAAACGTATCCTCAGAGTGGAGTGCTGCTTGACTTTCCGCTAAAGTCCCAGTACAGGTTATTCCCCCAGTAAAATATAACTGTCTTGCTCCTGATGACAGTTCCTGCCTTAGAAACATTCTGCAAATATCAAGACTGTTATGGGCCTGGGAACAACCTCTGCCAACGATTTCTTCAGTTCTGTATGCTGAACTCAAGTCATCTTCTCACAGATCATAAATAACTTTTTAAACATGGCTCTAATAGCATAAAGGGGTTCACATTCAGTCATATTTAATATACCGTGCATGTAGTACCTTAAATATAAATTTTCAGTCATATTTAATATGTGGCACCTTAGACATAATAAAAGATGAAATAGGAGAACTGGAAAAACAAGCTAGAATCTTACATGACTAATGACATTATATGCCATCCAAGTATTTAAGTAGCTTATGCAATCTATCCCTTTTCTTAGCTGAAAAAAACCCCAGTGATTAGAATTCTAAAAAACAAGAGAGGTATTACATTCAAAAACCATGTGTGGATGCAAGTATTGGACAATCTATTCCCAGCCTTTCTTTCTCTTCCCACAGACCTGAAAATATCTTCTGCCCTCTCCATATCCCAAACAATCTCAGAAAAAATAAGAAACTGAACACAATGTAGTTTCAAATAGGTCAAAAATATCAGTTGCACACTCACTTCACTCAGTATTGTTTTAGAATACTAACAGAATTAATTTCAAGAAGTACAGCTAACCAAAGATGAGATATGTTCTTATATTGATTTTGGGAAAACTGTCCTCACAAAAAACACTACATTAACAAAAAACCTTCCTGCACATGAAGGTGACATATATTAATGGGAGATGATTTAGTAACGGGAAACAGATATATATAGTAATAGTACAATTCATTTGAGTGAGAAAAATGACTCCATTAGGCCTAATCAAAGAAACAAAAAAGGTAAGGAGAAGAATTATGTGACATAACATGAAGTATCAGTTACATGGAATCTTCCCTGTGGGTCCCTGGAAAACTGACACTCCCTGTATTGTGATAATTGTGGTTCAGTATGAGTAGAGAAAAAGGAAAAAGCCAAAAAATGGACACTGAAATGAATATAGGAGATTCTTGAGTACTTCCCATAACATACAGAAGGATTTATGTCCATAAAAATTTTTTCATGATGCATGGCATTCTTCAACACCTTGGGACAATGGAACTCTGCAGCCCTTACCAGCAGCAAGCTATGTAACATGTTTGGGAGAGAAAAGTGACAAAAAGCAGAGAAACAGCTATCATACAAGATGGATTCATGGAAATTAAGTCAAGAAATATGGTCAGAATCTCTGTCAGCGGGAGGCTTAGGGTGAAAGCCGAGATCAGGACAGACTGTGCTGCAGAAGTGGGTATGACAAAAGTACATCTATGTGGACTGATCAACATTCTGAAAGGAAGAAAGTACATAGTATGCAGTGAAACACATATATGCTATGGACTAATGAGAAGTGCCATATAGAGACAAGCCATGCCCTTTTGGCTCTGGCCCAGACCCTGTGGCACCTCTATCTCTTGACCCTGCCCGGGCGGCTGCCCTTGAAGGTGTGCCCAGGCTGGAGCTCTTGCCACCGGTGGGGCAGGCGACCAGCCAAGGCTGCCTGCGGTGAAGCCTGGGCCAGGGGATGGTGGTCCTGAGGCGCTGTGTTTTTCAGGGGTCACCTCCGGCAAGGCAAAGAGCGGGTGCGTTGCTGGTGGTGTGAGAGTGAGGCCAGCGGCAGGCCCAGGCTTTGGGTGCGGGGCAGCCCGGGCCATGGGTGGGTGCCTGGGAGGGGAGAGGACCTCAGTCAGAGGCCATGGGCTGGGGAATTAGCTCAAGTGGTAGAGCGCTCGCTTAGCATGCGAGAGGCAGCGGGATCGATGCCCGCATTCTCCAACGCTTTTCATTCTCCTTACCTGGACAACAAGGACCTCTTCTGGGGGCTGTGGGGAGATCATGGTGTGCCCAGGCTTTAAAGAGGAGGATGCCACCCTGGGCTATATCAAGAGCAGGACAGGCAGTTTAAGAGAAGACTTGATCTTCTCCCTCTTTGACTGTTGTCAAAAGTCATCTGCAGTACTATGTCCAGCTTTGAGCTCCCCCGTGGAGCGGAGACATCAATGAAATGGAGCAAGCTCAGTGCAGGGCCACCAAACAGCTCTGGGAATGGAGGGGTTTATATGTGCGGATGGGCTGAGGAAAGTGGGCAAGTTCAGCTTGGAGAAAGCGAGGATTAAGCGTGACCTTCCAGCTGCTAGGAGAATGTTACGGAGTAGTAGCTGAATGGTTGCCCATTTGTCTGGTGCTTGACCAGAGGATTGGGCTGTGAATCTGAATCAAGGGAAGAGCTGTAGAAGATGACGCTCAAGGAGCTTGCGGAGATTTTCTGTTTTGGGGTTTGCACGATTTCAGGTACTAAAGGTTGGAGCAAGGTAGCGTGACACGGGAGCTGAGGTTGTTGATGAAGCAGGATGTTGGAATAGAGGCATCACATTGCGCTGTGGATAGGGAAGCTGTGGATGGGTGTGTGATGGGCAGAGGTACTGGGCAGGGCCCCATGCTTCCTTCGATAGCTCAGCTGGTAGAGCGGAGGACTGTAGGCTCCCTTGCACGGCCATCCTTAGGTCGCTGGTTCAACTCCGGCTCGAAGGAGTGCCCTTTTGGCTCTGGCCCAGACCTTGTGGCACCTCTATCTCTTGGCCCTGCCCGGGCGGCTGCCCTTGAAGGTGTGCCCAGGCTGGAGCTCTTGCCACCGGTGGGGCAGGCGACCAGCCAAGGCTGCCTGCGGTGAAGCCTGGGCCAGGGGATGGTGGTCCTGAGGCGCTGTGTTTTTCAGGGGTCACCTCCGGCAAGGCAAAGAGCGGGTGCGTTGCTGGTGGTGTGAGAGTGAGGCCAGCGGCAGGCCCAGGCTTTGGGTGCGGGGCAGCCCGGGCCATGGGTGGGTGCCTGGGAGGGGAGAGGACCTCAGTCAGAGGCCATGGGCTGGGGAATTAGCTCAAGTGGTAGAGCGCTCGCTTAGCATGCGAGAGGCAGCGGGATCGATGCCCGCATTCTCCAACGCTTTTCATTCTCCTTACCTGGACAACAGGGACCTTTGCTTGGGTCCCGGGTCCTCCATGGGCTGTGGGGAGCTCACCTTGCACCTGAGCTGCACAGAAGAGGAGAGCAATCCAGGGCTGCACCAAGGGCAGCACAGTCTCTGGATCGAGGGACACAGTCTCTGCTTTTACTTGAAACTTGGCTGATGGCATCTAGAATAGCGTGCCCAGCTTTGGGCCTCTCTGTAGGAGACAGACATTGACCAAGAGCCGCGACCTCAGAACAAGGCCACTGGGACACTTGGGAGCAGGCGCGTTTGCCCTGTGAGGAGGTGCCAGTGAATGCGGGCTTGTCCAGAGGCTGGAGGAGAGAGGGTTTTGGGGGAGATGGGCAGCACCTTTCACTGGTTCAGTGGTTAAGGTCTTTTACTGTGATGATTGGTGGAGGACTGAGAAACAACAGGCCAGAACAGAAGCGGGACAGGTTCAGTTGTTTCTTCCCTCAGGACAGCCAGGCAGGAGACGAAGGGTGCCCGCGGGGCTGTGCAGTCTCCATGCTTGGAGACTGGCATGGGCTGACTGGCTGAAGCCTTCAGCAAGCTGCTGCATTCCCTGGGATTGGGGTGCTTGGACGGGGAGGTTTGTGCAGAGATGCCCTTGGGCCTCATTCAAGCTGATTGCTTTGAGAACTCTGTCAGGGAGGCAGAGCTGGGAGAGGGCCCTGGCGGTCCATCAGTAGCTCTGCTGGTCGAGCAGTGGAATGCCGGGTCCCTTGCATGGCTGCCATTACGTCTCATGTGGGCCCTGAGTTCCCTAACAGGCCCGAATGGCCCTGAGCATCCTCACGTGGGGCATTCAGCTTCACGCATGGGGTCCAGGAGCTCTATTAGCTTTCAGCTGTGGGCCTTCACTCTCTTTTTGAGCAATGCAGTAGGAGTCCTGGTCACTAGCTGAGCCATGGCCAGAGCCACGGAGATGTCCAGCCACAGCAAGGCTTGATCCAGACGCTGACATGCAGACAGGTGTTCTGTCCTGACCTCAACCCTGGCTTGGCAGCCTGGACCTGCCTGGCGCTCACTGGGCATGATCACCACGCTGGCCTATGCAGTGACTTCCTGCCATGGAGTTGTGCCTGCCTCACCAGGATGCTAGTGCCTTCTGTTCTGGACACTGGCTTGGAGCGAGCTGCCATGGCTGTGTCTGCCCTGGACTGGTGCCACGGGCGTGAGAGGTTGTGGGCAATGTGCTCTAAGGCAAGTGTTTCTTTTTTCCTGCTGTGAGGAGAGTCATGCGTGTATGCGGGAGTGGTGTGAGAAGTGAACGTCTTTATGAGGCTGTGATGAGCTTGTGAGGTGTGAGGGTCCCATGCTTCCTTCGATAGCTCAGCCGGTAGAGCGGAGGACTGTAGGCTCCCTTGCACGGCCATCCTTAGGTCGCTGGTTCGACTCCGGCTCGAAGGAGTGCCCTTTTGGCTCTGGCCCAGACCCTGTGGCACCTCTATCTCTTGGCCCTGCCCGGGCGGCTGCCCTTGAAGGTGTGCCCAGGCTGGAGCTCTTGCCACCGGTGGGGCAGGCGACCAGCCAAGGCTGCCTGCGGTGAAGCCTGGGCCAGGGGATGGTGGTCCTGAGGCGCTGTGTTTTTCAGGGGTCACCTCCGGCAAGGCAAAGAGCGGGTGCGTTGCTGGTGGTGTGAGAGTGAGGCCAGCGGCAGGCCCAGGCTTTGGGTGCGGGGCAGCCCGGGCCATGGGTGGGTGCCTGGGAGGGGAGAGGACCTCAGTCAGAGGCCATGGGCTGGGGAATTAGCTCAAGTGGTAGAGCGCTCGCTTAGCATGCGAGAGGCAGCGGGATCGATGCCCGCATTCTCCAACGCTTTTCATTCTCCTTACCTGGACAACAAGGACCTCTTCTGGGGGCTGTGGGGAGATCATGGTGTGCCCAGGCTTTAAAGAGGAGGATGCCACCCTGGGCTATATCAAGAGCAGGACAGGCAGTTTAAGAGAAGACTTGATCTTCTCCCTCTTTGACTGTTGTCAAAAGTCATCTGCAGTACTATGTCCAGCTTTGAGCTCCCCCGTGGAGCGGAGACATCAATGAAATGGAGCAAGCTCAGTGCAGGGCCACCAAACAGCTCTGGGAATGGAGGGGTTTATATGTGCGGATGGGCTGAGGAAAGTGGGCAAGTTCAGCTTGGAGAAAGCGAGGATCAAAGGGCTTACGCGTGACCTTCCAGCTGCTAGGAGAATGTTACGGAGTAGTAGCTGAATGGTTGCCCATTTGTCTGGTGCTTGACCAGAGGATTGGGCTGTGAATCTGAATCAAGGGAAGAGCTGTAGAAGATGACGCTCAAGGAGCTTGCGGAGATTTTCTGTTTTGGGGTTTGCACGATTTCAGGTACTAAAGGTTGGAGCAAGGTAGCGTGACACGGGAGCTGAGGTTGTTGATGAAGCAGGATGTTGGAATAGAGGCATCACATTGCGCTGTGGATAGGGAAGCTGTGGATGGGTGTGTGATGGGCAGAGGTACTGGGCAGGGCCCCATGCTTCCTTCGATAGCTCAGCTGGTAGAGCGGAGGACTGTAGGCTCCCTTGCACGGCCATCCTTAGGTCGCTGGTTCAACTCCGGCTCGAAGGAGTGCCCTTTTGGCTCTGGCCCAGACCCTGTGGCACCTCTATCTCTTGGCCCTGCCCGGGCGGCTGCCCTTGAAGGTGTGCCCAGGCTGGAGCTCTTGCCACCGGTGGGGCAGGCGACCAGCCAAGGCTGCCTGCGGTGAAGCCTGGGCCAGGGGATGGTGGTCCTGAGGCGCTGTGTTTTTCAGGGGTCACCTCCGGCAAGGCAAAGAGCGGGTGCGTTGCTGGTGGTGTGAGAGTGAGGCCAGCGGCAGGCCCAGGCTTTGGGTGCGGGGCAGCCCGGGCCATGGGTGGGTGCCTGGGAGGGGAGAGGACCTCAGTCAGAGGCCATGGGCTGGGGAATTAGCTCAAGTGGTAGAGCGCTCGCTTAGCATGCGAGAGGCAGCGGGATCGATGCCCGCATTCTCCAACGCTTTTCATTCTCCTTACCTGGACAACAGGGACCTTTGCTTGGGTCCCGGGTCCTCCATGGGCTGTGGGGAGCTCACCTTGCACCTGAGCTGCACAGAAGAGGAGAGCAATCCAGGGCTGCACCAAGGGCAGCACAGTCTCTGGATCGAGGGACACAGTCTCTGCTTTTACTTGAAACTTGGCTGATGGCATCTAGAATAGCGTGCCCAGCTTTGGGCCTCTCTGTAGGAGACAGACATTGACCAAGAGCCGCGACCTCAGAACAAGGCCACTGGGACACTTGGGAGCAGGCGCGTTTGCCCTGTGAGGAGGTGCCAGTGAATGCGGGCTTGTCCAGAGGCTGGAGGAGAGAGGGTTTTGGGGGAGATGGGCAGCACCTTTCACTGGTTCAGTGGTTAAGGTCTTTTACTGTGATGATTGGTGGAGGACTGAGAAACAACAGGCCAGAACAGAAGCGGGACAGGTTCAGTTGTTTCTTCCCTCAGGACAGCCAGGCAGGAGACGAAGGGTGCCCGCGGGGCTGTGCAGTCTCCATGCTTGGAGACTGGCATGGGCTGACTGGCTGAAGCCTTCAGCAAGCTGCTGCATTCCCTGGGATTGGGGTGCTTGGACGGGGAGGTTTGTGCAGAGATGCCCTTGGGCCTCATTCAAGCTGATTGCTTTGAGAACTCTGTCAGGGAGGCAGAGCTGGGAGAGGGCCCTGGCGGTCCATCAGTAGCTCTGCTGGTCGAGCAGTGGAATGCCGGGTCCCTTGCATGGCTGCCATTACGTCTCATGTGGGCCCTGAGTTCCCTAACAGGCCCGAATGGCCCTGAGCATCCTCACGTGGGGCATTCAGCTTCACGCATGGGGTCCAGGAGCTCTATTAGCTTTCAGCTGTGGGCCTTCACTCTCTTTTTGAGCAATGCAGTAGGAGTCCTGGTCACTAGCTGAGCCATGGCCAGAGCCACGGAGATGTCCAGCCACAGCAAGGCTTGATCCAGACGCTGACATGCAGACAGGTGTTCTGTCCTGACCTCAACCCTGGCTTGGCAGCCTGGACCTGCCTGGCGCTCACTGGGCATGATCACCACGCTGGCCTATGCAGTGACTTCCTGCCATGGAGTTGTGCCTGCCTCACCAGGATGCTAGTGCCTTCTGTTCTGGACACTGGCTTGGAGCGAGCTGCCATGGCTGTGTCTGCCCTGGACTGGTGCCACGGGCGTGAGAGGTTGTGGGCAATGTGCTCTAAGGCAAGTGTTTCTTTTTTCCTGCTGTGAGGAGAGTCATGCGTGTATGCGGGAGTGGTGTGAGAAGTGAACGTCTTTATGAGGCTGTGATGAGCTTGTGAGGTGTGAGGGTCCCATGCTTCCTTCGATAGCTCAGCCGGTAGAGCGGAGGACTGTAGGCTCCCTTGCACGGCCATCCTTAGGTCGCTGGTTCGACTCCGGCTCGAAGGAGTGCCCTTTTGGCTCTGGCCCAGACCCTGTGGCACCTCTATCTCTTGGCCCTGCCCGGGCGGCTGCCCTTGAAGGTGTGCCCAGGCTGGAGCTCTTGCCACCGGTGGGGCAGGCGACCAGCCAAGGCTGCCTGCGGTGAAGCCTGGGCCAGGGGATGGTGGTCCTGAGGCGCTGTGTTTTTCAGGGGTCACCTCCGGCAAGGCAAAGAGCGGGTGCGTTGCTGGTGGTGTGAGAGTGAGGCCAGCGGCAGGCCCAGGCTTTGGGTGCGGGGCAGCCCGGGCCATGGGTGGGTGCCTGGGAGGGGAGAGGACCTCAGTCAGAGGCCATGGGCTGGGGAATTAGCTCAAGTGGTAGAGCGCTCGCTTAGCATGCGAGAGGCAGCGGGATCGATGCCCGCATTCTCCAACGCTTTTCATTCTCCTTACCTGGACAACAAGGACCTCTTCTGGGGGCTGTGGGGAGATCATGGTGTGCCCAGGCTTTAAAGAGGAGGATGCCACCCTGGGCTATATCAAGAGCAGGACAGGCAGTTTAAGAGAAGACTTGATCTTCTCCCTCTTTGACTGTTGTCAAAAGTCGTCTGCAGTACTATGTCCAGCTTTGAGCTCCCCCGTGGAGCGGAGACATCAATGAAATGGAGCAAGCTCAGTGCAGGGCCACCAAACAGCTCTGGGAATGGAGGGGTTTATATGTGCGGATGGGCTGAGGAAAGTGGGCAAGTTCAGCTTGGAGAAAGCGAGGATCAAAGGGCTTACGCGTGACCTTCCAGCTGCTAGGAGAATGTTACGGAGTAGTAGCTGAATGGTTGCCCATTTGTCTGGTGCTTGACCAGAGGATTGGGCTGTGAATCTGAATCAAGGGAAGAGCTGTAGAAGATGACGCTCAAGGAGCTTGCGGAGATTTTCTGTTTTGGGGTTTGCACGATTTCAGGTACTAAAGGTTGGAGCAAGGTAGCGTGACACGGGAGCTGAGGTTGTTGATGAAGCAGGATGTTGGAATAGAGGCATCACATTGCGCTGTGGATAGGGAAGCTGTGGATGGGTGTGTGATGGGCAGAGGTACTGGGCAGGGCCCCATGCTTCCTTCGATAGCTCAGCTGGTAGAGCGGAGGACTGTAGGCTCCCTTGCACGGCCATCCTTAGGTCGCTGGTTCAACTCCGGCTCGAAGGAGTGCCCTTTTGGCTCTGGCCCAGACCCTGTGGCACCTCTATCTCTTGGCCCTGCCCGGGCGGCTGCCCTTGAAGGTGTGCCCAGGCTGGAGCTCTTGCCACCGGTGGGGCAGGCGACCAGCCAAGGCTGCCTGCGGTGAAGCCTGGGCCAGGGGATGGTGGTCCTGAGGCGCTGTGTTTTTCAGGGGTCACCTCCGGCAAGGCAAAGAGCGGGTGCGTTGCTGGTGGTGTGAGAGTGAGGCCAGCGGCAGGCCCAGGCTTTGGGTGCGGGGCAGCCCGGGCCATGGGTGGGTGCCTGGGAGGGGAGAGGACCTCAGTCAGAGGCCATGGGCTGGGGAATTAGCTCAAGTGGTAGAGCGCTCGCTTAGCATGCGAGAGGCAGCGGGATCGATGCCCGCATTCTCCAACGCTTTTCATTCTCCTTACCTGGACAACAGGGACCTTTGCTTGGGTCCCGGGTCCTCCATGGGCTGTGGGGAGCTCACCTTGCACCTGAGCTGCACAGAAGAGGAGAGCAATCCAGGGCTGCACCAAGGGCAGCACAGTCTCTGGATCGAGGGACACAGTCTCTGCTTTTACTTGAAACTTGGCTGATGGCATCTAGAATAGCGTGCCCAGCTTTGGGCCTCTCTGTAGGAGACAGACATTGACCAAGAGCCGCGACCTCAGAACAAGGCCACTGGGACACTTGGGAGCAGGCGCGTTTGCCCTGTGAGGAGGTGCCAGTGAATGCGGGCTTGTCCAGAGGCTGGAGGAGAGAGGGTTTTGGGGGAGATGGGCAGCACCTTTCACTGGTTCAGTGGTTAAGGTCTTTTACTGTGATGATTGGTGGAGGACTGAGAAACAACAGGCCAGAACAGAAGCGGGACAGGTTCAGTTGTTTCTTCCCTCAGGACAGCCAGGCAGGAGACGAAGGGTGCCCGCGGGGCTGTGCAGTCTCCATGCTTGGAGACTGGCATGGGCTGACTGGCTGAAGCCTTCAGCAAGCTGCTGCATTCCCTGGGATTGGGGTGCTTGGACGGGGAGGTTTGTGCAGAGATGCCCTTGGGCCTCATTCAAGCTGATTGCTTTGAGAACTCTGTCAGGGAGGCAGAGCTGGGAGAGGGCCCTGGCGGTCCATCAGTAGCTCTGCTGGTCGAGCAGTGGAATGCCGGGTCCCTTGCATGGCTGCCATTACGTCTCATGTGGGCCCTGAGTTCCCTAACAGGCCCGAATGGCCCTGAGCATCCTCACGTGGGGCATTCAGCTTCACGCATGGGGTCCAGGAGCTCTATTAGCTTTCAGCTGTGGGCCTTCACTCTCTTTTTGAGCAATGCAGTAGGAGTCCTGGTCACTAGCTGAGCCATGGCCAGAGCCACGGAGATGTCCAGCCACAGCAAGGCTTGATCCAGACGCTGACATGCAGACAGGTGTTCTGTCCTGACCTCAACCCTGGCTTGGCAGCCTGGACCTGCCTGGCGCTCACTGGGCATGATCACCACGCTGGCCTATGCAGTGACTTCCTGCCATGGAGTTGTGCCAGCCTCACCAGGATGCTAGTGCCTTCTGTTCTGGACACTGGCTTGGAGCGAGCTGCCATGGCTGTGTCTGCCCTGGACTGGTGCCACGGGCGTGAGAGGTTGTGGGCAATGTGCTCTAAGGCAAGTGTTTCTTTTTTCCTGCTGTGAGGAGAGTCATGCGTGTATGCGGGAGTGGTGTGAGAAGTGAACGTCTTTATGAGGCTGTGATGAGCTTGTGAGGTGTGAGGGTCCCATGCTTCCTTCGATAGCTCAGCCGGTAGAGCGGAGGACTGTAGGCTCCCTTGCACGGCCATCCTTAGGTCGCTGGTTCAACTCCGGCTCGAAGGAGTGCCCTTTTGGCTCTGGCCCAGACCCTGTGGCACCTCTATCTCTTGGCCCTGCCCGGGCGGCTGCCCTTGAAGGTGTGCCCAGGCTGGAGCTCTTGCCACCGGTGGGGCAGGCGACCAGCCAAGGCTGCCTGCGGTGAAGCCTGGGCCAGGGGATGGTGGTCCTGAGGCGCTGTGTTTTTCAGGGGTCACCTCCGGCAAGGCAAAGAGCGGGTGCGTTGCTGGTGGTGTGAGAGTGAGGCCAGCGGCAGGCCCAGGCTTTGGGTGCGGGGCAGCCCGGGCCATGGGTGGGTGCCTGGGAGGGGAGAGGACCTCAGTCAGAGGCCATGGGCTGGGGAATTAGCTCAAGTGGTAGAGCGCTCGCTTAGCATGCGAGAGGCAGCGGGATCGATGCCCGCATTCTCCAACGCTTTTCATTCTCCTTACCTGGACAACAAGGACCTCTTCTGGGGGCTGTGGGGAGATCATGGTGTGCCCAGGCTTTAAAGAGGAGGATGCCACCCTGGGCTATATCAAGAGCGGGACAGGCAGTTTAAGAGAAGACTTGATCTTCTCCCTCTTTGACTGTTGTCAAAAGTCATCTGCAGTACTATGTCCAGCTTTGAGCTCCCCTGTGGAGCGGAGACATCAATGAAATGGAGCAAGCTCAGTGCAGGGCCACCAAACAGCTCTGGGAATGGAGGGGTTTATATGTGCGGATGGGCTGAGGAAAGTGGGCAAGTTCAGCTTGGAGAAAGCGAGGATCAAAGGGCTTACGCGTGACCTTCCAGCTGCTAGGAGAATGTTACGGAGTAGTAGCTGAATGGTTGCCCATTTGTCTGGTGCTTGACCAGAGGATTGGGCTGTGAATCTGAATCAAGGGAAGAGCTGTAGAAGATGACGCTCAAGGAGCTTGCGGAGATTTTCTGTTTTGGGGTTTGCACGATTTCAGGTACTAAAGGTTGGAGCAAGGTAGCGTGACACGGGAGCTGAGGTTGTTGATGAAGCAGGATGTTGGAATAGAGGCATCACATTGCGCTGTGGATAGGGAAGCTGTGGATGGGTGTGTGATGGGCAGAGGTACTGGGCAGGGCCCCATGCTTCCTTCGATAGCTCAGCTGGTAGAGCGGAGGACTGTAGGCTCCCTTGCACGGCCATCCTTAGGTCGCTGGTTCAACTCCGGCTCGAAGGAGTGCCCTTTTGGCTCTGGCCCAGACCCTGTGGCACCTCTATCTCTTGGCCCTGCCCGGGCGGCTGCCCTTGAAGGTGTGCCCAGGCTGGAGCTCTTGCCACCGGTGGGGCAGGCGACCAGCCAAGGCTGCCTGCGGTGAAGCCTGGGCCAGGGGATGGTGGTCCTGAGGCGCTGTGTTTTTCAGGGGTCACCTCCGGCAAGGCAAAGAGCGGGTGCGTTGCTGGTGGTGTGAGAGTGAGGCCAGCGGCAGGCCCAGGCTTTGGGTGCGGGGCAGCCCGGGCCATGGGTGGGTGCCTGGGAGGGGAGAGGACCTCAGTCAGAGGCCATGGGCTGGGGAATTAGCTCAAGTGGTAGAGCGCTCGCTTAGCATGCGAGAGGCAGCGGGATCGATGCCCGCATTCTCCAACGCTTTTCATTCTCCTTACCTGGACAACAGGGACCTTTGCTTGGGTCCCGGGTCCTCCATGGGCTGTGGGGAGCTCACCTTGCACCTGAGCTGCACAGAAGAGGAGAGCAATCCAGGGCTGCACCAAGGGCAGCACAGTCTCTGGATCGAGGGACACAGTCTCTGCTTTTACTTGAAACTTGGCTGATGGCATCTAGAATAGCGTGCCCAGCTTTGGGCCTCTCTGTAGGAGACAGACATTGACCAAGAGCCGCGACCTCAGAACAAGGCCACTGGGACACTTGGGAGCAGGCGCGTTTGCCCTGTGAGGAGGTGCCAGTGAATGCGGGCTTGTCCAGAGGCTGGAGGAGAGAGGGTTTTGGGGGAGATGGGCAGCACCTTTCACTGGTTCAGTGGTTAAGGTCTTTTACTGTGATGATTGGTGGAGGACTGAGAAACAACAGGCCAGAACAGAAGCGGGACAGGTTCAGTTGTTTCTTCCCTCAGGACAGCCAGGCAGGAGACGAAGGGTGCCCGCGGGGCTGTGCAGTCTCCATGCTTGGAGACTGGCATGGGCTGACTGGCTGAAGCCTTCAGCAAGCTGCTGCATTCCCTGGGATTGGGGTGCTTGGACGGGGAGGTTTGTGCAGAGATGCCCTTGGGCCTCATTCAAGCTGATTGCTTTGAGAACTCTGTCAGGGAGGCAGAGCTGGGAGAGGGCCCTGGCGGTCCATCAGTAGCTCTGCTGGTCGAGCAGTGGAATGCCGGGTCCCTTGCATGGCTGCCATTACGTCTCATGTGGGCCCTGAGTTCCCTAACAGGCCCGAATGGCCCTGAGCATCCTCACGTGGGGCATTCAGCTTCACGCATGGGGTCCAGGAGCTCTATTAGCTTTCAGCTGTGGGCCTTCACTCTCTTTTTGAGCAATGCAGTAGGAGTCCTGGTCACTAGCTGAGCCATGGCCAGAGCCACGGAGATGTCCAGCCACAGCAAGGCTTGATCCAGACGCTGACATGCAGACAGGTGTTCTGTCCTGACCTCAACCCTGGCTTGGCAGCCTGGACCTGCCTGGCGCTCACTGGGCATGATCACCACGCTGGCCTATGCAGTGACTTCCTGCCATGGAGTTGTGCCTGCCTCACCAGGATGCTAGTGCCTTCTGTTCTGGACACTGGCTTGGAGCGAGCTGCCATGGCTGTGTCTGCCCTGGACTGGTGCCACGGGCGTGAGAGGTTGTGGGCAATGTGCTCTAAGGCAAGTGTTTCTTTTTTCCTGCTGTGAGGAGAGTCATGCGTGTATGCGGGAGTGGTGTGAGAAGTGAACGTCTTTATGAGGCTGTGATGAGCTTGTGAGGTGTGAGGGTCCCATGCTTCCTTCGATAGCTCAGCCGGTAGAGCGGAGGACTGTAGGCTCCCTTGCACGGCCATCCTTAGGTCGCTGGTTCGACTCCGGCTCGAAGGAGTGCCCTTTTGGCTCTGGCCCAGACCCTGTGGCACCTCTATCTCTTGGCCCTGCCCGGGCGGCTGCCCTTGAAGGTGTGCCCAGGCTGGAGCTCTTGCCACCGGTGGGGCAGGCGACCAGCCAAGGCTGCCTGCGGTGAAGCCTGGGCCAGGGGATGGTGGTCCTGAGGCGCTGTGTTTTTCAGGGGTCACCTCCGGCAAGGCAAAGAGCGGGTGCGTTGCTGGTGGTGTGAGAGTGAGGCCAGCGGCAGGCCCAGGCTTTGGGTGCGGGGCAGCCCGGGCCATGGGTGGGTGCCTGGGAGGGGAGAGGACCTCAGTCAGAGGCCATGGGCTGGGGAATTAGCTCAAGTGGTAGAGCGCTCGCTTAGCATGCGAGAGGCAGCGGGATCGATGCCCGCATTCTCCAACGCTTTTCATTCTCCTTACCTGGACAACAAGGACCTCTTCTGGGGGCTGTGGGGAGATCATGGTGTGCCCAGGCTTTAAAGAGGAGGATGCCACCCTGGGCTATATCAAGAGCAGGACAGGCAGTTTAAGAGAAGACTTGATCTTCTCCCTCTTTGACTGTTGTCAAAAGTCGTCTGCAGTACTATGTCCAGCTTTGAGCTCCCCCGTGGAGCGGAGACATCAATGAAATGGAGCAAGCTCAGTGCAGGGCCACCAAACAGCTCTGGGAATGGAGGGGTTTATATGTGCGGATGGGCTGAGGAAAGTGGGCAAGTTCAGCTTGGAGAAAGCGAGGATCAAAGGGCTTACGCGTGACCTTCCAGCTGCTAGGAGAATGTTACGGAGTAGTAGCTGAATGGTTGCCCATTTGTCTGGTGCTTGACCAGAGGATTGGGCTGTGAATCTGAATCAAGGGAAGAGCTGTAGAAGATGACGCTCAAGGAGCTTGCGGAGATTTTCTGTTTTGGGGTTTGCACGATTTCAGGTACTAAAGGTTGGAGCAAGGTAGCGTGACACGGGAGCTGAGGTTGTTGATGAAGCAGGATGTTGGAATAGAGGCATCACATTGCGCTGTGGATAGGGAAGCTGTGGATGGGTGTGTGATGGGCAGAGGTACTGGGCAGGGCCCCATGCTTCCTTCGATAGCTCAGCTGGTAGAGCGGAGGACTGTAGGCTCCCTTGCACGGCCATCCTTAGGTCGCTGGTTCAACTCCGGCTCGAAGGAGTGCCCTTTTGGCTCTGGCCCAGACCCTGTGGCACCTCTATCTCTTGGCCCTGCCCGGGCGGCTGCCCTTGAAGGTGTGCCCAGGCTGGAGCTCTTGCCACCGGTGGGGCAGGCGACCAGCCAAGGCTGCCTGCGGTGAAGCCTGGGCCAGGGGATGGTGGTCCTGAGGCGCTGTGTTTTTCAGGGGTCACCTCCGGCAAGGCAAAGAGCGGGTGCGTTGCTGGTGGTGTGAGAGTGAGGCCAGCGGCAGGCCCAGGCTTTGGGTGCGGGGCAGCCCGGGCCATGGGTGGGTGCCTGGGAGGGGAGAGGACCTCAGTCAGAGGCCATGGGCTGGGGAATTAGCTCAAGTGGTAGAGCGCTCGCTTAGCATGCGAGAGGCAGCGGGATCGATGCCCGCATTCTCCAACGCTTTTCATTCTCCTTACCTGGACAACAGGGACCTTTTCTGGCGGCCTCCGTCTTCTAGGGGCTTTGGGAATATCATAGCATGTTCACAGGATATATCATCCTGTATGTATCAGGAGTAGCACAGTCCATCATCATAAGTATATTTGAATGATTATAATTTTTTGTTTGGTAAGCATTAAATGGCATTGAGAGTACTGCACACATTGTCAATCAAATTCTCAATCTCCAATGTCTTCTTGGTCACAGAGGTGTCAACGTAATTATTTTTGTGTAAATACTCTATCAAACTGGATGTCTTCAAACTTCTGAAGAAAACATAAGAAATTTGGTGTCTCTGCATATTACTTCACTGTCAGACTGAAAAGCTTAAGTTAGTACACGAAAAATATTTCTAAATATCACTTTTATATAGTAACGGAGATAAACAGGTCTCTTTTGAAACTCTGCTGATTAGAAACCTGTTGGGTTTAGTCCTTGATAAATTTGATTTTGCCAAACTCCAAATAAAAGCACAGAAAGGTATTTCTGTCATGTTTATTAAAAAGAAAATTTTGCCCTGGGCTCTGGTAGTATGATTAATACTGACTTAATTAATAGCGGCAGGAAACTCAGAATCAAGTATCACTGCTTTTATACCTTGTACTGCAGAATACCAGTTCAGCAGCAGATTTTTGGATTAGCATAAATTAAAAGATAATTAAAGCAAATCTATGAGCCTGACTCATCATTTTATCTTGCAAATATTTACAGCTACTCCATTAAAATTGAATCCCTCTGACATTTCCACTTTAGTCAGAAATAGCCTTTTTTTTCTGTAATTACTAATAAAGATGGATAAAGCACCACTGTCTGTTTTACCATAGATCACTCTGTAAATCATCCATATTAATGTTTAGCATTAGATAAAATTAATTCCATTCTACATTCTTCCATGGCAACTTTTTCCTTTGAGGATTAAATTAGGCCTCTTTTCCAGAAAATGAAATGTAAAAGCAACAGGAAAACATGAGGTTTGATACTGAAGATTGTTTCTGCAGCCAGTCTATACTACAAGGACAGAGAAGGTACAAGTCATGACTGAATTTGATACTGTAGTAAGTTTATCCCCCAGTGTTATAATTTTAAAGACAACAGAACCATGAGATGTCAACAGTTTTCCTTTCAGTGTGTGAAGAGTTTGAACATCCACTACTTCTGCCTCCATAGCATATATGCCTTTAGGAACAGAAGGTGAGAGAGATGCAATTTCTTCAAAAACACAGAGGACAGAGTCCCAGCAAAGTTTAAGCTAAACAATGATACAAGTAGATCTACTTCATAATCACTTTTTCAGTTCAAAAATATTCTTACATTTGATACAAAAAGCAATACAGCTGGTAATACAGTGTGACCACCAACACTCAGAATGATGCTGCAATAAAAATTTTACCATATTCATTAAACCTGCAAGTACATGTCTGGCATGGTTTGATGTCAAGAACATCTGTTTCACTCATGACATTTAAAGTTCTTTCTCTTTCAATAGCAGCAGAACAGACTTAAAAGCAAAATGAACCATAAAATCTTCTAGTCTTACTTCTAGGTCTTGTTACATTTCAACAATAAAATACTTTACACCATAAACTTGCATTTAAGTAAAAATTATCTTAAAGTCCTCTCTTCTTTTTCAATAGACAACCTCCCATTTCCTGTGCCATTATGTTTCAGTGGTTGGTTATGGTCACTGTTAAAACCATGTACCTTTTTTTCAGCTCAAATTGCTTTTGGATTCCAAGTATTGGGGTTTTTTATGCCTACCTTCATAAAGTGAGGAACAGTGTCACACCTAGCATTTTTCCTTGTCAAATATATTACACACTATAATAAAATAATCTATCAGTCATCTTCTTTATGACAAGAAAAACTGATCAAACTCCTTATGTCTCTTTCTCTAGTTTATGAATTGTTATTATAGCACTTTTCTGCATTGACTTTACTTTTCAACATACTTCAGGAAAAAATGTTAACACAAGAACTGGGTGCAGTATTTGAAGACTGCACTTCACAAGCATAGTCTGTGCTATTTTATCCTAACAGTTTAACCTCTCATTCAGCTAGAATAAAACATTTTATATGAGGCACAGAGATTGCTTGTGGGATGAAATCAGTAGATTCACAGTGCATCATCTCAGATTCTTTTCAGGCTCATGGCACAAAAAAACCCTGTAACAATGAATGTTACAATGCAGGTAACTCAAAAGGTTTTACCACCATAATCATGCCAGACACACAAGCATTTTTAGACATGCTGCAAAACACATTTTACATACCTGTAGGACTTCTTAATCTCATCACGTGTTGCTCCTTTCTCCAGAGCCAGGATTTCATATAATGCTTCCCCTGATGTTGACAAAGCACGTTGCCTTTGTTCAGCCATGTTAGCAGTGCATTACCAAAGCTGGTAATGTAGAACAGAATTTAAAATTGCAGGGACTGCAAGTATATATGGATAGTATTTGTTATTGTTTGTTTTATTAGATTTTAATCAGGTAGTGAAAGGTTAAAAATACATGAAAGTGAAACTAGAATAAAATTTTCTCTAAATTATCCTCTGTCCCTTAAGATTTTTTATAATTATTTGAGAAAATGGAAAAGCAAAAACCATAAAACAGAACTTCTTGTGTTAGGTATCACCATTCATATTAAAGACTCAGCGTTGCTCTCACTGCAATGAACAGCTAAATTTCCTGCAGCATTAATGCTTGCACATAGTATTTCCACCTAGTTTTATTTGTGTTTGTTTGCATCTACTTTTTCTAAGTCTTGGAAGAATAATTCTACCATTTGTAATTGTACCATTTGTATTGGCTTCTTGCAGTGGGATAAGAGCTTTTTACCTCTTTGTATAACCTAATGCAACACAGTGGTGAGTTACTGCTTTCTCAACACAAGGTCTCAGATTCAGCCTAATCATTTTTAGGTGCCTAAGTTGAGTGATTAAATTTGAAGCTTAGTCAAACTAGGCTCTTTATATTGCCAGCAGACAGAGGTACATGCTCAGAGGACAGCTGACCAAGCACTTTCTCTGTATTACCTCTACAGTGTGCTCAGGATGACTGCATTCTCAACTCATATGGAATGAATCTGGATGTAGGCAAAAGGCCAGATAGCAAGAATTGACCTCAGTATTATAAAAGTAATTGTTTATTGCAAACTTATGTGGGAAATACTGACATCAGTCAAGGTCCCATCTTACTTGATATACAAGACTTTTGGCTGAATTCATGAGCTTCCGATAAGTTTAACAAAATGCCCTTACAGTATGGTGCAAATAAAGGCTAAACACAGGCTGACAGATTTAGTCCTCTTCAGATCTATTGTTTATTCCTTCCTTCATCACAGAAGCAAGGCAGACAAACAAGTGATTCTCCGCTTTTCACAGTTCATAGTTCATCTTTCTGGATTTGAAGAACCAAACATTTTTAAACCAGACCTAGCTATGCTAGGCAATGACATGAAGAAACTCATATAAACCATAATTTAAAACACCAGACATGGATACCTATCATTCATAAGATAAAGCTGTAGCTCTTTGATGGCAGACTTGCCGCAACAAATCTCTCACTATAGCCTCCTTATTTCTATGTTATACCCTTCTCCAAATGCTGAGAAGTGACCACAGCAAAAGCCTAAAAGTGAGCTGAAAGCCCAGCCATAAAAAAAATTTCTGAGAAGTTGTTCTGTTAGATAAGACTACCCACTCTGCTATTTCACCTTTCTCATTGCTGAGTTAGAAATGATATCTTGCCATTATTCATATATTATTTACTAGGCCACATTTTGGTTCAGAACCAGCCACGTAAAACTTTTAAGTTCTTCAGCTCTGTTCAGTACCAAAAAGAAAAACGAATACCATGTAAGTACACACAGAAATACAATCCACTGAGTAATTCTGGGACATAGTGTCTGATTTACTAAAAGACCTAAATTTATTCATATTTACTTTAATGTTTTCTTTTTCTAATAAGCTAACACACAATTTAGGGTTTTGTGATCTGCTGAAAAAGAAATTCCTTTGTATTTTTAAGTGTTGTACACAAACCATCAACTAAATGGACTAAACTTTTGTTTCTAAATTAACAATTAAGAATTAGATTATATATAAGCATCTAGATATTACTTTACCACCTACAGTAGTTACAATGCTACTTGTTAACAATGGTATGTCCAGAGCACATTTAACATAATCCTGGGATCTATCCCGATCACACCAGCATCATGCCAGGCACATCAATCCTGTTAATGTACAAGATAATGGTAGGCAACCGTGTGAACTCACAGTTGCACAGCATTATTTTAAAATTCCATTACATAATGCTGATAAGATACATGGCAACCCTGAAGCATAAAACAAAATTAAAGTTACGATGGCTTTTATTCTGAAGAACTAAAAAGTCATGTAAATTTTACTTTCTTATAAAATAATGCTAATAACCTAGTCAGATATGGAAATTCTAACTCATTAGCCTATTCAGTCTTCTAGTGATTAATCACCTTGAAGGTCTAAGGATTCAAAATTATTTCTCACTTATTTAAAGCAGTCCTATAAAATAGAAAAAGTACAATGAGATGACACTTTTGTAGAAAAAGTTATGCTCTCTTTATTAAGGAAGATATAAGAGTTACAATTTGAGTACTAGATACATTGCTGATGGCTGAAATTACATTAGAATCCTATCTTCAATCTACATATTTTTGTTCCAGTAGAACAGAGTCAAGAAAATAGTTTCCTTCCTTGAATGACAATAAAACATATTAAAAGACAAACTGAATTCTGATAACAATTCCACATCTCCTAAGAGGATGGAACCTCAGTTAACTTCATCTGTTTCTGCACAAATTTTATACTATCCAGGTTTAACTACCTTATTCAGAGGTTGTAATAATATGCCTTTTTTTCTACAATACCCATAATTCATTTTGCTTTGTGCTGAAAAATAGGGCAAGGTAATTCCAATAACATACCTGCTTCAAAAAGTGATGGACCACAGCCTGGCATGTATAAACTCACAACATTATCAGTTCAATGTCTTGATGTTTTTATGCCGATATAATCCAAAAGGAAAGAAGCCACAGAAAGTGGCTGCTGCTTTTCATCCTTCTCAGTCAAGGTTAAACAGGTCAGTGGAGTCTGATTACTCCTTTTGTTTGTTTGTCCAGTATCCAATTGGTTATCTTTCAGGAAGATCTATGAAAGAGCAAATAAAATATTCATAAGCCTAAAGGCTGATATATCCGAGAGTTAATGACACCAAAAAATATGGGACGACTATGTATTTAGTATTTAGTTAGTTCTTCTGTGCTTTACTCTTGATGGGATCTTGAGTTTGTCTTTTTTCCCCCACAAATACATTACATTTGTTCAAAGAGGCAACAGTCTTGCTCTAAAGTTCACTTCTCTGAGACCAGCCATGGATTAGGTTTACTATGTAGTCTCTTCCAGAACAAGATTAACTGAAGAAGTCCTTTTAGGACTCTTGAGTTCTTGTAAACTTTTATATCAAAATAGAAGATGTAGGGTGTCTTCTTTTATTCTGATGGAACTTCTCCTCTAACTTATACCATGAAAAAGTCTGGAGAGCCATTCTTTTCCATTTGGAAAAGAAAAAAACTGTAAATGCCAGAGACTTAAAAAACCAATTGCTCTTCATATGTCATCCTTAGAACAAAATAGTTCATCCTTTGAACTCAAAAAGTTCACTTCCCAGATCACCCAATTCCAAAATACATGTTTTTGTAGTAAATTGATCTTGGCTGGCTGCCAGACCCCTAGCCAGCCACTCTCACTTCCCCTCCTCAACAGAACAGGACAAGAAAGTAAGATGAAAAACTCATAGGTCAAGATAAATATAGGCAGATCACTTATGAATTACTGTCATGGGCAAACCAGACTCAATATGGAGAAAACTGACTTAATTTATTGCCAATTAAAATAGATTTGGATGGTGAGAAACAAAGACAAAACCTAAACCAACACCTTCCCCTTATCACCCTGTTTCCAGACTCAGATTCGTTCCTTCATTTCCAGCTTGTCTACCCCTCACCCCTGAGTGGCACAGGGTGGATTGGGAATGGTGGGTTGTGGTGAGATCACAACAGCTCCTCCCTGCTGCTCCTTCCTCCTCACACTTTTCTCCTGCTCCAGCATGGGTCCTTCCTACAGGCTGTAGTCCTTCACAAACTGCTCCTGTGGGAATCCTCCACAGGCCACATTTCCTGTCAGGAGAACCGGCTCCTGCGTGGGCTCCTCTCCATGGACCACAGCTCCTTTAGGAAATATCCACCTTCTCTGGCATGGGGTGGATGGGATGCAGCAAAATACCTGCTCCACCATGGCCCTTTCCACACACTGAATGGAAATACCTGCTCCACCATGGTCCTTACCACAGGCTGCAAGGGAATCTCTGCTCCAGAGCACCTCCTACTTATCCTCCTTCTCTGACCTAGGCGTTCACAGGGCTGTTTCTCATACTTTTCCCTTTCCTCACTGCCATGCAGTGTTTTGCTCTCTCTTAAGTGTGTTTCCCCAGAGGTGCTACCAGCCCGGCTGATGGGCTTATCTGTGTCCTGCGGTGGGTCTGTGGTGGAGCCAGCTGTACCCAGTCCCTGACACCCTCCCACAGAAGCCTCCCTACAATGCCCCACTACCCAAATCTTGCCATGGACACCAGTACAGCTTTATGTAGTCCTGCAAATGGATTCATGGAGTTCCATAACCCAGTAAAGTCCGCTTTGGCAAGAGTCAGTGAGTTTGTTCTTGGATTCTACTGCAAGATTGGAATTAGAAATCAGCATTATTTTTTTTTTTTTTAAAAAAAAGTGTAACTAATTACAATCATATAAAACAAGCATTTATGAAAAAGGAAGCAACAATGTGACAGCTGATATAAAAATTTGTTAGGTGGATGCTTTTTTAAGGTGAAGTATGTGATTCTAACATTTCTCTTGTTCTTAGGTATATTCTTTAATTTCAAACATTCCCTTAAATTTCAGCTTTGGATGGGGACAAGGCAAGCCACATTTCAACCCAAAATGTGTTTTTCATAGTTATGAGAAGTCAAAATACCTTTCCCAGGACATTAACAAGAGGGTAGGTACAGCTAATTGTATTACGTTGTATGAACACAATAAACCAGATTATTCAATCAATTTGCTTGATCTCAGTTTTTGAAATGCCTTTGCCATTCTTGCAAAGCAAACCAAAACAAAAATACACTTTTTAATGGTTAGAAGAAATTAAAGGGAAAAAATATAAAAGGAAGAAAATAAAATCACTTTGGGTTTACCCGAATCCTCTGTACGGGTATACATCCTGTTACCTAGAAAGCAGCACTGTTCTGCAATCCCGTCACAGACCTAGACTTGCATTTCTGTGTGAATACAGCTCCCTCTGCTGTGCTGAGCCAACACTGCTCTGTAACCTGCGTTGCTTCTTATAAGCACTCTTGTTTTGTTTGAAGGAACACAATCTCTGCAAACCTAGTTTTTTCCTTTGAGGATTCTATATCCTAAGCACATTCTAATAAATCTTTAAAAGACTCAGACTTTAATAAATTGTCATAGCTCTTTCATCAGATGAGCTACGTAATTTAGAAGAGTAAAACATAGCATTTAATACCTGTTCACTCTTCTAATTGATTTTTATTTTTCGTATCATAACAACTGATAGTGCACCACAACACCACTGTGCCAGATGCAAAACGAAAAGACAGTCCTAGTCCCAAAGGAACTTATATCTAAAAAGTCTTACTTACACTTCACATTTCATTTATATGTTGCATACATTTCAAAACAGACAAATCAGAACATGTCTGGAAATGCAAAGTTGCGTATCAGCCTGTAAAAGATTTGAAATATGGGCCAGACAGAGCAGGAGGTCTGGGGCTGCTTCAGAAGCCTCCAGTTACACACAACCAGAGCTAAGGGTTGAAGAACTCTGAGTCACTCCAGTCCTTACTCCTACCACTCCCTCCTTTTCCTGGCTCACAGCAAGTTCAGGAACTAAGAGCCTGGAGCTGAAAGACAGACATGCATGAAAGGACTGGCAGCATTGCTCAACCATGGTGTGAATTTCTAGCTTCCAAGGCAAGGAAAGACAATTTTTAAAAGCTGAATTGCTTTCTTAGTTTGTTGAAGCTGGCAGAGTTAATAATGACATCATCAAAGCATGTAGGAGACACAAGTGGTCAGATAGAGCACTCCTGACCTTCATGGAGAGCCTATGGCTTCTGACTCTATCTTCCTATAGTGACAAGGAAAGAAAATCTCTGATTTTACTCAGAGGAATTTGTGGACTGAAATAAATTATCTTGCTGACATGCTTTAGTAAAGCCGGCAGGTGGAGGGAGGTGACCCTGCCCCTCTGCTCAGCACTGGTGAGGCCGCACCTAGAGTGCTGTGTCCAGCTCTGGGCTCCCCAGTACACAGGAGAGATGGGCATACTGGAGAGTCCAACAAAGGGTTAGGAAGATGATTAAAGGGCTGATGAGGAAAGGCTGAGAGAACTGGAGATGAGAAGGCTCAGATCTTATCAATATATATATAAATTCCTGAAGGGAGGGAATGAAGAGGATGGAGCCAGTCTCCAGTGCAGGACCAGAGGCGACCGACACAAACTGAAACACAGGTTGTTCCCCCTGAACATCAGGGAACACTTTTTCACTGTGAGGGTGACTGAGCGGTGGCATCAGTTGCCCAGGGATGTGGTAGAGTCTCCATCCTTGGAGTCTTCAAAAGCCGCCTGGACATGGCCCTGGGCAACCAGCTCTAAGTGGCCCTGCTTCCTTTCACCAAAACTTTCCTACTGTGATTACTATTATCACTAATTACTGTGCCTTGTTCTGCCAAACAGGTGGTAAGAACATTAGTGAGGATGTTGGAATTTATATTGGTGACTGACCAGAAGTGACCAGAGAAAGAAGGCAGCTGAGCAGACTGAAACAAGAGCTCTTGCTAGCTGACGACTTTTCACAGGCACATGAATGGCAGTCTGAAAAAGATGACCCAACCCAAGTAAAACATGAGGATATGAGTAAAGTACAGTAGACTGATGAAATGAGAGAGTATGTACAACAATAAAGAGTGTATACAGCGGCAGTGTGTGCTGTTTTTTCACTCTTTGGGCAGGATCTACCTTTTGTTTAATTTTTTAATGTTGTGCTATGGTGATGTCAACGTTCATAACACCCAGCTGAGCAAGCTAATCAAATGGCAAAAGACTAAGCAAGTGGAAAAGGATGCTGCTGCTAAGATATGCTGGACCCCTGGCTCTGGCACAGGGACTGATTTTTGTTAAGAAGGGAAGAGTACTTCTGAGGCAGCTATGTCCCAAAATATTGTTCTTGTAATTTCTTTTTAGCCAGTTCTGCTTCACATGCTCCTGGATATCTAGTGCCCTGTCTGAACTATACTGCATGCCACCTGTGAGATACTCAGTCTTCTAAAGAAGAGAGTATTGGTTTAAGGTCCTTTCTTCAGCGTGAGCCTTTTTAGATCTCACACAAGCCCAACAATTCTGCAGCAAGAAATTACATTCCTTTTGCCACATTTCTCTGTTACAGAATAGCTACTGTCATTATGGCTTCAAAAGTAATAACAGAATTGATTTAAATAATATGATTGCATTGCATCCGTTTTTAAATACATATAACTATATTGGAAGGAAGGTATTCCATCTGGTAACCCATCTGCAACTCCATCTATACAAGAAGTATTCATAAGAGAACATTCATATATTTGAATTCTCTGAACATATTGTGACCTTCTGTTACTATTCACATAGAATATCTCAATTTAAATATATGTTGAGTTTTTAATATCTTTCAACAACTGCAGTATTGGAAAAAAGTAGCAAACTCAAGAAGTATGAACCTTAAATGAACAGTCAGCTGCATATCCAAGTTGCTCATGCATTTACATGGTCAGTTTGACACAGAGAAGCAATCCAGAACTTTACCTTCCTAGGTCATTCCAGTAAAACCAATGCAAAGGTTTGGTGGACTGCTTAAGTGACATGATATAAACATTTTTTCCCTCAGAATTAAATTAGAGACTTAATTATTTTTTTTTCAGCAATAGTACTATACTTAACTTTTTTAATGAGATAGTCAGTGGAACACTGGAAATCTTATTTTCATCTGTGGTTTAAAGAAAGTTCTTCTATTGTCCCTAATTTAAAGTGGGTCATGGAGGTAGCCATAAGTATGATGTAAATCATAATAATCTCTCTGGCTTTAATTTCAGTTTCTTTCTGAAAAGCAAAGAATAGGAAGTCCTTAGTTTATATAGCTTTGACAAGTTAGAAGTGAGTTATCTAGGACTTCAAGTAAAAGTGAAGAAAGAGTCTCCTAATCCCTTATTTAGGTAGTGCCTTGGTAATTTATTTTGCAAACAGCTGTAGCACTTTAAGACTGTATTCTACCACTTCTTATTGTAAGTTAAGAAACTCACAGTTCTGCTAGCAGGGTTATTTCTTTGAGCACAGCCTAATCAGCTACAGCTAAGAATGAGGAATATTAGCTTGAATAGTATAATAAGTGCTTTGACCTATTTCTCAGGTTATTTTACTAGAAACAGATTAGGAAACAGCAGTACCACATCTTCTTGGTACTTGCTCCTTGGGAATCAACAGCTGCTTTCAGTCCTCCCCAGCAGGTACAAGCTTTCTCCAGTACCTAACAGTTCTCTCCACTGGTTCCTCCTTCTCATTAAACAACCACCCTTTGGTATCTCCTGCAGTCTTTGTCTAAGCAGGCTCTTTCCTAAAACCCCCAACATAGTCCTCATTTCCATTCTGCACCTACCCCCCAACTATTCTCTCCCAAATTCCTACAAGCTGGCTCCTCACCTATATAGCTCCCACGAGGGAGAGCATGCAGCAGGGGAGATGGCAGCCAGTAGCCATTTCTTTTCAAAGCTTCATTAATCCTCATGTAGGATTTATTACCCTGTCATAGAAATGCTCACTTAATTGATGGCTGAGAAGGTAAACTCTTTGTAAAGTGCTGATGAGTAACTATCTTATCTAGATCCAGAAAGGAATGTCTGTTCAGTGATCAAGTTAAAAATCAAAGAATTAAAGCAATAAGCAATCCCAGGACTAGGGGAATTACAGATTAAGGGATGAGAAGACAGAAGTCTCAGATACTTTTTTTTCTGAATGTCATTTACTGGGAGAAAGTAAAAAAATCCTAAAAACGTATTTAATTAGCAAAAATATTTCACCAATAAAGAAGCAAAATCATAAACATGAATGCTATTATCCATGCACTAGGTGTAGAAAAAGCCACTGGCAATATTTCCCAATAATTCAGCAGACTAATATCTCAGTAAACTAGTAGCTTCGCTGTTAACCATTTTTCACAATTGTTCTTAGGGTTTTCCCCCCCCCTTATAACAAGACTTTTCAGCTGGAAAATACTCAGAGCTGAAACTCAAAGTAAACCTGTGGGTTTACAGTTGACTCAAGTCAATCTGAGGGCTGCCAGCAAAGGGGCAGTCCAAACTTTCACTGATTTTTTTTTCTTAGTTTTCAGCTAAATCAACTTGCTAGTCTGACTCACCCTGTGACTGGCATCGTTACTAGAGCTGATGCAATGGAAGTGGTGACATCACACCTTTTCAGCATCAGTTAAGTCTTACACTGTTTCCAGCTCACCACAAAACTGCAGCTTAAAGAGTATATAGGGGGCAGAATACCATACAAGTGTGAAGCGCAAGTAAACTATGTGGAAAATGGCACAGATTAGGAGAATTAAGACTCCTCCAGACTAGTCTGTGGCTATAGGACAGGGCAATGTTTGACAGCATATTAAATATTTTGGAGGCTTTGCTGTCAGCTTTACAGTGCTATGGTTTGCACGACACGATGTGCTGTTCCAGTTGAAATGCTCTCTGCCAATTCAATTTGTTCAAACAAAACTTTGACAGGCTAACTTTGCCCCGGCAGGATGACTGCTACAACAGGCATCGGTTGCCCACACAGCCCTAACCCTCTGTGGTTCCAGCACCGCATGTTCCTCTGCAACCAGGATGAAAGCAGACAGGCAGCATAAAATCCTCACGAAGTGCTCTGCTAATTTGACAAAAATGTAATCATGTGCCCACACCTGATCCAGATCAAATTTGTACTGCTGGGTGATGTGGCATGGCCCAGAGCCAGCGGTAATGATTGTGGAACCACAGTGCTCGGTGAAGGCTTCTCCTGCAGATGAATTACCCGTATGGGAGACTGTAAATACAGAATGTGGCCTGTCGCTGTGGAAACAGCTTGTGCGGGCTCCCTAGAACATGCCCCGATGCGCACAAAAGAGACATAGCATAACGCCTTGCCAAACCACCTTTTTTTCTACGCTTAGAGGGAGGGTGCTGCATTGGCCTCTGACTGAGAGCATTAAGCAGGGGAGGGGGAAGAAAAAAAAAGGAAATTACATGTCTGAGGTTTTTCTTTCGGGCAAGTCTCTTACAAAAATAAAGGAGTGTACAAATGTCTTTGTTTCCCTGCCAACTTTTATAAGACCAAGGAAAGCTTCATTTTCCTGTTTATTTCATATGGAGAACAGCTAATGAATTTAACCTATTGATGATTTTGCAGCTGCCTGCTTTAATTTGCTTATGATTGAGAAACAAAAAAGCTAGTGTAAGAGCAATGATTTGCCAAAGCCACGGAGCGGTCATTGGTGCATGATCCAGCTGTGTGATCAAACTTCAATTAGCCAGCTGTAACAACAGACTGCAGGCTGTCTTTCCGAGCAAGAAACCAGTATTAAAATTACGGCCACTGCTTAGTAGTTGTTTATTTCCAAGCTGCCTGATTTGTCCATAATAAGGTCAATATAATTGTAAAGGTATAGAGCGCTAGCATTTATTCCCTGCTAAAGAACATCATGCGCTTTTCAACCTTATGATGTATCTATTGATTGCAATAGAAAATTCAGGCCACAAAATTCAGTGGTAATTGTTATCAATAAATGAAGAATTATGCTTTACCAGGAAACAATCTTTGGGGGTAAATACTCACAGGCCTTAGCAGAAGTCATATTACTTAGTTCAGGAAAATTGAGTACAAGCCATTTATTTATATCAAAGAGTCCTATGGACTTTATGGAAATCATACAGAATTCAATAAAGAATTGTATGGCTGCTATAAACCCTACAAGATAATGTTCAATGTCCTTTTGATTCAGAAGGTGAGATCCCAGCCCCCTATAAATCAGTGACAGAACTCCCAATTGAGACTGATGGAAAATGAGCACCCAATCATTTGCAGCTCTTATTTATAAATTTTTCCATACATTACTCCATGTGGCTGGGGAACCTTATGGCTTTTACTCACATTAAATTCCACAGGGGGGTTGTTGTTGTTTTTCCAAAAGCTGGGGGGAAGATGATTCACTTCAGGGGAAGCAAGCTACTTTACTTTCTTGCTTTCCTTGAAAACCAGCTCTTCAAACTTTAAGTTTAATGTTATCTCAAAATATTATTTCAAAACAATTTACAAATACTAGACAGGGGTTCCCAAACCGTGGTATCCTAGCTCCGGACTACCTAAGCTACTTGAGAAGGCATGTGCAGTCCCTTGGGAGCTACTGCTGCCCTGCTGCACCACCAGTCCCCAGCAAGGTCAACCCTGTGTCAGCTAATGCATAAAGCTTCGTACAGTTCTAACAAATGGAAACTAGAATACCGATTAACAGCTAACTCTCCAAATTTGCACTGTAATGTGTTTATTCTCTCCCAAAATCACAGACCTGGAGATGTGAAGCTTTTCTTGGGAAGCAGGGCAAAAGCAAGTAGAAACTGGCCACCAGCAGCCTCTGGCTGGAATGTGGCAGTGTTATAAAGACTTCTAGTGTGTGCATGCAGTCTATACCATAGAAAGGGGAAATTACTTGCTGCAGTATGTATGTCATACCAGAGTAGAACAGAATCCATTTTATGTATTACTTGGTAACAGTCAGTACGGGCTACTCCTGTTCATTCATATTGAAATCTCCTCTGCTGGTGCTAAGCACCTGACTTTGCCATCTTTCATTGTCAGCTTTTGAGGTCGCAATTCAAAACAGACAATTTGCAATAACAGATTTCACCAGTTCTTCCTTTTCCTCTTTTCATGTTATTTAAGTGTCACATGCAGTTTAAATTGATGTATTGTTATGGATTACATACACAATTTGTATTATAGGTATTATGAATTACATACAAAACAATGTTTATTCCTACATTTGATAAGTGGCAATTATAAATAAGTTTGCATGATGAACATTTGTTCATCTTTTTTTGTTCATCTATTTCATCAGTTGTTTCCACAGATGGACATTCATGCACATAGACATAATAAAGGGACAAGAAAACAAAAATATATCTGAAAACTGAATTACAAAGCAATTATGCATTGAATTCATATGTGGTTTAGGAAGCATAGCTTCATGCTGTATATTTTTTCCCATATCCTGCAATAAACCAGTCACTTGCAATGCAAATTGTATTGACTTGGGGTGTATTAGTATTAGTTCTGACTTCTAACAAATTAAAGTAAATTCTGCCACTATTGAGGAATTGATTATCTTGGCTGCAGATGCAATGATGTGTAGTTGGCACACAGATCATCCAATTCAACACCAGCAGCAATATACGCAATCTTTCACCAAATTAAGCTGCTTGGGTCTATTGGTTCTCAAAGCTTTGGGCTCCGCAGTGAAGTATCAGGATCTTTCTCTAGAGGCTTTACACTCTTTTTGCCTTTTTTGACAAATTACAGGTACTGCAGAATGTGTTTTTTCTACTTATTTTGTGAGTGTATAACTAAAACCTCCTGCATACAACTAAGCAGATGTCATGGTTTTCCCTGGTTTTTGATATTCTATAAAACCCACTGTCTTGCAGGTTTTGAACTGCAAGAATTGAATTTGCAAACTAGTATACTGAATTTTGCGAACTAGTATATTTATTCAGATTTTATACATTTTGGAATGAAATTGCTTCATAAAGAATTGTATTAACAAATATTCATAGTCCAAGGTGAGACTAAACAGTATAAAAGTTGCTTATTTTCTTAGGCCTACGCTTGTAAAATGTAGTCTAGAAACTTCTATTCATGCAGTTTAACCTAGAAAACTGCTGATGTGGTATTGATTTATGTAGATTTAACTGATGTTCTGACACATGACTAGAGGGTGTTCTACATAATCCCAACTCAGCAAAGCATGTAAGAACATGCATAAAATTAAGTATATACTTTGTACCACTAACACTTTATGCCAACTAACTCATATTTCTGCCAGAAATTCTGCTATGCCTGTCTTATATGAAAAATATGTTATATATGTTCCACATATATATTCCATAGATATGTTATATATTCCACATGTGTTATATATTTCAATGTTACACATATATTTCAAAGAATATCTTTATGTGATATTTTAAAACTAGATTTTCTAAAATGAAATACTTTTGAATGATATAGTATCTGACTAATCTCTTGCATAATCCTGATTTACACCATGTAGGTGAGTTTTTATGATACAGATGATGTGGTCTAACTGTGGGCTGACTCAAAAAGTTGCACTCCCATCACCAGTTACATACCTGCACCTTGTACCAGCTGTGCTGTTTGGCTGGTCCCACTTTTTTTTTTTTTTGGCGGGGGGGGGCGGGGGGGGGGGGGGGGGGCGCGGGCTAAGGTTCATTTTCTGCAAGCTTAACTCCCTGAGCTCTCTTGGCTTACCCTAGAGCTGAGCATCAGTACCGGTAGGAGTGAAGAGCCAGGAGGAGTGTGATGTAGGGGCATGGCCCCCTGCACAGCAGCATCTAGCTTAGCACAGATGTATTTTAAAACCGCATTTCCAGTGCACTCCACACCATTAAGAGGCTCAGGCCCTGTGTTTTAATGCACACACACACACACACTCACTCTCAGCTTTTAAACAAGGGACTTGTCTCTAACTAAATGCAAAGCTGCTTTTAAGAAATTGATCGAAAAAATGTTCTCCTAGTACTCAGACTGGCTTTTATCTGAACATAAAAGTCAGTTTATCAGGGTTAATCCTTTTAGTATGCACTTGTCTTACAAGAACAATTTTCTTTCATTTGGTCAAGACAAAGGAATTCAGGAATTTCTGTAAACTAACCCTCCCATCCTTTGTTGCATTTTTGTTGACATATTGGCAACATTCCTTCCAGTTTTAATTGGATTAAGCACATAGAAATCTAGTGAGTTGTAAAACAGACAAGATTCCAGCTACCTTATTGCTATTGTTAAAAACAAAAGGTCTGCAAAGAATACACCTAAATAAAACCAGAGGTAGTCTCTTGAAAGTAATGAAATCTTCTCGCTGCATTTGCTCAGGTAGTTAATGGGAAGACTGGCAGAATGACAGATGTTTTTTCCAGACTTTCAAGAAGAAGTCATGCTAATGCTAACCCCGGCACATTCTTTCCTTCACAAAGAAATGTCAAGATGCTACATCGTAGAAAAACATGAGTTCCTGAAAATATTTAATCCTCTCCCTTCTATTCATATGAATAGGATTAATTTCTACTGCTATAGGTTTTGATAGACAAGCAGTCCCATCAGTTAGCTAAAAAGCAACCAGAAAAAGATGAAACACCTGATTAATTTTTGATGCAAGCTCAAATGTAATGGAGAAACTGAAGTAGTATATTTGAGCATCTTTTGAAAAGGCAGAAAAAATAACTACTTGGACTATAATGGAGTAATTTAATTTGAATACTAATTAGTATACATTTTTTACTACTAATGTGATCCTCTGAATATAAGTGTTAATTCTAATTGTAGTTAATATTTATTTCAAAATAAGTATTTCTGTGAGGGAATAATTGCAGAAAAAATGGCAGTTCAATAAAAATAATATTGAATAGTTAAAAAGCCAACGTGCAAGAGGAAGGTAGGTGTAAGAGAAAGACTGCCAGGCTCCTGCATGTAGTCATCCAGATTATCAGACGCGCAAATGCTGCAAGTCGCTCAAGTTTGCATTTCTGATTTTCTTCATCCACCAAAGGGAGACTGTTGTTGATGTGTCCTTTTTGGTTTTAGAAACTTTCCACTAATTTTAGCATATATAAAAAAGCAACTATTCTGCATTCTCATACAAATAAGCTTCTGTGACAAGGCAATGCACTCATCTTTAATATAACCAGAAATAAATTAAAATGGTCTTTGTCTGAAAAATTCTAGTGTTAATAAGATCTCATTTTTGACCTTTAAACAACAAACTGCTTTCCTTTATTTTCTGGCAACACAACACAGCGAGATTAATAAGACACTGTTGCTTCAGGAACTTTAGCTCATTATTCCGTTTCTAGCACTATTTGATATTCTCAGTTTTAATATTACAAGACACCCTTACCATATGCCAATAGACTAATAAAGAATCAGGTGGGACACCAGCAAACTTTTGAACCTAAATACAACTTCCAAATTCAAACCTAACTCTCAGGCTCTAATTATGGACGGCTTATTTTTTTAAAAAAATACAAGTCAAAATTGCTTTAAAAAATCCTGGTTAAGACTGTGCTGAAAATTACACCTTCATTTAAAGAAATCTAGAAAGGATGTGCAATTTTAATGAGGTATTGGGGCAACACATAAAACATTAAAAAAACGTTACAAAACCAAGCCAAAATAAACCACTACATTTTCTAAAGGCAGAATGGGTGATTGATGATCTACAGCTTATCATGGAGGCTACCAGGTTCTGTAAGTTGAACGGTACATTCAAAAATGATTCAGCTGGCAAATGTGTGTAACATCTGTTCATAGGGGTCCAAACCCACTTCCATTACCAAGATAAAAAGCTGTGAATTTTCAGCTTCTAATAACACCATTAAACTTGTAAGCTGCACCTCTGAAACTGCACCTGGGGTTCTCATATCCTCCCACTCTGATATTAAAAATATTCTCCTCATCAGCTGTTATTAGGCTTGTAAAAATGGCACAAAGATAAGCTTTCTGTACAGGCTTATGCTGACACCAATGCCCTTAGTCTCTTTAATGCTACTGTAGTATGAGGATTTTTGTCCAGACAACTGTACTCACTGAGAAATCCAGAACTTCAATGGCTGAGACCATTTAAGCTGTGTGCACTATAACAAGTTTTCTAGACATGCATTTAAGAAAAAATAACAGTGTGAAAAGATTCACCTTTTCATGCTGTTTTTTCCCTGTAATATCTTCAGTGGAGTCAGAAAAACCTGTGTTTGAACCAATATTACAACTTTGATAGTCTGCAGCTGTGTGCAGAACTGACTTTTGGTAGCCTGTTTCCACAGTCAGTCCCTGTTCCTGGAGGCTATAACTTGTCAGTAAAACGCTAGTCTTAAATTAAGCATGGAGGGGGATTCTTAGGGCTGGAAGCAAAGAAAAACTGAAATCCTCTGGGAGCACTCTTGAAAAGTTAAAAACTTCTGTTCCAGCTTGCTGGTTTTGGCACAGAATTGGTATGTGTCCGTTAGCCAATGTCAGTTTAGTGAAATTGAAGTCATTACAAATATTGAAAATATTCTAAATAGTTTTCAATATGATATTCAAAACACCAGAAATTGAAGCAAAAGCAAACAAGCAGTCTGCCCAGGCAAGTCAAACCAACTTAATCTGCCTCTCCAGCAGAGTGACAAAACCTGCAGCTAATGGGAACATGGTACACATGACAGCTCCTCTTCACCGACGCTGCCCTTCTACGTGGTCCACCCTAATACTATCATAAACAAAATCACGTATCCCACTTCACCTGATCGACTTCACAGACACAAACTGAAACATCTAAATTATGACAAAGGCTGTGCTGTGTTCCCTCTTTTCAGTGAAGAGAAAGGCTACTTCAGGGAACTACTTGAATGCCCTGCTGTCTTTCCCTTAATTATTGACTATGAAATTAGCCTTAGGCAACTACTCTCTAGGTTAAACCTCTAAAGTCAGAATGATGAACTTGGGACATAGAGTAGATAAAGCTACTGCAATATGGGTGCAAAAATTATTGGAAACCATTACCAGAGGAGTTAGCAACGGTTGACAGGATATACCAAATTCCATTCTTCCGGTCTCTTCAAGATCTTGGACTCTCTCATTCATAGAATTTTCACTGTTGACCTGACTATTTTTCAGAGCATGCTTATGAAATTTACAGATGACAAAGAGCCAGAAAAGACTGCAAGTATATTGAAGAACAGGACTAGTATTCAGTCTTGACTGACTGAAAAAAATGGATTGAGGAAATCACAATGCATTTGGGTAAAGGCAAATGCAAATTATCCCACTCAGCAAAGACAAACATACTGAGAGGATGGCTTAAAGTTCTGCAGAAAATGATCTGGGGGTGCAGGGGATGGCAAGTCAAGACTGTCATATTACCATAAAAATTCAAACAAGTCCAACACAGATCCAGGGCAAGGCAGAGGGAAGGGACACACCAAATGGGGACAGGACTACGCTTCAACCACTCTGTCAGATGACTAGAAGTCCTGTGGAAATATATAGTAGTCAGACAGAAACTCTGGATGGAAAAAAAGGATTTATCTGATCGTGTGCCAGAGAACAATGTTTAAAAACGCAGCTACTGAGGATGTAAGAAATGAAAAGACATTTTTCCTTTCTATAGAAATAACCCTGCCTTTTATACCATGTAACTTCTCCAGGTAAGAAGCTAAAATCTCTCTTGTGCTTGCCTTGATTGTGTACCTGTACAAATAAATATTTTCTGTGTTCTCAGAGTGTTTTCAAAGTACAAGTATGTTATGCCTTTGAGGATCCTTATTTTCCATTTTGTACAAGAACATGGGAAAAGCATCCCTTTCTGTTCAGACTGTTCAGTTCTGCTGGCTGTGCCCCAGAGTGGCACTCCGTGCCGTTTGGTGAGCCCAGCAGAATGTTTTGCTGGAGTACTCATGCGATTTCATCCTCTTTTCACAGTAACCAGGAAAGTAAACTAACTCCGACTTTTTGATCTTCCATCTCCCCTGTTTCACTTGAATTCCCCTCTTCGTAATAAATCTGGCCATCAGTAACGCTTCTTTCTTGGTAGACAACACCCTGAAAATAATGATGTGTAAAAGACATTAACTGTAAATGGGAAAAGAATCATTGAAACTTTATTAATGCTCCCTAAATTGGAATACATTCTGATGTGTAATCTGTTCTGTATCTGCCATGATAAAGAAGCCACAGGGCTTACATGGATGACCTATGGCACCTCATGATGTCATATAATGCATTTAAGAAGTGCAGCAATGTGGTGCTCAAAAAACTCCATGGTTCACAAGGAAAACAATTCAAACAAAATGCTCTGGATGAACACTTTGGTGCTGCTGTACTTCTGAAAAAACTCTAAACAAAAATAAAATTAAAATAAATAGAATCCTCTTTCCTGTACTATAAGGTCCTCTCCTGTGAAGACAGGCTGAGAGAGTTGGGGTTGTTCAGCCTGAAGAGAAGGCTCCAGGGAGACTTTATAGCAGCCTTCCAGTGCCTAAAGGGGACTACAGGCCTTACAAGGGCACGTAGTGATAGAACAAGGGCTAATGGCGTTAAACTGAGAGAGGGTATTTTTAGATTAGCTATTGGGAAGAAATCCTTCACTATGAGGGTGGTGAGACACTGGAACAGGTTGCCCAGAGAAGCTGTGGATGCACCATCCCTGGAGGTGTTCAAGGCCAGGTTGGATGGGGCTTTGAGCAACCCAGTCTGGTGGAAGGCGTCCCGGCCCATGGCAGGAGGTTTGGAACTAGATGATCTTCAAGGTCATATTCCAACCCAAACCATTCTGTGATTCTATGATGACTGTATGATAACTTGCAGAAAGACAAGAGAGCAGACAGAACGGCCATGGCATGTGTATTCTTTTTGTAACAAACGTTATTTAGGCTGAAACTTTATTTAGGCTGAAAATATGTCACTTATGCTGTAACTCTAAGGCTTTGTCTGTCATTCTGAGGTAGGATTCTTCCTTATAAACTTGTACAAGAAATCATCACTTGGCTAATTTTAATAACTTCTGTATTTACTAAAAGTAGTAATTTGTGTCCTGAAAGCAGAACACCTATGGAATCAGTCACTGCCTGGAAAATATATGCTTACTTTGTAATAATGTATTTCAGATTCCTTAAAAATGTTACATAAACATTAATTAAAGATCAAAGATAACTTGATTATTAGCGAGGGAAAATGCTGATTACATTATTTTAAGAATATACTGGCTCACACCAAATGCTAATAAGACCTTAAATAATTAGTTTCAACCAGTCAGATGTAAAGTACATCAAGCTGATAGAAACCATGAAACCTATTATTGATAATCTTTATTTATAGTTTGACCTTGTAGGATTGAAATGTATACTATGTATGTTCAGTGAAAGTATTCTTTTTTTCCCCCCACAAAACATGATCTGTTGTTCATATAATGAATTTTAGATTGACTAGAGTAAAAATCCATCTTACCTGAGTACAGAAAACTAATCCTGTATTAGTATGAAAGAACCAAAAGTAATTTTGAAAAATGAATGAGGGAGGGAAATCCTGCCTCCAGTGAAACTGGTGGAGTTCTATCAGTAACTTAAATGCACTGTTGACTTAATGTAAGCAGGCCAAATATAAGTAAACTGTCAAAGAATGTGGAAGAAAACCTGACATACCTTAGTTGCTGGAAAAAATAAAAGGCTGAGTACGTTATTTTACTTTGAATTATTATTTGCTTATTATATTTTGAATTATTTCATGCAAACATTATAAAATCATATTGTGAATGCTTGTGACATTTTTATTTCAAGAAATGGGAGAAAAAAAGCTGAAGAAAGCCTTTAGGATGAGGCAGTTGATCCAACGTCCTCTCTCATGTGTACAGATATCCTTGTGGCTATCCATGAGACAATGTGGGACTGCAGTTCTGCAGAAGAATGAGGTTCATTTCACTTCAGAGCTCAGAGTAAAATGGCCATCAGTTCACATGTATAAAACTTCTTGCTTCAACAACTAGTTCAGATGAAAATCCTCCATACAAACCACCTATTCTTTCCAAATGGGTTCCTCCAAAGCTGTGTCATTACCTATAAATAACCGTTATCATGTGAAATCTAAACCTTTCTGCCAGTAAGCAAGCACTTAAAAGAACAATGTATTATGCAAAATTAAAGCATATGAATCATTTTGCAAAATCTGATTTTTAAGTGGGTACAGGTACTTCATATATTATTCAAAGAACAGAAATGTTCCCTTACCTATCATGCTATATTTAGGATTTTTTGTGTGACAGAGAAATAAAAAATATGAAAGGATGGAAAAAAAGCAGCTGCAGGAAGAGACAAGGGGAGGCTTAGTCCTAAAAAACAAAGTTTAGTTCTGAGTGTCCCAGCTAATGTGATGCACATAGCTATGGACCAGATAATCTCATGAATTATTTGACGTCCAATTCCCAAATTGTGTGGTTTTCCAGGAACCCTGGTTTTTAACTTAAGAAAAATTGCACGGTTTTGCTTCTGCATCTTGCATAAACTCACCCCTCCACACTCTTAAATGAACAGCAATAATTCAAAAGCAAACTCCTCTGTGTATTTCTTTTGACAGATAAAGCATTTTAAACGAAACTGTCTTTCTGTGCTTGATTTTCCAGTAGCCGGGCGTTCGAGGCTGGCCATACCGCCCGGCAGAGGCAGCTCCCGCTCGGGGAAACCCGCAGCGCCCTCAGCAAGGCTCCCTCGGCCCTGGGGGCGGGGGGGAACCGAGGGCTGACAGAGAACGAGGGCACCGAGCCAATCCCCCCACGACCGCCTTCTCCGCCAAGAGGCTCCGGCCACGGCCACGGTCCCCGCAGGCCTCGCCCGAGCAGCGCCGGGCACGGCACGTGCTCAGCCCGCCGGCAGCCGGGGGCAGGCAGGCAGGCGGGCAGGCAGGCAGGCGCAGGGAGGCAGCGAGGCGGCTGCACCTCCGGCCCCGGCGCGGTCAGCGCGGCCGGCCCGGGGCGTGGCGCGGCGCAACCCAGCCCGCCCGTCCCCCCGCCGGCTTCAGCCCCGGCCTCGCCCGTCACCGAAGGCGCGAAAAGGACCGCGCATGCGCCCGCCGCGGCGCGCGGGGCCCGCTGGCGCCGCCGAGCCACCCTGCTGCTGCGCACGGGGGGGCGGGCGGGCGGCAGGGGAGAGTGGGTAGTTACGTGATGACGCTCTGCGTGTCGCCACTCGCACGACCCACGCAGAGTCCGTCGGGCTTGTGCCTCCTCCTGGGCCAGTGCGCTCGGGGCTGTTCCGAGTGGGGGCGGGCGGGGCGAAGGCTTCCTCCCTCCCTCCTCCTCCTCCTCGCCTCCCTCTCCCTCCTCCTCCTCCTCCTCCTCCTCCCCCTCCTCCCCCTCCTCCCCCCTGGGTCCCCTCGCTGAGGGCCCTGCCCCTTCCCCCCGGCGGAGTAGGGCCGTGCGGCAGCGGCGCCTCCTCCTCCTCCTCCCGGCCGTGCCGGACAATAGGGGCGAGCGCGGCGTGTGTCTCACCCAAAGCGGCCCCCCCTGGCCGGCCTCGCCTCCATGCGCGGCGCCTGGCAGCGGGGCTGACAGCGGCTCCCGCCGGCGGCAGCGAGGCCGAGGGAGCGGTGACGGCCCCGGGCTCCGGGCCGGGACTCGCCGCCTCGGGCGCTGACAGAGGCGTCCCGCTTCGCCGCCTCCCCCTCGCTCCCGGCGGCGGTTCCCGCCAGGCTTTGGCGGCGGAGGACAAAGGTCCGGGGCCCGGCGCGGCCCGGCCCGACCCCCCGGGGGGTGCGGGGGCGGTGAGGAGGCGCCGGGCCCCGCGGGGCTTTTGCCGCGGGCTTCCCCCCGCCGCCCCGCTGCGGCGAGCCCTGCGCGGGCAGGTGCGGCGGCGGGCGAGGCCGCTGCCCTGCGGCGGGTCGGCGCACGGAGGCTTCTTCGATGGAAGTATGTTACCAGCTACCGGTGCTGCCGCTGGACAGGCCGGTGCCGCAGCACGTCCTCAGCCGCAGAGGGGCCATCAGCTTCAGCTCCAGCTCCGCGCTCTTCGGCTGCCCCAACCCCCGGCAGCTCTCGCAGGTAGGCATGGCCACCGGGCCCTCCGGCTCCCGCCTTTCCGCGGCTGGGGGGTCTGCGCCGGCTCGGCGTCCCGCGGGTCCCCGCCTGGGCGGGCGGCCCCGGCCAGCCCGCGCCGTGCCGCTGCCGGGCGCCAGGGCCTGCTTTCGGTGGCGGCGGGGAGCTGGTGTGGCGGCGCGGGGCGGTGGGGCTGCCCCCGCGGGCGGCCGGGGGGCTGCGGTGGCAGGGGCGAGCGGCCTGCCTGCCTCCCCGGCGGAGCCGCCGGTCGTGCCTTCCCTGCCCGCTACCACATACCGGTGGCGATGACGAGAAAATGCAGCGTTTTATAGGTTTATGGCTAGTTGTTGTCGAGGTTATCTTTTTGGCATTGGTTGCAGTGCGAGCGCTGGACTCCTTGGGGTTTATTTCCAGAGCCAGTCAACTATTTGTTTCTTCTGTAATTTTTAAACTGGGGCTGTTTTCTAGCTTTTTAGCTTGGGCTTTCTTTGAAGGGTCTAAGTTTCCTGCGGGGTTGCCAAAAGCTGCAGTGACTTTACTGTAATAATGAACATGCACTGCAGTGTTTTATTTGGGATGCTAAGCCATTTCTCCCTCCAACTATTAAGACTTGGCAATCCATCTAGAAAGAGACAAAGATCCTTGGCTTTTTCATTTCCACGGTATTGTTCCCTGCCCACATTACATCAGTCACAAGATGAACTATGCTGGATTTTGTTTCCTCAGATCGTGTTGGAAATGTTACAAAAAGGGTCGTTATAAATATCAGGACAGAAAGGGAGGGGTGAACACTGCCCTAAATTTCTGAATATGCATTAGCATGATTTCCCAGCAAACTGTGATAAAATTCTATTCTGGCTGAAGTCTCTGGAGAAAATTTGGAATTATGGTGGAAAGCATGCGTTTTGGTGGAAAGTCAGCTGGTTTTGGCTTCTAGGTATTTCCTATAGCCTTTAGATTGAAAGGTCTGTTTCAGTGCTCTGATGTATGTTGTCCTTTACAGAAGATGTTGTGTTTGCTCTTTACAGGAGTAATGGTCATTTCTTGTTATTTATGTTCTTGGGGTGTCTTACTAAGTTATTCTGCTTTTTCATGACTTGTTCTGTTTCATTTATGCATGTATAGAAAATACAGAGTTACCAGTCTCTTTTGGCTTTGCCCCTGGTTTGGTAGCAGTGAAGCTGTGTGTCTCTGTGTGAGCGTTAGGCATGTGTATATTTAGGAAGGAAGAATCAGCAAAATACTGTGCTAATGACCAGGAGTTTGAATGCATATGGAAATTATTAGTAAGCAAATGAAGATGAACATATGTTGACAACCCTCCCTTCCCCAAATAAGAATGTACTAATTGACAAAAACTTTATTTTTATGAGAAATTAGTTTTCTGTGTAGCAGCTAGATTAGGATGTTTTCCATTTGTACTGCTTGATCTGAGTTGTACTTAGTGATGGTGAATTTTCCATATATATAAGGCTTCTTGAAAGTCCAACCTAACATGGCACGTTTTGTCCTGTGCAAGTAAGAGTGCCTCTTGTTTGAAACATTCTTAGTCTTCTGGGAAAAGAAATAGACGAAATGGTCAAGGTGATGTATTTTATTTATTCTTTTCTGCGTGGTCACCACAGCAGGTGATGCATGAAGTGTATATAAGCTTATCAAATTAAATATGGTGTTGACATTTAAGTATTTTTTTCCAACTTTCAAGGTTCTCAATGAATTCCTTGTTTTCTGACCATTTGCTGCAGGTATATTAGTAGATCACAGGGAGAGGTTCTTCAAGAACTTGTAAGAAAATGAAAACTATATGTATGCTTGGCCAAGTATTTTGTTTGAGTAAAGCAGAGAAGTAAGTTTATGCATTAATAAAAGGGAATTAGGATATTTAAGTGAGGAAGTCTTCGCTAATATCAGCCAGCTGATTAGAGTACAGCTATGCTTTGCTGTCTTTACCTTTTTTTTTCCTCCTTTCCCTAAAGTCTCTTGCAAACAGGTTGTGAATGTTTACCAGACATGTAATCACAAGCCAGTGTAAATGATGGACTAGGAAGCATCACCAGTGAGATTAATGATTCTGCGTAACTTCTGAACTTAACTTCACCTTGCAGGTCTCCTGTAAGACTCCCTAGTATTCCAGTTCCATTGCTGTTCAAAGTCTGCACCCTTACCAGTCTGTCATTTTCAGTCTTCTGCTCAGGCTAGCTTTGAGCAATAGGAGTAAAACTGGACATGTGTATCAGCAGACTCAAGAAGCTGGTATGTACAGCCAGCATTTTACAGTTAATACACATTTGGCAGATTTCCTTAAAAAATGTAAGGCCTTGCAAATTGAATTACCACTTATAGATTAAAAGTGAAATGATGAGGCATAAGACATTTTTGATTTGAGACAAAGGCATGCTACATTAAACATAGCATTTAATTGTGACAATGCTAAATGGGCAAATATCGATCTCTTTTAATGTATTAACAAATCATCAAACTGAAATTTCACTTAAAGTTTCACTAAATGGATTCAAAATGGGCTATGTGTTGCTTTTTAAAGCTTGAATAAAGTGGTGCTGGAAATCGTCTAAAGAATTCTGGTCTATTCCTCTCAGCCTCAGGAAGGATAAATTGTACTTACAGTATTATTAGCAGATGTTTGTCTAATCTGTTTACTTAATCTGTTTTTTAAGATACAGTCTTATGAGATGTGGTGAGCTGACATAACTCATTATTGCTGAAGGTTAAAGTCCTGACATTGGGCATGTGTTACTACTACTTCCTTTATGCCATCTCTGATGCTTGTCAGGTGTTTGCTGATTCAGTTAACCAAAACAGCAGAAAACTAACACAAGCAGGAAACTGGGCAGCTGCCTGCCATCTCATTGAATAAAATAGGCTTATTGAAGTTTTGGCAGAACTGATTTAAAGGAAAGGATGGTACTGCTAAGCTTTTGAAACCCATAAAAGCCTCAAATAATAGAAATTATGCAATGTCACTAGACAACAGTTCTTGGCTTAGTGCTTAACTGTTCCTGCCATAGGAGAGTTCTTTCCTAGTACTGAGTTTAGATCTTCCTTGTGGTGTTGTACACCTTTTACCATCCCCAGTAAATGTAGAGAAAAGCTTATTTCTTTTCTCTTTGAAATTTTCTTTTTATGTATGAATTATTTCTTTGTAGTTGTCTTGAATTTCAAAGTATTAACAACAAAAAATAGTAAAAGTGACATTGGTTACCTAGAGGTTATTTGTGATATTTATTGTTCAAGTCCAGTCAAGCGAAAAGGTGCTATTGTATGGGTTTATAGAATTGTTTGGGTTAATAATTGTCTTTCAACATGAAATAATTTTAAATGCTAGTGTGAAAAGCTGTTTTTAAGGGCACTTGAATGGGTAACTGTCGAAGTAAGTAGGACATTTCACACTCATGGGATAAGTTCGCTGTGAGATCAAGTGGATGTTAAGTAGTACCTTGGATCATAAGTTCAGGGTGTTCATTCCAAATGTTACAAAATGACATTTTTAAAATTAAAGCTGGGCTTTCAGAAGAAAATTTTGGGATACTTTGCCTTATTTGGTTTTTAACTCCTGTTGTTAATAGAAGTAAAAAAGTGTTTCTAAAATTGTACTTTATATGAAAATTTTTAGTCCGATTATTTTTAATGAATAAGGGTTTATAATGAAAACCACTTTACAGAAGTGGCTGTGAGCACTTTTAGATTGTGTCCTGTGTTGCACCCTCTGCCTTTACCCCCCCCCCCCCCCAAGTTCAGTTGACACACATACCACAAACAAGTAAGAAAGCTTTGGCCTAACCTGCTATTTTTGACTCGTTTCTATCAGTCTACCTTGTAACTGGTTCTACGCTCTCTTCAGTGCCTCCAAAAATGGCATCAGTGATAACTAGTAGCTGTGTCTGAATAGAAGTAAAGATGTAGTTTTGGCCATTCTGTCCTTAAATGTTTGACTTTGGTGGTGGTAAAGGAAGTTATCTTCTAGGGATGAAATTGCATGAAGAGGGAATGGAACAGATAACAGAAGACTCCATTTGAATCTGAGAAATGTAGGTACTAAGTCTCTAACTGAAGTACCAAGTATTACTGTGTACCAGGTAGTACCATGTACTGCTACCTGGTATTTGATTACCTAGTTCATGATCCCTCTACTGCATCTCCATTTCATGCATTTAAGCAATATAGCATCATGCTTTGTGACTCTGTGTGTGATATATACCTGAGCAGTGGACTAGATTGTGCACACGGAATCCTAGATTTGACTTAATGATGATGTAGTGGGGAAAAAGTCACTAAGAGCAGCTGGTAGTATACTGCACTGGTGGATTCTTCAGTGAAAGGTACATGCTTCCTCTAAAAAATGTATTCTGAATGTGAGCCGGGTGTTTTGGCCACCCTTTGCTGTGCAACTCCTCTTTTTTTTTTTCAGTTTTTGTTACCTGATGTGATCCAAACATGTTTTGCTCTTCATGTAACATTGTAAGTTACAAGACATAGTTGGGAGGTATATTTTTATGATCTGAACATAGGCATTCGTCTTTAATCCCACAGTTGCACCTTTTTGCTGGGAGAAGTGTTGGCATGACCTGTTTTTCCCTTGCAGCTGCTCATTTTTGCTCCTGCATTTTCTTCATAGTTGTGTCAACTTTTTTTTTCCAGTCAGGTTATTTTTCAGCCCTGGCTGACTCATAGTACAGTTTCACAAATGATTGTGCCTGTTAGTAAGGAGGAAGCAGTATGCCACCATGCTAGAAGACCAGGAGTAACGAGCAGCAGGGAGACAGAAGGAATGCCTTAGGATGGGCCTGCTATTGATTGTGGAACGTTACCTTAAACTCCTTTCTTGCTCATCTGCTGTTTTGCACAACTCTTCTGTACCTTTCTAATCAGCATTTCTCAGTTGCATGGTCTTTTATTACCTTTCTCCTTCTGTTTCCTGTATCTTTGCTGCATGAATAATTAACAAGTTAAAATAATGAAATAATTTTCATGCTGTGATTCCTAGACTCGAATTAATTCTGTGTGTTGCTGCTATGCTTGCCATACCCTTCGTCTTGTATTTATTGTGTCTGGTTGCTGAGATTGCATCTATTAATATGAGAGGCAGAGACTGACTCCGGCTATGCATAGCATGGACAAGTTCTGATGGGCATTTCATGCACTATGTAATTTTTTGTGGCAGTTCATTTTTAAAATGCTCTCTTGAGTTTTATGACCAATTAACTTTTCATATGCTGTAGTGTAATGCAACATTGGTACTTTCATTCTGCAAAAGGTCATAGCAGCTTATTTCATGGCCTATAGTTGCCTATGTAATATCTAAGCAGAATAATTCTTTAAAGTCCCCATTAATTAAATTGTCTTAAATCACCAGAAGTCAATTCTTTGTTGTCCAGATTGTGTAATAGTGTGTTTTGTGCTTTGTATGAATCTCAATTTTCTGATGCTGTCTTTAAAGAGAAATTTGTTTGAAAAGAGAGATTGTAGCTATGTGCCCCTTAAGCTGTGAAATCGTGAATTTTAACTGTAAAACAATTTTACAAGAACTTGGCATTAGTATATGAATATTCAATATTCTAAATGAACTATGTAGTAATGTAACACAAATACAGGTTGTTGGTTGGAATTAGAAGCATTCTGTATGGAATGTCTGTTTCCGCAGCTTTTCTTTAAAAAAACCCTTGTATTTGCTAAGTATGTCTGGGTTTTTTTAGTTTGCTTGAGAAAAGCAGCAGTATCAAATTGGGTTAATTCTGAGTCAATATGGTAATATGCTGAATTATGAATTAAAGTGTCAGAAAATTACATGATTTTTATTATATTTCTGTTCTTCTACTGTTTTGGCATGTGGAAAATAACTTTGAGGACATCTGCACTTGAATCCTTCTTTCTTCAGTTCTTTTATTTTCTGCAAAGCCTACGGGGGACAAAAGCCCTGGTAATAGAATGATTTGTTAGAACAGTTTGCAGTCATGTCAGTGACCATTGGCTTATTGTTTTCTTGTGTTTCCCTCATCACTCAGTATCTACAAATTTCCACTGGTTTTCTGCTAAAATTGTAGGTGTCTGAAAGTACTCGGTCATTTTCTATCATAGAGGATCTTGAATTCATGACTGTATTTTCAGGTCCTGCCAGGTTATGGTTCATGTATAAGGAATACCTTTTGGATTGGACTAAACCTGTTGTATTTGCCTTTCTTAAATGCACTGAATCTACATGGAAATAATGAGTAACCTGGCAGCTCAAATTAGATTATTGCCCCCCTCCTCTCCCCCCAAGTGTGAAATTCAAGTAACTAAGTTGTCCTTTATTGTGAAAATCTTTAACATGCATCAATACTTTCAACATGTGAATTTGTACAGTTGGGTGTCTAAGACACAAATCAATGTATCTTGTGATATGATTAAAAGAATGTAGTGTGTTCTGTTAGTTAGAATGTCCTTTCCTTGTAAGTGAAGGACTGAGGATGGCCATGCTAAAAACTTGAGGTTTAATCTTAATCTTGGAAATCATACTGATTAATACATTTAGTGCAAATAGTCCTTTGTGCATTCACAGCTAAATGAAATGTTCAATTCTACTTGAGAAAATTCTTTTGCATAAGCAAATACAAATGTTTGGTGTGTGCAGGCACACACATGTAGGATCTTACAGGAAGCATGTGTCTGGGACCAGGAATTGAACCTAGATCTCTCAAATTCCAGTTCAGTCTTATGCACAGAAGTCCTCATAGGAAAACTTGGAAGAGTTTGTGTTTCATTAGATGCGAAGTTTTCCTCTGTTTGTTCTGATTATGTCACTAACAAGTAACTGCAGTGTAAATAAGCAGTCCATGTAATCCAGCAAGGCAGCCTGCCAAAGACAAAATATTTTATTGTAAAAAATGCAGTTCTGGAAAGCTGGACGTAAGGATTAGCTGGGAAACTGTTTATTTGTATGTTTGCGTCCTAGGTGTATTGTAAGGAATTTGTAGCCAAATATTTTGTTTTCTTCTGGGTCAAAAATAAGTTTGTGGCTGTTATCTTACCTTCCCTGCCCTCCTCCCTTCCATACCCTGAGAATTTTTTATTTCTATTACAGCAGTCTAACTCCTGTTTTCCTCCCACTTCCCCTCGCTTTGTACACCTGTGATACAGCAATCTGATTTATTATCTTCCTGACCACACTCCCACAGTAATTATAATTAAAGAGATTCCTGGAGTCTGCTTTTCATTGCAAGGTAGAAAGCAAATTCTTTTCTCTACTCCTAGCTGAAAACATTAAGGAGCCAAAATTTGCAGCAGGCCTTCCTTCTCTGCCTGCCTGAGCATAAGAAAGAGTATGCTTCAAGGAGAATAATGAAGATAGTTCTGTATTAGCGGAAGTTTTTATTATTTGTCCCACTCCTTGCTGCCAGATGAGGTATGTGGAGAGAAAGTGGCAGTTTCCTCTACCAGTGATTTTTTTTTATTTATTTAATCCTCCCTCATAGCAGACCTAGCTGGAGGCTACTCTGATGAGTAAAACTGGATATTTAATACATGCAAAATACAACCTGTTGCCCACTTTAGGGCAAGAGGTCAATTCTATCCCAAAGGGGGAAAAAAAAAATCAAAAGGAAAAGGTACAGGAACCTATTCCAGGACTGAGGGAAAAGATTATAATGGGAAGCTTGAGACTTCAGTATGCTGATCAGCCTTGGAACAGGAAAGGTACAGCATCTTTGTGTGCAGTCTCTGTCTGATGTGGTGGTTCTTCGTTGTATTAGAAAATGAGGTACATACGGTATTGAGATGCTGACAAGCAAGTGATTTCTTGAGGGACTCGGTTATACATCTAGATGAGAAAAAGTTAATGCTTTTACAAAAAATACTCTATTTTTTAATAGTATAGTCTGGTAGTAGAGGGGCGGTAGCTGTCATGGCAGGAGCGATACTGCCCTGTGTTAGTTCTTGCTTTATGTTTGTAGCTAAAACATGCAGTATATTGATATTGCAGTTGACAGTGTGCTGTGGAGGTTTCATATTTAGTCAGACATGAACTCACACTTCCATTTTCTTAAACTTTTCATTAAAGTTCCTGTGCAAGAGTAATCTTCTGAATGCGTATGTGTGGTGGTGGGGGTCTTGTCAGTAAAGTCTGGAGTACTTAAATTTCCTTGATTATCTGTGGAATTTTAGATTTCAGCAGCTGCAATAATTGAGCTCTTCCTGTTGTTGGGCAAAGAGAAATCCATACAGTTTCTTTTACAGTTGCAAATGTGGTGTGAAACTGTTAAATAAAAAATGTCTATGAATGGAAGTAAAGGCAGGGAGTTTTCTTTGATGTTCTTGCTTATTATGAGAGATCTAGAGAATAACTTTATGGAGTTCCATTCTGTAATTTCTTCTGTTGTAAAGTCTGAGCTCCATTTCCTTTAGCATGGTGATAATAGGAATTTCTGCACTTTTCACTGGACTTAAACAATGTTTAATAAGCTCTTCCTAGCTTGTTTTCATTTGGACTGATTACATCTTTGTCCAGATAAAATATCTAGTATTTAGCCCACAAATTGACAGAGGAGATGGTAGGACTTTATGGCCTGTCCCCCCAGTTTTTTTCCCTTCTTTCAAAAAGGATACTGGTTCTCTTCTGAATGTAATCACTTTGTTTATATCTTTGTTGCTTCGGATTATTGTGATAATTTTGCAGCCTACCATAAATGAAGACTAGATGTTAAACATAGCAAATTGCAGGTACTAAATTCCTTAAGTTTTGCTTGCATGGGATGTGTTGGACTTGTACTCTGTGATCTGTATTGAGTTTTAGGCTCCTGTAAGGAGGAGAAAGGCTTGATTTCCCTGGAAGTGTTGAGTGGTTAAAGCTATGGTTACCTTGGAGTTTTTCTTTTTCATGTGCTATTACGGCATTATTTTTGCCAGTGACCTCCAGCTTAAGCTGAGGCCCGAAGGGATGCTTTGTGTCTTAATAAAAGGCCCTTGGTTAAAAATCTTCACCTACCACCTTTAGATACAGTAGGTCCTAAGTGAAATAATCTGCTGTGCACTGAAAGGCTAATCCATTTTCACGAGCTTTTTAGGAAAGATGATTTGATGGGATTAGACAAGAAGTTATTATTCATGATTGGTTGACTAAGTAGGAAAGACTATTATGACTAATGAAGTTTAAGACTTTTTTTTTTTTCTTTATTCTTAATACTGTTGTATTCATATGACACTATAGGGAAGAGGCTATATACTGAAAAATCTGATTATTTTGACACTGATTTGGGAACTAGGAGGTCAAATTCTCAGGATGAATGTGGCAGAGGGTCTGGCTGGGGTGGGAGGAGGCAAAGATTGATAAATTAAAGAATACATCTTAAGCTCATTTCTTAATGTAATAATACATGTTACAGAAGGCTTTTGTTTCTGACACTCCTCAAGCTGAGATTGTTAAAGTTAAGTACAATGGTTTTGGGATTTAATGTGTCATGAAAAACAGGAGGGCAGTTTCTTTAATGCTACCTTGTTTGACACTTCATGATGCTGTGCTTGGTGAGGCGTGGTGGTTGATGATTATTGTTGGCTGGAGCCATAGTTTTTATTACTAGTATTATTTTAAACAGAAATTATTCTTTGTCAGATAAGAATTTTATTTAATGTTTGCAGTCATAGTTCCAAGGTGCTTTTGGTGTTAAATGTAAGCTGTATTGCTTGCACAGTAATTGCTTTTAGCTGCATATGTTTACTTCTCCTCTTATGCTGACATTTGCACTCCTCTGACCCTGCAGAAAGCTAGTTTACCAAGCTACAGCAGCAGAAAGCCCATTCCTTTTTTGTAGCAGTAATTTTCTGCTGATTTGGATTTCCCTGGTGTTCTTGCAGGATCTGAGGAGCGTTGGTGCAAGGGAAGGCGCAGGGACGTGCAGTCAGAGGCAGCACAATGTGTGACAACACTGACTCAAGTTGTTTCCATTGCAGTTGGAGGAATGTCCAGAGCAGCTGACAACTGTGTGGAATTGTTTCGCTTTCTCCCCAAACAAGAGTGGGCTGAATAATTCCCTGGTGTTATTCAAATGCACTGTGTTCTGCTATTTAGTGTTCTTGAAAAAGTATTGTGCACCCCATGTCTTCTATATATTAGTATTCATATAACTTCAAAATTTCTAATTTCATCTTAATTAGATGAGTTCATGCTTCTGTATTTTTCAGATATTGAATAGGTTTAACTTGGTGAAAGAAACATTTTACAAGGACTGTTGTAAACCTTTGAAAAAATGCTGTATAAAGTACATCAAGTCAAAAGAATCTTTCTTCCTCTTTTTCTAACCATAAAACATCTGTTTAGAAATTTGGATTAATATACTTGAAAATAGAAATAGTTTTTGTTTTTCTTATGTATATGAATAGTACATTTAGAAATAAGGTACAAATGAAAGGTTATTTTCGTGTGAAACTGAAAGTGTGTTGTCTTTCTGCATTTTTTTACTGAAAAATAGCTATGGTTGTTACAGTTTACAAATGAAATGTGTCAGAATATGAGGATCCATCCTGTCTTGTCTTTGGAGAATTGCTTAGAATACTTCAAAGGCTCGTGTGTGTATGTATGTGTATATATATGAAAATACATAGATACATATGAAAATGTGGCAACTGAATAAGGGTATGGGGGTGTTGCATATGTTCAGAAAAGAGGAAAAAAACCCCCAGTATTCCTTGTACTACTTGATACTATGTTGTCCTGTGTCTGGCAAGTCACAGGGCAAATCATAACTAAATTATATCAATTTCTGGAATATCTGTTGCTTTCACTTGATCTTTCTAATCAAAAAGTTTATACTTGCCTTTATCATTTACAGTAAGGTTTTAGAAGCACTTGGTGAGAGTGAACAATAGACAGACATGTTAGTTTTATACTTGTAAGTGCTTCAGGGTGATGTTAGGTAACTGCTGGGATTGTTCTTTTCAGTAATTTTTTTTTCTTTCTCTCCCTTCTCCAGATTTTCTAGTTGTTAGATATCTCCTTCAAACTCTGTAGAGCCTGCCCTGAAGCGTGTCTTAGGCCAAGGACAGTCATACCGTAATAGCTTTCTCTATGTTACTGAGTTGCCAAGTCAAACAAATTGGATTGACTGAGTACATGTGTGCACAGTTGTTCAGCCATCCGTTTCTGCTGAATTTAGTAGAGCACACAGTATGCTGATTATGTTGATTGGCAGAATTATTTTGAATCACAGCCTGAAGTACATCCAGTTTTGTGGAGGTATTTGTGGGTGGGTTTGTTTGGGGCCTGTATGGAACCCAACCTCTGTCCTAGGAGAAGTGCCTTGAGGGAGTTTGGATGCCGTATGCCAGCCTACCCAGTGCAGCACCATGAGGATGTTCCTGGGAACTGTCATCATATAGGAGATTAGATAGCTGTACTACTGATGCATTTGCTGGGTCATGATAGAAGAGAAGAAGTTGTGGCAAGAAATATATTGGCTTCCGTTTTACGTGTGCTGGCATTTGTGAGAAGAGAATTGATCTGTAGCAGATGATTGTTCTGCAGATGAAGTAAAACTTGAGGATGGAAAAAGTGGTGTGCATGGGAATCCTTTCTTAGTAGCTCTTCATGTTTGCTGTAGATGCTGCTGTGTGAAGGTCTTGTCTGAAGTTTCCTTTGTAATAATTGTGAGTGCAAAGAATGAGGACTGACTAAAGGCAGCGTACAAAAGTTGTACCATCAGTGCCTTCTGGGGTTTGCGCCCCTTGTGTGAAGGTGAAGATCAGACAATTTGTGTGGAGTGCTTGATGGCAGAATATTACCTTTGTGTTTTGTGAGATTGTTTTGACAGCAGTATGGTTTTGTTGCATTCACGCATTGATCCCCATCTGTTTCATAAGTTGTATTTTCTCACCTCTACTGCCTGGTTTGTGGCATTGCTTTCGTCATGTTCCTACATGGTGGCCTGGACCCAGCTACAGCCTCTCAAAACCCTGTTGAAGTTTTCAGGTGTCTTTATCAGGCCCAGTACTTCACTTTACTCCAAAAGTGCCAATGAAAACAAGTTTGGTAAATAAAGGAAATGGATCTGTTGCAAAAACATGGATTATTTATTATAGTAATATATAATACAGTTTTAAGCAGACCTCTGCTTTTTATGAATTCCACTGATTTCATTGCTTTGGGAAAAAGAGGGAAGTAGCTCTGGTCAGGAGGAGAAAGCTGTGGACTTACGGGGCTTCCATAGATACCTAGGCTTGTGTGTGGTGTTATGTGGTTGTGTATAACTTCATCCCTGCTTCCCATAAGCAATGTTCTTTGCTGGCTATGGGCTGTGCCACTGAGTCTCTGCAGGGGATGAAAAAAAGATCATGCTGCAGAGAGTATGGCAGCGCCTACACAATACAGAGAGGCCTCCAGTGAGGCAATAGTTGCTGAGTTACCGTTGCCAGTGTTGAGCTTGCTTCTCAATTGCTGCTTCAGTGTCTCTGTATCAATTTTCTTACCCTTGTTGAAACCATATAGTGGGCTTTAGCACTGCTAGAGCAGTGAAACAGCTCTTGCTCTTTTGTTGCAGTGGTCTTTTAAGCCTCTCTTGGGGCCTCACAAGGATGTGAACTGCTTCACATCCATCTGGTCAGTGGTATTGTCTCATAGATGATATAATTATCTGTGCTCCAAGTTTGGGCCCCCTGTGCTGCTGCTTTACCTCATGATTCCAGCAGAGCCAGGACTGATGTCTGCACGCAACTGGGATAAAGGGGCTGCATTTGAGGTGTGCCTAGCATGTAATTCACCAGCAGTTTCAGCAGCCCTGCTTCTGGGTTGTGGGCTGACTTTGGGTGCAGGATGCAATACTAGGTGTAAGAACTTTTGCTCCTACTATGGAGTGACAGTGTCTTTTAGAGCATAGTTGTTAAAGTGCTCAGTAATTGAGGGAGAGAGGTAGTTGTTAGTTACAGATGGAATGACTTAACTTGAAAAAGGATGGAAACGGGGAAAGAGAGAGTATCTTGCTTTTGGAAATGAGCCCGATTCTGCTGAGTGTTCAGGTGGACAGTATGGTTACAGTTTCTAGTTTCTGTAGGTTTTTTTCTGAAACCCTACTCTTCCTCTGAATTCTGTGAGTCTTCTGAACACCGAGGTCAACCAGTAGAAAGTATGGGCCTGAAATAGTTTATAAAGGGGGAATGTGAAATGTGCTTTTGTCCTTAGTCCATAATTTAGTGATTGGAAAGTGTTCAGTAAAAGCGCCAGAGCAATGATACCCAGAGGACTAACAAGGAAGCTACTAATGTGGGTTAATTAGACCCATAATGAACAAAAATGATTCAAAGTCAGGTTTCATATTATGAACAAACTGACCTGGCAAAAAAATCTTATATGCGGGCAAAGGAATTAATGTCCTATCATTGCAGCACTTTTTTTTTTTAATACCTTTTTTTTTTATATATATTCAATCCCAGGCATCCTGCAGGTTTTTACTGTTTTATCAGTCCATGGTACTACATTTTCTAGTTCAGGATTAGTGAAAATTCATTGGTACATTCACAGTGTAATGTTTGGGTTCAACAAAGATAGGAGATTTGCAGTTCTCAAGGCAGATGAAATGTTTTTGTAGTATTTAGTGAAGTCATTATGTTCTTTAGTTTTGTAGTGTGCAGGTCTAAATATTATGTGAGTTATACCCTACTTAAATAATTTTTTCTTTCCAGTTTGCAGTTTTGAGCTATTGTGTGTGTTCTAGCTAGTTACTTGGCCGAAATGTGCAAGAGTTGTCTGCATTTTAAATCTTTCTCAGTACTGCTATGAAAAATAATGTTACAATAAAATCAGAATCAAATTACTGTTAATCCTTCACTCTAGGGCTTGAAGAATTGTACAAGGACTGTAGGTGAGATAGGACACAGACGACAAAGTCCTTAACAGCAGTGACCTCTTGTGTCCTGTGTGATCTGGTTGAAAGGCACTGCTGAAGTGTCCATCTCCTCTGCCATCTGTGGTCCTGTCTCAGCCATGCAGATGAGCGAAAGTGTATCCCTTCACTTAGCTGGTTTTGAAATCTTTCCTCCTTCATAATTGCCCCTTCCAAGTATTACAGGCTCTTCTGTCTACCATAAAATATGGCAGTTCTGCTCCTATACTTTTGAGAGGAAGAGGGACTCATGCTTAGGGAAAAGGGTCTGGTCAGTCTGTAATCCTTCAAACTGCTGTTTGAGATAGAAGAGAGTTGAGAGTGAACACATAGGTAAATATGCTGGGGTCTGATGATGCAAGCTGGGGCTCAGGACCCGTAAGCAATACAGAATTACTGGTGCCAATACTGTAGTAGGCATTAGAGCTAGACTCTTCGGTGTTGCTTCCACTTTTTAACGCGGTATACTCTGGTAGTAGTATATTCCTTTTTCACTAAATGAAATTAACGCATTTATGCTTACTTGTGAAAAATTACTGTGAGGCAAGAGCATGTCTTTCATAATAACTTTATGTTAGATCTCCAACACTTATTTAAGCCTCCAGCAGCAGTTATTCTGAGCACTGGATTATTCCAATTACTTGGCATGTTTTTTTGCTACAGAGAGCAACATGATGACTTATACCTCTTCAGACTGGAGAAAGAATCTTTGGTTGGTGGGCTTTAAAATAAAATATCTTAATATTCCATGGATGTTAAAATGCTGTTGGCCTGCTAAAGGAACTGCATTTATCTTTCATGAATTTTCACTTTCCTGAGTACATGAAAGTATCAAATTACTCTGTTGGACTGTTTTTAACAGGCATTGTGCTAAGGGAAGACTGAAGGACTGCCAAGCTGCTTGTTTTTTAAGTTCTCAAGCAATGTTTTAATGAAGGTAACCAGTGGATGGACGTGTAAGAGCTGTGCTTGGTAATGCTGACTTTATCATACTATGTGAAAACTCCAGTTTGGTCCTTCATACTCACAAAATGGAGTACTTTTTTTTTTTTAACCTCACAACTTTAACTAGAAGTTATCAAGCAAATATGTAGTGTTTGGGAGGAGTGTGAGCTGTGCTTTTTGATGCTAAATACACAGAGGTGAAATATTTCAACAGTAGTGTGAAGGAGAAAAAAGCTGTTTGAATGTGTAAAACTAGCAGGAAAAGTAGGTAAAAAGCATAGCAGAACCTGTAATTTAAAAGGAAAAAAAATATGGGGGGTGGTGGTGTTCTTGTGTAGATTTTTCAAATATTTGAGATAGGAGTTCTATATAGTGGTATTTAAGAACTATGCATGCTTTTGGCTTGTCCTTTGATTCCTTGTAAGGGTACAAAAGGTGGCCCAAGTGTAGCCCTCTGCTGCTTTTGGTTGCCAGTAAAGGGACAGACTAGATCATGCATTCATTTGGTCAGGCACACATATGCAGGCACGCACTTTAACAAGAAATAGTCATTTAAAAATGTTACGTGTGGATGGGCAAGATTTGGAATTAAGAATTTTCACATTTGCTACTTTAAATTGTCCTGCAATCAAAGACCATATTATGGCAAAAGGATGCCTTCTTGAGGATGATTAAGGAGTTTTAAGTATTCTAAGAGCAGCTTTTGAGGCCATGGGGCACAAATTAATTCTAATTAGCCCATGGTGGAATGTGTCATTGAGGTTTTTAAAACTTTCTGTTCTATAAGGTGGATATCCCAGCATGTTTCTCAAGGTGTCTTGCCATGTTAAAATCCACATAACACCACCTGGAGGGTTCTTTAAATTGCCAGTCTGCTTTGTGATATGTATCTCCAAAGCCAGCTGACAACTCAAAGCATTTGAACATCTGCCGGGACCACATTACACAAATGTGTTGGCACCAACGTCAGTTCTTCCCACGCATTCAAATGAAGTTGGTATGGCTGTACTCTTATCTTCTTAAATCAGCTTTGTCCAGCCATCTAGGTGATTTGTCTTTGGAAATGATGTCAGTTACTTAACTTGTGGTACCTTACATATTGGCAAGGAAAGTGTGGTTATAAGAAACTAAACAGAAAGAATGACAGCTGAAGAAGCTGGTGATTAAGTTCCCTTCTGGAAGGTGAGACCTACAGAATGTTTTCAGTATTGGGTCTTTTTCTGCAAACAGGTTTCAGGGTATGCAGATGAAGTGAAAAATATATGTCATTTTCTTCTGAGGTGAACTGCTAGGCATTTTTTTGATGGGTCTGTGGTTTTTGTTTGCAAAAGCAAAGTAACTGATTTTATGGGCAATACTAGCTGCCTTGGTGTTACCTGGAATATAGGCATGGCTGGGCATTGAAAGCTTGCTGCGCGGCACTCCAGAAGCTGTATCTGTACTGACAAATGCAAATAACTCTAGTTGCAACTTGAATATTTTTTTACTCTCTCAGTGCTTCCAAGTTCACATAACTGTTACACAAGTACGATACATTAATTATTATTTGCAGAGAGTATTGACTTAAACAATCTGATTAGAAAAATGCTTTGTGCATCACTGCAAATATTTTTTTTCTATCCTGTTTTTTCATTCAAGTACAATAGGCAAAGCATCATAATTACAGCTATTGGAATACACAAATTTTTTGTTCCCAGGCTTTTGTTCTTATTAGTGGAGGCTTTTTTTTTTATTCTGCCCCTCGGTTTTCAGCTTCCATTTAAGGATTTCATGTTTTCAGTAACTCTTTAACGTTTTGGATCCATTTCTCAGTATTTCTGTAACAATTAACTTTGGTTAGTGTTTTTCTGTTGGTGGAAAAAGTGAAATTGAAAGTCTTATTTACTGTCTCTAAAATTATAGACATTGATAGATGTTGCATCATAAAATTGGTGGGTGATTATTATGTTTTCACGTGTTCTGTGCTTTCTAAAATAGATTTTTATCTTGGCTGTTATATTATAACCAAGTATATTGTTCTGATAGTATTTTGGCGTGGTGGGTTGGTGCTGTTCCTGAAAGCAGTCTCTTGATAGAGAATTTTTAAGAGAGTTTGAGGATCTGCTCTTTTGGGGATGGCTGGGGGATGGAAAGAGCCTCACCAGCTAATGCTGAGTACATTTCTTCTGTACTGTTATGAAAAACTTCTTGTGTAGATTAATGGTTTTAGTTCCATCAACAGACAGGCTGTTCTACCAGCACAATAAAGAAGCTAATATAAAGTCATCATCACACAGATCCAGAATCTGGCATCCTTGATATCCTAGAGACCTTCATTGTGACAGACACATTAAGTTGCAGGCTGTTGATACTCTCTGGAGTCGGGATAGGGGTACAAGGAAAAAAAATATTCATGGCATACCTGAGGAGGGTTTGTAGATTTAGAAGGCATCTGTATCAAAGGAGTAAATATAGTTTTATCACTGTAGTGAAGATGGTTTTATCAATGCCGTTAAAGATTAAACTGTCTTTATAGGAAGTGAATTAGCCTTTTATATCAACAGGTATAATAGGCTTGTTACTTCATTGATGATAATTACAGAATTGTTAGGCCATTTTAGGTGTATTACAGTTTTTGGCTATTTGTAAAGCTTAAGATAGGAGTCTGTAATGGTTGACATTGTGCATTGTTTCTAGTTACTAATTTCTTTTCTTTCCTGATCTGATGATGTTTTGATGCTTTTGGTGCTGTATACTTTTTGGTAGCTTGCCTTGTCAGTTTTGACCATAGGTACAGAAATGAAAAATGTTATTCTAGAAAGCCAGATTGTCTCCCTCTCCCTCTCAAAATAATTTGTTTCAGGAGTGTGGATTGGTATCAGATATGCCAAGTAATTATTAGCAGCACTGTTATCATTTCAAGGGATACCGCTGCTATGATGCTGATTTGGTCTGATGGAGTTTGACAGCTGCAGTTCAAAAAGAAAAGGTCTCTTACCTGCAGCGAAATGATGCATGTACACACCAAGGAAATGAGTCACCTAGTATTCTCTATTGGAGAAAGTGGTTAGGAATCTGAGGAGCCTTCTGCACATGCGTAGCATGCTTTGACATGCACAAATTTAGTGCATATGTGTAGGCTGTTCCCATATTCATAACCTTACTGTGTCTGTTCTAGACTTCATCATACCAAACGATCTCAGTGCTCAGAAAGTGCTGATATGCTATGTGTGATACCAAGTTGCTCTCTGAAGGATTTCCAGGTATCTGGCATTAGGGGAATTGGATAGGTTACTTTATCCAAACAGGTGTAGTTCATAGATGTGCTATTGCATATGCAGTCCAAAATGGAAACTGTCAGGCAATGGGGGGAAAAACAGTCTACTTGCTGTTTGTTGAGAGAGGCAAGAATATACCTGGCCTCTCTTTTAGTTCCCTCTCTGTGTGAACTGTGAAGCAGAAGTGGAGCCCAGGTTTCTTCTGGATTAATTTGGTGGTGGTGAGGCTCAGCTCCTACCTGCAGTTAGTTGTCACGAGTGGCAGTTAAAGAAAAACCCGTGGATGTTGTCTTCTCTTTTCTTAGGGTACACTTACTGTGTACATTTATGGATTCATGAATTCAGTCACTTCTTTTCTCCCAGCTCCTGCAAAGAGTTGTATTACTTTTCTGACTTGTAAAATGTTTGCTTATCTTATTTCAGGAGAGCTTTTATGCCTCCTTCCAAGCCTGAGGTGGGTTTCCCCAGCCTCCCATCTTTTAAACTTTTGGTTAATGAACTTACTGTCTGGTTTCCCGACCTTCTTAAAACCAGTTTCACTTGCAGCAGGGAAGCTAAAAGGTAAGAGTAACTAAGTAGCACTGCTGAATGGGTCCTGCTCCTTGGGCTTCAGAAATTTGTGGGTTGGTTGTACTTTGGCTAGTGCAAGAAAAAGATAGGAAGTGAAACCTATTGAAGTTGAAACTGAGTAACCAAACCTCTGTGAAATGATGGTGTAACGTGAGTGGAAAAAATCAACCCCAAATATGGTTCCTTGAACATTTTTATTTCTATCTTAAAAATTTGTTCAGACCTTTCCCGCCTCCCATTTTTTTTTTTTTTCTGTCTTAAGTGCAGGCAAGTATGATAAACTGCTCTGATGTTGAACTTTCTCACCTATTTTTAGTCTCATCTGAAGTGCAACGGGGGCTTTCAATTCAGTTGTTCATTGGGTTTCTTACATTTTAACCCTTCTGTATACTTGAAATAACAAAAATACTGGCAGTTATAGAAATCACCACCCTTTCAATTTTAAAAGAAGAATCTCACTGTTGCACAGAAATCAACCATAAAAGTTGGGGGGGGGGGGGGGGGGGGAAGGGAAATGCCAAAGTAATCAGTCAGCTGAGTTTGTCCGGATGAAAATTAAGGTAAAATAAGTAAAGTAAAAAAAAAAGTATATTTTACCTTATTTTACCTTTTTTTATTTTATTTGGTTATAGAATAAAAGTTAAATTCCCCTTTTGAGGGGTTTGTGATCTGACTTAGAGGAAGGGGTTGAGGGCTGATAAGCTACTTGCTTATTGTTGCATATGGAATTCCATTTTATATGAAATGATTTCTGTGAAAATATTACGAGAATATCCAGCTAATCTTATCTGCCAGTGGAAAATAGCTTATTGTCCCTTCAACTGGTTTTGGGAGGGGGTATTTTTGTGACCTTTATAATTTTGCGTTCAAAGAAATTTTTTAGCTTCTAGAAGTGTCTATTCCTTTTCTACAAAAAAGGAAAATGCTATAGTATTAACATGAAGATGTACTGTTTTGATGCAAACAGATTTATCCTGAGTGCTTCACAGCTGTGTACTGTTTTTTAAACATAAATGTTTTTTTTTCAATGCAACAAGAGACTTACCTTTCTAAGCCTTGAAGAAGTTAAAGTTCTGATTTCAAAGCTGTCTTTCTGTGTTCTAGTCCAACGTATAATAATAGATGCCATCTTGCAAAACATTTAAGTTTTTGACTCCAGTGTCTTATTTCAGGAGCCTGTATTTGTATGAGCTTATCCCACTTCTTCACGACACGTATGGGATCAGGAAGAAGTGGAATAATATATATTGCCTTAGGGCAAGCCATACCTTGATAGAAGGCTGAAAGGTGTGTATCTGAAGGGTAGTGAACCTCCTGTATTGTATGTCCATGGATATGTGGGAGGCTGGAGCCAGGAAAGGAGTTCAGCTTTAGTTGTACTTCTCCCTATTCCTTGAATGTCAAGTGTTGTTGTATTCAAACCTCTTTTGCTAAATTAGGGAATACAAAGATCTAACAATGTCAATACATTGAGGTTCAAGTCAGTGCCAGCTCTGGATGTTGTATGCCACACATGCAAACTGTAACAGAAAGCATAGCAATCTTTGGTTCTAGGTGATCCTTGAAGTACTTGTGATAGTAGTCTTGTACCACTAAACACAAGCCATAACCTGATGATGAGAGGCGTCGGTTTTTCAGATAACATCCACAGGTACAGAGCAGTTTAAAACATTAAACAATTATTTTTATTAAACACGGAAACTTAATTATAGCAATGTTTAGTCTCATTGTAATTATTGCAAAGATTCTTAGGAGGCTCTTGAGCACTCTGCTGTGCTCTTGTGGCTAACCTGTTCAAAGCTTTCTACAACATGAAATTTTCAGGTTCAAAGGCATTTTGACTTGAACTGTGCGTTTGAAAATTTATTCTTATCACTAAGGACAGATTGCTTTATGGCAAACACCCTGTCCACACCTAGCCCTGACTACTATACCACTTACAACTCTAGTAGGCATTGTGTGCTCAACTAACCTGCCTGAGGAAGCAACTTTGGACAAGTCCTAAACCCAGGGGGTTTAAAAATTTTTATTGAACTTTTGGGTTTGTAGGTAGTAGAAGCAGCCAAAACAGTGTAGAAAGTTCAGTTCTTCAGGGAAAAGTGTAAGTAGCTTAGATCTAGAAGGATAAAAAGTACATAACTATTTTTTGCATTGTACTGCTTTCTGTAAAAAGTTGGTACTTGCTGTTTAAGAATGATTGCTTTATATTTGTGCATTTGTTTCCAAATACAGCTTTTATGCTGAGTGTATTTGTATATCTCTAAAGATTTAATGCTCTGTTGCTTGGGATACACTTTCAATTTTTTAATTTTTAAAGTAGATTTGTAATTTGTTTTGTACTGTTAAAAGTGATGAGCTATGCAAGTAATTTATTTCTTAAAATAGCAGAAGGGGCCTCTGAGTTGAATCTAAAGGTTTTAACTTCTTTAGGAAGTTATGTGGGTAAAGTATGTTCTGACCTGCTAGAATTTCATAGTTTGGTTGGTTTGCTTTCTTTTTTTTTTTTGGTTTGTTGTGTTTTTATTTGTGTGGGTTTGGTTTTTTTGGGGTTTTTTTTGTTGTTTTTTTTTTTTTTAAGAAGACAAAAAAACTGTGACACAACAATGTTCTTCCCTTATGGATGTAATTCTATAGACAAGCACAGCATTTAGAAAATACACATTTGGATTGCCTGTGCATTCCATGTTAACATCCTTACATTGATCCATTGTGAGGTTTTAATTTTGTTAATATTTTCCAGGAAATCTCTGCCGCCTCTATTGCACAAAAAGTACTTGCTTGTGTTATGAGAAGTGTTATAACCATTCCTTTGTGTTTTTTTGTCTAAGAATAATGGAGGATTGTGTGTACTTATATAAGGCAGTTAAATGCCATTCTGGAGAAAAAGATTTTTCTCATGCTTCCATCTTGTAATTGCTTATTAGTGCAGACACGTAAATCAAGCTTTTCCTAGATCATGACTGTATGCTTCTCACTTAAGTGCTTGATGTGAGATCTTGCAGCCTGATTTGTCTTTCCTGCCCTCTTCCTCTCCTCCACCCACTCCCAACATAGGAAAAAGCTCAGGCCAGGGAGCTATGCTTACATGAGGTCTGTATGTGGTTAAAAAACTCCAGAATAATACAATTCTAGAAGCGTTAAATTGGGTGCCCAGAAAAACTGGTGTTCGGGCTCTGATCTCTTTGTGCTGGGCTGAGGTTTTGAAGATGGGTACTTGTGAAGTGCCCTGGTATTTTTGATGAGTGCTTTAGAGAAGCCGCTGAGAAAATTAATTCTGCCTTTGGAGTTTGAGTACTTGACAATACATGAAGCCTATTGCCATTTCAGACCTTTCCCTTTTCTTTGCAAGTAAAGAATTATGGCTTAATTATGGGAGCAACAACCTGTGTGCATAAATTGACTTGGGAACTCTGTGAAAAACCAGCATGGAATCTTACTCCTGGTCTATTAAAAAACCAAAAAGTACATGCTGTAAGAGAGTTCAGTTAAGATGCATCCCATTCACTCTTTTTTTTTTTTTTTTTTGTAATTTTTTGTGGTGAGATTAAAATTAAGGACATCATAAGTATGGGCTATAAACAGCTTACTGTTGGCTAACAATTTATTACTATGAATATCTTTCAGTGCAGGATATTTTCCAAAATGTCTCTTATCACTTGTCTAGAAGAACATGTCTGAAACTTTCTTGAAAGAAATAGAAATTACTCGATAGAAATACTCATACCTCTCAAAGCAGAATTAAAGTTGTGTTGAAAACCAGTCTGTTTTCAGGATTTGAGAAGTTTTTGCTCTTCATAACTTGGAAAGTAAATGAAAGACCAAGAATTAAGCTTTTCACCAGTGATGTCCAGAAGTCCTCTGGCATGGCATGCAAGAAGACCTTGACCAGGCTGATGGGTCAGCCACAGTATGTGCTACCTTTCTTTTCCTGTTCTACACTATTATTTGGTGGGCTATGATACAAAAGAGAGGACAGTATGATGAAAGTGAGTTGTTCAATTACATGTGGAATATTATGGTTAGAAGTACGAGGGCAATTTGTAATTTTGTGTAGGAAACAATAAAGAAAAAATTGGTAATTGTGTTGGGGGGTAGACTGATTTATAGCATGGGAAGCAAGGCTGCGCTGCATATGTTGCAGGTTGGCTTCTCCTATCACTCCCCCCAAAAAACAGGGATCTTGAACTACAGGCTGGGTTGCATTTCTTTCTATTTATTCTAGCTAAGTCTTTGGGCATAGGCTCAGCGCTTCCAGTACTGTTCCCTTCAGGAGCAATGCCATCCATATTCAGTAACTTATTTTAAAGCAAAGAATGTTTTTAGTGTTTTCTGTTATTCTTTTGTTCTGATCTTTAGTTCTATGTGCTAGTCTATATTTCCATAAGTCTTAAAATTCCTTTATAAGGTGAGAAAGGCTTTAATTATATTGAGGCTCACGTCTGTCTTCCATCTTATTGGGAGAAGTAACTGACAGCAGATCCTCCTTTCCCTGGAGAATGGGGCAAGCAGTGCTGTACGCCTTTTGATCTGTAAACTCCCAGCTCTGACAGTGTGATGAGGAACCTGGAATTATGCTACAGTCATGCAAGTTATTCCTCTTTCTCTTCCCTCATTTCCAAATGTGTTTCAGAGGTTGCTTTTGTAGCTTAATTGTTTTGTCATTCTGCTTCTTTCCAAAAGTCCCTCTATAAAATTAGATCACTACATTCATAAGGAAATGATGATCCAATATATTAGACTTTTCTCTTACTGCCTCAGTCATATAACTTTAATGAAATTAATTGTCTCTTGGTATTCTTAGTTTGCTGTGCACAGACAGCACAAATTTAGTACTGGAAATAATCCTGTAGCAAGCCAGAATTGCTTCTCACAGAACAATGGGATGATTAGTAACACTGAATTTGAAGACAAAACTGGGATCTGGTAATAAAAATTTGTATGATTTCTAGATACCCGAAATACTAAATTATTTCAAATATACTAAGCTGAACTACTACTGTTCAGGGTTCTTGGTTAAAATGAAAGGTTTTAACGCTAGCTTGTGTGTAGAGAATACTGCAAACGGACTAAACTCAAGATTTCAAATAATTAATTCACCCGAAGTAGCTAACTGTTGCCTTAATTAGATAGAGCTTCAAAGTGTATGCTAAGATTTTTCCACTACAGCTTTTCATCACTTCCACAAGTTCAGCATGCCCTATACAGATGCTTAATTTGTATGCTGGGCCCTGTGATAAAGCTATTTCTGTCGATGAGATTCCAAAATTGTAGGCACTGATGTCAATGCAGATGAGGTTAGCCTAATTTGGTCAAGAGAGGGCTATGCCATGCAAAATCTTCTTTACATGGGCACATAAAGGCCAGTGCCAAGACTGACAGGTGTCCAGTGGGTGGCAAGGAGCTTCAGAGATAAACATTCTTGTTGGTACTGCTACAATTCTTGCTTCTTTAAGAAACAATGTAATAATTGTGTGGCTTTTTTCAGCATCTCTGCAGGTTAACTGGAAACAGAACTTAATTTTACAAATGTAAACCTTTTAAATCCTATTGATACAACTTCTTTATGCTAGATTCTTAAATTCAATTTCTGTTTAATGTTAAGGCTTGACAATGAAAATAGCATCTTGTATTCCATTTTTGAAGTAACTATAAATTTGAGGTATGCTGCTGTGAAATCCCTCTAAGAAAAATTACTTGAAAGGGGTTTTTAATTGTTGGAGGCCTCGGAATGTTATAAATGTGATAAAATGCGCACTCAGGTTGAATGATGAGAAGTCTCTACTGGGAAATTGTATTCTTGAGAAGGCTGTGGAAAGATATTAGTTGCAGTTAAAGTCCCTAAACTTTTTTCTGCTAGCTTTCCACCTTTTTTTATGTCAATGTGTCAGCTGTGAAGTGTATTAAAAAAAAAATGTATTAATGCATTAATAGAACACTTTCTTTGTATGCCTGTTTCCATACCTTCTTCCCAGACTCCCCCTAACAGGATATTGCAGTCATATAGAATTTTTTGCCTGGGAATCTTTTTATACTTGTTTTGAGCTTGTAATTCTTTTCCTTTGTCAGCTACCTCTTCCTTAGTACTGATGTATTTAAAAAAACCCCAACAAACAAAACTAACAACCTCTTTCTTTGTATCCAAGAAAAAACCCATTGCTGATATCTCTGTAATAGAAGGCTGAACCTTTTCAGTGTCAAACACTGCTCGCTTTTTCAGTTTAACACCTGCAGGCATAAGCCACAACGCTGCTGAAAAGCTCTCTCTGTTACTGGGTCAGCTTTATAGTGAGAGAGATGCTGAAAAAAATAAATTAGGTTTTTGATGAAAAGTTTTTGGATGCATCGTTTGCTGGCACCCATGTGCTAAGAGAATATTAATGGAAGGCAATAACTGCATGTTTTAAAAATGTGTGTCTAAAATACCAATTTTGCATGAAAATAATTCTGTTAAACTTCAGTAGTAAGTTTTTAAAGCATTAGCTATAAGGAATTTGCATCTACTACAGGTCAGAGAAGGAGAATTTGAAAGTGCGTAAGACAGGGTTGTATTGGTAGCTCAATAAAATAAAAGGTGGAAAGCTGATAGTTATACACCTGGAAAGTGAGGGAAGGTGTTACAATGGCACGTATTGAATGGTGGCATTTGGAAGGCCAGGGTTTTCAGTTTGCCATCTCATTAGAGCCTTTCCAAGTTTAAGTAGTTCAGCTGAAATTGGTCTGCTTAACCAGTTCAGTTGAAATTGGTCAGCTTAACCTTAATGGGTATAGGTTTAATTAGTTCTTGTGAAAACGCATGGGAGACTACAAGCATTTTTGTGTATGGTGCATAAGCAAGTTCTGAAATAAGTCTTTACTGCAGATTAGTGTCCAGATGAATCTTCTCTGGAAAGAATGTTGTAGCAGAAAGTGTAGGTCTGATAATGTTTGTTTGTGGGTGGGTTTTTTTGTTTGTTTTTTTAGGGGGTGGTGGTGGTGAAGCTTGAAACATTAGATTATTTAGGGGAAAGAAGTTGAGTGTAGTTGGCCAATGTAACTTCTCTCAACCTTTTTTTGTATTTCAGATGCTGTGTTGCTGCTTAGTTTTGTGCTTTGCTTTTCTGTGAAATGCACAGCCAATGTGATCTTTGTTTGAATCTCTTTAACCATTATAAACTCTGTGATGTCTATTTAAGTTAATTATTATTCACATTTGTAATGCCAATATATTATCAATAAAATGCTATATTGATTTCTGGATTTGACAGCAGATGCTTCAGTTAGTTTAGTGGAAGTGATCACAGAGTAGGAAAACAAAAGCTAGGTTTGATTTATTTCAGATGTTCTGTTGCCATCTCTGCTTAATTTATTAACGTGAAACTTCTGGCTCTTCCCTTGAAATTTAACCTTTTTTGACAACATGGTATTTTCATGTGATGGCTAGCAAGGAGCCAGAAACAAAGATGATTTTATTACTGCCTTTTTAATGTTGAGCATATTTTTGGTGCTTCAGCATATGCCTGTGTGCCTAGGGAAATGCTGAAATGTGTTTTTTCTGTGGGAACTCTTAATTATTTTTTTTTTTAAATAGAATTTGACAATTACATCTAAAATCCTTGCATAAATACCTGCTTATAATAAATGGAAGCTGTGTTGCCTGGGGAGTCTCAATAGATGTAAATTTTTAAATTTTGTGTAAACTACTCTTTAAGAAGGGGTTAAATGTATCTTTAGCAGTGCTGGAGTAGGGAAGACTTGCTAGTCAAGAACCAGGCAGTCGTATGTTTTTTAGGCTTAGAGGGAGGTGAGCCATTATATTTATGGGGGATTACCCATCACTTAGGAGCCAAACAGAAACTCTTAGTTTATTTATTTATTCAATCTATTAATTTCTGATCCATTTTCATGTCTGAATAGAGATAAGCCAGGGAGCAAGTGAAAAGGAACAGCTCACATTGTACCCTGCCCCCATGCTTTTTAGCCTTCATTCATTGCACTGCGTTGCTCTTGTCTTTGGATTCATGAGCTAGACAGGCACATCTGGAAATTCATATATACAGCTGCTGTCTGGGGAGGCCCCGATTGATTCCTGTGCTCCCCTTTCCCCACACAAGCTTCTAGGAGCTGTGAAGCTGCGAAGGTGAGCTATTATGTTCGTATAAGAATGAAAGTTACTGGAGAAGCTTCTCTCCAAGGAAAAAAGCGTAAGCCTTGAATTTAGAGGACAAACTTCTTGCATCCTTTATATCTTCTGTAGATAATTTATGGAGAATTAGAAGATGCAACTACTGTGACAAATTCCTGTAACTTCCTTTTCTGGATATGGTGATTAGCTGACAGTTTTGTCATGTCTTTCTGTGAGATTGAACCTCAATGGTTTTTACTTAGGTTTCCAGTTAATCGTAAGACAGTCGTTTACTGTTCAAAGGGTATGCTTTAGAAATAGAACATCAATGTTTTATTACGAAGTCTAAAACATTGGTAGCTTTTCTTGTCACACGTTACTGTTCATCTGTTCTTACTTACATAGCCAGGTTACTTGCAACATGTGAAGTATGTGGGAATTGAAATTACTCTTTATTTGCTTCCAGTATACCATTCAATCTTTGTTGAAAGTGTGTTTAATAAGTGAAATACAGTAACTTGTAAACCTCAACTTCTTGCATCTCACCTTCAGAACAGTTTATCTTTACTGAATGGATTGCAGTCTGAGGCCCTGATGGTGCTCTGTCTTATAACAATGGTACCACTTTTTAACTCTTCAAAATCATGGATGAAGGCATTCGTGATGAATCTAAAGCTGGTCCACTTTCTTGCTGTGCTACAGACCTATTGTGAATGAGCAGATGGCAGTATCTGCAAATAGGTGTGGACAGACAGAGGCTGATGTAGACCAGCCCTGGTTGAAACATGTACAACCATGTTAAAATGGTTCTCCGTCAAAGGTAATAAGCTTCACTATGACTGAAAGTTGAAAAATAAATATTTCCTAAATAACAAACGACAAATATGTGTTTGTAGACTGCCATCCTCGCTTTTTAATGTTTTTTTTCTTTCTTTAAAGAGGATTTGGTAGAAGTGGAGTATAGCTTCTTGCCAACATCTCTTCTCTGGAGAGAAGCAGAAATCTATGTTCTGTGGATTTAAACAAAGCCCTAAAATGCAATAGTAAGTAAGCAGTCTCAGAAAATGGGTGTCTGGAAAAAACTGAGACAAAATACTGCGTTGTAGAACTTCTTCTTTGGCTAGATACATTTTCATAAGAACAAGTTTTATCTGGTGCAAACTGGCACACTGACAAATGATCCAGTATAGATCCTTTAAGTGTATAATGGCATGTTCTTTGTAGAAACTCTGAAATTTACTATGTTAGGTAAAACAAATCACCAGATTAACTAAAGCTCAGGATATGACAGAGGCACTGAGAGTATTTTAATTTGTATTGCAAAAGAAGCATTTTAGAAAGCAGTAATCTATTTCTAGATGCTTAATTTGTGCAAGGAAATTAAAAATGCCTTCTTATCCACCTCCCCAACTAAGATAAATGCTTTTTTGCCAAATCACTTTTTCGGTGTTACATGGCCATTTCTATTAACCTGCATAAACATGATGTTGAGCAAATGAGATGAAAGGTTAAAAACAGTCATCGGGAAAATGCTACATTTAGTAATGTGCTTGCTTTGGCAAAGATTTATGTGATTTGTTTATAAAATATAGAATGCCTCTTACCCCTTTTGGAAATGCATTGCATATAGGATGATCCTGATAGTTTTCTATTGCTGCATTAGTGTAGCTGGTGAATGAGTGGTGGTATGGAAATATAGACTATTGGCTTCCTTTCATTCATTGAGATTGGATCCTTTTCTTTTTGAAGCAAGGTTTGTTCTTTTTCTGTCTTATTGAAGACTGAAATGGAAGATTTCTAATAATTAAAAGTGGTCTTATAAGGAAATTGTTAAATTCTGCCTTCTGGATTTATAGCAGTCCTTGGCTTTGGAAGTTCACGTTCTGGAGTTCTGAGCCCTTAGTTTTAGAACAGCCAGCCTTTTGAGTTTAGTTGCAATGAGTTAGGTAGTAATGTTTATTTGTGTGCTAAGGAAGGTGAATTTTGCTGTCTTAACTTTTCATGTTTGCTTACTGCTTTTTTTGGTGTTTATTTTTTGGGCTTTTTTTGCTTTACTATGTGCTGACGAATTGGTAAATGATACGCTTATTCCTCTGCCATCTTTATATGTAGTTAATATAAATATGGTTAAGTTCCTGAATGGTCCATAACAAGTAATATGTCAGTCAGGAGCATATCCTAGAAATCAGTGTGCCACAAGCCACTGTTCTGTGCCTGTTCTGGAAGGGGGTTGTTTGAAGGGGCAAAGAAGACTCCATGGATATCTCATTTCTGGGCCAGGTGTGCAAGTGCATGCATGTGAAATCAGGTCATTCTGGCAAGTAGGAGTGATTAGCAACAGGCCTCAAACATCTGTATAAAAACTCATGTGGTGATGGAGATTTGTGAAGTCTGGCTGCATTTGAACAGGAGCATCATAATGTCTGTGAAATATGGTGCTGTTGCTTCAGCTTTGGATTTCCTGTAGGTGGTGTTTAAATTCTTGTTGGGGGGTGGGTGGAGCTTTTTAAGACACTTCTGTACATGTAGTAGTTACTGAGGTCTGTAAGCAACACTGAGTCATTATTCAGGGCTGCTGAAATTTATTTAAAAAAAAAAAAAAGGAGGATTGGAACAGATGGGTATTGAGAAATATACAAGTAGAACTAGAATCCTGTAGTTGGTACTGCAAATAACAGAGTATATGCTAACAGGAAATAATGGGTTTCCGTGTGGAGCCTTGCAGATCTCTAGGAGTGTATATGGAAGTAATTGAATCCTTGCAAATCGTCATGGCATATTAATGGAGAGCTACTTTGAATCAGTAGGAGCTGGTCCCATGTGATGCCAGTTTCACAATGAAAGCAAACTGGTATCATTAGCAAATTCCATAGTGGAATCTTTGTAATAACTGTTGCAAGACCCCAGGTACTTTCTGCTGTATTGATAATGAGTTCTTGTCTTATTAGGAGCTACACAGAAAGGTTGACTCGGCAAATACAAAAATTGTAGCAGAACATGCTTTTGACTGCTTAGATGCATCTACAATGCTGCATATCACTAAGTTTACGTTGAAGTCATTGGGATATTTGTTTCTTTGGAAATAGAGACAGCAATTGCACTTGTACACTTGAGCTGATGGTAACAGAGGAACTAAGATGATGACTTGTATGCTATGACTTGCGTGTATGAGTGTTAAATACTGGAAAACTTGCCTTATCAAACATAATATCTCTGCAGCATTGAGAAAATGAATTTGAGAAAAACTGAAAAAGATTCTGCTAAAAACCAGGGAAGAAAAACAACCTGAGGAACTTCCATAATTTCTAAAGACAAAAAATGCAGTGTATGATAGCTGTTCTTTTTGCTGTGCTCCTTCACGTTAAGATGAAGCTGAAATGGGTGGTAATGACCACAGCCCAAGGCCCACTGACTGCACTTCCAGAACTTAGGTAGTATAATAGGTGGTATGTTATCACACAGCGAATTTAGTACTACTCATTTTTATGGAGTCTTGTATTGGAGGGTTTATGACCTTGAATGATTTCTTTCATATGCTTATAAAACAACACTTCACCTTTACCTTAAAATTGTTAATGGGGTTATTCAAAGCAGTACTTTCTGCAAAAGAAGCAGCTTAGTTTCTTTGTTGATTTCTTACACTATCATACAAACTAGTGTGCTTTTTGGTCTTCCTCTGTCTCCAAATTCAGAATCCTGTATCTGAAACAGTCCTTCCATTTCCAAGCCATAGTTAAAACAAATAATGCTGTAGTAGTGCTTAACAGATGGGCAAATATTTTTATTCCTGTGTTCTGGTATTAAATTATGTATGAGACAATAGTTCTAAGGAAAACTTTGAGGAAGAGGGGTGGCTAATTAATGAAACCACTTAGTATTGGAAGACAAAAGAGGAAAGGGTGATTACTTTGTATTCCTGTGTTTTCTAAGATAATGTGTTTCTGATATCGGTGGGTGGAAGAAAGACTTGCTCCATGCACTTGAGCTAAGACCATCCGCACACTTTATGTGTTTTGAGACAGGAAAACAGAGAAGACTGATCAAGGATTGAAAATAATGGTGACAGAGAAACGCTTGACCTTTCAAAGAGCATAAGGCTATTTGTGTTAGTTTTATGTGGAGGAGACTTCAGTCTTGAAGCAAATCACCTCGTTGTCCCAGTTTATCATGCCCATTTGTTTGTTTTCCAGAGTGGTTTCGGTATGTGCTAACTAGACTCCTTTCAAAAGAAACTAAGCCACTCTACCCCTTGCACTCACCAAATGTACTCTAATCCTTGATAGGGTTGTAGAGGTTTGACTAGTTATCAGTCATTTTTGGCAGCTTTGAACCTCCTGTGGTAGGGTCTGTTTCAGGAAGTTTGAGTAAGTACAGCCTCCAAAAAAACCCTCCTGGGCTTTATAGAGAATAGGTGTAAAGACCTTAGCAGCAGCAGCTGTGTGTTCATCTGCTCCAGTTGTGCCAAACTGTTAATGCACATATAGCCTAATGCCATTTATTGTGGGTTGGTTTGTTTTTAAAGTAGTATCAGACTGGTGATGACTAATTGTCAGGATGTCTTAACCTTGTCAAGTGTTTGGAGACGGTAATGTTTTTAGGTCTGACTGTGTGACAGTTTGTATTTCGGGTGGAACTTGACAGACCTTTAGATAAGCGCTGTATTCATTAAGTGAGGTACCAAAAGGTCTATTCTGAATCTTCCTGCCTCTGTTTTTGATCTGATTGGTTTTCAGGGGCCTGGGGAGGGGAGAGAGCAGGAGGTAAGTGTTTGGAATGGAATGGTGATGTAGCAACCTGCAGCTGGTGCAGAGACCATGATTATAGCTTAAAAGCCAACACAGATATTTGGAATCAATATAAAAAGGGCCCTATTATAAAAAAAGCCCTGTCCCAGTTAGTTGTCTTTATTCAGTAAACATCCACTGTGGTATGCATCCCCTTTTGTTGTAGATAGGAGGAAATTAATTTCTCAGTGCTAAAGTTACTCCTTTGGTAATCTGTGCGAACTTTTGTATTTTGAGCACATACTGGAATTTGCAATATGATCTTATAATAATTACAGGAAGAGCAGAATCTTCATATAGTTTTCAATTATTAAATTTCATGCTTTGAAAACTCGTCCATATCCCACACTCTGTTCCTTTCCCTCCCTCTGTAGCTACTTGCTTTACAAACTATTTGAGATTCCTTTGTATTTCTGAAATGAAACATCTTTGTCAGCTTAAAAGGACAAAATTTAAAATGAATCTCAAAGCTGCACCAAGTATATAAGATTGGCTGCATAATCAGTGCTCTTAGAGGAAGTTAGTCTGCTTTCCAACTCTGAAAAGTGCCGGAGGCGGTTCGAGGGGGATTGTAGGCAAGTTCAACCCTGGAGCAATAAACCGAAGCAACATGCCAGTTCAGGCATGAGTGTGTGTGGCTAGAAAGGTAGCATGAAGGATGGCTTAGTATTTACTGGACAAAAGAAGAGATCAGAGAGCCATGATTGATTTCAGCAATTGCATGTATTCAGTGTGTTATTTTTCTTACATTAGCATTATTTATAGTATGTTGCTATAAAAGCAACCTTGATACACGATTTTGAAGTTAGTTCATAGCAGTTCTCCAGGTGGCAGAGATAAAAGGAATTTGTGAATATCAGCTGTGGTGAAATCCGCTGGAAACCACCTCTTCATAGCATTTAAAGGCAAGGCAGTATCTTGAATTAGCTCAGGTGGTTTGGGTGCTGGAGTTTGATCCTGTAGAGCGGCATGCTTTGCTGTATTACAGTATGTGTTATAAAAGCACGTAATCGTGGTTTTTCATTTTCTTTAGTGTGTCTGTAGGGTTTGGTAAGATTTTACTGCTTGCTGTGTCCTCTAGTTGTAAAACTTTCTCGTTGAGTATGTAGTTGGCAGCAAGGCGTACAGGGCAGTGTTGCTCACGCGGAGCAAATTGCTGGGGCTGTCAGGTGACTGCAGCCTTGGCGCAGCTGTTGGCAGTGCGGGCAGCCCCTGCCTGCCTGCCTTGTGCCTTACCACTGCGCGCTACTTCTCAGGCTGTTAAACCCTCCTCACACAGCTTTCAGCACTGGCGGGGGGGGGATCGGGGAGGAGATTATGCTTCAGGTCTTCGGGGTGATCCAATGGGAATTGCATTGATCTGGTGTTTAGCTCTGATCCTTATCAAATGGATTACTGCTAAGGTAGGCCATCTTATTCTGTTTTGACTAACTGGGTTTATAAGTAGCCTGGGAGAAAACAAGTTATTAAGAACTTCATGAGTACTTATTTTTCTTTTTAAAATCTAATCTGTTTTGGAAACACATCATTCATCGTTTAAGATTGTGTTTGTTAAGTGTTCATACATGATTTCATAGCTTTCGACTTTTGTCTGCCTTGAAGTGGGAAGACTGTGTTTGTAGCAGTGCCAGTTAGGAGACGGGAAAAGTAATCTGAAATGGCTTCTGAATGGCAGGGGCTTACTTGCCTCCTTTACTAACAGGTCTTCAATTTTGTAGTGCTTTAAAGGCTTTGTGAAAATAAGGAAAAACAATTTTAAACATAGTGAAAATAATACAAATTAGCGTATTTTGCTTCCTGGACAGTATATCCTTTTTGTATTGTTGATTTCAGGGTTAAGGGAGTGGAAATACCAGTTTTGTTTGCTTAGGTGAAATACTGGCTACTTCACTTGCTGTGTAACCTTTCCATTATAGATGCCTGTGTTTTGGAAATGTATGCTAATGTTAGACAAAATTAGGAGTTCCTGTGCTCTCATTCTAAAGAATGTAATATCCCCATAATGTTTATTGTACTAGTAAATATGGGTGGGATTGGTGGCTGGAGATGAGACCAGGCTCTTCTCACTATGGCTCGCTGCCTAACCTGGAATTAATATCAAAAGGAGGAATAAATAAGTTTAGGATTGTAAAGGAGGGCCAGAATCATTGGAGAGAACGAGGGGGAATTGGGGGAGAGGGGGAAATCAGAGTTCATGCCTTTATCTATAGATAGATATTTCTTATTAATAAACAGTTTTAACATTTTTGTATGTTATTAATTACTTATTAATTTACGTATTAACACATATGAATCTGAACTTGTGAAAACAAGCTTCATCAGGTATTCATGCCTGTACTGTTTGGTTATTGTCAGTAACACAGTTCTAAATTAATAAAAACAAAAATGGTCAGTGTAGTTGCTAGCACTTGTGATAACTTTTGTCATGTCAAGAAAAAGACCAGGATACCCTGGAATGGATGTTTGTTTGTGATTCAAGGGAGATCCTAAATACCAAAGTTGTATGGCCAGTGTGCCGGCTTAGTACATCATCCACATTTTACAGATAACTGTTGAATTGCTGATTTTCTGAAATTTGACATGAAAAGCCTGCTTAAGTCTGTAATTCAGCTTGGTCAAAGATTCTGTTAAGGTGGGAGAAATAGGAATTCCAGGTAGCTGGAACATGGTTAAGCATAAAAACCTCTTGCTATTTATGGTTGTCTTTTTAAATGTGGTAATGGTTGTTACTTTTGAAGAATTACTTTTTGTGTGTACATCCAATTATCCTATTTTTCTATTGGTTTTGTGTTCTCTGCCATCTGATTTAGTTTCTAAAGGCAATACCCCTGTGTATTTCTCTTTGCTGAAGTCAATCATTTATGGTTTTTTTACTATATTTTCTTTTCTGATCAATTTTCAAGCTTTTGTATATTTTTGTTAAATCTTGAAGTTTTTAAGTAAATCTTATGTTGCCACTTGATATACATCTGAGATGTATAAGAGAAAATACCTTACAGATGCTTGTTAGATGTATGTATTGCTAACATCGATAACTGTCATTCAAACAGCGTCCAAGTTTATAAATGATTGCTGTCTTGGGAGATGATCATGTGAAACAGCTTATATGGAAGAAAATACTAAGTGCGGGTATTTGAAGGGTGTGTGTGTGTTATTGCTAATTAGTATTGCCTTCCTGAAATTACATTTTCTTATCAACGGTTTGATAAACTTTCAAAATACTACTTTGAAGTCCAGTGAAATGTTTAGAAAATAGTAGTAGGACCATTTTGCAGTGGCTTGCCAGAGTTCAATGACAGTTTAAGTGCTTCAAAAGAACATTTTCCAGTGCTTTAGTAGTTAAAAACTTAGTGATGCCTTGTGGAAAACTGAAAATCTTATATTAGCATGGATTTTTATTTAATTACTTGAAATAATTCTAAGAATTATGATACGTGATAGTCTCTCTTTTGAAATCAATAATCCAGTCTAATTAGTTTGTCGTTCTAGTTGTTAAACTGTCTTAGAATCTTAGTTTCCAAGTGTGTGTATTTGAGGCAAGCATAACCAGTAAATTGCACTTGCCATGATATAACAACTTCTCCAAACTTGTTCTCAATTTCTCTTTCTGAAAATAGTCCTCTGATAGTTGGGCAAGTAACTTGGGCAGGAACACCAAGTAGGTAAAAATACCTGGCCATCTGTGTTGCTGTCCTCTGGCTTTTATTTCCCAGCTGCTTAAATAAACAGCTGATTTGCAAAATGAAGGCTGTGTACTCCATCGGAAAGCATAGATAGTTATTTCTCATGGGGGTTACCGAATTTGGAAGGCCAACAGTTCTACCGGTTTCTTTCTGTTGTTACAGAATGAGACCAGCAGTTGTTTCTCTTGACAGTCAGAAAGCTGGCTAGCTGGCGCTCCCCACAATGAAGTGCCCAACGCTAATGCTGGTGCTCTGCTCTGAATAGGATTGGGAAGTCCTTGTGATAAAACTGATACATCAATGGAAACATTTGTTTGGCACAAACAGCAGCAGGTGCTGTGTTTCCAAGTGTACATGTGTATGCTGTACTCCCCAGCATCACTGAAGCAGTTTCCCTTTGAAGATGTGTCTGTGCTGTTTTGGCGTGTCATTCTCATGGCATGGCTTTTAACTTCCTGTACTCTTGTGAAAAGATTTTCAGAAAGATCTGATTTAAATCTATTTTCTGGTAGATACTCCCTTCACCTGATTTTAGGGAGTTCTTGTGGTGGTGGTGTTCTTGAAGGATTAATGGATCTTTCACTTTACTTTGAACTTCTTCCATTAACTCTACAAAGATGTGACGAGAGGAGAAGTGGAAGCTTTTCTTTATTGCCCATTGGAAGAGTAAATGATACTAATATGAAACTGAAATTTAAGGTGAGGTTTTCAAAGTTGAAATCCAGTGGGGGGGGCAGGGCAGAATCCTTCTCAGTTACCTTTTTAACATCTGTCTTCACTGCTGAAGCAAAACAGCCCACCCAGTTCAAATGGCTGTGATCATGTCTGTAAAGGAGTGGAGTAGTTGAGAACATCACTTGATAATTTGTGGAATTTGTTGAATTACTTGGAGTCCAGCAGACATTCCCACTGGACCAAGCTGTCCTTGTGCTTAAAAAGGTAACCTGCCTAAAGACATCAGGATTGTCTTTGGTTTGAGCACTAGTAGTTCTGTTGGAACGATGCTTGTTTGTTTGAGACTTGTACAGAGGGTCAAGGAGTTCTTTGGCTTCTGGTTATTAAATGCTCTATTTTATCTGTTCAGTGCTTCGTGGTTATTAACAGATACAAAGCTTCAGGTGAACCAAAGAGGTGGCAGAGATCTAGAAATAAAATTTTATGCTAAATGAGTTAAAAATATTAACAATAACATGATATTTTGAAGTGCCGGAAGTCAGGCTCTGTCTGTGAAGATTTTAGCCAATGTTTCTGTAGGCTGATACAGTGTATGCTACAGTCATCTGAACTGTGTAATTAAGGTAAATTTTTAGTGTGGGTATAGTCTTGATGTCTTAGCATAGGCTAAAGAGAGTGGGCCTCCGATTAGCAATGAGGGAGGAGGTGTTCTTGGTGGTCAACAAGGGTAGAATCCTGGTGATTAAATTGTTTGAACTGTTGAGTGCTTTACAGAAACTTTAGTTCAAGACCCATTTGCCTTTCTACTTGCAAATCTGCTGCACGTGACAGTTCACATTTCAGTAGAAGCCCATGCATTAGATCTGGTCTTTGTTTGCTGTATTTAAAAAGTGGAACCTGGGCAGAGTATCTTAAAGAGCTACATGCAGGGTAGATGAGATTACTTCTTTTTTTGTTGTTGTTGTTGTTGTTGTTGCTTTTTTCCTTGCATTTTTCTGGAATAGTGTAGGGGGTTGTATAACAAGTACTCTGACAGTATTATTTGGAGTGGAAAAATAGGTGATATACCTCAACCTGTGGTACACAGTCTGTTACCCATTTGCAACATAAGCTGACACAAAGCAATCTGTGGCTGGATGAGCATATTATTATTATTTAATTTACCTACCTATCACATGTTGCTAAAAACCTCTGTACCATTAGCTCCCTCCTGTCTCTGTCCACTACAGGGCGCCTAACTATCTATATCTCACTTATTTGCCTGGTCTAAAGGTATGAGGTCTGACCGCTCATCACCTAGCCTGTATCTGTCCCTTGGTGGAACTTGCAAAGAAGTGTCTTCCTCTTACCTGTTTTATTTAACAAATTTCAAGGAATGAAGTATCTTTAAGACCTCTACCCTTTTAGCAAAATTAGCTGAAACTGTCTTCCTCCTAGTGAAGTATTAGTAAGGTTTACACAACAAATTGTCTCTCTTTCTTTAGGAAACCAAATTTTGAATGGCAGTTTTAAAAGATTTACTTGTTCAGAGATACCTGTGAGATCTTCCAGAGTCCTTGCAGAACGAAATCACTTACTTGTATAAGCAACCAGTTAATGTTTTTAAAAATGTGCTTTCTGTTTCATATCGTACATGAACATACTGCTTTATCTAGTAAAGAATATTTTAGATTTTAGAGACCCAAGTAATATTTTAGAATCAACATATCAAAAGGATTTATTTTTCAGTAAATTTTTACATATTGTTTTCCTTCTCGGAGACTAATGCTCCAGTTGGGCATGGTTCTTCTAGCTGCATGTGTGCTTGGCTTTCTCCTGTATTAGGTTACAGAACTGTACTGGACATGTCCAGAAATCTGTGATAGACAGGTGCAAATTGCAAGTTAGCACTAAATTACATCACTGATTTTGCCTAGCCAGTGATATGAAATGTTCCAAGCTACTGAAAATACATTCAGCTGAGATTTGCTGAAATTCAAAGGTAGGTTATATGAAGAAATTTGAAAATATTATTGGGAAATCAACATCGCTTTCTGGCTGATGAGTTGTATTGCTGCCTTTCCCATCAGGACAGGCGTATTGCTGAGAGAAATACTGTACGAACATATTTTGAGGAAAGGTTTATTTACATAGTTTATGATCTTCCAAGGAAATACAGAACAAAAGCCAAGATAACATAGAAGTGCTGTACAGGGAGCTCGGAACTTGTAGTCTTTACAACAGCTACTGTAATCGGACCCCATTTGAAGCTAGGTCTTTGGTCATTTCTGTAGTTAAATATTAAGCTTACCTTCAGAAAAACTTCTCAGACTTCAAGTGTAAGGTTTTCTTTTTTGTTTTAACATGAAAAATATTAAAACAATTCAGTGTAACTTCTGGTTTTGGAGTCTTCGCACATCAGTTGTACAAATCATGCTGATGGAGGTTATTAATCTTTAGTCTTTTTGCATACATTCAATTTGTTGTGTAGATAGATGCTTAGAAGCAATTTTACTTTTTTACCCTTCCAAGTAATTTATCTCTTTTCTTCTAGAATTCCTTCTTTTCAATAGCCAACATCTGTGTTTATGTCCCATTTCCTAACATGGTTTGGTTTCCCATCTTTTGAACTTGCACATTTTTGTTGTGTGTCCCTGGTGTAGTGTTGCTCCTGCTACACAGAGGGTAAAAAATGGGTGACTATGTTCACCTTCAGGTTGGCTTTTATCTGAAGCTCTCAAAGGGATGTGATAACCCTTTGTGACACTGAGGACTTCACTGTCCTCATCGTAAATAAGTGTGGTGGATAAGGAAAGGTCTTCGGAGTTTTTAATGCACACAAGAAATCTTGTTTCTTTAAAAAAACAAGTGTTGTGAACTGTCAAGTTGAAGTCTGATTGTGAGGGTGATTCTCTGATCCTAGGGTTAAAAAATAGCATTAGTGAAGGCCCTAGGAAGTGGCAGATGTTGAAAGTACAGTAAAGGCAAGGCGTGAGGCTGGGTGCTAGGTTGTGCCAAGCTTTTAAGACTCTGTGATGCCAGCGTTGTGTCTGACAACATTCCTCCAGTTTTTAGCTGTTAAAGGACCAGTTCACCACACTTGTGCGAGACTTCCTGGATTATAACTATCGCATTAGCTGAGTGTGTGTGGAACATGCGTATTTTGTGTAGCCTGTATGGGTGTATCTCACTGTCATGCATAGATGGTGTGATGACTCTTTCAGGCTTCTATCATCAAATGTGAAATACCACTTGCTTGTTTTCTTTAAAATACCTTTGTGTTACATCCTGCTTCAGTGGTACCTTGATTTGCCTACAGAAAGTACTGGGTGGAATGCAAGTAGCATGAGACAGCAGAGTCCTGCCTTTGCAGAATATAGGTTGAATTCCTAGGACTGCAGTAATGGTGTCATTTGAGTACTTTTACTTCTTTTAAAACCACTTTTGGCTTTGAAAGATGGAAATACCCCATAGATGCAAGTAAATCTAGAAGGCTAAGGAGCGTGGTTTTGTCAGCTTGTTCTTGTTCTGTGTCTTTTATTGTGATGAATTATTGAGGAGCATCTGGAAAGAAATTTAGGGGCAATTGTTTTTTCCATGCTCTAGACCTGTTTTTCATAATCTCCTAACTACCAATTCCTGTCCTTCTTTTGTCCCTTCCTAAAATGAACGCGCTATATATATATATATATTTGCTCAAATGTCCAAAATTAATTTTGAGTTAAATTGGAAGTGGACAATTGATACTTTATTTTCATTTAGAATTAAAAATTACTCAGTTGTAACTTGCATAAACACCAAGGTATATTTTGGTTGTTGTTTTGTTTTGTGTTTTTTTCAGAGACGTGGAGCAATTTCCTATGACAGCTCTGATCAGACTGCATTGTACATTCGTATGCTAGGTAAGCATACCAGTTTCTATATTGTGAAGTTCTAATGTTTGTGAATAATATAAAATAATTACTTTTTTAATGTTTAAATGCTGAATTCTCGAAGTTATTCCCTTTCTCCTGGATTAATATTCTGGTTACATTCTTTAGAATAATTTGTGTTCTTTTGTGTTGACTTGGTTTTTTTGGTTGTTTGCCTCTTTTTCTCTTTTTTTTCTTGAGTTAAGCATTGTTTTGGTTGTTTTACTCCTATGTTAAAAATAAAAAGTTCTTATAATTAACCTAATGTGTTTGGTAGAAGCTAAGTTTTCCAAATGACTCATGATTGATCTTTATTTCTGTGTTGGAATTTATCACCTCTGCATGGTATCCTTCTGCTTAAAATCGTTGCTTAGAGTACATTTGTGTGAGAGATATCACACGCTTTTAAAAACCTCAGTACTGAGGCTATGAAATGCTCAAGGTATTCTAAAAAGAATGATATGATTTTAACCAATACTTCTTTTACCCTAGAAGATGACTTGAGAAGGGAAAGGGTGCCTGGCAGGGCTAGTAGTTCAGTCAACTTACTGAAGAATGTTTCCAGAGTAGCAACTAGAAAAAGGGTAGAGCAGAAGTGAAATTTGTATTTCACGGTATTGGGAGGGGCAGGCATCCAGGGGAGACCCTCAGTGATAGTGCATGGAAGGACTTGAGGTCAGTTGTTGAGAGGAGAAAGGTACAAGGCTTGTGCAGATCTAGCTGCTGGATTCAGTACTTCCTGCACCTCGTCTGGAGGCTGCTGGTGGTGCAGATGGCATGGGGACTGCGTATATACACTCTTAAGTCTGTTTCACTGCAAAGTTATGACAATTTAAGCCATCTTGAGCTATGATTTTATGTTGAAATGGACTATGAATGCTTGCATGATGTCTTGCATGGCTCAATGAACATCAACAGGTAATGATTATAAATACTTAACCAGCTCCAACTAAGTCAGCCAAAATGTCTTTTTTGCCCTGAGTCTCTTCAATTTAGTTGTATACTGTACGTGTTAGTCCCCAGAAATACATAACTGTGTTGTCTATGAATTTACATTTGTAAACTATATGCATCTGTACGCATGTGTGTATATATGAATTCAGTCATAACGTACACATGTAGGCGTACGTGTGCATATGTGTATAAATCCAATTTTGATTTAGCATCTTTGCCTTTTTGTTTTTCAGTTATTTTGATTTTTTTTTTAGGTTTGTGAAGCTGTTAATACTATAGCACTGACTGTCTACTGAAGGAGTTTTGATAAGAGAATGTAATTACTTTGGAGATTTGTTAGGAGGGGAGCAGAAGTTGCTGGCTTCTAAATGTTTATAGAAAAAATTGCTAGGGTTTTTGTTGTTGTAAACAGGTTTATTTCACTTCCAAAACATAAAATAACTCTCATTTTTAATCATCCTTTTTGCAGGATGAGCACTAGAATTATTCAAAATGTGATTTTTCTGCTCTAGTCATAAGAAAGTAAATTCAGGCCTGGGGTAGTTTCATTTTCTTAATTTTTGTAATACTTTTTTAAACTACATTTATTTTGTCCTGTAATTGAAGAGATACTTTTTTTTCTACCTCAAAGTCCTACAAATTGAGTGTTTTTAATTCCACAATGGGGAAATATGTATTAACTTATTTTAAAAGTGCACTGATACATTTGATTTAGAGGTACTTTTAAGTTATACGCCTGTGTTTCATCTTTTTAAAATTAATCTGCTAGTGATAGAAGCTTACCTTGTAAAAAAATAATTCTTAATTTCTGGGGCGGATAGTCTGATTTCTTTTGCTACTTCAGAAGTGTAACTGTAACATGAAATGGTTAGGCCCGTCATTTCTGCAAAGGATTTGTGATAATGTTCATGTAAATCTAGAGGAAAGCAAAGCATGACTTCCTGTAGTTCTTGGTATAGACACGTGAACTGAGGGGGAAAACCTATTTTAGTTTGAAATCTTTCTTTGACTATTCTCATAGGCAGAATTGGAATATATTCAGGATGTGATGTTAGATAAATTAAATTTTCACTTGTTCTCTCATTGGAATTAATTATTTGACTACCTGATTGGTGCTTGTTATGAATAGTGTAACTCTTGCTGGCATTTGTTGCTGTTCAGTGATGTTTTCTATTCAGAGGTAGTAAGGCTTTTAAAGGATTGACCTCTTTAACTTTGGTTGGGGGGAGGAGGGTACCAGCAAGCAAACAAAGAATTGCTCATTGGATGTTTGAATCAGTGTGTTAAATTTATATTAGTTTCACAGTTGCTGGTGATCACTTTGTTTTCCTGAATATTATGTATGCTATACTGTACAAGGTAGCAACTATTTATAGACTTATTACTGTTGTATTTGTAAATGGACTGTAAAAAAGACCAGCCTGAAAGCTGAACAGTTGGATGCATCAGTGTGTAGAAACATTCATATCAGAGTAGATTCAATAATGAATATATTCAATAGAATTTTTTGAAATAAATGTGAAGTATTGCATTTCCCATACAGTATTGTGAGGGGTTTGTTTTTTTGTTTTTCTTGGTACACTTCAGCAGAGTAAGCTGTAAGGAATTCTCAGGTGTAACTTAATGGGAAGTTAAGCACAGTCATGAGAGGTTTTCCCTTTTACTTCGTTGGTTATTGTTCCAAACAGACTATATCTACTAATAAAATGTAACTTGGTAAGGTGTTTATTTTAGAAGACCAAAAAATGTAAAGCTAAGAGTGTCTAGGACACCTCCCTCTGTTTAGCTGTGCTGGTTGTGGAGTTGTTTCCTTTAACCTTTTCAGGCTGTTCCAATGGGAATCCAATGGAAACTTGTTTGCATAAAATAAATAGAGATTCCTGCGTTATGGCAGTGTTTCCAGGTTCAATTAAAAAAATCAAATTTTAGGAGCACACAGAATAAACACCTAACTCTTAACTGTCTTCATCAGTGTTGATATAAACAAACAGTGTTGACTGTAATGACTCATCTGTCATACCCCATTCCCAAAATATACACTAAGCCACTCGGCAGTGGCTTATTTACTATGTTAAAATATAGATACAGATGCAGCATTGTAGAATTTTTCTTTTAAGACCTTGGAAGGGCTGATGTATCGCCTCTGTCAGCCACTTCTCTCTGCAGCTGTGAGGAATTCTCAGAATTTCTTGTAAGTGCTTTTGCATAATCTTGATACTTTCTTGATTTCTGTTTGCTTTTCTGGTTTCTTTTTCTTGTTGTTTTATATTGCCTGAAAGTTTTGATGCTGTGCATGGGGTAGAAAGAGGCTGGGGGGACACGGGACACTGACTGCTTGTGTTGGGGAGCATGCAGCTCTTAACTAAAACTGGAGCATTTTACCTTTCTTTAAAGGTCTTGATCACTTCAAATAGGAAACAGTGAAGGCAAGCTAGTGTAATGCAGGTGCCACGCTCTTTTTAGGTCGTGGTTATTAGGTTGTATTCCTTTTGCTTTAATTTCAGCATATTCAGCTGACCTGTCATCTATTTCTCAAACAAATTTAATAGAACTTTAATTTGTGAAGCTAGTAATTCTTTCTGGAAATCCTGCTCTTCACAGCTTCATGGCTTTGACTTGGGTGGTTTACCTTGAGGTGGCTGCCATAATTCCTGCTCCCAGCTGTCCTCCGTGATCTCTGAGATTCTGCCCTTGCTCCAGAAGGCTGCAGCTCACCAAGCAGCTGCTGCATTGTTACTGTGCCACACTGGAGTACTAGGGTAGCATAAAGTATGTGCGGTGTAACCCTAACACACAGGGATGTCAGCTATGGCATTTCAGCTGCCTCGTAAGTACTGGAGCTGTCCTTGCGGGTGTGAGCAGGAATCTGAGAGGGGTAGGAACAAAACGGTATGTCTCAAGGTAAGTTTTGTTACAGCCCTGATTCCTTCTCGGTTTTTGGTTGTAGCTGCAAATCTCCCTCTTGCATTCCTTCTTCCACTGTTCATTCGGTCTTCGGTTGAGTTTCTGCCTGCATGGCTTTTAAAAATACAAGCAATCCTGCTGACATAGAAGTATTCTGGAAAAAAAATTAGTTAAATACTCAGCCAACAGATGTTTTTCATGCTCGTGCATAAAATCAGATTTTGAAAGGAAACCTTCATGTTTGTTATATCTCTCTTCATTCTTTGGATTCACAGAAACTCTCAAAGAGGAAAAAAAATTGTTCCTGGAAGCCCACTGTCATTAAGATGCTGGACTTGAATGTATTCCCCTAAGGAAACAGAGGAGTTCTTTTCAGGCTGTCTAAAGTGGGTAAAGAAGAGACACTTAAGATAAAAAACATCCGCTTGCTACCACTTCTGCCTCTCCTAAGGAAATTTACCTATAAGCAAATGGTGTGATATGGTGGTTTCAAAACATTTTGTAACCACTTCAGTATTTTTTTTAGGCCTGCATAAATTAAAACTTAATAAATTATTTTGCTTTAGGTGTTGAATTTTTGTTATCTTTCAGCTGCCATAATGATGATTGGCTCTGAGTTTGGACTTCTGTTGCTGTTTGAAGGAATTATGTAACAGTGTCCTTCTGTCTGATAGAAGTAATCTTAAATTTGAAGTGTCTTGTGCATTTTTTTAAGTTGCCTATGATGATAAACATGTCTTCTCTTTAAAATTAAATTTGTATCATTTCAGAGTCTTAGGGTTACAAAAACCTCGTGGAAGATTTCCCAAGCAAAATTATGTGAATATTATGTTGTGTGCTAGCACAACGAAGTGGGTGCATTTGGATTCTATTGATCTTTGCAGGTCAGATTAACTGAACAGTGAATGTATAATGATGGTCCAGTATTTCTGGATGTTTTGGGACTAACTATACATGCGCAGTAGGGATTAGTTTCACTATGCTAATAGCACATCATTTCCTAATGTGCTAATGTGCAGCCAGTTTGATGCTATTTCTTTTTATGCTTCTATATACATAGAAACTTTAGATGGATGCGTGGCATCTTTGAATTCCACTTTTTTCCCAAGCACATCTATTGTCTGAAATCTTGAAAATTGCAGTAGTTCTGTAGAATAATAATGTAGACAGCTCTTCTGCCTTTGTTTTGGCCAAATAGGAATTTCTGCTTTGTTTACTGCAACAAATTCCAGTCTTGTAGAAGTGGTATCTTTTTCCAGAATAAATCCAAACGTATTCTAAAAAAAATAAATCATTCATTGTAGAGATCTTGATTCTTAACAAAATATCCTCTGCTTCTAGAAGATCAAGGAGAAATTTCTTTAACTATTTAATGAAAATATTTTGCTTTCCTTGTGGGGGATTTCTTGTTTCATATGTATACAAGTAAATACCCTCATTTTACCTTTATCTTATTGTAATTGCCTTTTTAATAGTTTGTCATGTGTATTTTTAGTATATTGCTTCTTCCTTTGGCTAATTATTCCTGTAGATAAGACATGTTGATAATTCCTGTTAAAAGCAAAGTAGTTAGTTGCACTTCTGTATTTCACTTGTACACAGTTTTTCTCATTTTCCTACTTAACATTCACAACATTGTGGGCATTTCAGGGGTAACAAGGATGCTTTTACTCTTATCTATGCTGTTAGACTAGGCACTAGTAAATAAAAAAACCCAAAGCACAGAGAAATTTTCTGGATATCATTTATCCTATGAACCTTCTTGTTTTGTTATGTGCAGAATTCCACGTTAGTCTTCAGGTATTCTTCTGTGAACTTTTTATGTTCTTGACACTTTGAGCAAGTAAATTGTTGACCAAAACTTAGTTGTATGCTTACTGAAACTATTTCTAATTCATGTTACGTTTGGTAAATTTTGAAAGTTAAGACTGCCTTGAAAACTAAATATAATTCACAAAAGTATATCACCTCTTCTGTAAAAAAAACCAAAACAAACAAAAAAGCTGAACCTCTTATTTTTCTTTTAATTCAGCTGGTGAACTCATTCACACAGCTGTAGTAGCTATGGCTGATTTCCCAGTTAAAGATGAGTGAAAGGTAATGAAAGCTGCATTTTCCTTGGTGTAAACTGGTATTTTCATACACAGCTACTAATGCATTCACCTCCTCCTTTCCAAAATTTCCTCCATTTTTTTCTTTTTATTAATTTATTTTATAAATAAATTCACCAGTTGCTTGTGCCTAACAGAAGAGTTCTACAATTTGCTGCCTCTGTATTGCCTGGAACAAGACAAGCCTCTTGCACTCTGCTTAGATGAATGCTTGAAAACTTTATAAGTAATATATTGTCAGTGGTCTGAAAAATGTTATTTACAGGTAGTAATTGGGTTACTTTCCCTTGCATCTCTCTTAACATTTTCAGTTTGAAAAACTCAAAAGGAGTAATAACCACATGTATTTTGGTATGTTTTTACTGATAGAAAATACTAGACTCATTATTTGGGGAGCCCTGGGCCGCCTTGTTTTTTTGTGGTCTTACAAGCATGTCTCAGAAGATAACATACAGGTGAAGTGTGTCACTACAGATATAAGAGTGTTTTTAGATAAGTATCTCTAGAAAGATACCTTTTGTGTATTAAAAGTGTATTACTGAAGTTTTAGTCAGTATCTTTAGCTACTTTCTGACAAGCTGCCTGCTTCAGCATTACTAATTAGCAGGTTGGAAGGGAAAAGGAAAAAACACTCTCAATATATAAGTTGCTGGAAATTAAATAGCTATATTATTACTTTGTTATAAAATCAGTCTTGGTTCCTTGTGCTAAATACTTAGTTTTGATTCATATGAAAATCATTGTGTTTGAGGAGAGGAGTATACTACATTTGAAAGATTTCCATAATTAGAAACCAGAACATTTTCGCATCTTACATTTCACTTTTTTGTTAGTATTTGGGGAGGCAAACGCTATTGCATTTGATCCTCAAAGGTTTGCCTAAATTTGTAAGTGCTAAAGGATTTTAAGTGAAAGCTTTTAGTCAGAGAGCTACTTAAATGAATACAAATACCTAATGAAGGAATACTGATCAGCTTTCAGTTGGTAAAATGCATAAGTATAAATCAACTAGCATGCTAAAAGATTCAGGTTGAAGCTAATTGCAGTACAAACCAGTTTGATAAAATTTTAATACTGAGTTTTGGTATTTTAATAGGCTCTTGTGTAATATTCAAACAGCTGAGCACAAGTAAGTAAATGCTAGTGGGAAAATATTCTATTATGTAATATTAAACCCATATTGTAACAAGCTTATTTGCTAAAAGCTACCATTTCTAGAAGTTGAATCTTTTTTGTATTATACAAAATGTTATCGTTTTATGTGTGTTACTGAAGAACAAATCAACTTTTAATGTTCTTGTTTCCTGTCACATTAAGGTGCATTTTTACCATACTGGTGTAGCAAGCTGTTCCTAATTTCATCTGAATGCTTATCACATGCTTCTGGCAACGTATGCTTAGGCAGGAGAGATTTTGACAAGAAAGCATGCAATTGCATGTTTAACAAGTCTTCAAACTTTGTTTTGAATTTCACCTTTAAAACAAAAAGCATTGAAGTAGGCCTATTGTTTGAATAATCCTCCTCCATTAAGTACATGAATCTTTACCCCTCCAGGCTATGTTCATTTGCATTTTATCTCTGCCACTCTTCCACACTTTTATTTCACTCTTGACCCTGTTTCTAGGAGATGTGCGAGTAAGAAGTCGGGCAGGATTTGAAACAGAGAGAAGAGGTTCTCATCCATACATTGATTTCCGTATTTTTCACTGTAAGTATTTAAAAGCAGATAATTAACAAATAAACAAAGGCTTCCAATAGTTTTAACTACTGAACCTCTAAAAATAAAATTAGCGGCTTACGTAGCAAGACCATTTTATATACTACTTAAGAAAATCTTTCATGGTACTTCATTACCAAAAACAGAAGAGTAAAAACTTCACTGCTAAATTTTTGTTTTTAAAAACATAGTTTGAGTATTGAATTTAGACCTGAATCCCTATGGTAATGAAGACTATCTTATGTACAGCTACTGATGTGTGCGCTGAGTTCTTGGCTGGCAGACACAAAGAGTTGAGAAAGAATACTTTACTGCTTTTATAAAGCAGCAAAAGAGCCTGGTGCAGGGTGATGTTTGAAGAGAATTACAGTATATGTCAATATTTTTGACCTCATAATAATCAATTAACATTACATCTACTCAAAATGTAGCTAGAACTTAAAATTTTTACACATAGACAAATCTTAAATAAAGAATAAAGTGTTATAAGAAAATGGCAAACTAATTTTTTTGATTACATGTTTTAGGAAACTTTTCTGAGAAATGTGACAGGAATATTTTTTGAACAATTTCACTTTTTTTTCTCTACATCTATATTGTTGTTACTAAATGTCAGTAGTTGTTGTAATATAAAAACTTCAATAACCATCAAACCAATATGCAGCAAGAGTGCAGGGGATTTAAGTCTTAATTAAATTATGCCAATAGTATTAGTGTATTAAGTGTCATAAAGTATCTATACCAACATTGTATCGGCACAATTCCAAGTATTCTGAATGCAATGGAGAGATTTAGAAAAGCTTATTTCATGGTAACAAGTGTGGTTGTTGTAATTACCTTATTAATAAAAATGAGTGGCAGAAACTGGTCTAATTCTGATCTTAACTGAAGTTATTGCTTTTAAAAGTAGATCGCTACTTAAATTTAAAACTATTAAACTCTTAGTTTCATTCAAAAGTTTGTATCATAGGTGAGAAAACAAAGTTTGAAGAGTATGCTATATTAATTCTTTTCAATAAAGATGGTAAGAATTCAATTTCAAGTACTGATAATTCTGTTGAGTGTAATAATCCTTTAGAAGCAGCATATGATTGATGAATTACATAACTGTGTCTTTTTGTGTGTATGTATGTGGCATTTCATGCTGATAACAGGAAGATATTAACAGAAGTATTAAAAAGGGCTACCTGTTAAAAGGCCGTCAACACGGTGTTACGGCTATTGTCAAATTAACTGTATTTTCTGTGGTATTCATCATGCTGTTCCTTTCCATCCTGATTGTGCATCAGGCAGATCTGGACTAATCGGGAAAAGGAGTTTCACACCCTTTATTCTTGCCGCTACTTGTTCAGGCGCAGGCACCAACTTTTAGCAACATCAACTGTGGTGTCTGATGACAGAAAAGAATGTTGCTAGGAGGCCAAAAAAAAATTCTTTGGCTCTAACTTCCCTCTTGAGTCAGCTGCTGTGGCAGTTTTCAGAGTTGCCATATTATAGTCAGATTTTTTTCCACTTCAGGATTGTGGCCTGCTGCAGCGTTGCTCTTTGACTCTTTCAAAGTCAGTAAGGAATTCAGCTGCATCTCTCACTAGATCATCCATTAATTTACAGATTTATTTTTTTAAAAATCAGTAAAATGTTTTTCTTTTGCTCTGCAATGCTAATTGAGTCTTGATCAGTGTTTCCTTAATTGTTTTAAGCAAAAGACTTTTTAGTATCTTGCTGTCAGACTGTGGGTAGAGAGAAGTTGTGGGCATCAGGTTTGACCTCATTTTTAGGATATTTTCCCTGCCCTCCCCTGGTACCTCTAGAAGGACTTTTCAAGTAGAGCTACATGGCTGAAAAATATTCACCCATACGAGTGGAAGACAGCATGTGAGAGGAGCCAGCCGGCTCTTCTTTGCTTGGTGCAAAAACGAGACTAAAAAGGGTATTTTCTGCAGCTGAAGCAGACTAAACATCTGAATGTTGGCTCTTTTTTCTGCACCACAGCTACACACTGAGCATCAGTAATGCATGAATATGTGTCCTTCATGGTGTTTGTAAAGTTTCACTGTAACTTTCTCCTGCTATCCACTAACTTTACTCTGTGGTTCTAAATGTTTTGCAGTGATCATTGCTTAACTGTTTTGCAGATGACTTAGTGGTGTGGTGGGTTGACCCTGGCTGGATGTCAGGTGCCCACCAAAACTCTATTGCTCCCCTCAGCTGGACAGGGGAGAGAGAATGCAATGAAAGGCTTGTGGGTTGAGATAAGCATAGGCAGATCACTCTGCGATTACAGTCACGGGCAAAACGTACTGGGCTTGGGGAAAAAATAATTTATTAAATCAGAGTAGGGTAATAAAAAAATAGAAAAAAAATCCTAAAACACCTTCCCCCCACCCCTCTCTTTTTCCCAGGCACAACTTCACTCTTGATTTTCACTACTTCCTCCCCCCAAGCAGGGATGGGGGATGGAAAATGGGGGTTGTGGTCAGTTTATCGAACATTGTCTCTGCGGCTCTTTCTTCCCCAGGGGGAGGACTCCTCACACTCTCCCCCGGCTCCAGCATGGCATCCCTCCCCCAGGAGACAGTCCTCCCTGAACTTCTTCCATGTGAATCCTTCCTGTGGGCTGCAGCTCTTCACACACTGCCCCAGTTGTGTCCCCCCCATGGGCACAGCCGGCTCCAGCGTGGGCCCAGCAAACCTGCTCCCGCCTGGGCTCCTCTGCACGGGGCCACAGGCCCTGCCAGGAGCTGCTCCAGCGCCGGCTGCCCGCGGGGCACAGCCTCCTCGGGGCATCGCCCTGCCCCGGCCTGGGGTCCCCGTGGGCTGCAGGTGGGGATCTGCTCCACCACGGCCCTCCACGGGCTGAGGGGCACAGCCTGCCTCGCCAGGGGCTTCACCACGGGCTTCACCATGGGCTGCCGGGGAAGCTCCAGGCCCCAGAGCAGAGGATCTCCTCTGCTTCTTTCTTCACTGACCTTGGTGTCTGCGGTGTTGTTGCTCTCACACATTCTTGCTCCTCTCTCCAGCTGCAATTGCTGTTTCCTTCGCCCCCCCTCCCCCCCGCTGCCTTAAATAAGTTGTCCCAGAGGTGCTACCACCATTGCTGATGGGCTTGGGCTTGGCCAGCAGTGGGTCCATCTTGGAGCCGGCTGGCATTGGCTCTGTCAGACGTAGTGGAAGCTTCTAGCAGCCTCTCACAGAAGCCACCCTCTGTAGCCCCTCAGCTATCAAAACCTGGCCATGCAAACCCAGTACAATGGGCTATCATTCATAGTGTTGAAGTATTCATGCCATTTTGTATTTTGCTTTGCTAACTTCTGTTGTTTAGCATTATTTTCTTTTTTTTTTTTCAACAATGTTTTGTGAAGAAGTTGAACATCTTTCAGGAAGTCCAGCTAATAATTTGCTGACTGCTGCTCTTTTACAATATTTTATTAATAGGCTCTCTACCCAGTATTTTATGGGTAGGTTTGAAGAGTACTGAATTTTAAATGCATTACTGTATCTTCAGGAGGCTACAGTTTTTTTGTTGTTGGGTTTTGTTTTTTTAATAATCACTTCTGTTTTATAATGCTATTATTACTTACAACTTCAACTAGTGTTACCAAAGTCAAGTTTATTAGTATTTGGTTTTTAAGACCACTTCTGTTTCTTGTTAAGGTTTTTAAGCTCAGTGTTTGCATCTTCATTCCAGAGTTCTGTAATTGGCACGTGAATATTCAAGTTTCTAAATTGTCTAGAAGTATTCTCAGTGGTAACTTCTTCCTAGGAAAATTGATCTTAAAATGATGGTTGGAAAAATTTACTGTTGTTGCTAGAGAACATGGTATAAGAGTCATATCTGAGGATTACTAAATGCAAGATTTGACTGACGATCAAACTAAGTTTGGGGTATTTTCCTTCTGTTATTCCAGAAGTCACATTTTTATAGCTGATTGCAGGAACTAGCCAGGAGAAGTAGCTCAATAAATTTTTGTTTTGACAAGACTGCTTCCTGATGCATGGGGAAAGTCGAGATTGTGTTCTTCATATTGGTTGGTAATTGGTTAATATTGGGACCAATGTACAAATCCATTAGTAGTTTTCCTGTTACTATGGTCTGTTGGTTATGTCCGTGTGGGACTATGGGCATAAACTCAAATTAGCAGCTCAAAGCTACCATTTCTGGAGAGGAGAGAGCAGCTGCAAAGCTTTCTTCCTCAGAAGTAACTTCTTATCTTAAATATAATGGTTTGGTTTTGTTCAGTGGATGTACGTAATTCATAGTTGCATGGTAAAAAAAAAAATTATTTCACTGAATTGAATAAAGAGCATGGGATCTACTTTTTGCTCCTTGGGTAACAAGGAAGGAGTTCGGCAGTTTACTGTCTGACAATCCAGCATGTACTGTTTGGTTTTCAGGGAAGTTATTGAAAAAGTGATCGCAGTGGTTGTAACTACTCTTGTTGCTGGTTTACAAATAGACTACAGTTAGTGTCATTACTTTTTAATTTTTTTTACATTACTGAAGACATGGATAGTAATTCAGTCTGCAGTGTTGGCAGAACACGTTGATAAAAACTAATGCAAAACAAAATCCTTGGTAGAAGAATTGGTAAATGACAATATAAAAATACTCACTTTCTCCAAAATAGCAAAGCAATAATAAAATTTTTAGTTTTGTTTTTTTGCTATTGAGAAGTAGTTAATGTCTATTGTTTTTTATATGCATGTGTCTGTATGTGTGTATATATAAACACACGTATACACTTAAACTTTTATTATGTTTGTGAGGGTTTTCTGGCATGCTCAAACAAAATAATATATAATGTAACCCAATCACTGTTTCACCTGGTTAAAAAAAAGAAGAAAATATAAGAAGTTGGTGAATGTGCTCGGTGATGTGTATAGTATATTATAGTGAGGAAGTGAAGCTGAAATGAATAATTAAGGTAACTGCAAAAATACTGGGAAGTGTCTTATGCAGATACAGCTTAAATTAATGCTTTCAAACTTCCTTTTTAGGAAACAGTTATTGCATGTAGTCTGGAAGAACCTGATAAAAACCAAATACTTCAGTTTTGTGGAGGGGAAACATTCTTTCTTCTTGCTTTTCCTGTTGTATCTGCACCAGAATAGATAAGATCTTGTTAAAAGGTTTTTGGGAGTCTCTTGTGTTAGTCTGAGCATGCTTCTGTGGAGAGATGGTGATCTTGCCAACATGCGTGGCTCTATTTTGTGTTTCATAGATAACTGAAATATGTCATGTCTGAGTTAAGATATCTTAGAAGAAAGGGCTTTTTGAGTTATTTTGTATGTTTCTGTAAACATTTAGTAATGACTCAATTTTGAATCAAAATGATGCTTGCATACACTGAAGTGCTTCACATAGGAGAGAAGATGATGTGATGGGAACTTCAAAACTTCATTGAGACTTAGATGGTTCTTTTCCTTAGTTGTATATGGAGGCTTTTTAGTAGGGAAAGGAAATAAAAGAAGAGTTCAAGTGACTTTTATAGGTGATGGATAAACCTAATTCTCTTCTTTTAAGAGTGCAAACAGGTAAGTAAGTTCCAGAGTTTCTTTGGTATACAACATTCAGACTGTTTATGTGGAAATTGCAGTTCACAGAACATTTAAATGCTAATTTTGAGATGTGGCAAAGATATCAGCATCTACTATTAACAATGTTGTTTTGAACTTTCCATTTTTTTGCTCACAAATCATTGGAAAAAGTTTACTTTGGACAGTGAATTTAGACTTCCCTTGGGTAAGAGGCCAGAAGTCAAAGAAGAGAGAAGAGTTCAAATCCACATTGATTGCCTTAAACAGTTTTGGAAATCTTTGTGTAAAAGCACCTGATCACACTTTTAACAATGCTATCTAGAGGTTGCAATAAAATGAGCATAGTCCAGATGAAGCTGAATGCCCTTTTTTGTTTCAAGAAAATGAGGAATTACCTAGCTGAATCTGGTTAAGAGTAATTGTCTGTCTTGTTCAACAGTCTATTGTGAAGAAGGGTGAGTTTCACAATGAAGTCATGCAAGAAGATTTCTGTGTGGTCATAGGTTGAATGAAGTATTTGTTTCCCTGTGAAAATACCAGCACTGAAGAGTGAAAAGCTTGTACTCCAGAGATTTCTCTAAAAGCTGCCTCTCTGTGAAGGATGCATTCTGAAATTGTGACCTAGTTATTCACAATCCAGGTTATTCAAGTAAATAGTTTCCCTCAATGCGAGAGAAATTTTGACTTTGAGTGTGGAGTATGCAGTCACACAAGGGGAAGTCACAGAAAATGTCCTTTAGGACGTACAGCTTTGGCCAAAAGAAAACACTGATTATAAACTTGAAGTGAAAAGTGAGCTTGAAGTGACTTTGGTTAAGGAAGATTTCAGGGTAAGAGCTTCCAACTGAGAATATAGGACAGATTTTCTTTTTTTTTTTCTTTCTTATCCCCCCCCCCCCCCCCCCTTTTGCTGTCTTAGATTGTTGTTTTACCTACAATTTCTTCTTTTCAAATCTCTGTAAAACAGCGTGTGTGCTCTGGAGCCTTGCACTGGTACAACTCTATTGCTGAGGTAAGTTTGACCTTAGACACAGCCACATTGTAGGATAAAGTATGTGAGAATTCTTTTGTTTTCATCTCTGGTCCCAGTTTGACTTTTGTCCTAATAGTCGTAAGTGATGTTAAGTCATAAGAGACTCTTAAGTGATATTCTTTTTCTGTCAACCATAATGTGTTACTTCTGAATTCTTTCATTTCTGGGGGTGAAAAATAGCCAAAATAGATTACTTAATGGTTCTTTTTTAGAACTGAAGATTTCTAGAACACCAGAGAATGGTGTTTTCTTGGAAGACTTCAAGAAAAGGATTTGGTGATGTTTTGGAATATATTATCTTTCTTTTGGGAAGAGAGCTGAACCATCATGTATTGTATAGTTGTTCTTCAGGAGCATCAGCAAATTAATTAACACAGTGTAACCCATTTTTCTAAAGGATATATGCATATTCTGATTATATAAGTGCACAAGCACAGGATGGCTGGGGTTATGATTCAGTGAACCGGTAGGGAAGGAATATACCTTGTATATACTGCTTCGTAGTCCTAAAATAACTGCAGAATGTTATGCAGTCCAGCACAGGAATGACATTGTTCAATTTACTTAATTTTATATCCTTCCTGAGATGTTTACAGAAGAAGAGCCAAAATTCAAGGGTTTTCCTTTAGGCACCTTTTCACAGTGTTTTCTGTGTACTTTTGCTGCTGTGTAATGGCTTAGTGCAACTGGAGAACTTGCATTTAATTCATGCTGAAGTAGCGTAATTCCTGCACTTTAAGTAATTTCTCTTAAGTTAGCTCTGCTTTGAGCAGAGAATTGGATCAAAGGACTTTTAGAACTCTCTTCTGTCCCTTTCAACCTGAATTATTCTACTGTTCTGTGGCCCTATGCTTCGCTAAGGCAGTATTTCAGTCTGTAAGATCCTTCAGGAGTTATCTTTGGTGCTAGTGATGCCTAGCAGCTGCCCTCCCTCCATCAGAGAGGATCTGCTGAATACTGGAGTTTTTCTTGAGAGCTGTGATACGGTTGGACTCAATGACCTTAAAGGTCTTTTCCAACCTAAATGATTCTATGGTTCTACCAGAGTTCCTTGAAACTTAACAATTTTTTCTGATTCCAGTCAGTCAGAAGACGCTTTCAAAGCCATGTTTAACTGATCCTTAATCCACATAATATTTTCTGGTGATCATTATTTGGAAAAAAAATTATGAATGTCTATGTAAATACATGTATATGATACATTAAAAACAGTCTGGCTTGATTTTTTTTTTTTTCTTTCTTTTAAGCAAAAGGCAGGCTAGAGTGTCTTACAGTGATGCTACACAGGGCTTCAGAATGGTTCTAAAGAAGCCAGGAAGTATAATGAGGTGATTTAGACACCAGTAGTCTTCATATGTAATTTTAAAATCCTTGCTAAATTTATATCTTCCAAATGAAATCGTAGCTTTATAGATAGCTTTATGTATATAAATGTCTTAAAAGTACTTTAGAATGCAAATCATGAGTGGGAAGTTTAGGAAGCTAAATAACAGGACTTAAACATTTTTTTTTTTTAAATCTACATGGATCTAATCAGTTTCTTAATGGTTTAATGGGAATAGATGTGACATTGGAATGCTTATGGGTCCCTCTAGTGGTGTGAAATCCTAGACAATACTTAACAATTACTCACAAATAGAAAATCATTTGTGTTCTGGCAGGCCTTAGAAATACAATTATAATTGGCTTGTGAAATTGAATTTTCTTTCAAACTTATTTACAGGTAGTGAAAAACTTCAGATATTGTCAGGTTTGGTGATAGTATCTGTTACGTAAAAATTATTAATGTGTAGTTGGGTTTAATATGGAAGAATTGTGAGAGATAAATTCCAAGAAATAAGAGGTTTCCATGATTTTTTTAGGAAAAAAACTCGTCTGGTGGCCCTACACACCTTACATTTCAGCTTTCATGTTCAAACATAAGAAAGATCCATCCTCTCAAATATTTTTTTAAAATTCCTTTTTGTTAGTGGCAGTGATACCTGAGATCCTTAGTTAAGCTCTTTCTATTAGTAATAGTAAAATTAAATTATTTTTATCATGATGATTTCCTGTTTACCTTCTGGGCCCGCAGCAGGGAAGAAATGGAGGTATAGCTCCTATGCTGGATAGCCTTGTTTCGACCAGGACTCCATCAGAGGGTGTGAGTCGTCGTCTTTTGCATTAAAATAAAGTTGAAGCATTTTGCTAGGATATAAAGTTTCTATTAATAAAAAAATAAACCAAACCATAATTAAGTTGTCATTCTTCCTTTTGTTGCCTGTCCTTACTGTATGGAAGATGCAAAAATTCTGTGAATAAATACATCAGTATATTATGGTTTTGTAAGTGATTGTCACTGGTCTCTTCTGTACTTACTTTGTGGTTTTATTTCAGTATGAGAAAAATATTTAATATCACTGTGAAATATGATAAATTATTTTTTTTAGATTTTCATGAAGTACAACACAAGATTGGGAGTGGGAAGAGAGATTAAAATAAGTGTCCTGGAATACAGATGAAATCTGTTGCATGAAGGCAACTTGCTTTATTTTCTTGGTGTATGTGCATAACACTAGCAAAATAATTGATGTTACTAAACAGAATTATTCCTTTTTTCTTTTAGAGAAAGGCATTTTTTATTATACCAGCATCTCACATAAGATGCTTAGAAACAAGAATATGATCATTTTAATGAAAAAATAACTTTGAAGTAATAAATATCTTGGGTGATATTTGAAGTTAAAGTAGGGCATGAAGAGTTAAGAAGGGAAGAAGAATGTCATAGAGCTGCTGTTGATTAGGCACAAAGGTCTATAATTTGAGTCTTCTGGTTCCTTGCATCGAAGGTACTTCTGAATGCTGTAGATTCCTTCTTAACGTGCCCAGCATACTGATTTTGCTTTCGTCCTGTTTCAGTTCTCAAGGCTGTAAATGACACATACATTTATTTTCTCATTCTAATTTGTCCTTAAACTGTCCTTATCACTTAAGAGCAAATGGTCACTGTTGGTTATTAGAACAGCATTTAGGACACTGAAAGCTCCAAATCAAATGAAGGACATCTGGGCTGGGAGGAGGAATGGTTTTGCAGCATGCTTTTTCTTGAGCAAATGTGATGTTCTTTTTGCTCTTCACCTTGTTCTTTCCATCATAAGTATGTTATTGAACCTTACTTTGGTAGGGTGTCTGAAATTAGTATCTCATTTTGTGACTCATGACAGAAGAGGGTAGGCTGACATTCTCATATTAATCATGCATTATAAAGGGAATGAGTTTTCCTCTTGTTCCAGGAGGGAGAAACCAGGTTTCCATTGCACAACTATGTCTTTCAGTTTACCAGTCCTTCCCATGAACTTGTCTTTGCTTGTCTGCCAGAACCATAAAGCAGTTTATTTTTGTATCCTTCATAATAATATATCTGTGGGGAAAAGTAAACTGCAAGCATGGGTGCTATCAGTGCTCCTGAAGCTGAAGAACCTATCTTTTTGGTGTCGTCCCCCGCTCCCCCCCCTCCCCTGCCGCCGAAAGCTAGCAATTTTCTTTTTTAGCCTCCCTTTTAAATTAATTACCTGTCAAACCTCCACATCTGACTCACCTATTCTGAATTGTCCTGTAGCAAATCTTTAGCTGTTAAAGAGAGAGAACAATTTACTTTTTGGGTTGCTGGAGTCCCCCTGAATTAGGTGTTCTGGAACTGTAGAGGGCTGGTAGGGCTCCAGATCTCTTTTCTCATTTGGAAGTGATTCTTACCCTTGCAGATCCAAATGATAAGACATTTGGTCAAGCTGTTATTACCTAACCTGGGCTATACAGGTGCAATAAATGGTAGTTCAAGGGGAAGTGCAATGCCCTGCCCCTGGGGAGGAACCAGCACCGGCTGGGGGCTGACCAGCTGGAAAGCAGCTTGGCTGAAAAGGCCCTGGGGGTCCTGGCAGACTCGAAGTTCAACATTAGCCAGCAACATACCCTTGCAGCCAAGGTGGTGAATGGCATCCTGAGTCGCATTAGGAGAAGGGCTGCCAGCAGGTGAGGGAGGTGATCCTGCTCCTCTGCTCAGCACTGGTGAGGCCACACCTCGAGTGCTGTGTCCAGCTCCGGGCTCCCCAGTACACAAGAGAGATGGGCATACTGGAGAGAGTCCAATAAAGGGTCAGGAAGATAATTAAAGGGCTGATGAGGAAAGGCTGAGAGAGCTGGGACTGTTCAGCCTGCAGGTGAGAAGGCTCAGATCTTATCTATATGTGTAAATTCCTGAAGGGAGGGAACGAAGAGGATGGAGCCAGTCTCCAGTGCAGGACCAGAGGCGACCGGCACGAACTGAAACACAGGTTGTTCCCCCTGAACATCAGGGAACACTTTTTCACTGTGAGGGTGACTGAGCGGTGGCATCAGTTGCCCAGTGGAGTTGTGGAGTCTCCGTCCCTGGAGGTATTCAGAAATCACCTGGACATGGTCCTGGGCAGTGTGGTCTAGATGGCCCTGCCTGAGTAGAGGAGTTGGACCACATGACCTCCAGAGATCCTTCCCTGCCTCAGCTGTTGTGTGATTCTGTAATAGCAGCATTGCTACAAAGAAGGCTGAAATGGAGTGGGTTTTGTTGTTTGTTTGAATTACGTGAGCTGGATCAGTGATCTTTTCTTTTTTTTTTCTTCTTTCTTTTTAAATGAGGGAGAAAAAGTAGGATTGATGTGTAAGAGTAGCAGTTTATGAACTATACAAATGGATGATAATTTATAGAGAATTTAAAAATATTTTTAAGATTAATGTCTCAATAGCATATTGCAAAGAGTAATGACTGTTCAGCTTCACAGAAAACTGAGTAATTCATTTGCCTCTGTACCCACATTATCATCAGAAAAAAATACTGAAGCAAAAATATATGCACCACCCCCCCGCAAATGACTTATGAACGCAAATATAGGTGGAACGCAGGCCTATGCTGCTGAATTATTGCATAGCTGTTCTGTAGTGCCTTTTGCTGACAGAAACTTGTTTTCCTTGTATTACCTATGTGATACTGTTCTGTCAAAGATTAATGGGTGGCATCTGTGACAGCAAAAAAGTAGGTTTTTGTTAACTATAGATCTGTAAGAGTACTTATGATCAAGAAAATTATCTGTACTTCCAGAAGAGTGCTGGTTTCTCCTACTTAATGTTTCATTTCATTGAGATTTAGTGGAGTTCCTGGATTTTGTATGTGACCGTGGACATTTTATTATTTCCAACCTGATGACTTCTGTTCTGAAATTTGGGGTTTAAGGAACTAAATGAAGATTGGGGAGGGGGGGAAAACTTAGCTGAAGCCCATGCCCTAGAGTAGCTTTGTGGCTTCCCGCTTCTCTGTTCCACAGGCTGGCAGTACTCGGACTGTAACCCCATGTTAACGTGGTTAGAAATATTGGTAGAGTAGTGCAGTATGACAGAATCTATTTATTTGCCTGCTGTACATGTGAATGTTGCTTTATAAGCAGCCTTTATCATATGTAGTACAACTGCTTGCGTAACTGGGGCACATGGGTACCAGTGTCTTCAGAGGAAGTGCCCTTGGCCTTCATTGTGATGGCTTGAAGAAGGATTTTTCATGTGAAGTTGTCTGTGTTAGACCTTTGATGGGAACTTCAGTGTCTTGATGGAGTATTTCAGGCATGTCCGAAAGAACGTTCAGGTTTTGTCAATTTAACGTCTGTTAGCGCAGACTGTTGATGTGAAATGCTGCTGCATTTGATTAGATACTGTATGTTCGTGCATTTGTCAGTTCTGTTCAGAGGAGTTTCATTAATGTAGATTGGAAATTATATATTAACAAGTTACTTTAGAACAGAAAATACGTTGAAACTTCTGCAGGGAGAAGAGTTTATATGGACAAAGATGTATCTTATGTAGATAACTGCTTTCACTAGAAGTCACTGAGGTTTTTAACTGAGGTTGTTAAGGCCACACCTTCCCCTGTACAGTATTTTAGACTGACTTTAAGAACTTCTTACTTCACCAGTTTCTAGTGTGCCTTGTTCTTGGGAGGGCATAAGGTCTATACTACAGAGTTGGACTCATGTTGGTTTTGAGGATCTATGTTTTTGGAGAAGAGCATGTTTGCATTGACTTGCTTACTTATCTTTCTTTCTTTTTCTCTTTTTTTTTTAAACTGAAGTAATTTTGGGCATAATAAGGGAATATGAAGATTTTTGACTGTTCATTGGTTATATAAAACTGCTGAAAAGAACATAAAGCCAAACTTAGCCTTTAGATATTTCAGAATTGAATTACCAGGCCCGTTGCAAAGAAACTGTAGCTATGTATAGTTTGATCTTTAGGTTTCTAAGACACTTTAATCATATCAAGTGGAATTGAATATAAGCTAGCATCAGTCATTTGAATAAACCAGGTAATCTAAGAAGAGTAAAGCAAAAGTATTTGGATTAATCTTTGAAAACAGATTAAATCTATTTTCTGTATTGTTTTCACTGTACTGGGAAAGGGAATTACATACGCTGTGAAAATAAACGTGGTGCTTGTTTGGCACAGGAGAGGCTCTGAGCATAATTATCTGCAAAAGCACCAAAATCACTTGTTTCAAAACTTTGCCAGTAAAGTTAGGAGAATTTCTGAGCTTTAAAGTATATGTAAAGGCTACTTGTGTACTCAAAACCTACTTGTAATTGCTGTATCAACACACAATTATTAATATTCTCTTGCTGGCGTACATATCTTATGTGATTTGCTAGGGACATGGATTTGATGTGTGCACATGAGAGCAGTTTTCCAAAAAGAAATTGTTTGCAGTACTGTGTGTGTGTTTACACAATTTCCATAATATTTTTGTCCTTTCAATAACAGAGTTCCTTAAAAAGATAAGTCTCAGCTGTGATTTAAATATTTGTTTTTCTTTACAGGGTACTTACAAGGAAAACTTTCTTTTCTAAGCCATGTCTCTGTACTTACTCTTAATAAAAATATGGGGTTTTTTGGAGAAACATTTGATACGCAAAAAAATTGCGTTGCCCTTGTTGTACCAGACTTTCTTGAACAGTTTTCTTTTCGGTAAAGGTTTTTTAGAGAGAGTGTTTATTTTCTTGTTTTTTGTAGCAAATTCTGAAATCGAGGTGTCTGTGTCTGCGAGAAATGTGAGAAGGTTGCTTAGTTTCCAGCGATACCTGAGATCTTCCCGGTTTTTCCGTGGTATCACTGTTCCAAATTCTTCAAACATTTTAGATGATGATTATAATGGACAAGCAAAGGTTGGTTGCTTGATTTTTGTTTAAGTATGTTTTTAAAAAATGTTTGCTAATATATAACTATCTCATGTTAAAAGTGCAAACAAATACAAATTTTAAGCACATATTCTTTATATATATGTATGTGTTTTTCCCTGTGTGTACATATATGTATTTGTCTTAATAAGTTCAGCCAAAATTACATGGTTTCTAACAGACTCCTTTACTACCCACAAGTTTACTGGAATGATTTTTAGAGCTTATGTGGCTGGTGTAGGTTCTTTAATAACTAATGAATACAAGATGCACTTTCATAACTGAAGATAACAAGGAAAGGAAAATGTATCTAAGAAATGTAATGGAACAATTCGGACAACTGGGTCTACACACCACAACCCCTGCTTCATTTCTTTTCATTTTTAGTCTAACCTCACTACTGAAAATGTGGAAGAGTGAGTACCTACCAACTGAAAACTCAATAATATGCAGTAAATGGATTTATCAGAATATTATTATACCAAACCAACTTTTTCTCTGGTAGGCAATCCTAGAAGAGAAAAGGGCGATAGCTATAATACGCCTGTGCTGCAGTAAAGCAGGGAGAGCAAGTGCTGGAATGATGGGCAGTTCTAAGGGAACAGTTAGTTGGATGAAAGGCTAGTGTACTGGGGACGGAGGGTGCGTGGTGCTGAAGAGGGGAGTGAGCAGACAAAGATTATTTAGGTTATTCAAGATCCCAAAGGCGCTGTTGTCTCACTGATTGCATGTAGTGCTTTTTGTTTGTTATCTTGATGCAGAAGAGGAATACACTTGTAATACAATGATTGTGTCCATGCTGAACATGATCAGGCTGCGCTGTAGGAAGAATCTGATAACCTGGAGGATGGATTTTAAAAATGTACATGTAATTTAATAGTAAAAAGACCTTCTTAATGCTCTTGTTTGTTCTGGTAGTGGAGATTTAGTGGCTGGTAAAGAAAAGCTAGAATATGTAATTGGATCACAAAACAGCTCTACCAACCTAATGAGAATAGGAGAAGGCAAGTATTTGCTGTAAAATGTGCTGGACAGGTCTTTGTGATAGTGGTAGGGGAGGCAAAGATTGTGACTGCTGAACTCTGTTGAGGCCTCCAGTGCTGTTTGCTGTTCTTGTTTATCCCTGTTGCTGGAAGAACAGTTCATGTGGAGCAGCTGTGAAGAAGTGCAAATTCAGGTAGAAAGTCAAAAGTTTCTTAAAAAAGCTCATATGTCTAGTAAAGCATCTAGATACTATTTCTCCTATAAACAACAGGGGAAAGAGAGAAAACAAGATGAAAGACTACACAGAGATTAATTTACTAGCTCATTGCAAAAGTTAAAAGTGGAAGAAGTCTGAATACAGAGTCATTCTGTTTCTGGTTTTAACCTAATTGTTTTAAATTATGTCTTAGTTCTTTTAAGAAATTGACTAAAGGATGAAAGGAAAATCTGCAACCAATTCTGTCAAGGCACTTATCATTTTTTCCAGTTTTTTAATTTGTAACATGTATTAAAGTTTTCAGTTATCAGACAAATTTAATTATTCTTTTAATACTATTTTTGTATGTAGAAATCCTAAGACTTTCATCTGTCTCTGAAATCTTAAATAGTCCTCTGGGCTACAGGAAAATAGGCGCATACTGAGAAAAAATTGATAGCTTTTGTGTTTCCTTTCAGTGTATGCTGGAGAAGGTTGGAAACTGGAATTTTGATATTTTTCTTTTTGATAGACTGACAAATGGTGAGTTTACTTTTGATATTTTGTGTTTGATCTCTTTGCATAACTTAACTATTGCATTTATGTTGCGGTATGTGATTGCTTGTTCACTTAAAAGCACAAGTTTCCTCAGGTAGTACTTTTGATTTAATAGTCTTTAATCGAAGTTCTAGTTTGCCTGATCACTCTGTTAAAATGCCATTACTGTCAGTACTGATAATAATAATTGATTTGTAGAAGAGGCCATTCTTGTACTTTGTAGGTTGCTATTCTCTCTCAGTAATTTGAAGAAGTAATTGGATAGAAATTACCAAATAATTTTGCTAACAGTCTTTTTTTTTTTTTTTTTTTTTTTTTTTAAATTATGGAGTGCTGGTGATTTATGTTGTGTCTAAATGGTCATTTATGTTGAACAAGTATTTTTCTGATTAAATTTAATATTAGATAAAACAGTTCTGTTACTTCATAGTGCAATAAGAAGGCATGTTGGTATGAATGCATTATAATTACGACATAGAATAGAATACCTAGAGAGTTAGAAGTTGAGCAGACAGAAGCTGCCATATGCATAGCTTCTACAAAATACAAAAAGGAAGGGAATACTGTGGTTAGTTTTGTGCACCCATTACAAATAGGTAACTACATAAGTAGTTGATTAAAAAAAAAAAGTATAGTTTAAGTTAGGGACAGGCAGTTAGAAAAAAGATATGTAAATGTGCTGGAAAGGAGGAGGGAGGGCTGCTGCAGTGGGTAGAGTGAAGTTTCATATTATAATCACAGGAATGGAAGCTGAGTTTTGAATAGAATGGAAAGAGGAGGTGAGTCAGTCCAGCATCATGGTGACATTTGTGCCAGTGTGGAAAGTGAACAGAGGGCAGCACTTGCAGGTTTTACATCAGTCAAATGGAGTTGGTAGCAGAGATGCAGTTGGAGTGTTTAAAGTTGGCAGAAAGAGAAATGAAGTTCAGAAAGGAAAATGTGATGTCAAAAGATAATTTTCTCCTGTTTTGTTGAAGAGATGCTTGGCTTAATCTAGTGTAAAAGTAGTATCCTCAGAGTTTGATTTAATAGAGAAAATGGATAGAAAAAATGAAAACAATGAGGATTTTTAAAAAGAGAACATTTATATAGCTAATTATAAACTTTGGATTAGATAACTGAATTGAGAAAAAACTATGCGTGCAAAGTTAACTTCTTTGTAAGCATAGTTTATTTTGGATTAGTTTATCAGATTGGAGTAATCTGAAATAATCTTTTTATAAGAGGCCTTATCTACCTCTTAAATATGCTTTTTTCAAATAAATTTTAGATAATACCAGAACAGCTTCTATTGTGGTAGCCTTCCTATACCAGCTGATTTGCTGGTATTTAGTCATTTTGGGAGGACATTTTGAACAGGCAGTTTAGCTCTTGGAAATTTGTAAGGGGAAAATGCTGTACATAAAATACTCTGCTTGATGAGCTGCCCTGGACAAGCCCGTAAGAAACAAATTACTCAGTAAATGTTGTTCAAAGAATTGTGTATCTTATTGTGAGGAAGTGGCATGCACATGTAAATACATTAACCCTAGTAATAAGCTAGATTTAGCAGAAATTTTTGTCCTTTTGTACTTCAGTTTCTGTCTGTGCTAGGTTCTTTAATTCCTGCTAAATGAAGATTGTCAGTCAGTGTATGGAAAGTTATCTGCCAGTACCTATTGTTTGCAGAGCAAGTAACAGGCAAGTTGTTTCAAGTAAACATTTGCAGAGTATTTCTGCCTCTTAGTTGTTTTACCACTGCAAGAGATTATAATATTATAGCTATAAGTAGGTGAAGTATATTGTAAGCTTGTAACAGTATACATTTTCTAGAAAAACTTCAAGCTTTTTCTTTGCGTTCTGGGTGAAATAAGGAGTAGTTTAGCAAAATACATGAAAATGAGAGCATACATACAATGTATGCTAATTGATAGTGTTGGTTAGCTTTTTTCTTCACCTGATTATTTTTGTATTTGGTTTTAAGCTGTATGTCTGTCTGTGATATGTTCCACCATGATATTTATAAAATTGAATGCCATTGTAACAGGTTTGCATGTTGTGAAACCTGTTCCTTTTTTAATGTTCAGTAACATTTTCCTCCTATCAGTTGACAGTGGACAATTGGTGAATGCATTATAATTATGCAAAACCACTGGTGATTACTAGCGGAGATAGCTAATGAATCTTGTCGTGCAGTAAGATTTAAATAGTTATCATAAATTGGTGTAGTGAAATTTGCTTGTATTATTTTTGTGACCAATTTGTTTGAAATAATAGATTTCTTATGAAAGTGTCACTGATTTTATGGCTTCCAATGAATTAGTATTTTCATCTTATTTTTAGGAAACAGTCTAGTCAGCTTAACCTTTCATCTGTTTAATCTTCATGGACTAATTGAACACTTCCAGTTAGATACGATGAAACTTCGTAGATTTTTGGGTAAATACAGCTTTTTATTATGATGAATATTGCTGTTTATCCGCATTTTTATACCTTAACTGAAGTGCTGGTTAGAGTTTAGCAATAAGGTTTGAAGAGTACTGATGCAGTCAAGATTGTGCAGTGATTTAAATTATACTGATTGAAAAAATCTCTCAAAGTTTCTATGAATATGGAAATCTCCATGTTAAATCCAAGCAAGTATTAACAAGTTTAGTATTTTTGTAGCAGATGATGTATTGTATTTATTAAATCTAAATAATCGGGAATATATGTGAGACTGCATGACATTTTTATTGGGAAAGGCTAGACAGCTCTTTTCTTTGTTTTGATTTTCAGTTCTGTTTTATTCTTAATTTCTGAAGTTCATGATATAGTTTCCTGTGTTGAACATGCCAGCTTGACCATATTTAATGGTGTCAATTTGATGCTATCCCTTGCTTGCTCAAACTCTCCTACAAATAAGCACTGTACTGTGGACGTATAGACAGAGTGCACAGCAATTTTGCTTGAACGTTTGGGCCCATGGCACTGGAATGCTTCAACAGAAAGAGCTGTAAATATGATGCATAATATTCAAACCAAATGGTACTTACACTTAACAGCTGAAAGAGCTGTCTTTCTGCATCCCTGTACTGTAGGCACAGATGCTGGTGTGAGATTTCCTTCCTTTGGTTCTTGTGTGACAGAACCTTTAATTTTGTGGACTGGGAAGCTTTTTTTTTTTTTTTTTAACTGAGCAGGAGCAACAAGTTTCTAGTCCCTGTTACCAGGCTGTCACAGTTTCAGAGGAAACAATTTTGTGGTTACAAAGCTTGCCATTTAACAGGAGAAATCGCATTTGGAAGGCCTTTCTCCCCTTTCAAATAGAGGAATGTTTTTGTTTTCATCATTTAGTTCTCCTTCAGCTTTAAAAAATTTCAGTTCTGTCTTGCATTTCGTGTTGTTTTAAAGTGGTCTCAATTCTTTCCAGTTTCAAAGAGGTAGATTGGCTGACCTTGGTGATACCTGATGCATTGGAATGTGAAGCAAATAATTACAGAAATCTGGTCTTTGGCTACTCAAGCTGTAACTGAGTGTTTTGTCTTTCCCTTCATGCTTATTTCCTGGTTAGTTGAGATTTAGCACATGGCAGTACTTGAAATGAATGAAAGACCAGTTACGAATGACTGAATTAGTTAATCAATTATCAAAAGATAATGGTACTCTTAACTACATGTGGCTACTCAAAGACATAAGTCACTAAAGTTAGATTAGACCTGGAAGAAGGCAAAATTTTATTTTGGCTTTGCGATTCACCACCCTTTCCCTTTTCATTAATGCCTTACTAGCAGTAAGAAGAACATTTCTTAGCTCTGTCCTAGCCCGTCTGTCCAATCAAGGAACCTTTCTTCCAAATACAGCTTCTTAGCATAAACCAAATTAATTCTTTTCTTTTGCTACCTCTTATACCCTAATCCAAAGTAATCTGAAGATCAAATTCCAGAAAACTAGGAAAGCTCAAGTGGTCCATAGTGCCACACAAAATTCACTTTTTTGAGAACTTACTGGAATATTTTTAAGGAGAGAAATCTCATTTTAGCCATTTATTTTTGTGTGTGTGTGTATATATATATATATAAAATCTCACATATGTGTGTGTGTATATATATATATGTTTGTTTATACACATACAGAGTCTTCCTGTGATTTCCAAAGGTTACTTGGAGATCTGTCTCTTCCTACTGTGTGTTTTCAATTCCTTATTCCAGACCTGAACAGGGAGAGAGAAAATACTAAACAGTGCGTTCCTGGAAACATGGGGTGGTTGTTCCATTCTGGTTCTGGCAGAGTGATCAAAATATTTCCTGGGTCTGCTTTATTAAAATAAATAAATCAAGAAAATTCCAGACTTCAGGTAGCTGGACCAGCCTACGAAGCCACAAAAAAATTGAGTAAGCCAAGGAAATCCTCGTTCATGCACTGGATGTGAGGAATAGGTGAAAGGGAGTTCTACTGCAGGTTCATAGAGCCCAAAGATGCTTATTTTCATTATTTTCCACATGAGATGTCAGCTGTGCATTGAGAACTATTTAGATTCCATGATGGTTACAGTATTTTAACTTTTCATGCACCACAGCTCTTCACAAATGCCATGGCAGTTATGCTGTAGCATTACAGTCACAGTTGCCTGGTGGAGGGTACTGGATTGTAAACTGAGTAGAAAAAGAGGTTGTGAGTATAGTTGTTTGAATGGGATTGACAGACTGTAGTCAGCCAGGAAAATGCTCTTTTGAGGTTTGCTTGAAAGAGCTGATGTGTCATGTCAGGCAAAACTTTAGAATATAGTTTGATTGCTGTGCTTCAGATCTTCTCCCCCTACATCTTTTTTAACATTATAGTTCTTTCACTCTACATACTTGAGCTAATGTTGATGCCCTTTAAAGTATTCTACCTATAATGTTTAGACAACCAGGAAGATGGAGGAGAGCAAGGAAGAAGTTAAATAGGGAAAATTAAATCTAGGAGTGGTTAGTCAGACCATCATCTAAATGAGATTCTTTTCTAAATTGCGTATAGGCTTACATTTGCCTGAGTACAAGTATGAGAAGATCCCTAAACTATGTAGAGGTGGCTTTCCATGACCACTCTCCTGAAGGGGAAAGGAAAGCACTTCATGTGGCAGGAAAGCAATACCTAATTCCTCTGATCCTGTCTGTTTTCGAGGCATGATATGAAGGTCATCCTGATGCTTTGGTAAATAGTATTATCTTCATTTTGTATTCCAGGTTGCCTCAACATTCAGGCAGGCTAAATTATCCAAGGAAGCCTTTCCGGGGAAGTTCTCAAAGTCAAAGTATCTCAGATTATATATTGATTTCAAGTTGTTTAATTTTTGCTCTGAGATGATTTTACGTGTAGTTGATTTTCTTTAGAAAATACTGTTTCTTCATATAAAAATCTTTTATATCTGTGTCGTCGTTCAGCTGACAATTTATTGACTTTGACACTTTTACGCGTATGTAACTTGTGATATTGCATATTTCTGTGCCTAAAAAGGGCATATAAAATGGTACTTGAAACCTTGCTGTTTTATTTGATTTTGGGTATTTGTTATTTTCCTGCAGTTATGGTTCAAGAAGATTATCACAGTCAAAACCCTTACCATAATGCAGTTCATGCTGCTGATGTGACTCAGGCCATGCACTGTTACTTAAAAGAGCCCAAGGTAAGGGAGCGATCTCACTTTTACATCACATGCAGAAATACATGTATTTGTGTGTGTGCACATATATAAATATATGTGTATGCACATACACGCACTCTTAATTAAAAGCAAACAAACCTAAAAACCCAGCAAAACCCACTCTTGAACACAAAAAGTCAGGCAGTGATTCCCCATGTTGCTGAGGCTGTGGGTTCACACTTAGCACTATGCTTTTCTTTTTTCCCCTTCCGAGCTGGCATTGTCTTTTGTGTGATTTCGTGTTGAACCAGAATAGGGAATTAAGATTGCAGCTGTTTAACATAGTGCTGTGCCCAGAGACATTTACATAGAATTGCAGCCTGAGTCAGAGCTGACAATAACAAACCTGTGTGTGTGTTGCTTGGGGTAGGGTAGTTTTGTTTGGTGTTTCCGCCCCCCCCCCCCCCCCCCCCCCCCCCGAAACTACTGTTACGCTTGCTTTGCTCATCTGAATGAATGGTGTGCTTCTGCTAGAGGCACCTTATAGCAAGACATCAGGAATTGTCTTTGGCCTTTCTTAAAAAGGGCAGTGTGACAGACCTTAAGGAGTTGAGCTAGTTGAGTGTTTTTTACTACTTGGACTGCTGGCAGTCTGCTGTAAGTGATGTCTTAGACAATTTCAGGGCTACATCCTGTCCTTCTGTATTAAATTGAGAACTGTAGTCCTCTCTAGCTAGGTGAGACAAGTTATCTGCCTTGATGCAGATTATCACCCATCTGGTATTCCCGTGGAAAGAATAGCTCTTTATTCTGCTTCTGAGGTAACAACAAAGAAGATCTGGCTCCATGGGTGTTTTTCAGAGGTTCTTTGCCCGCTCTTCCCACACGGTTTCTCAGTGCTGCTCTCTGATCAATTGTTGATGCAGTGAGCCAAATCGGAGCTGTACACGATGAGCTTTTTTATGCTTGCAGTTTGGAAGCTATGAGCATTTTATATTTAATACCGGTGATGGAAGTTTTGTAATGCTTCGGATACAAGTATAGACGACGTATTTTTAGTAACGTATACAGCTACTGGTTCTGTTGCACCAAAGTGCTTTATAAACATGCGAGGCATGATATGTGGCAAATGCAACAGGAAATACGAACTTCTGTCCTTGCAGGGTGTTTGCTGCATTTGTGGGCAGAACTGTCCTCTCTGTTTTAGCGCAAGCTAGACTGTATTACTGAATTTAACTCACAGACCTCCAACCAAAAGTAGTAGCAGCTATGAGCAGTGAAAATAAGTCCATACAGTTTCATGATGAGTTAATCTACATGCACATACTTGAAAATATTTCTTTTTGGCAGATTTGGTTCTTTTCCTGGTCAACTTTGAAATACAATTTTGCCTAAGAGTAGAAATCCATTCTGAACTGTTCTAAAGTGTTCCAGAGCATTGCTTTCTTCCTGTTAAGATGAAAGGTTTTTATGTTTTTTTAAAATGTAGTCAGTATTTAAAGCACAATTGACACATACAGATAAGCTTGGTAAATGAGATGGAGAGCTAATTTTAAGAATTTGCTGCTTTTACAGGATCTGGTTAGGAATAGTAGCCAGAAAGGAGCGTTTTGTGTGCCAGCATTTTTTAGGACTGAACCTTCCCATTAAGTAAGAATAGTGCTTAAACCATTGTTGAAATTTTGTAGCTTTTGAGGGGGAAATACTGTGAGAAGTCAGAGGAATATTAGTTTTATGTTACTAAAATTTTCTCTGAGTTTCTATTGGCTGTTGTCACTTTTTTGTCTTTTTTAATAGTTATCTGTGCCCTTTTCTGAGGGCATACTTGTATTGCTTACAGAATTACATTTGTTGTTACTATCTTACAGCTTTCCAAATCTTTAACTCCATGGGACGTTCTGCTCAGTTTAATAGCAGCTGCCACACATGATTTGGATCACCCAGGCGTTAACCAACCTTTCCTAATTAAAACAAATCATTACTTAGCAACTTTGTATAAGGTAAGGACAAAATTGGTTTGTTTGTGAAAACCAGGTTTGGGGAATGCCTGAGGAGTACAGAAAAGGAGTATAAATTGTGATGTGTTTAGTTAGTGGTGGGTGTCAATCCAGACATTGCTTCCCTGTCACTGGGATAAAAAACCTGTGCAAACAAAGTATTCAGGACTTGTGAGTTTTAACCTCCTTGGAAAAAAAAAATAGTAAAGAAGAAAGGAAAACACCATTCCCAAAACACATCAAAACTGTCTGGTACCGCTCTTAGTATGTAGCTATTCAGTTTAAGAAAAAGTAATTGATACCTGTAATACCCTTTCCATTCACAGAATACCTCAGTATTAGAGAACCATCACTGGAGATCAGCAGTGGGATTGCTGAGAGAGTCTGGTTTATTTGCACATATGTCATTAGAAAACAGGTATGTTCATACAAAATCATAGTATCATAGAATATTTATATTCTAGGTATAGAATCACAGAATATGTGTATTCTATACATAGAATATATCTAAACTATTTTTATATATTAGTATGAGATGTTTGCAAACTGTTACTTAAGTAAGGCAGCCTTGCAAAACAAACTAAATTATTGCATGGCAGTTCTGAATACAAAATGTAGATTACTGTCTATTTTAAGAGTTCCTGGTTACTGTGCTATTGGAGTAGAGCAGTTCATGGTGCAATGTGATATTCGGAACATAACATTTACTGTGAGCACACTGCAGAAGTGTATTCGTCTAGTCAAGCACCCGTTCAGATTAAACTTGGCAGCCTTTTCCCATTCTGCCATCACAACTGTAGTTTGAAACAGACCCTTTTCACCTCCTTTAACAAGAAATAAGCTTTAAACAATTAGTTTGTGCATTTTTAAATGGGGGAAAAAACAGCACAGAAGAAAAATTATTAGTCTTCCTGAAAGCTGCCAATGAAACATCCTGGTATTTCTATGGATATTGTAGGAATTTTTCAGAGAGGGAAAACGAATAAAAGAAACAGTGCAGTTAAAACACTGATTATAAAGCTTGTTTTTGTGTAAGAATGAATGTGATAAAAAGACGTAATTCTAGTGAAGGCTGTTGTTCTTAATTGTTATGCTCTTTGAATGTGTGGTATCACTGATTTCAGGCAGCTGATGGAAAGCCAGATAGGTGATCTCATTCTTGCCACAGACATCAGTCAGCAAAATGAGTATCTGTCCATGTTTCGATCCCATTTGGATAGAGGAGACCTATGTCTGGAGAATGCAAACCATCGTCACTTCATTTTACAGGTGATCTTTTTGGTAATATTTTTTAAAACATCATTTTAGTGTTAAAAGTAGTTTACTTAAAATGCTAAATACTACTTCTGCCAGGCTATCTCCTCCTTTCAAAGTGAAGTAGAAATAATTTTTAGTCATTTTGTTTCATTACAAGTTTGTTCCCTCTACTTCAATATCCCCCGCTCTCAGCACTTCTCCCGAGTGATGTCGTGTTTTGGTAAGTCTGATAACTTAGAGCTGCTACAGCAAGGAGAGATGTGTTTCCAAGACAAGGCTTAGTTCTTCTGATGACTCCAGTGCAGTCTCAGAACTGTGAAATGCTTTGTCAGAACATATTTTGGGAAAGCATACTGTTGTGAATCAGTTTGCAGCTGTGCTAGGGAGAGGTTTAGCAAGCTTTCAAAACAAAAGCCTTGAGAATCTCTTTAGGTTTATAGAAATCCCTATTATTAGGTTCATATTGTGGACAATAGAAGAAAGTGGACAGATGAGACCAGAATGCAAACCATTACTAAAAACGTGACCTTCAGAGCCAGAAATGGAAAATGCTGTTTACTTTGATGTTTCTTTTTCTGTATTTATTGTTGTCTCCTGTACTAGTGAATATACTGAATATTTTTATATTATTAATATACTGAAATACTTTGACTTCACTGAATTTCCATATTATTCAGAGATGATCATGAGATCTGATAGTTCCCTGGGCATTTTTTAAATACGATTATAGAACGTGACTTTAGAGAGAAGCACAAATAGTAGGTAGGTTTGTTATTCACAAAACTTAAAATAATCTGCTGTCAGGAAATAAATAATTGCAGATGCTTCTGTTGGAGGGAGAGGTGATCTAACACTGTGTGTTAACTTACTAGATGGCTTTGAAGTGTGCTGATATTTGTAATCCATGTCGGACGTGGGAGCTGAGTAAGCAGTGGAGTGAAAAAGTAACAGAGGAGTTCTTCCATCAAGGCAAGTACGGGTAGACCTATCTGTTGGTCCATAATGTATTTACTGTGGAGAGAGCAACCATGAGTCATAGCTTCTGGCGAATAAAGGGATTTATATTTAGGGCTAATAGAGATTTACAGTACAGTATGCGAAATTTTTTACTTTCATGGGATGTACTTGCAAAAGGTAGATGTTACGAAAAGCCAATAAAGAATCTTAGAATCTGAACCTGGAATGGCTGGTGCAATAGATCCATCAGCCTGAAAGGTGCCTCAGATGAATAAATATGCTCACTTTAAATTTACCTAGTGGTTTCAATAAATTATGAAACATATTCATCATGTATCTGTAGTTTTTAAACTTTAGCTGTGAGGCCTGTTGGTAAGCAGGTAAGAGCTAGGGAGGAGATTTTTAATTACCACATAGTTAAGGCTGCTTACGTAAGCAGTTAATAAAGCTTTTAATTGACAAATGGAGTGAATTTTCTCCATCGCTATTGTTTTAATAATAAAGTATGCTTCTCGTTTCTTAAGGCTAGTTTAGCTGACTTGAGACTTGCTAATTTGTGTGTGGATATGATAAATGGGGAACAGACTGCTTTATTTGGTGATAGTCATGTGAAGCTTACTCTTAGATAAAGGTGAGAGGGAAGCAGAACAACAAATTGGCTTTGGTGAGAAATTGCTGAAGGCGAAGCTGTTCACTTCCATATTGCTAAGGGCGGGGATTTTAATTTGTCATTCTATGGCAGCCTAGGAGGTTTTGCAAGGAAGTATGTTAGTCGCTCAGGAAACCTGTGATTTTATGTTTTTTCTTTCATTATTTTTTGATGAAAAATACAAAGTACTGTTAGTCTCACTGAGAGACCTACTTGGGTTTTTTGGGAGATGGGGGAGAGAAGTAAACGCATTCAACCAACTGCAGGATACTGTCCTTGTTAACCAACTTCCACAACTTGCCAGTCTTGGTATTTGGTCGCTCCATTTGGGTCTGGACTTGATGACTTAACAGTTGTAATATACTTTTATTTCTGTAGGAGATATTGAAAAGAAGTATCACTTGGGTGTGAGTCCGCTTTGTGACCGACAGACGGAAACTATTGCCAACATTCAGATTGGTAACTGCATTTCAATTTATTGTAGTAGATTTCTTTCAGGATGCAATTTGAAAACACTACCTTTTAGATACATTTCCTAGAGCTTGTACCTGCTCTGTGTGTATGTGTGGCAGCGTTTTTTTTCAATGTGCTTGGTAACAGTCCTCCCTTGAATTTGAGGAGTTTCAGTGTTCATGAAAGGTGCTGCACTGGCAGTCCTGGCGACCGAAGCCCTTCTGTTTCCTCACAGAGCAGGTACAGCATGGGAAGCAGCTCCTGACTTTTTGTGCTGCTGCCCAGAACTTTCCTCACCTGAAGTGGCCACTTTGGGAGGAGGCATGTTCATTGCCCTTGCCAGTGCAATCTCGGGTGCCTTTTGCAGCGAGGTTGCCACAACAGGGCTCCAGCTCTCTGGGTTAAGCTTTCTGGAATGTTAGCGTTCCTTTTAAATGCAGCCGTAAGAAGGGTAGTGGGCAGAGATTTGATGGGGAATGGTGAATGGCCTTTTTTATTGTTGTTCTTGTTGGATTTTAATCCTAACTGGATTGGATTTTAAATAGTAAAGTTAGTTTTTATAGTTATTTTTAATAAAGTTGCTTATGTAGATTGAGTGGGGCTCAGTTAAAAACACAGTAAAGGATACATTTAACCACAAGCACAGTACGAACTGGTGCTTTAAATTAAGAGACAAAACCTGATCTGTTAAATCAGATGCACCGTTTAATTTAGAATGTTAGAAAATCATACATTTCTGTAATTGACAGAATTAAATTGACTTTTTGGTTCATGGAAATAGACACTATAAATAAGTGCACTTGCACATACACACAAATACGTATATAAATGTTTGTGTGCTGATGTTTTGTGGCCTTTTTGTTTAAAAATTTCTATCACTTACATTTTTAAGTATTCTTAGTCAACTTAATATCGTGAAAAGAATACCTTCCTTTTATTCCCCTCCTGTAGTATAGTTCAGACTGTCTGTGGGATATTTTGTCATGAAATCTTTCTTTTAGAAATGTAGGTTTTCTAAAGTAATTAGTTGCTGATGTTTAGATTCTCCCCCCACCCCATGTTCTCCAGTATTTTCCTTTATTTGGTCATCGTTGTGAAAGACAGGTTAATTTGTTATCCAATATAATGCTGTTCTTTTGAGTGACTAGTAAAATCTTTTGCATTTTGAGAGATTATTTTGTAAAGATGCCCTAAATACTGAAATGAATGTTTAAGTGCATGTTGGAGAAGAGTAGTCTGATGCAGTTTATCTTTTGCTACTGAATTTTATTTAAAATATCGGAGTATCGGGGGGGGGGGGGGGGGGTGGGTGTCCGTCCATTTGGTTTATTTTTTTTTTTCACCTGGATGTTTGTTTGCCTTTTTTTGAAGGTTTTATGACCTACTTAGTGGAACCTCTGTTTGGGGAATGGGCCCGGTTTTCAAACACCAGGCTGTCACAGACAATGCTTGGCCACCTGGGACTGAACAAGGCTAGCTGGAAGGGGGTGCAGAGGGAACAGTCTGGCAGTGGTGATGACGTTGACCCCGCTTTTGAGGAAATGGACTCAGACATATTACCTCAGGAACCTCGACTGTCCTGACCTCAGTCTTCATGACAAAACTGCCTCTTCTCTTGGTATCTGCACGGTTGGATTAAAGGAGATACTTGCCAGCCCAAGGTTTTGGTAAAATGGTAAAATGATGCCAGCATTATTTATTTCCAAGTTTTCCTTTGACACAGACCATTTGAACCAGAATTTTTTTTAACTGCAAGATCTGAACATAGAGCAATATGCATACGCCTCAGTTGGTTTTCGTTCGGAACCTTGAATATGCAAAGCACAGCAGTGACTGAGCCTTGGAGGAACAGTACGAAAGCTTCACCGTGCCACATGGCTTTGGTTTTTTGGTGGAATTTGGAATACAGTCTTCAAATCTAAGACTTGAGATGGATTGTTCCACTTCCTCGGAATTCAGCAAGACTTGCATAAATGTGTTCAAAGCATACCTTCCACTCAGTCCCTGTTTTAATACGGAAATGTGAAGTGCCCATCCTCTGCTGCCTCTGGCAAGACTTGATGTTTACAAATGTACTCTGAAACTATTGGTTCTAGACTTAACCTTTGCGCATGGCTGTGAAGGAACCACTAACTTGGTTTTTTGCTTTTTTAAAAGAAAAAGATCAAATCTGAGACCGCAGCTCTTGTTTCTTTGGATGCCAGAAAAGCCTCCCATTTGCCATAATTTTGTTTGTGCACTGGGAACTGAGCATTCATCATAGAGCACAGCCAAGCTTTACTCCAGTGCTATATGGGAATGCAATTTTTTAATGGCGGAAAACACTTCCGAATTTGGGAAGGGAAGGGGTGGGGGTGGGGGGGAAGTGTCCGAACTGCATTGCGATTCTGCAGTGGAAACATCGCATGTTGTTTTCACTATTGTACACTTGAACTGCACATGCAAGAAAAAGGTGGAATGTCTAAACACCATAATCAGCTCAGGGTATTTGCCAATCTGAAATAAAGTGGGATGGGAAGCGTGTCCTTCAGAACAAGGGTACAAATGCCCCTTTCGCTGCAGCGTGTGTGTATGTGTGGGTGTGTGAGTATGTTTGGGATAGGGGAGGGCGGGAGGGTACAGGGAAGGGTTTGAACGGCAACTTTTTTTTTTTAATTTATTCTTTTAGAATGTGACAATTTCATGAACAGCCACACTGGGGAGGAAACTGTAACAAATTGCTACAGATGCCTTAAACTATGCACAAAGCTAAGTGACCAAATTTGTTTTTGATTTGAAAAATAATAATAAAAAAGTGCATTGTTTACGTATTCCTCCCTCTACTGAAACATTACCCACTGATGGGTATTTGATGGGAAAAGGAGAAAATGTTTTTTAGGACAAAATTAAAGGACTAATTTTAAACTTAAAACATTCCATTTTTGTAATTTGTTTTACATTGTTTTAAGTACAGTAAGCACAACTGTAATCTAGTTTGAGAAACTGGTGCTTTCTTTTAGTTCATTTGTATTTCCCTGTTATTATTGTAAAAGACTGTTTATTAATTCTGTTTACAGTTTGTTGCAACAGCCATTTTTGGGAGAGAGCTTCAGCGTAAAGCCATTTGTAAAGGCTTTGCCATATTCATTTTAATATGTGCCTGTTGCTGTTAACTTTTAATTAATAAAAAAAAAATCTTTTCACATCATGCTCCTGTACATTTAAGTTATGACTGAGTCCAGCATTATGGGAAGGTAGCTAAGGCTGCAGTCAGCTTCCACTGTAAAAGTAAGCCAACTTCTGGATTTGAAAATACTAGTCCTCGTATGCCAAGATTTATTGCCTCTCGGAGCTTGGCCTTTTACTGTTTTGAAAAACAAATCACGACTTCCCCAATTGTTTCCCTTCTAAAAATTGTTTACTATTCTTTCATGTTCCCTGGAGTAGTATCATTAATCTCAGAGTGGCCATGTTTAGAGAAATAAATTTATAATTAAACCATTTTTTTGAACGTGCGTGAACTTCCTTCCTTTGCTGTCAGTGCAAGTTCTTGCCGTTGTCCGACTTCAACAGAGAAGGATCAGATGGGGTAAGGAGCCTTGGTTATAATTTGCAGTAACAAAAAAGCCTTATTCCAACAGGTTGTCTCCACAAGGGTGATACTTGCCAGCGCCAGTGGTGGTTGGAGCTGTCAGAACACAGAGGTAACGGCTGTACCTCGCTACAGAACTGCAGCTAAGCTTCCTTACGGCCTGTACAGGTTTGTAGGGTTAAGTGTGGAAAAGTACTGATTCATCCCAATTTTTGAATAAAACATATGCCAAGCCTGCAGCTATTTTCAAAACAATCACTAAAACCAGTATCTCCTCATGTCTTCTGTGACTCACATTTTTTTAAAAATGTGACTTGGTTAAAGCTAGGGCCTCAACAGCAATATAAACTCTGCTACTTGTTACAGGCTATTAGCATATTTGAATAGGTAATTTTAATGAAAATGAAAATTAATGAATTTAAAAACATGTAAATAGCAATATTCCAATTAATATTTATAAGCAACCTGTGATGCTTTAACATGCTGCAATCTTGATGTCATCTGCTCTGATAGGAACCAGTACAGCTCATCAAAGCGCTAGAGTAAAACACTAGTAGTTTTGTTTTAAGCCACCCTTCCTGGAAACGGGCTTCTGTCTTTTCCTGCTAGACTGGATTTAGAAAAGACTAAGCCTCTTCTTGCACATGCTAGCCTTCTGCAAATCTACACTGAACTTCAGCATTCCTACAGCTTAGAAGTTTCATGTGAGAGCTGGGAGCACAGGTACGCCAGCAGCGTGCCTGATGTGCTACAGCCGCTGCCAGCCAGCCTGTGTGAGTCCAGAAATGTGTTACAGGATGGAGGCCAGGTCCTCGCCGTCGTTTTTTTTAAATCTACAGATCTGGTCCCAGCGGGCTGCACTACTCGCTTGCACACATGGACAGATACAAGCAGGCCCCAGGTCTCTGCCCAGTGCACGTCCGTGTCCGTAGTTTGAGTACTTCTGCCTGAGGTGGTTTTCCATGGTTGGTAGCACTGTGTGGGTGACAGACTTCAAGCAGACAGATACAAATGAAGGTACAGAAAAGTATGAAATAGAATTAGTAGACGGCAGCTTTGTGATTCCATTTCCTTGCGCAGATGACACTTCTTTTGCTATCACTTTACATCACTAATAAGCCTTGCCACAAGTTTTTATATTTCTGGGGTGATGGATGTCTGCACCTCACATAGGCAGTTCAAACGGACCATGTTTGGTGTGGGGTTTTCTCATGCTTGAGCCTAGTTTAATAGGTCAAGCGACCCTCTCAAGTTTACGAGTTAATGATACAATTGCACCGAGTTACTTCATTTGAACTCCTGACACAACGTAAGCTGAAACACTTTCAACAGAGGCTTTGTCTCTGAAAGAAGAGAAACAGCAGAGGGTTTTTTGGGCCAGCTGTTCTGAAGCTGTGGCCTTTGGGGAGTGGGGGTGGGTAGTGGTGGTTGTGCCACACCAAGGGCCTATCAAGGGACCCCAGAGCACCAGGGGACAGAGAGGCTGTCCAACTACCTTCCTGTTACATTTGTGGTGAGGCATAAACTTCTCCCTGGTTCCTGATGGGTTTTTTTTACCCAAATGTAACTGAATTAACAGCACTGTGCTGTTCTATGACTAATTCTACTGTTACTTCTGCTGCACAGCAAGGTAAATGCTCCAGTCCTGAAGGAGATGCAAGTTGTCACTCCGCTGATTTATAGTCACTATAACAGAATGTAAACCATACTTTATTGCGGCTGCTATCACGTAGAGTACCACAGATCACATACACAATGTTTATTTTTAAACAGCCTTTAATTTTATATAGTGGCAATAAAGCATTAAATATAAAACTTGAAACCAAAATAAACTTTCAAAAAGGTGTTTTAAAGGCATTTAAAAAACCCGCCAAAGATTTAATAGCCTATCAGTAAGGCTAGCTGATAGCAGAGCATTTTGGCATGAAGTTACATTGTGTACATATCAACACCCTTTCAAGTTTCCCACCAGAAAACATCCTCCTCGGTTGTACGCTCTATGTTCCAGTCACAAGCAGCAAAGCTTCGGTCATCTTCGGTAACCTTGTCGGAGCCATTTAGCTATCTTTATTTAAGAAGTGCTGCCTTTTTCTTTTCCTAGAAAACAGAAGCTCCAAGAGGCACTTGTACTTGTTCCGGGTCTCGCTGGAGGCTAAGCAGCCGGTCAGCTTAGAACACTGACATAGCCGGACTCGGCTTTTTCCACCCTCATCTACAGTCGGAGCAAACCTTGGCTTCATTCAAGTGTGCAGCCAGGGTGTAGCTTTCTGATGCCTAAACCTGAATTATTTTTAACTTGAGCCTTTTATACAACTATGGCTGGAGACATCAGCTCAGTCAGGTGGCTGATGAATGAACAGACAAAGATGTGCAGGTCTGGCAGCAAATGGCTGCTCTGGGAAGTCCCCGGAAGGGCCTCCCCGGCAAACGGGTTCTGTGGAACAGCTCATGACTATCTGTTCCCTGCAAACAGGGCCATGAGGGCTTGTGCAGTCCGCAGCTGCTAGAAACCTACCCAGGGACCCAAGAAAACTGGGGATAAAAAGGTATCCGTGAACATCTCTTAGCACAGCTGATGATCAATATACTTCTGGCAATTTGCACTCACAGTACTTTATACCTTTTTTTTCTTATCTGCATCGCTTCTACGCTAGTTAACACGTACACTGACATTAATTATTTGACTCTGCTGCTATCTACTGGTTATCTCAAAGTCACTGGACTACCTATTCAGAGGCTCCCACAGCATGATTTACTCACTTGTCACGCACTCTTTACATTAGTCACAAGATGATACAAGTAGATTTTCCTCTCTTACCCTTGCGAGCTCATTTAAACAAAAAAAACCCCAAAAGAAACCAGAACACATAAAAACCAAACAACCAACTCCCCACAAAAATGTGCTACTACTAAAAATATCTCATACCAGGTGACCTTTGCAGCAGATTTAAGTTTTCAACTTTCTTTCAGGAGGAAGCAGAATGCATTCAGGTTTTCTTTGGGCTAAAAATTCGTTAAGTTTAAAAGAAAGACTTTCACATGAAAAGTTCAGTATCAAACTATAAACTGTAGTGCAAGTCATAGTTAGAGCTCAAATAACTGATATTAACTTAAAGGTGTATCACTATCATTATTAACATGTACATAAATTTTTAAGGGATCAGTTATGCACAAAGGATGTTGTGTACATATAACTTAGTGTTAAATTAAGACCACCATGTAAGTCTGAGTAGAAAGCCAGGTTTGAATACAAAATTAATACCTGAGTATAACGGTCAAATTTACTGCCCTTGATAAATCACATATTTAGTGTCCCAATTGTACATTTCACATTAGTTTTTTTTTCCTGTGTTGTAAGAGACCACTTGGCACTAGTGCTATCTGCAATATAAAAAATTTCAGACAAAACAGCTTAGATCTTTCACATAGTGATCTTAATGTATTAAGATTTTTCAATTAAAGTCTTCATTTTTCCTGTCGACTTCAGCATGTGCGGTCCGAACTGAGAAGGAAACCAGAAACATGTTCAGATTGCTTTCAACAGAAACCTGGTTGAACTAGTATCCGTCCGAGTTGTAAGTAAAACTAGAACTTGGGCGGAGATGAATTCCTTTATCAACCCGCCTCTCTGCGTGTGGATTTACCCACTTCATAGCCACAAAGTGAAGGGAAAGTTGTGTCAGCAATCGGCTGAAATTGCTCAGATGAGGCAGGTAACCACCTGCTGGAGCAGCTCTGACTAGAGATAGTTCGCTCTGCCACAGCAAAGTAAGATAGATGCAGTTACCTTCAGAGGCTGACAACCAGTTGCTCTAACAGCAGTTTAACCTTTTCCTGCATTTTTGTGCAAGTCCTTTTAAAAACTGTATCATACAAGGGTATCATACGAGGACTGATCTAGCAAAAAAGTTACATATCGATACACATCTGATAATGTTTATTAATCAACATTCTAGCATTCAACAAATCCAAACCTTCAATTTTCTTAGCTTTTTGAGGACTTGATGATCTTTAATCTCAAAAGATGGACTGTAAATTTTAAAATTGGGAAGTCATGGAAAACCTATGTGTGAATAAAACATTGCCAGCTCATGTTCTTTCCCGTGAAGCCCCAGCAATACTTGCAAAGAAGTGGCTGATTCTTGGGGAGTATCTAGCCTTTTAGTTATGAAGAACAGCCTGAATGTTACAGGAATATACCTTAAAAACTTAAACCAGAAGGCAAGTGAGTCAACATTAATAAGCGGAAGTACTACTCAGAAGTCCTGAGACTTGTGGCTTGGGAAGCTTATTTTCCTCAGAACTTAATTCAGAGTGGAGCCAGCTTTCGGAGTTTTATGCGCATTTTTCCAAATGCACATTGGAAAAAGTAACTTTACTCTTCATCTCTGGTTCTACAGCACAAGGATTCAAGGACTGATCTAAACTACCGCTTTTTAAGTGTATATTGCTAGAAGCTTCTGCATCTTGAACATTCACTACTTAAACCCGCCCTTTACTTCAGTTTCAAATAAATCTGAAATAAACTAGAAGCCATTAAATTGTACCATGACATAGATCTTAAATACAATCTCCTAATTTCACTATAAAGAAACTGCTTTTATTTACTTAGCTTTTTCAATTATTAGAAGAAACTCCCTATACCAAGATCCAGCAGGCATTCTGAACAGTTTGCTTTTTGCATTCATAAGAATGGCTGATGCGTTTCAGGATCTTGCTTCAAAATTTCACGTGCACTATCTGAATGGTTAATGTTGGTAATAACAGGAAACTCAGTTCAGATTTTATTCTGCTGTGAGCCCTTAAGAACTGAGTTTAGAAAATACTGCATGCTCATGGCAACAGAAAAGATTTTTTCTTTAGAAAATACACGACAGGGCTTTTTAAACCTGGGGCCAAAAGAGCACACAATCGTAAGACTCGATACTAAAAACATATGATACCCACAAATCATAGCATATCATAGGGTTTGGTGGACAGGGATGCTAACTTGCAGGTATCTGCATATGCTGGCAGAAAGACACACGTTGGCTTTCATGGCAACTATTACGTAGGCTGAGCATGTGTCCACAATTACAATACTCACCAGCACCACCTCAGTCTTTGTTTCAGTCTTTGGAATCACTTTTTCTGTTTCACTTTGGCTATCATCTCGGTATCGATAAGCAAATTTCTTTTTGAGCGCTTCTGCTATTAATGTTGCAGGATCTGTAGGGTCAGCCACTTTAGCTTTTGTACCTTCTGATGATCTAGAAAACAAAATGAGAAGCATTAACATAGTCCAAAACAGAGCTTTGGAAGTTGTGAATGATTTTGCATTGTTTGTCAGGTGTTGCATCAGCATCCATCTCACCCTAAAATAGTTCTGAGCCATAAAAACAAATCATTAATGCAAATGTTAATACACTGATATTTATTTATATTTATTACCTTTTCACCGAGCGTAGTTTCACACTGTTCATGTCTTTGAGGATTTCTAGCATGTTTGGTATTTCAGACTTCTTTGGCCCATTTTCTGTCAGATTCTGGCCAGAGTTCATTTTTTTGTTTTTCCTTTCTTTAATGAGCTCAATTGCAGACATACTCTGTTGTAGGCCTGGGGGAGGGAGGGGTGGCAGAGGAGGTGGTGGTGGCGGCGGTGGTGCAATAGGGGCAGCAGCTGAAGCAACTGGACTTGACCCAACTACAAATAAAACATGCATTACACATCAGTTTACTTGTAAATTCGCTTTATAGCTCACAAATGGTCAGGTAAGAATATGACTAAAACAGCTTCAATTTCCTCCCCTCTGCCTACTTTACATTATCCCATTAACTTCTTCATTCCTAAACCGCCTACGTAGACTCAACTGAAAAGCCACATAAAAGTCCTTCTCAAAGAGTGAGAAGTGTTCTTTAAATTTCCAGTTCATATTCTAGGTGCATTCACATCTTTACTGCAACGGGACAGATGTCATGATGTCTTTTAGTTATATTCTCTTCCTAATGTTACCAGTATTTCACTTTCTTCTGAGAGGCAGGTACTGAGCTGGAAGTCACATACAATATGCCATGTGAACAGTGTTTCTTCCTATTTATCACAAATAAGAAATTTCCATACAAGATTTTTAAGTGTAAATTTCAGCACTCAAATACTGCTTAAATTGAAGCTTATTCCAGCTCTCTGGTGTTACGGATTTTTAGGCCTGCTAATTCATCTGTCTGAAGACAGATATTCTCACAATAATCTTGATTTCAAGTTCCTTGTACTCTTTTAGGTAAAAACCGATGTTATAATAGCAGCAATAACTTGACAAATAAAGAAACCCCTGCTCAAATGCACCTTTAAAGAAACCACCAGAACCAGATCAAAACCAGAGTTTTGAGGCTTAGAGTATAAAGTGTGTAAACATATATCTATAGGTAATATATAGGAGCCTGTGCACATGCAGGCGTACGCGCAGTGTCATTACCATATTCTACCAGAAGAGGGAGGTAAAGATGATAAAATCAAACACCAAATTAATTTTCCTAATAAATAAAGGTAAAGGGAAAATGATGAAAAACAAAGTTATTAGTGACTTCACAAAACTCACAGAAGAATTATAATTCAGGAAAGAAACGATGTGATCTATTTAATAGTTTTTGAACACAAACAGTTAAGGAAATAAAGTAACTGCTGTCAGTTCACAGACAAAAACTAAAGAAAATCATCTGAAGATCAGGATATGGTTTTATATGTAAACATAGGCAAAACTGTACTTGCTAAGTGACCTTGGGAAAGGGTGAAAAACAATGGTTGTCATCAGCAGTCAACAAGAGACATCTCCCACTAATCTTTGGAGATGGTAGACTTAGAACTGGAAGGCAGTCAAAGGTGATGGAAAGAAGAAAGTCAGAAAAAGAAGAATTATTCCGTTTACCACCAGAAACAGCGCACCACTTTTGGTTCCATCTGGACAATGTGTCTGATCCCAGAGATGATTCCAGTAAGCAGTTACTCTCCCTTCTGGTTATTTATTTCATAAACGTTGAGATGTATGATACATATTCCAAAAGCGTAATCAGCATCTTGTATGATTACTTCATGATATCAGAGTCTATTTCACTACTAGATGGGAGGACTTAAGTGTTAGTAATTAAGTTCCATTCTTCTAGTTGGTTTAAGCCATCATGTTTATCATGAGCTTTGATGTGAAAGCTGTTTAATACTTTCTTTACGCATCCTTAGATTCAGAATTCTGGCAGATTTCCACACAAACGTGACAAACTTCTGGAATACTAGAAAATACAGAAAATCTGGCAGGTCTCTCGTCTTCAAGACCTATGATGTATCCCTTGGTTAGTATGCTACGTCTGTCTATCAAACTGACCAAAACAATATGGAGAAGTTCAGCATTGCAGTATCTCACAAAAACAATTTAGAATATTATTAATTATAGAAGGGACAAATTCATTAACTAATTTTTGCTAAAAGTAAAGCAAGTTTAATACCTGCTGTCAGGTTCTGTTGTTCTTGCAAGATGACAATTTTGGCTATTTGTGCTCTTAAAGTGGCTAGTTCATTTTCGAGAGCGCTGATCTTCTGCAGAGCTTCTTCATTTGCAGTCACTGTGCTCCTGGACACTGGTTCTTCTACCAATGGGTTTGGTAACAGCTTCTGTCTGCACGGGGACTTTCCAGAATGATGTAGTTCACCTGAAAAAGGCTGGGCTGTTTTTGACCAAACTTCTGACCTGTAACAAAAATATCATAATATTCCTTTTTCTAAAGGCTTTGTAATAGGTAAAACTAAAGCAACATTACGTACAAACCAGGCATACAAGTTAAAGGCCTGACTTCAAAATTGTCTTTACACAAATCACTTCCACCAAGACATTATATAGCTTGAAGTAAGTAAGAGCTTCATATCCTTTCTGTTTGCATCACTAGCTGTATTTTTTCTCTTCCCCTAGCCAGCTTTTTCTGGAATCCTTGATTTCAGGAGAAAAAGGGAATACAGTCCCTCTCACTCCCAATCTATTTGTCTGCCTCACACCTACTGTATTTTTTGTTGGAATTTATCTGTTTATTTAGTACCTAAGCAACCTGATCTAGTTGAAGATGTCCCTGCTCATTGCAGGGGGGGTTGGACTAAATGACTTTTAAAGGTCCCTTCCAACCCCAAACTATTTCATTATTCTATAAGTAGAATACAGATAAGTATAAATGACAACAGATTATCACAAACATTATAACTGCAATGTATGACCACATACTTAGCTCCTCAATCTTCCTTAACTTCAATCCCAAAACTTCTCAGGCACATCAGGATTCCATTATTTATTCAAACATGAGAGTAAGAACTGTGGCTAGTGGTACAACTTCTCAAAATGTGTAGAGTGGCTCCAGACTAATACAGCTTAAGAGCCCCATCGCTCTGGATGCATGGGTTAAGTACTCTGGATGTGCACCACGTCAGATCTGCAGTTGTACTAGACTCAGAGCAAGAGCCAAGATTTAAGGCTAAAACAAGCCCGATATTGACCACCTCAATCCAGGACCAGATACACCTGTGAGTCTCCCATGACACTGACAGAACACATCAGCACAACTTGCAGAAATTTGATCAAGCAGAATTTACTATTATCAAGGATGTTAAAATTCAGGTATTGTTATCTAGGTAGGAATAGAGAGCAACTACAGCTGAGAAAAGAACAGGATACCTCCTATGGCAGCCATCTCCCTGCTCTCCCTAAATAAGTAAGGTGGAAGGCACCAGTGGTCACTTCACTCTTTAAAACCTGCCTTCTAGAAACTCTTTAAAGGAACAGAATAGCTAAACAACAAAGAGTATTTTCTGCTGAGAGTAGTAATGATGTTTTAAGGAAATGCCTTGATTGGAATCTAACATTTTGGAAAAATATGCCTGAGCTGTCTGGTGTGACCGCCCTACTGCTCTAGACAGACCCCTAAGGCTCTGACTAGGGGTAAGGGTGAAACGGCTTGTCATTTTGTTGCTTCCTCTATAAAACTGCATTCGCAGAAAAAACTATGCAAGACTGTTTACTGAATTATACAGTGAATATACATTTAACAGTAACACCTCTGTGATCTTGTCGAAACAGAGAATTTCCAATGTCTGGAAAACACCTAATGCACACTAGCTCCACTACATAATACCATGCACAGTGTAATAAACCAGTGCACATCAAAATACTCATATTTGCTAAGTAATTCACTTACCATGCTCCACTATAAGCTGTTTGCCTTAAGGTCACCATGTATCTGCAGGATTATTTTAGTCCCATCCCACATCCATCTGTCCCCCTTCCCCCCTTCACATGCAGTCTTCTCAGCAAATATGCAAGTCCTACATCTTTCGTAACAGGTTCTTTGAAGCAACAAAGAGCTACTCTCTCTGTCATCTTCATTAAACATAATAGCTTTACAGTTCAATCCTTAAACAAAATGTTTCTGTGCAAACAAAAGTAGTATTGGCCGGCTAATTTCCTTCACATCAAACAGACTTTACCAATAGTGTTTTCCCAACGAGCACTGATTTCTGTGACTCCCCTCTGAGTTTGTGAAATTAACGTGGCAGTGCCAGAATGTTTGTTATGCAAAGCTTCACTGTGGCAAGTCATGTTGGAGGGTATCTAGGTCATTACTAACCTATTTTGTGCTTTCAAATTAAGAACAGTATCCTCCAGTAATCTCTGAAGCCAACAATCTGTGCCTTTCTCTGGAAGATCAGTTTGTTTAGAAGAAAAACTTCCTCTGCACTACAGAACCGTACCTTTGTTTCTGGCTAGTTTGAGCAGCAATTTGGGTAAGTTGGAGTAGAGAACTTCATCACTTCAGCCAACCTGTTTCATGCAGTTACAGTGCTGTGCAGTACTCTTGGTCCAACACAACAGTATCAATCCCATCATTCTGGACAGAGTTGTTCACAGGCTTCCCTGCCAGTTTTTGTTATGAAGATTAAAGACCAAATATAACCCCTAAGTTTTTAACTGTCTTTAGCAGGCATGCCAATTATTGGATTGTCAGAATGACCATTGCTGCTAATTAGGAAGCTGTACAGTACACCACCCCATATTAATGAAAATCTCAGGAGAACTGGAGAATCAATGTTATCGATTGTTCCATACCACAGCAGACATTTCTGTGGGGACAAGGTTGCCTGAAACTGCCACATACAATTCTTTGCAATAAATAAGCAAATAAACCAGTCTTCCCTGTATATGTTCTCAAACCTGCCTTTCATCCAAAATCTTGTTAGTCTAACACCTACTACTTCAAGATCCTACCTTTTCTGTCACTCTTCCCTCTCTCTTCCCCCAGCATTCAAGTGCTCTCCATTAACAGCAATCCACAGTAGATTCTCACTGGAAAGAGGCTAGGTTTCTTCCTCTCAGTTCAGAAGTTCAAAGAGACTTGAGGAGCATACCTGAGCCTTGTAGAGACTTCACCTTCTTCTTGAGCAACCCATCCCACGTCTGCAAAGGACGCCACTGCATCTTCTCTAAGTTGATTAGGATGGTTTCCTTCTGTGGCATGAGAAGTAAGCTAAATTTTAAAGACAAGATTAAAGGTTTTAGCATCACTATTCCCAGCTCAAGCCACAGTTATTTTATCCAACACTTTTAGTGAGGTTACATGTAACTACTAACACATACATGCATGAAACGCATCTGTAGGTGCAGCACACTTATTTCTGTCCTGGACTTAGTCCAGAACAATTTCACTGACTTCAAACTATTCAATCTAGTCAGCTGAACACTTTACAGAGGTTCACAGCTAATTACATATACTATCACATGACACTAGTGAATGCCAATGCAAATCGTTACCTTAAAGAAAAACAAACATCAACATTCTCAAGCACTTTGCTATATTAACTCAAATAATATGTTTTTAAATTATATGCATGACCAATAGTTAAAAAAAGACATTAAGGCTACTAGTACTTCTTAAGTCTTTTGCTCTGATTTAGTATTATTTTGAAGGTGAAATTCTGTTGAAGTGTGTTTCTCTTCCCCTACCCTGCCAGAATTTCTGTACAAGAATAAACGTGTGCACATTACACACAGGGAAAAAAAAAATATGACAAAAAGCCATTTCCACTAGTTCACTATTCACAAAGACTTAGAGTGAGAGGTAGGATGCAGTCGTAACAGAACACACCATTTGCTAACAATCTTATTTACAGCATGCCAAACAAGTTGACCATTTTCCAGCATGGTTCTGCCATTAGCTTCATAGCTGTTTGAAGCCAAAGGTGAGCAGAGCTCCAGAGGCTGGAACGCGTCTTTGATTTACAGTTAATTGACCTGAATGGAGATTTGAAAAACTGTTTGGACCATCAATACATGCTCCATAGCCACAACTATACAAAATGGTTTCAGACCTGCTTTGAAATACTGGGCGCTTCTCCAGGTTAGACAAGAGCATGTGTACTCAAGACACTGGACTCGGTGTCAGCCTGGGCTCAGTATTTTAGCAGATAAAAGCTACTGAAACATCTTCCGGTAATTTCTTCTGCTCAGTCTGTCACCTTGAGTTACTTATCTCCAGTGCAACTATGCCACCTCTTTTGCTTGTATTATGTACAATCCACAGGCCAAACTTGCACGAGCCACTGCAGCTGTTTAAGTGCTGCCTGCTGCTGGTAGTGGCCAAGATACTGACAAGCACGGTGGTAGTATATAACAGTTTGTGAAGACAGCCGGGATCCAGCCCGTTAGCCCTTCTGTCAATTTTCAAGGCAACTCACCTCTGTCAGAGGAAACTGTTAGGTAGTAGCAACTATGAAATGTTATCATTAATCTGAATTTGCAGCAGACCTATCACAGTAGGACTGCAGTCTGGATGAGGTGAAACCATTTCTGAAGAACAGCCACAAATATTTTAGTTGTAGCCTTTGATACACCAGTCCAGAGTTATGGGTGTGGGGTTGTTTTTTCCCCAGGAGTTGTTACAAACAGCTTTGGAAATTGAGATTAGTCATCTTCACCTCACACTCTTGCAACTTGTATGCAAGCCTTTATCACAGCTCCCAGGAGTGTGTATTGGCACCATCAGATAATTTGGAAACAACAGGGTTTTTTCCAGGTAGCATCAGCACAGATGGTAATATGTTTATCACATTAACAGTTGTGGCTAATACCATCACATTCTGCCTCTCTTTAAAACAGTCTAGAGAATACTCTATTGCATGTTAGGATTTCCATTGTTTGAGGTTTCCTTGGATTTTTTCTTTTTTAAAATAAAATGTCATCTTCATGACCACAGCATCTGTATTAATACTAATGGCAATTTTAAAAATCTGTAGTACATTAGCTACTTCTTATAGATGATATAGATTTTCCTGACGGTAATGGCCACATGAGGAACTATTACCATGAAAAACTGAAGCCATATTTAAATAAAGGCACTACACATAACTGCATAAAAAAAATTAATTTATAAATCAACAGTAAGGAATGCATTTACCACTGCCAGGTTTCCTGCATTATGAGACAAGTAAGTTCCAATCCAATACTTAGTAGCAAGCCTTCTGTTATATTGTGAAGCAAGTTTCTTCTTCCTTTTCTATTAGTATTTATATGTAAACAGAATCTTTTTGTTACCCCACATACAGATGTTTCTTTTCTCTATCCCTAAAAACAACAAAGCCTTCCACAGCAGCAGATTTTGAATTTCAAGATAATGCTAGTTTTTTACTTTAATTTAAAGGTTAAAAGCCAACATCAAACTCTTAAAATCTTTGCCTGTCTGTAGACTGATGCTTAAACAACTCTGTGATTACCCTATTCCTCCAGTCAATTTCAGCTAAAGAAAACTTGGATAACTGCTCTGCCAGCACCTACATGGAGAACAGAGAGCTGAAAACAGAGGCCCAGTTCTACTGGATGGCAGTGAAAGCAGCCCGCTTTTCCTTCTCTGGAAACTATGTAGTTGCTTCCCCCACTTCTTGCGTCAGAGGCTTTTTGGCCTATTTTAGTGTGCCTCTGTTTTGCAAACACACACATGCACACCTATGGGTTTCAGACCCATTACTCCATGAATTTCTGAAGAAAAGACTACACATACAGTACAATTTTGGCTGATGCCATAGAATCGTATCTCGAGTTGGAAAGGACCCATAAATAAGTTCAACACCCAAAGAGTCAGTCTTGTCCCATGTTTCTGCCTGGTTTCAAACTGGGGACCTTTCATATGTCAGGCAAACATAATAACCACTACACTAGAGAAACACTGCTTAACAGGACATCAAAGCAGGATCTCTACTTTTTGTTGACTCCAGGAAATACAAAGTAGAGCAAACATTCCTTTGTATATACATTTAAGGATAGAATAAAAACTCATTTCAAATTACTAATACAGTTAGATATTAAACATTTGGAAATACTTCTTCAAGTAAGAAAACTTGCTATGATTTTTCCAATTAGCCCAGTAAATTCTGATGTTTCCTACATGCACACCAATTCCTTAGAAGACTTCTTTTGAGTTGCCAGGTTTCCATCAGACAAATAGGAGAAGCACAGGAACAGAACAGAGATGCTCTAGCTGGAGGATACTATCTTGAGAGACAGTATTGTAGGTTAGGTTGAATCTACCTAGGCTATATTGGTAAGTTTAACTTTATTTTCTCCGAAAAACTACAGATAAACCTAAAAAATATGACATACAAAAGAACTGTATGAACTATTTTCATTTGTTCATGCCATATACAGTATATAAAGGTAAGCTCTGCCATCACTTGTTGAATAAACAGCATTTACCAATTAATTTAGATGTTGACTATGGCAAGATCCATAGAGATAGATACTACAACAGTCAGTAGACCTCAAAAATCAAAATGTTAAGCTACTACTCTTTTTTTCCACACTAGCTGAAATAAAGCATGCTAGAAGAGAATGAACATAACAGAGATTTTTTTTCAGTATCTCTTATCTATGTATAATAAGGAAAATGAAGATCTGTGGAAAGTTTATTGCTCTTAGATAAAGTCAGAAACACTGATTATATACATGCATCCTCAGATGAGGCAAATAAGATTTGCTTTGGTTTTTAAATAAAATGACTTACAGCAAGGTTGTGCATGGTCCTTTCATAATATAGCTAAAGCTGGCAAGAAAGAAAGAGGAAGAGACAGCTATAGGAAAGCGTCAGTTGCAACAGCATAAAAACGATCGAGACCAGTATTGAACTTCACTATAGAATCTTAGTGCTGAGATAAAGACATAAAAAACAGATGTTAGCATCACACTTCTACATGTTCAGCAGTTTATATATTTGTTTAAAGCCTGCATAAACCATATAAATGTTAATTTGTTTCAATAGTTAATGTGTTTCAAGGTTCGTATTTTGAAATTTGTATTTCTAATTCCGTCAACCGACAATTGTACTTCTATTTTTAGGATCCTTTCCTTTCATCTAATAGAAGAGGAATGTTTATACTCAATGTGCATAAAATCTACACAAAACTGACTGAACATCTCTTTAAGAGGAAAAAAGATAAATATTTTATTTATTGTAACACAGAATTCAGACGAAGACATACACATATTTTTATTTCAACACCAAAAATACCCAGTAACAGACTCCCCAGATGTATCTTACAGCTCTTTACAAGAACGCAAAACAGAAATGTCTTGTTTTATGTTCCATATTAAGAGAAGGTAGTATTTGGCTAACTATCTGCAAATAAGCATCATCTTCCCTTGTATGGCCTTTACAGTACAGAAAATCAGACACGTTATGGGAGGACTTCACTTCCATTCAAACCTGAGGCACACGGAGCCTTATTGCTGCCATAGCTACTATTGATCATATACTGAGAAGTTTAAATCCAGTGTGTCATTTTGTTGCCCTTCTTACCTGCACAAATCCCTACCCCCACAATGTATATACTTATTTTTTAAGTTTCACCAAGCCACTAGTAGTGGGAGATGGTTGTACCTCTCGTTTCTCAATGTAATTATTTAAAGAGAGGCATAATGTCAGCATGACTTTTACTATCACACCAAAAAGGCTTCTTATAGTAATCTGAACTATGTGATTTTGCTACCGTAATTTCAAGTCTACATATTGTTCATACATTTCATGTAAAACAAAGAAATTAATTTAAACAGTGAAAAAATTAGCTATGTGGAAATTACCTTGTCTTAGTGTGGGTGATGATTCCCACCATTCATCTTTATGTTCCCCACCCTTGCTCAGCCCAAGAAACGTTCCTCTCTCAGCTCGAGTTTCAAACACTAGATTTTTCCAATTCTACACCCACCCCCTATCCCTAACACACACAGAGATTATGTGTAACAGCTTCCACTTTCCCATCTGTTCCTGAAAGACTTGTTAGAAAGAACAGGGGTTTTCTCCTCCTTAAGCTTTTACCCTCACTCTTTACCGTCCCACTATATGCAGTTGAAGTTAAAAGCAAAGAAGTCAGAAAGCTGCACAGAATTGATGTTCCCCTATCACCACACAGCGTTAGCCTTGTATTTAAACCAAAAGCAAACAAGGTACTCATGTTATCTTGTTACTAATTTTTTACTTTCTGATAAAGTTTATTTATTTTCCCAAATATTTTTAAGTAACACTGTAAGCCTAGCTTGTAAATACTGTTCATAGAAATAAGTTTCAAACTCTTCACTTTTATGAATGTATTTTTTTTTACAAGAATAACTTTTTAATACTGTATTGCCTCATTTTAGAGTTTCTTAAGTTCCTTAGGGAAAATTTTTTTTCAGGTTTCATTATATGTGTTACAGCAACATGGATTCAGGCTTCAGGCAGTACAGAAGCTGAAGAATCCATATGTGGAAAAAACATGAACTGCAAGTGGGAAGAACTGAAGTAAGCTAATTCTCCTACACGCCTGGTTTATCATATTCTGCTTTTACAAACCCTCTATGGTCATTTATTTAAATGAACTGCATATTTGATTAAAATCTCTTGATGCAAGAGCAAATCCCTTTATTAGTATAGTGAAATACATATTCTAAACTGTTGAGAACACCTACCTGAAACTGAACTCTTGGACACTGTATGAGAGAGAGGTTAGTACCAATTTTTCTTACAATACTCCGAGATGAACCATAAGGCTTGCTGGACCAAAGCACCTAGATGGGAATGAAAAAGAAGCCGGCTGTTAGGTAACTGATTTTTATATCGTATTGGAATAGTTTTCCCTTATCCTTCCATACTATGCTTGTGCTAAATATATTTATATTTATATACAAATATATATATTTAAATTGATATATAAATATAAATAAAGTTATTCCTTTCATGCTAGAATAGAATCTACATACATGAAATTTCTATCAGTGAACTCCTTACATACTATACCCAAACTGGCACAAAATTTGGTTCTGTCATTACAATTTAGCTAAGGCCGTTTAAGTTCAAGACAGCCTTTGTATTAAATTTAAATTCAAAGCAGTAGATCAGGTAACACAGAAGGATTCAAGAGTTGGAAGCATCTTCAAAAGCATAATTTGTCCATTTTTAAGACAATAAAGAATCTGCATAGGGTCAGGCACCTCTTTTTAATGGGCTTCAAGAAAAGCCACTCAATAATGAAAAATCCATGAAGTTATGTAATTATACATCTCCTGAAGTATCTTTTTTCTAATTAAGAGCTCTTCTAACTCTGGAACAGTATCTAAAAATCTTAATAAAAATAACTATAAGCTAGCAAAAGCATAAAAATATAACTGTAAAATTAAAGAGCAAAGAAAAGGGGGCAAATAAATATGTAAAAATGAAACTTTGTCCTAAAAATAAACATATACATTCACCTAGAGAAAACCACCCACAGCACCTCAACACACCTGGCTTCATAAAAATTGTTTCTACTGCAATTCAGGTTTCTTCTACGTTGTTTCAACAGGGATTTGAATGTGCTTTCTTTTGTTGTACTTAACGATGGGAATGTTTACTGTAATATTTACCATAGTTGTATGAAATAAAACGAGACTTTAATCCTATTAAAGAATACTGCAAATGAGTATTAAAGAATACCGCAAAATGAGACAGAAGAAAAAAACAAAACAAACCATCCCCCCACCCCCAAGAAAGCAAGAAAGATTTCAGCATAGGAAAAGGCAACAAAAACAGCACAAAGAAGAAAAAGCATAATGGGAAGACTAACTCAGAGTATGTAGTTAGTAAACAACTAGAACACTCCATGGTAATTTCAAAAACTTTGCTAGTGTTTACTTATGGCTGTAGATATAAATTTACTACTCAGACCTTAGTTTTTAAAGGCTCATAGCTTCAAGAAAACTCAACATCCTGTTTGAAGGTTGCCCAACAAGGAAAACTTAGATAAAATCCAGGTTATTAATACCGGAACAACCCTCATCTGGCATGGCAATATTGCCCGTGTGATTAGTATAGTGCAGCTGTGGGAGTTTCACAACACAAAGCTGAATAACATTTTGATATACTACGCAAAGGTCACTACTCTTAGATTTTGAAGGTTCCATTAAAACCAAAAATTTATGCTCCATGGTATGAATCCCCAGATTATGTTCTCTCAGAAACGTTACACAAACACATTGCCTGTTTCTAAGTATCTTTCCTCCCTCTGGCTTTACTGGAATGTATAAATTTTGACAAAATAAATGTGTATGACAAAATATCTAGCATGTATGCTATGCTAGATCCTGGCATCAGAGTTGTGACTTTGTCATTAATCCACTCGGACCCATTTTCTCCATTCCATGAAACATACTTTCTCTTGTTTAATATGCTGCTAAGTTTGGACACAATTTTTTTCAATAGAGTACCCTATTGATTCTGCATTTTTGATGCCTCAAACAAACACCTCACATTTGTGCCTACGATGTTAATGTTTGTCTATATGCCTGAGCAAATAGCAGGTAGTCAGTGACTTTTTCTTGAAGGCTACTGATCAAACAGTATTGCAGTAACACAGCATCACTATTACACACCAGATTCTGATGTTAGAAGCAGCACTGTTGGCAATAGCCTCAAAGTGATGCTGCATTGGAAAAAAATACTACTAGCCAAGAGAAGGCTTAGTTAATTATGGAATTACTTCCACAACAGCAAAAGAGCCTAGACTAGATGCTGTATTACCAACATAAGTGCAGCATATTATAAACAAGTGGCAAAACTTGTTTAGAGATTGACCACAGACAAGATGTTGACTAGCATCCAGATCCTCAAAAATATTTGGTGCTCAAATGCCCTCGGGGTTGTTCAACAACAGTGGTTTGGTGCACCAAAACTTTAATGACTCAGTTTTGGTAATTCAAGATATGCCGGGACAATATTTTCAGAAAACTGCATGCAAGCTGTGTCACAAGGTAGGCAAATGAAGTCAGCATACTGCTCAGCTGAGCTAGTAAGTCTCAGTACTGCTCTACCAAGTTCTTGTTGACTTGACGCACTGGCAGAGCAAGTCTGCAGAATACTACTTAGTCATACCCTCTTATTGCATCAGTGTTCAGCTCTTGTCCAAAACAGCTGACATTTTAAATGTAACTGCATTATCACAAGCTTGATACAAGTAAAGAATGGAGGTAAACAGATTAAAAACTTGTTTCCCCCATTCATTTAGGTTGGAAGATGTTGCTGACAATGACCACAGCAACACCCATGGTAGTCCAGCATATTCTCATACTCTGAATTTTAAAGTTATACTGCATGAAATCTCAGATCAAAGTTTGAATAAAATCCTAAAATACAGATTCTTATTGCTAATTTTAATTCACAACATATAAACATGTTGCTTTCCATAGATTCCCATGATTTATAAAAGGTTCTACCATAAGAACGCAGGGTAAGAACTGCCCTTCTAAGTACCACACACAGCTGTTAAGGATTTCTCCATTGTTAAAACATTAAAATATTTTGACAGTTCATAGGGATTACAGCATTGAGATCAATACTTGTACCCAAAATAGCTTCCTAAAGGTCTCAGTGACAAAGGAGTCAATACGTAGCAGATCTCACTCTCTTCTAAGCATTCAAAGAAAACTCTGTATACACTTTCCTCCAAGAGGAGAGCTATGCATGCACATTCTTCTGTTTCCCCAGTAAAGAATACAGCCATCTTGCTTTCTGTAACACTTTCAGGAGAGGTAAATATAGCACAATTATCATAATCTTCTCAGTTTCAGGGGGCTTTTCATATCTCCAAGGTGAGAGCAAAGCAGTAAGGCTATTTAAGAATTAATATCACTGTTAAAAAAAGAGTTGAAAGTTTTCCTTCAGCTTCAAAACACACATAGAAGTTCAACATGAAAAACGGTGTTTACAAAGTAAACAGTTTTTTATTAGAGCTAGAAGGAACCGCATGGTATTTTTAACACATATATTACTCAATACGCCAGTGTCCAAGTAGCCCAAGTAGTAAGCTTCTACTTTTTCAGCATCACAGAATCATACGCAGGTTGCGTATACTTAAAGTATTCTCATGGAATAGCTAAGCACAAGCTAAAATAGACAAAGTGGTTTCTACACCCGATCTTCTGAAAACATCAAACAAGTTTGAAACACTTACTGATTCCATGTTTAATCCAACTTGTTCAAAAGCCATCCTAATTAAGCGCTTAAGCCAGCAAATCATTTGGAATGGAAAAAGCCTTTCCAATCTTGGATTTAATCCTTCCAAACCTACAAGACTGCAGACGTTCCATAGTACTTCTGAAAAGAGAAACATAAGAATTTTAAATGCATGTTGTCAAACATATATAGAAGTAAACTGCTGCAAGCAGTCCTGAAAAAGCCCCAACCTTTAGAAACAGTTACAAAACCAAGACACGTTAGGTGTCAACAATTGCTAGTACTGCAAAGCACAAGCATTGAGAAGGAATTTTCTTACATACAGGTGTCAATGTTTTTTTAGTAGTGTCATTTTCAAGACATCAAAGCTGTTGCAAAGTTAACAATTAAAAAGCTGGGGAAATGATTGCTCACTGGAACTTAAGACATGTGATGGTGTTCAACAACTCTACGTGAGCACTGAACCCTATGGAATGCCTGCAGCTGGAGACTAGCACTAAGATTAAAGGGCCATACTCCTACCTAAAACTCATTTCCATGCAGGAACAAACTAGAGAAAGCTGATCACCTCTCTTCATTCACATTCTCCGACAGCTTTGTTGTTCCCTCCTTTTTCCCACAACTGAGGAAAGGAAAAATGACTAATGCAAGAAAATGACAATAAGTAGTGATGTGGGACCTGAAAATATTCAAGTGATTTATAAAATTGGCCAGATTTCAAATTGTGTCTATGTACTACCATTTACTTAAATCAAGATGGTTTTATTGCTCCTCCAGTGAAAATAGTGTAGCTCTTCAACTGTGTTCTACACCAGTCATAACTTGGATGCCACCGAGATACATATGCCACCAAAACCAAAAGGGAAGCCATAGATTTAGGTTTGTTTGTTTTGTTTATCAGGATATAAACAACACACTGTTGAACCACCCTGAGCAACGTATTTGTAGTATGAACAACAGTGTTGCTGAAGCCACTATATATGTACATACAGTGATGACTAAAACAATGTAGCAGCAAGGAGGTACTCGTCAGGCAATGGAAAAGCTAAGCTGTTCAGAAGTGCCCACAAGCATTACAGTTAAACCATCACCGTTTCTATTACAAATGTTTTTTTCAAGTTTACAGTTCCTTAGTAATAACCTGCTTTTAGTGGAAACTTGGCAGGAACAGTGCAGCTCTACAGTTGTGGTTTTTTTTAAGACAGACTTAAAAAAAGTTGATACCAGTTTCTCATCCCCACAGAAAGTAAAAGACATTTCCTAACAGGACTTACTTTTGTTTCTGAATAAACCAGGAAGAAAGTACTAATCTATCACCTAAAGGAGGACTAATAGAAATGTAAGATTAAAAAAGTAATTAAAAATAATAATAAAAAATTGAAACAATCACCAAGAGATTAGAATGGAAACTGCAACTATTATAAGAAAAACAATAGGGAAAAATAATGAGCTATCTATCAGATAGCCATGAATATAAGGTACAGTCATACACAATAAATATGCCATAGACTTCTTTATGGAAAGATGGAAAAGCCTGTCAAGGAATCATTGCCATCTACATGATCTATTCTTCCTTTAGGCATCTGTTACCGTTCCCGTAGGCAAGCTACTCTATGGACTGTACGGATCTTTGATCACATTGCACCTGCTGTATTTTTAAAACAGGAAGAATACAAGTCTTTCTATGTGCCCCATATTAGATCTGGCATCATATCTGGCACTGTAGACTATCAGTGACATAAAAGAGATAAGAATGCTCCTTTAAAAGGGGAAACCTGTTCCAAAAGTGCAATACATGTGATACACTCCGCCTCATTCCAAAGTTCAGACTTGTTGAACATGTAGTGTAGAAATCAAAGAGAAGAAAACTGAAAGCCATGTCTAGACATTCGAATGACAGAGAAAAAAGGGTAAAGACTGTATTGCTGAGCTACTGCAAGGACAGGGCTGGCAGGAAAAGACATATGATAGGACTATAAAGTGATGACTACATCCTGATACATTGCTCTTTCAGTAGATACCCAGGTCATTAGTTTAAAAATCCCCAGATGCAGTCAGTCACTTTTTTTCAGGAAATGAAGAAAAGGTATTACTTTGTTTCTGATCAACAAGGAGGACAGAGTCTTTAATTAAACAGAGACAACCTGGACAGAAGTGAAGAGTGTTAGAACTTCTTCTAAGGGAATTCGAGCTGGTCTGAAAAGTTTCCATGAGCTCAAGAAACTGAGAGGCAAGGAGGTAAAAGAATGAGACAAAAACTGACGAGATAACCAGGTAAAGGCCCAAAAGTAGATGCAGGAAAAAATTAGCATAATATTAGGATGATGGAATAGTGTGAATATGAAGTAGTTAAGTTAAAAAAGGCTAAGGAACAAAACTGGTTCCAGCTTACAGGCATAAGAAAAAAATCCTACACATTTATCAGGAGTAAGCAGGAGACGAGATAACAGGCACAATGTAACTGAAGACGAAAGAATTCAACCAGTGATACAGATAGTCAGTATATTCTCTGTTTTCACTTGAATATGGTAGAAAAGAGAGAGACAGATGTTAGAACAGGTTACAGATAACTGAAAAGTTATAAACATCCAGGATAACAGTGTCAAATGAAATTCACCTTGAACATCTCTGAAATTAGCCAAAGCAATTTCTGAAAGATTAGTGATTACTTTTAGAAACTTGTTCAGTGACCCAGGAATGAAAGGAGTGTGATGACACAAAGCATCAGGAATAGTCCAAAATACTTACCCTGTCCTAAAACATTTAGGTGACCTTTTATAATTCCAGGTTCCAAGACTTAGATGACTTGACATCAAAAAGCATTCATTTAACAAAACAACTACTTCAGGAAAAAAGATCTATATGAATATAGTTCATATTATAAATCACTTGTTTCTTCTGTAGTCTAAATGCTTAAAGTACCTAAGACTGGGGTCCATCAACTCCTTGCTCTTGTCAATTACTTGTTCTCTGCTTTTGCAAAAGAAAGTGACCGAAGTCAATCTCTAAGAGTACAGAGTACCAACCAGTTCCTGGATTAGTTTCCTTAGTTCCTGGCACGAAGGAAAACTACCAAGTTTTAAGAGATTCCAGTTCATTTGTTATCTAAAAGGAGATCTGAAAGGAAAATGCTTCGAAGTATAACAGCTTGGTATTTTTATGAGATCTATTAGTTCTCCAGAATTATCCCCAGGCAAACTTCATGCCCACCTCTTCCAGACTATATTGCACTATACCCTTCTTCATTAATCTCAGTTATTTCACAATTATTTTATGTGCCAAGAACAGAAAGGGTTCATTCCAAAAGAAACTGCTGGACAGCAAGAATGAAAACATTAGCAAATTCTTCTGTAAGGCTCTGTATACATGCCAATTTCAGATGCAGGAGTTAGATGTTTATTGTTTTTATTAAGCTAGAATACATCTTTTAAAATGTTGATGGTTATTTTATTTATTCTCTACCTTCTTTATGCTACCTAAACTAAAAATAGTAAACTACCGTAAAATTTCCACAACTCAATTACTACAATACAATGCCCTGAGCGATAGTAATATTGCTACAAAATATGGTCCTTTTGCTGTTCTTAAGCAAAACTCTTACAACAATAAGCAGTAGTCATAGGCAAGATTACCAAAAGAGGTTAGAAGAGTAGTAACACAAAGAATTACTGCAAAATTTCACTGCATAAAGCACATGGGAGTTGGAATTTCATAGGTTCTTCAATTATAAAACTCTACTTAAACAGAAATTAGCAATGCTGAAGAACTTTCTTTCTGATATGGAAATATGCAGGAATTCCTTGGTTCAGAAGTGACGAGGTCTATATTTCTGAGTATCAGGATTCTCACTTTAGCCTCCCTGAACTCTCTTTTGACTCTACTTTCCTAACCACTCTTGCAGGTTTCATTCAGTGTTGTCATATCAAGTATCAGTCTACAAAGCTGAGAGATAATACCACTTGTAAATTACAAAATGTTAATTAAATAAATATAAGGGCTTTGGAGGCTGTAGATGTAAGGCATAATACTAGGTAAACACAAAATGGAGCCCTCTGCCAGACTTTTTAGCGAGTCCTACACATGAAAGTTGAGAAGAAAGAAAAATCAGATGGAACTGCTTTTGAATTGAAATTCTTCTATATGTATTTTCCAATGTTGTATTTGTCCAAGTCCCTTTCAAATTATGAGTTTTCGCTCTTAAAAAGAAATATGATATTCATATTTTTCTTAGTGAAGGAAGTTTCCTGCATTCATGCAAGATCTACACAAAAATAAGAGAATGACTTAATGGGCTTGATGCAGCAGATCAGTCTTAACAAAGCATAAACAAATGCATGAAATCTGAAAAATGAAAGGTCTAGTCTCTAAATCAAAAGGTTATGTATAACATAGAGTATAGAATTTTCAAAGCAGCATGGTTTCAAAGGAATACCAACCACATCAAAAACCACATGCAAAAAAAGCAGGTTCCTCCTTATTTTAGCAGGAAAACAGGGCATGCGTATCTTCACAGTCTTTAAAGAGACAGACACATGACTCAAGCTCATCTCATGAAATTACATCCATAAGGAATCATATTAAAAAAGTAATAAAGAAAGACAAAGCAAAAAAAAAAAAAATTATCACAGCAAAAGCAAGCCAAACAGGCAAGAAGAATCTTCTGATAAAGAACCAGACCCCCTCCCAAATCAAAATAGACAAGTTACAAGTAACATAAGTACTTGGCAAAGATCACACAGCCAAATACAGAGGTCTATTTTTTGGCTTGGAAGCCACAAATAATGAAGTACCCTACTATCAGAAACACCTGTTTGGAAAGACACGCAAAGAGAGATAAAAGTCAGTGAACGCTACAGAGACAATCAAGGGCTTATCTAAACTAGTATCAGCATGAAATCTAAAGCAAGAATTGAAAATAACACACACTTGTGATACAAGCTGCTAAAGCTTTCTTAAAAGCATAGCCAAATCATATATACCTCAAAGTGCAAAACTGTATTCATCACATCTTACCCATGCTACCACATCTTGCCAGCTAAGGACAAAGAACAAAACATCCAAGTTTCAAGACTAGTTTAATCAAAAGCCTTTGCTCAGAAGAGATTATACCTACATGGTGCACTATGATAACAATGGAGAGGTAAGTGAAATCTTTCAGCATCTCTAACCCATACAGTATTATACTATACAGACATAACCATATACCTGTGCTTTCCTGCCAGACACATAGACCATCCTAGTCATTGCTATGAATGCCAGTACTTCAGCTGTATCTTTGAGAAACAAGAGCACGCAAATTTTATTAACAAAAGGGTGTATCTGTCTAAAAAACATTTAAAATGGTTGATTCCTCCCCTCCCCAAATCCCTCTTTCTAACAATGTTGAGTTTCTACACATACTGATCTTATTTCAGCTAGCAACCTCTATGAAAAAAAATCATTTTGATTCAGCAACAATTAACTGGAGATTTTAGAAGTGATGTGCAGAAAACTCAGCTCCCTTCTTTTTTCTTTATCACCTAGGTAAACCACGGTGGGTATTAGAAGACAATTACTTCCTTTTCATTTAGTCTTTGTAAGTCCTGCCTTCACAAGAGCTACAGGACTACAGCTGTCTTGAGGACAGCATGTAAAAGTTAACAAAGTCTTGCTGACACTATCAGCCAGAGATCAATGCACTACAGTTGATATCAGCATTCAAACCGTACTCACACTCAGTATTTGGAATTTTGACAGCTTACAAAGGAAAATAAACCCAAGTATCTAGCAAGTTACTTATTTATAACAATTGCAGAAGAACCTGAGCACTGCAGCAGTATCACTAAGGGTACACAAAGTAAGCATCAAAAGTTTACAGAAAATATTTATATTTATATGTATATGTATAAAGTGCCTATCATCATATTGATAAACATTCTTTGGAACCACTTTTGATGGCAAGCAAACCCCTTAAGATTAGCCTCCTTTTCCCTCTATATGCCTCTGTATTTTAAAGCCTCCTAAAAAAACTTCCTTCAAAGTTCATCTTTTATTTACGTGATTTCCCGTGACCTGTCATTCCAACCCATCACAGCAACCTACGAGGGTTTCAGTTTCGGTGAGCTTGCCTGCAGAAACGACAGCTCCGAGCCCAACACCCCGAGCCGTTTCCACGCTGCTCTGCTCCCCTGGAAAAGCAGCGCAAGTACGGCACCTTCGCAAGGCCGCTACCTGCCCTGCCCCGGGTCGGCCCTCGGCTACACACTTACAGCCGAGCAGCACCCCTACGGCCCCTCACAGCAGGACACCCCCCGCAACCCACCCCACCCCGCCACCCAGGCACAGGGTTCCCGGTCTGAGGGGCCACAGCTGAGCCGCAGGAGCGGAGCCAGCCCCGCCCAGCCCAGCGGCGGCAGCGGCCTGCAGCAAACGGGGAGAGCCGCGCTAAGCGCAGCAGCGTCCGGGTCGCGCTCCCCCTCACGCACCACCCGTCACCCAGGACCAAGGCGAGGAGAGGGGTTGCCCAGGAGGAAGTGGAGACCCAAGGGCCACCCCAGGCAAGGGGCAAGGGGCCGCCTCAGGGAAGGGGCCGCCTCAGGGAAGAAGCGCCAGCCGCCTCACCACCCGCGCCTCACCCGCCGTCCGCCACGGCCGCGCTCTCTGACCCGCTTCTTCCGCCGTGGCTCGCGACTCCCTCCCCAGCAGCCAACCCGCGGCCTCCCAGGCGCCACCCCGACCAATAGCAGCCGCGCTCGTGGAGGCAGGACCTCGAGTGCCCTCGGTACAGCTACGGCGCGGTGACCTACCCGGCAGCCACTGGGCCCAGAGGAGCTAGGTGAAACCGCCCCACCCCTCCACCGGATCACGTGACATGGCGTCTCCAATAAAGTGGGGCCTCTCCAGTAGGCGGAGCTGCCGGTCGTTGGTCGGTGGAAGGGGGCGGGGTCTCCCAGCGCGGCACCGAGGATAGCGGGGCTACCGGGGCGTTATCGATCCGGTGGCGTGGGGGAGTTGACGGTGTCGGACGTGCTTGGGGTCCGGCCGGGGAAGGGAGGGCTTTTCCTAGCGTTCCTCCGCAGCCCCGGCGGTGGCTAACGGCTCTGGCAGGTGGCTGCTGCCGACTAATGGCGCACTGGGGCGCAGGTGTACGGCGGCGGTGCCGCCGTTGTCTCTGTGGGTAGCACCGGCTGTGTCCCGCGCAAACGGGCAAGGAAGGGCAGCGAGTGGCGGCGCGCCCACGAGGCGAGAGGCGGTTCTGTGGGGCCGGCCGGGGGACGCCCGGACAGCCGGGGGACGGTGCCAGGGCGAAGGGCACCGCAGAAGTTCCCCCGTGCTGCATTTAGGTTTAAGGATTATTGAGGCGGCATTTCAGATTTTAAAAACTTTCCTGGAAGCTGTACTCGAACGTTTCAAAGACCAACTGCCGTGAGTGGAGCAGAGGAATGCGAAAACGAGAAAGCCTTTGCCGCTTGGGGCGGGGAGGAACCCAAAGCTTCAGATAGGGTTAAGGTGTGCTTATGCTAAAAGAAATGTTAATTGTCTGGGCGTCGTGGGGCGGGGACTACCCGCGTGGGGGTTCAAAACGGGCGTAGGCGCTGGGTCTCCATGCGGAATTAGGCGTATTTCGCACTATATTGTTTTACAATACGCTTCACTTGAGCAGTAAGTTCTGGTGGTGGCCATCTATGGGGCGGGGAAAAAAAAGTTACTATAAATAAATAGGACTAAGGGGCCACATTCCCTCCGCCGCTCACTCCCAGTAGCGGTCCTGCGGCCCGGCCCGAACTGCAGCTCCCGGCGTGCACAGCGGGGCGGCCGCCGGCAGCCAATCGTACCTCGGCAGGAACAAAGCGCGCTGCGAGTGGCGGAGAAGCGCGGGCGGCCCCCGCCAATCGGGTTGCGGGGTGGTGGACGGTGCCGGGGTCAGAGCGGGCCCTGGCGGGTGGTGCGTGTGCGGCGGGCCCGGCTGCCGGTCTCCTACCGCTGCCCTCCGCAGGCCGTGCCGCCCCCGCGGGCGATGGGGACGCGGGGCTGAGCTGCTCGGCTGGGGACGTCTTTTGCGGCGGTACGGTGCCGGGGAGGGGAACAGGCCGCGCTGGGGGGCGGGAACTGGGGAAGCGGGGGATGGCTGTGAGAGGGGGGCGGCGAGGCCGTCTGGGGTCCCTCCTGCCCTCCCTAACCGCATCCCGGAGCTCACGTCACCCGGACGCTGGAGGGTTGTGCCTCCGTCGGGCGATGGGCCCAGGAACTGAGCCCCGGGGCCTTGTCGCAGCCGGGTTGTGAGCTCTGCCGCTTAGGGAACGCTTAATGTGACAGCGGAGGTGTGAAGCTGTGGCCGTGCCCCTCCTGGGCCTCCCCGGTGAGGGCGTAGAGTGGAACGGGAGACCGAAGCAGGGAGATGCCGTAATGTGATCTCAAAGCTACAGGGAGGAGAAAGGAGTCGGTACTTGGCTAACTTCTCTGCTAGGCCCCCAAATTCTAGATAACTTCTTAAAACTTTTTAAACAGCTTAATTGTTTTTTACGTTAAAGGCTGCCTAAGGTCCTAGTTTGCATAAAATTGGTGGTTGTAGGTGACAGAGAAGGTAAGGATTCAGTTGTGGCTGAGGAGAGAATGAGAAGGGTCTGGGGAGGACATGAGTGGCCTTGTGGGGTAGGAGGGGAGTAAAATTTGGCTTAGTGCTTTTTTGGGATCTTAAAAGAAAAAAGGCAAAATGTGGTCAGGATGGAGAGAGTTGTAGGAATGATCAGGTGCTTGGGATGCAGAACTGGAAGTCAGAGACTTTGGTTAACATCAACTCTATAACTGCCTTGATTTTTAAGTTTTGAATAAGTTCCTTTGTCACCTATGAAAAGTATTTAACTTCTCTGTTAAGCAGTATTAAGTTAGTTACGGTTTTTTTCCTATCCAGAGTTGTCTGTTTTGGAAATATAAATTATTTTTCATTGGTTGAGCTGCTCTATTTCCCAGTTGATCTCTTTTGGCTTGTGATAGTCAAGAAAAATAGCCTGGAGACTAATCATTGGCATGTACTTTTAACATTAGCGCTCTGTCTTGAAGGAAGGACCAGTGACTTGGAGATTAACAGCATTTTATTCTATGTGAAAATGTGAGAAATTATCATAGCCAAAATGTGTGTTTGTGGTTTGTTGTTTTTGATGAGTATGATTATTTTGTGTTGCTGAAAGGCTTGCCTTCAGTAAGGAAACAATATGTTTGTGGAATAGTTTTGGGAAATGATGTTGAAAGACTGTGACAGCTTATGGATTTAATTTGTTTTATTTTTATGCAGAGGAAAAGTGAGGGAACACAAATTAACTATGTGTTTGCTCACACTTTGGTGCCTTAAGAAAAGTTACTTGCATGAGTTGGTAACTGGGCCAGGACCACAGTTAGTATTTCATGGTTTCAGAGGCACATAATCAGCCTTTTGAAGGAAACCAGGTTTTTTTACCAAGATGTAGTATTTTTTCTGAGTAAAGGTATGCTTTTTGTGGCTATTAAGTAGTTATTCCTTGTTAAACAACTCTGGAATCTGATACTTTGAAGCTAACACGTGTCTCCTTTGAAAGTGATCTGGTGCCTTGGACTTTGGCTTGAACAAGGCGTGACCTGCTTTCTTTTTGCTGAAGGGTGCTAGTGAAAAAAACCCCAAAACCAAAAACAAAACAAAACCCCCAAAACCCCCAAAAAACAACCCACAAACACACCAACAAAAACCCAGCCTCTAAAACCCTTTTTGCCTTTGAATGAGTAAATGAGTATGGCCTTACACTAGTTATTTGACATACAGGTCCAGATTAAAACTTCATGTTCCCTGTGTTTGATGCAGTGTTAGTCTTACGCTGGCTTTTCTGGTTCATTTTTGTGTCAAATCTGATTATTGCTAAAGGTACTCAGAAAATGTGTATTTTGATTTTACACATGTTTATACAGAAGAATGTTTATAGAATTCTAGTGCCTTGTGAGAAAACTATGGATTTCTCAGAAATATTTTGTCAGTAATGTAAAAAACCCAACACAAATACACTCCTGTAAAGGCTGACCGGTCTGAAATTATCTATAGGGAACAAATAAAAATATCATTAACCCAACCTACCTGTTCTCTGAATAGGAATTTTAGATTTCCAGTTTACAAATTTCAAGATCCACATCCTTATCAATTTGATCCACATTCTGTGAATCCTAGTCCTTGGTTTTTTATACTTATGTGGCTATAACAGATCAGTGTCTTTGTGCTTTTGTCTTACTTATTTTTAATTGATAATAAATGGGGTATTAGTAATAATGATTTTAATTTTTTTTCAGCAGGTACTTTGTATGCATGCTGCAGAAAAAATGAATTCTACTATGAGTGAGGAGCCTGACGCATTATCTGTAGTTAACCAACTCAGAGATCTAGCAGCTGACCCATTGAACAGACGGGCCATTGTTCAGGATCAAGGATGCCTGCCAGGTCTTATTCTGTTTTTGGACCATCCCAACCCTCCAGTTGTTCATTCAGCTTTACTAGTAAGTGCTGGAGATAAATTTGTATGTCAGTGGGACATTTTGTAAGTTTGCTAATGTGTCTTTAAACAAGTAAACATGTAACAAAACCTGGTTTTATGTTACATTGATACTCGTTATACTTTTTTAAAAAAAACACGTATTTCAGAAGTTGTTTAACAAGGACAGATTATTCCAGGGGAATTTTGGTTTTTTGAAATAGATTAATTTACTTTGCATTTTTCCCCTAATACAGCTATGTCACTTTTTGTGTGGAGGGAGCTAAGCACCCTTAAATCCCTTTCTTAAGATGAAGTCATGTAGCATGGTAAATATACACAGTGATTCCACATTCATATTGTAAAACAAAAATAAAACCCCTTTAGGATTATTAAGGTTAGAAACAACCTCCAGAGGTGACGTAGTCCAGTCCCATGCTCAAATTAAGCATGCTGAGGTGATGGCTCAGGGTTGTATCTGCTTGATCTGTGAGCACCTTGAAGGATGGAGATTCCGTAACCTCTCTGGCACTGTGTTCCAGCATTTGACTGCCCTCATGGTATTTAAAAAAAACAAACCACACACCCCCAAAACCAACCCCAAATCTATTAGTATTTAATACAACTTGTTCCAGCGTTTGTCCGTTTCTTCTTGTTCTAAATCATAAATCCTCAAGTCTGTGCTTCTCATGCCGAATCTAAATACTAAAAAAATGCATGTTTCTTGTTTAGAAGCAGGACAAACAAAAGACAAATTTTTGTTTTAAGTCTAATTCAGTTCCTCTAAGATTTTAAGTTACTGAAATTTATGTGATGGTGTTTTTTCCATTTTCCTGTCATTATTGAATTATGAACAATGTGAAACTAAAGAACAAAGAGCTCTGGCTTTCACACGTGTTATACTCTATACCATTAAGACCTGTCTATACCATAATTATGTATTTTTCTTTTGTTTAACTTTCATAGTGGATATTAGTGGACTTCTTGGAATTACTTTGGTGTGTCTGATGCTCTTCTGGGTTCAAGGAATGAGGTCCCATAATTCAGGAGACCTGTGTCCTGCTAATTGGTTTTTAGGTTAGCTTTGCCATAGCATTTGCTAGACTATAATGTTCTTCACTGGAAGAACTTTGAGTTGAGTTTATGGTTCTTAAGAATATGTTGCATTGGTTTTCTTCCCAGTGCAGTTTCCTTAGCTTGCGTTCTTAAAAAAGGATCTTGTTTAGATGTCTCACTCATTTTCCTTTCTTTGCTCATTTCGGCTGTGTATTCTCACTGCCTGCACAAGATTCAGTGATCGGTCTGTGATCTTTACAAAAATTAACTGTGTTAAAAGGACTGACTTTGTCAGAATGATGAGGGCTAATCCAGTTTGCAGTGTGGTTCCACAGCCTCAGATATTATTCAAGCTGTGTTGTGTAAGGGCATCTTGTTGGCTGGGAATGGGAGACAGTTGTGTTCTATTTAGTGATAACCTGCAGTTAGAGTGGATTAAGAATCAGGATTTAGAGACCATGCTATATTCCAGGATCCTGGCTGCAGTCACAAATAGGTCTGTTTACTGTGAAAACGTGTTTTTGTTCTGCTACTCAGACACTGTGTTCATGAGTTCTGAAACCTCTTAGGTTCTGTAGCTTTTAATATCTTTGCTGATAACTTTTTAGTCTTCACTTTTGGTATTTTTCCATACTGGAAGGTCATCTTGTTTTGTTTTTCTAGCCATCCCATTGGTCAAAAAGGTGCTTCCATTTAAATGGGAATCATTAAATGCAATGATTTTCCATTAAGTTTGTACATAATAGAAGGATGAACAGCATTGACTTTAAATCTCTTATTGTGTTCTGCGATTCCCATAGCTGAAAGTGGAAATAATCTGTATGCATCACAATAGTTCCCTATGTAACTTTTAAAAATATGTTTTAGAATCTTTCATGGAGGATGTTTTCTTCCCCATATACAGTTTCAGCTCAGTAATTTCTTCTATCTGATCAAGAAGTGGTATGTTTTTCTATAATTTTCTTTTAGTTTTGATTCCAGGAATTCTTTATGGTACCCTTCAAATGCTGAAAATTTTTTAATATTTTAAATAAAAAAAAAAATCAGAAATAACCCAGGCAATACTACTTTTTTAATCGTAAGTTTGGACTAAAATAAAAAAAACTCTCACGTTAAGAAACTGTATGAACATTTCACTTATAAAACGTCAAAGGTGTCTTTTGTTAATAATATTGACAACAGTGTATTTTTATATATATGGAGATAGTCCTATTGATTATCATGAAATTACAGTGTGACCTTAAAGCTAACATAGGTGTTTTGCTGAACACAGGCTGAACCAAAATCCGTAATACTAATCTTCCTTATGCCTTCAATAGTCTGTGATTTAATAAGCATAAATGATTGTACTTCTTAGAAAGTGTAGACCTTTGCAGGTGGACTAAGACCTGAAAAGTCGGGTCACTTAAGTTGTTCTGATAACTTTGTCTTTGGTTTTGTTTTAATGGAGGTCACATTTGTGTGTAGAGTATGTAACAGATGGAAAGAGACTGCCTACATTTTGACTCAAATAATTAGCTGTTGAAAGAACATGTTTTTCTTCATCCAACAATGTTACAACCTTACTAAATTGTCTGAACAGATCAGAAACTTTTTCCACCTAACTAATGAAAGTTAGTAATTCAGAGCTATCATTCAGGTATTTTTCCATAGCCAAGAAGTGAGAAAATAAATGTATATACAGCCTATATAAATAGCAATTATTACTACTGATCCACATCAGGAAATAGCAAAAATTACATTTAGAGTTCTTATGTCAGACAGCAGCTGGACTTTCTCAAAAGGCAATAAAATGGTCTTGAATTTTACCAAATGTGCTGAAGATGATGTAGAAAAAAACCCTCAGATAATTAATAAATTCTCTGTCTCTGAAGGAATTAAGGAGCATATTATTTTTAAAGGAGCTATTGAGCAGCATAGCTATTATATGACTGTATTTAAAGAACGAAGAATTGTAAACACTTCTAAACCTTGCTATCACAAACCCTATTTTATAAACTATTGTATTTATGTATTGCAGAATTTTGCAAGTGCAGTTCTTGTACCTACATCAGTAAGACATTGATTAGAGCATGACGCAGCACAGTACCCCTTTGGAGGTTCCTTCTAAGAAAACTTTGTCAGGTCTAACAGTAGAGAGATGTGTCATGAAAAGCAGGACTGACAGTTTAACTGTATTATTTAAGAATATTATGTTAGGGTGATTGTGCAAATGCACAGTTGCTGACTGGGGTCAGCATTGTTAAGCCATACAAAGAGTCTACCTTGAAGGTCAAATAAGGAAAACCTTTGGCAACAAGTAAGTGTAAATTCCCAGTTTAGGCAACAATAACCTAAGCAGCTTTCCACTGCTTGTGTCCTTATTCCTGCATGGAGTGATGAATATTGCAGTTGGTCTTCAGAAGCTTATAAATGTGGTAGACCTCTTTCTGCAGACAGTAGAAACTTGGTGGTGGTAAGTTTTCTCGTGCTGGGGGAGCCCATAGAATTGGTGGAACTAGAAGCATAGCATGTAAAAATTACTTTCGATCTCAGATCACTTAAATGTTTGTTGGAAGGGACTTCTGGAAGTCATTCACTTCAGCTTCCTGCTTGAATTGGGACTATCACCAGCACTGAATCAGGTCAGTTGTAGCTTTGTCTCATTGATTGTGCAGTCCCACTAGGTCATCTGTTCTAGTGTTGAACTACCTTCAGAGTGAAAAAACTTGCATAATACCTGATTTGAACTTCCCAAGCTATAATTTTGTGGCTGCTCCCTCTGGTTACATTGCCTGCTGCTGTAGAGGAAAGTTTGGCTTAATCTTTGTAAAGGCTTTTTGAGTAGTTGTAAACAGCTGTTAGATTGTCCCTTAGACTCGTTTAGCTGGTCAAACCCAGTCTCTCAACTTTTTCTCATAGATTAGATATGCTATGCTTTCTGTGCATTTATAAGAATAAAACAATTTTTTAATGTTCACAGTAGGTGATAATAGTCTTTATGTTCTTACTAGAACTCACACTGTGAATATTTTGCAGATGTACACTAATAAAAATGAATGATAATGTAGTGGACTTACTGCTGATTTGCTGTGCTCTTTTCTTTTAGGCTCTTCGCTATTTGGCAGAGTGCCGTGCCAACAGAGAAAAGATGAAAAGTGAATTGGGTATGATGCTCAGCCTACAGAATGTAATACAAAAGTAAGTTTATGATGGGTTGTATCCAAAAGCAGTGTAAACATAACATTCTGATGCAAAGTAAAACCCTGACTGTTTATATAGACTGTAGTCTACAAGAAATCTTCATTTGAAAGTAATTTGCCTAACTAATAATTAATACTGTCTCTTCCCTTTAGCTTCTTTTACAATTCTTCTCGTTGTTTAAGGTTGCCTTGTACTAGTGCATTTAATGAAATTGGTTGGCATCTGCCACATTTATTCTTTGAATCCCACCTTCAGGAAGGGAAATTTATATGTAGTGTGTTCGTTTTGATGTATTTTTGAAGGTATGTATCTGCAGTTCTGTGTGGAGGAAATATTTTGCAGGTGGACTTGAAGTTAGTGAGGTTCCTAGTGGTCTAATTTCTTTGTAGACCATGTCAGCTGGGTTATGCCTCTTATAATTTGTGACTGTTGGATTTTGTTAAGATTGCTGACAGTTGAGTCTTGAATGCTGGAAGCTGTGTGGGTGTATGCACCCTGAAGAAGATGCACGTGTGCTTATCAATAGAAATTATATGATTAATATTAATAGAAAATATATAGAATATAATATATAATCTTACATGATTAATCATTAATAGAAAGTATGATGAGCTAAGATGAATCATTAGCAAAAAAACCCAACCCTAACCTCCTTCAAAGATTAGTCTTCTATAGCAAAAATTAATTTGCCATCACATTATCAAAAAGTGGTGATTTTGCACACAGTTTGATAGTGCTCTAGTTAACTGGACTTTTCAGATGTGAGAGACTGTGAGGGAGGCGAAAAGTCATATTGCTGCATGTATCTTAGATGAATGGTTGAAACAAATATTTAGAAAAGGATGAAACACAAGCAAAATTGTATATTAAAGATTCAAATGGAAAGCTTTTGAATCTTTGATAATGTTAGTTGAATCTCTAATGTATCACTTGTGGTATAAGTTACAAGTGTTTTTTTAGAAAAAAACAAGGCTAGGCTTTGGTAGTTCCTTTATCTCATAGCCCCTCCTTTCTTTCTTTGTTATATCTCTTTCTGACACTGCTTATCTAAAGGTGTGAACCTGAAGAACTGGAGGGGAAATTCTGGTCTGTTCACAATCCTACATGTTGTGTGATCTAAGAAAGATTAAAACTGTGTTCCTTGAAGTACTTCATTAATTCTGAAACTGAATTCTACAGTTATATAGAAACATTAATTCTAAAGCTGAAACTAGCAACATTATGTATTGACATGAAATTTAGCATTATGCCCAAATATCATCTTATTATTCAGCAGTTACCCAAAACACAAGGATTTAAAACAAATGTCTTAATTTGGATGCTGAGCTAAATTACTAGAATGCAGAAGATAATAATTCACAATTTTTTTGAATAATGTAATTAGAATTTTTTGAAATGATAGGTGTTTTTAATAGGATGTATGGGGAAAAGATGGAATTAAGTCTTACAGTATACGCCTTTTTTAAGGACAAGCATAATTAAAGTAAAATAGACAGAAGCCTTTGATTGGTACTTTTATAATAGCAGTAGGAACTGAAATATTTAGGTAATAACAGAAGCATGTATTTCTGGAGGGCTTACTTTTAGTATAGATTATGTGTCTATTTAGAGCATAGAGACATCCTTAAGTTGTTGAAAGGGGAATCGTAGTTCATTATCAGTCTCTGCAGCTTACAAATATTACTCTGGAAACAGTCATAATTAAAACTTTTGTTTAAAGAATGTTATGGAAATCTCTTCGACAACATTTTTTCTACTCCTCAGTTTCAAGGACCAAAAGAATGTGAAGTTCAGAAATGTGCAGAAAAGGAGAGAGCAGTCAGTAAGAACTGGAAATCTTGTAGGTGTTCTTTTTTTCTAGAAAGCTCTTTGGCAAGAGTAAGAACATGCATTTGATTTGTATGCTTGTAACATTTGGAAAGTGTGATATCATGAAAATTTAAATACATAGCATCTTCAGACACAAGACTTTGTCATGCACTTGTCAGGATTTTAGGCTTTAATGTTGACAGGAAATGCTGAAGCTAAGTTTTGTATTGCCTGCAGAAATATAAAGAAAGATGGTGGAAAAGTTTCTCACAAAAAACCCCAGGGTTTTGGGATCGTATTTTTTTTTTTGTTAGAAGGTCTGTAGGAGAGAAAACAAGGTCTCCACCTTCAGATTTACTTTACAAAATGCAGATTCTAGCTTTTAATGTGATTTCAGCTTACCAGAAGATACTGTAGTCTTCTAAACTGAAACTAACCATTAATAAACACAGTAATAAATGCTTTGGTCTTAATGACTTCATGCTGTGTGTTCCAGTTCACTTTCTAGATTCTGTGTATCTAGCTCATCGGTCTAATCTCTTTTGGTTACTTATTTATATCAATTTAATTTGGGGTTAAGATTTTTTTTTGGTGATGTGTTTATAAAAATGCAAGCAAATCATACAAAGAGATATGACGTTCTGTCCATGTTCTGGTTTTCCAGTTATTGCACGGTTCTTTCAAGTAGGACAGAACCCATCATCTTCTGGACCAAACTTTTAGTCACTGGCTTTTTGCTTTTGACAGGTTCAGCACATGTTGTGTTCTGAATCTTTGCCTTTCATCAAGGATTTTGTAACTCTCATTGTTTACTTTCCTTGACTTCTCACTTAACCAAATAACATTCAGCGGCTTTCCCTGTTCAGTACTGAATTATGACAAGCTGTATTCTGCCACTGGTAAAGCTGTGTTACGTCTTTTCAAGCAATGAAATGGAGCTCGTGTACACGCAGCAAGTCTCAAACTGAATGTCATTTCAGACTTGATGTCCATCTGCACTGAGCTGACATTCTGCTTAGGAAGTCAAGAGTTTGTTTAGAATTCAATTCTCTTTTGCTTTCAGTTATGTAAATCCTGAAATTTGAGGGCTTTTCTCATCATGTGAGTGTCTCTTTATAAGACCTGAAGGTCTCTAATAGACACCTCAAGTTCAGGTGTGGGATTTCTTGTTGTGACCTGCCTACAGCTAACTAGTCTTAACTGATCTTTAAATGGTCGATGCCATCAACTGGAAAATAGTTGGAGTTGATTTGCTACTTAGGACTTCTTCTAATAGTACATGGGAGCCTCAGACCCAAGCCAAAACTTTTTTGTTGCAAGTAATACGCAACCAATGGAAGAAGAATATAGTACTTGTTTATACTTATCATGAAGGTAAAGTACTGTTTCCTTCATAAGACTACTGAGGATGAGAGTTGAAATTGAGTGCCACCTGCTTATCCAGGGATAAGCAGTAAATTATACTTTGTACTGCATCATGGAAAATGAGTAGGAAATATTTGAGAGACATTCAAGTTTAACTGTAGCTCTTTGAGGTACCTTCATGTCTCATTTCATGACTTACCAGTCCCCTAGTATTATCTAGTCACCTTTTTGCTGTTTGCTTATAAGCAGCATTATGGTCATTTATGAAAATAATTTTGCTGCTTTAAATGAATGTTTGGATGAGTCCTTAGTTGTTGCTACATTTCACCTAAGGAACAAAGGATAGGTTTTAGGTTCACAGTGACAGTGATTTTTTTCAAGATGTATAAACACTAGTTTTTGTTAACAGAAGAGTAACAGATTTTAGATGTAGAGACTAGAGCCTGTAGCTTCTAGAGCAGAAATTTGAAATGTCAGTTCTGAGGAGTACAGAATAAAGATTTGAAGGCGGTGAGATATTTATATATTTAGGATTTTTTTTCAGACTGAACTTGATTTGGAACATGTATGACTTTCTGAGATACTTCATGTGAAAGGCTTTGTACATTTCCACGTTTTCTAGGACATACAAGAAGCTGTTCAAATTGCATGGAATACTTCAAAACATTATTCAAATGTAAAAGTTTCTTTTGCCCTATTCTATACTTGCTGGTTTTTTCCTTAGCAGGGGAGGTTTCTTTTTTGTTAATTCACATCTGCTTATTTTTAAGTGAAGCTTGATGCATCTTTCCGTGTTATAAGCTAGGAGTAGTAACTGTGTTGGAGAGAAATCAGTTAAAATCTCTACCTGCAGGTTTCCCAACTTTTTTTTTTTTAAAATGCTTGATACTGCTTTATTGCTATCACAAAAATGTCTCACTCCTTTGCCAGGTGACTGAGTACCTGTAAGCATATGTGTAGATGTGTTTGTGTAAATAGGTAAAAAGGAGAGGAGAAATTGAGGCCCGTTGTGAGAATGGTGTTTCATTGTATTCTGGCAGCCATCAGCAGTTATTTAATACTGAAAACTGGTTTAGTTGCTGGCTTTATGAATTACATGGAGGACTTAATGTGTCCGTATGGACTTTATAAAATGTTAATAGCAGCTTCTAGAATTAAAATTAATTAGGATTTATAGCCTACAAGGAAATATACTAATTTGTGTTCAGAGTGAAAGTGACTTTTGATGGACAGTAAAGGTCAAAGTTCATAATTTTTCATAATCTTTATGAGCAGCATAATGGTACTGTTTAAATATAACTAACATGTATTTAAAAAAAAAAACCTGATGAAGAGTCAATATACTGAATAGCTCTTATTATGGAACGGCAAATTACTGAGAGTAAAATTCCAATTACTTAGCTAAAAGAGCTTTTCAAGATAGTCTTCCTTTGCCAGGGTGTCAGATTTAACAAGCTGAACTAAATCCAGTGCATTAATCAGCTCTTCCAATTTATTACTTGCCTAAGAAGATTAGGGCAATTAATATGTGTTTAATTAGAGTCCCTTGCAGATCTGGTAAAATACATGCAGTCTATAATTGCTGACTTCTTACTCAATTTTAATTTTTGGTAGTCTTAATTACCTTTTTGAAAATTTAATTATTCATTGAAACAGCAAAGTTTAAATTTATGATGTCTGACAAAAAAAAAGCCAAGTATTTCAGGTAGTATTTCCTGAAATCATAGGGATGTAGCATCTACTTTTACCATTTTTGTTATGGACTTCTTTTTCTCCTTTGTGAGAAAGGAGGAATGGTTGAAGGAAGACAGGGCAAAGGCCATGTATTAATTAGCAAGAAAGCAAACTACATATTTAAAGGGCTATCTGATGATGAAGGGGATGTTGCCATATCATAACTGGCTTACAGGTAATACTTTGAGAAGTCACACCTAAAAAAATTCTGTATATTTTTCACATTTACTGCATTTATACATTCATGCTATTGATTGGGATACTTAAAATTCTGATCTGCAAAAGAGAAGGAAGTAGCTTTTTACAGACTGTAGAGATTTTATTTTTCTATACCCCAATTGCTTAGTAATGTTATTTTAGTAATCCTTGGTATGTGGCATTTTTTTACGCATCAGAATTGAGAAATAGCTGAGATTGGGTAATAGGAAGCATGATTCTGTTGCACGATTATTTTTGTACTCTACCATACTTGTATTTCTCTACTGGGAAGCTGTGTTTTTGACGAAAAGCATGGTTATCCTATGTCTTAAATATTCCTGCGAGCAGGAGGTTCCAAAAGTTTTGGTGTTAGAAATTATTCGTAAATTGCAGTGTACCGCCTGGAACAAGAGTAATAAACACATCTCTCTGTCTGTTCGATGTTAAGTTTCCTGGCCTTTCCTTTCCTGTTATTTTCCCAAGCCTCCTTGTTTTACCCATTTGTTACATTTTGTCTATTAGAAGGTAAGTGCTTCTAGAAAATTACACTGCTGGTTCCTGGCATGTCTCTTTGGGCTGTGGGGCTCCAGTCTATTCAGTGCTGAAGCAATGGGCTTGTTAATAATAGATGGTCACAGCAGGAAGTCTGCAGGCTGCTTTATTCAGCCTTGTTAAACAAAAGGGCTTAATATCCCCCTCCCCCACCCCTGGTTTCTTTAAGCAGTGTTTTTATTGTATATTTTGTTAATCTTAAGTTTCAGAAACAGGGGGTTTTTGAAGTTATTTTTGAAAAAGCATCCTCTGCCCAAAAACCTCCCAATGAAATATTAGGAAATGTAGGAAACGCCAGTATGTCCTGTTTAAATATACCACGTTATTTGTTCCAAGTGGCTGAATGCTCCTTTTGTCTGTTTTACAGCTTCCAGGTATTTGGAGGAGATCATATATATCAGAAGGAATGGAGGGATAGGGGACAGGGTGGGTTCAATGGTGTGGGCTACCTAGGTCAGTAAGGCATATACCCGGTAAAAGTTGTTACTCTTTTTGCTGTTGGGTTGTGGCAAACTAACCAGAGTTCAGACTTTCTCACAGTTCAGTGATTGTTTTTGAAAATGTTTTTGTTTTTCAGTACTCCAGTAGTATATTTAGCATTATGGAGGATATAGGAAATCATGATCTCAACACAGAGATGAGGCAGAGGGACAAATGGTAACAATAAATAAAACACAAAGTATTGATCATGTAAAATACTAGTTTTACAGTATTGGTGTTAACCTGGACTTTGATCATGATAATGGGCTTTCTGGGAGGATCTTAGGGCTTTTGTAAGATAAGAAAATAAGGTTTAAAGGCTTGGAAAGATGGATGTCATTTGTAAGAATAGTCCAAGACCTGACCGCTGACAATTCAAATGTAACTAGTATTTTACATGTTGAAATATTACTGTGGTTTTATGTTTTGCAGGGATAAATAGAAATTAGTAGTCATATAACTTTATTGTGAGTGATGCAATTTAGGATGGGCTTATTGGTTTTATGAGTGTAGAATTGGTCACTGAGAAAAATACGAAAGTGTGACCAAATGGAAGTTCTGCCCTGTGCCCTACAAGATGTACTTGATGTTCTTTCAGTGTACTTCTGATGTGCTGTGGTGGTGGTTGTGGGTTTTTTATCTTGGGACCTTTCTGTAGTCAGAGGTATTACAAAGTCATTGTTTCTTCTGGCATGCAACTTACTTGCTTAGTGAGCTCTACGCAATCAGTACTGATTCTGTACTCAGCAGTTTAGGTGGTTGTCAACCTCTAGATTTGGCTTTTGTGTGTTTCTGTTATTTTTTTCGTTCTGTCATCTGTGTGTAATTCCTATTACAATGTTTTTGACTGTGCTCAGGAATACAGTTTGGTTTCACTTTTTTGCTCTCCAAGCTACTACTTTTACCTTACGACGTTCCACTTGATATCTGGCATCTGCATCAGGACTGTTGGTTGTGTGGCTTCTCATTATCTAATGTCTGTCTCAATTTAATTCAGATACTATATATCCATAGACTTCTTAGCATACCAGTTCAATACAATACTAGTTAAATATAGTAGCTTTTAGTATACTAGTTCAATGCATCAGTGAAACAGCGGACCAGCTACTTGTGTTACTGGCTTCTGCATAGGACTTGCAGCTAATGCACAGCTTGCTTGGTACAGCTCTGATGTTACAATACTTGCATTTCAACAGTTTCTCTGTCCCTTTCCTTAGATTTAAATGTTTTGTTTTCTCGGGTTTTAGTGAATTCCAACTTAACTATTACATTGTTATCTCACTATTTGTTAGTAACCATTAACACAGTGGTTTTGGTTGGTCATTTATGTAATGTAAGATCTACAGACTACCTGTAAGTTCTGCAAAATCATGGCCTTCAGCTGGTTTACAATGACTAGCACTACTTGTCATCATATTCTTAAGCAAGTTTAATGCCCTGTTAACTAACCATTGAAGTGCCTGAGTTCTACAATGGTGACTTATAACAATATCTGAAAAGCTGTGTTACCAAATCATAGGTTCCTAAACATGGAAAAGTATTTTCAGTACCTGTTACTGAGTGAATAAGCATTATTCTGGTGTTGCTTTTTCTGGCAGAGACAGGGGCACAATCATAATGGCTAAGTGCTTTGTATTTAAATGTGAAGAAATCAGTTGGGAAGTTAGAAAATGAATTAGCAGCTTCTCACTGTAGGCAAGAAATGTTGTGAAGAGTATTACAGAATGAAAAAAGAACTTTGAAATACCCGGGGCAGGAACTGTGTGAAGTATAAAGGAACTTTAATAAAAATACGTATCTAAGAGAGCCTTCTGTGTGCTCTATGTCTTAGTCACATTCTTCTTCATTTAGAAATTGGCTGGAGCAGGGAGTTAGGTATTTTAGAAAGCAGTATAAGCTTAATGTGTTTTTACTTCCTGTTTTTTCCTGCAGATTTTATATTTAAAGAAGTATGGAACTCTGAGAAGCATTGATTATAAAAAATGAAATGGTTTAGAGCGTGGCACAATGTTCTGATATGCTAAAAGGAACAGAATCTGAATTGATGTTTAACTAATTGCTGACTGTGGTAGAGAAAAAAATACCATCATGCTGAACTCAGTGCCTCAAGACTGACTTGACATGTGTCTTCTGTTTCTATAGTGGGGTTCAGTGCTGAGGTGGGAGGGAAGAGGTTTAAGTGGATTGGCAGAAGAGTCAAGAATAGTAATGGCAACACAGGATGCTTTTAACACTCAATAAGCCTTGTTGTCAGCTGGTGTCGGAAGCATTTTGGGAATAGAGTGACCTTTACCAGTTACTATTGAGTTTACAAGAAAAAGTGCTGATGTAGGTTCTTCGATATGCTGACTTTTGCAGACAGCTTACTGAAATAAAGCGCAGAGAAGGTTTAAGATGCTTTGAAATCAAAGTAGCGAGTTGTGAAGTATTTAATACTTAGTGCAGGTGCAGATTGACAGTATTGTGGGCTGGAGCCATTTATGGTAGTAGATGGATACTTAGTGCTGTGAGGTTCCTCATCTTGCCTTGCCAGTATCGTATGTCTACTTCTGAGTTACAGTGCGCTTGTGCGCAGGTGATGCTTGTCGCTGGTTTTTTTTGACCTCAAAAAAATGGCAGATTTTTTTCTATTAAACCATAAGTGTTGTTTCTTGTGGGTATTACAGGCAATAAGTGCCACAGGGGGAGATGCCTCAAAAAAATATTAATGATTAAGCAGTCTTCATTAGCAGTTTCTGAATGGAGGTGTTGTTTTAGAAGAAAGTGAATTTTATCTGGAACAACTAATACAAAGTGAATATGTTATTCTAAATCAGATGTATTTCTATTCAGGAATGGCTTTTTATACTTCATTGTTTTGCAGTACATGCTAAGTAACTTTCTGCAAGATTTCCATTGATTTTTGCAGGTAGGAAGTCCTATGTAATAACTGGGAACAAATTAAAATTGTTAGTGCATTCTGTAACTACACAGTATATCATCAAGTTTGCACAAAAGGTTTTTTTTTTTAAACCTTGGCGGATGCTTCAACCTATTTTGCTTGATCGCTGTCCATTTGGCTAGCAGTGAAGCTGCTAATACTGGCTTGCTTTAAAAAAAAATCCTTTGCCAACAAATAAGTAGTTCAAGATATCAAAATAAGATGTTTCAATAGTTGTTGCTTTCAAAGTTACTACTTCAAGTATCTGCTGAATAGATTAGTATTGACTATATTAGCAAATGAGTCAGATACAAAGCTTATACACAGATATGCCTGCATAGACTAAACCTGCATTATTTTTTGCCCTGGAACAGGTTGGTGCTGTAGTTTAATTCCTGTTATTCACACAGGTTTTGTTTAGGGAAGCCTTTATCTCTAAGTTTGCAAGCTTTTTTTCTTTCTCTAGTAATTTCGGGGAAATAACTAGATAAAGCCTGTTTCTCAAAATCAAAATAAACAGTGGGGGTTTTAAGCCTTAAAAGGATTTTCCAGATAATTTACTATCATCATATATTACTATATGATTTACTTAATGCTGTTAGCATGCTGATAATACAAGAAGTGATATTTGGCTTCTTTCAAGATGGTCCTAAAATGCTGTAGTACAGAGCCTAATTCCAGCACTACTGATACTTCTACCTGGTTGCTACGGCATTATTGCCAGGAAGGATTGGCTTTTTTATGCCAATATTTGCTGTCTTCCACTGGAAAGGATCAGAGTCAGTTCTTACCCTTAAGATTATTATTATTTTTTTAAAACCTGATGCATTTTCTTGAAGCCATATAATAAACATGATTTCTGCCATATAAACCCATGAAATGATTACTGTTCATTAGCAGGCAAGATGTTGGAAATAGCTACTGTGAAATTCAACTTGGAGTTTGTGTCTGTTGTGCAGACTCCTGTCTAGCAAACACTACTCTAAAGCCTTTTGAGTTTAGTTGAGTAACAAAACTTGATTTCTTCCTTTTTTAAGATGGTGAATATGTCCATATGGTAGATACCAAGCTGTGGAAGATCAAACGTTGATCTTCCATTTAGCATGTAAATAGCAAGAGTTAAACAAAATTGGATGAATAGCTGGCTTAAACATATGGCACATGTTCAAATCTGTTATCCCATTCTTGAAAGTTCGTTCTCCTCTTGTGACCAGAGGACAATAGAATGAATCAGGGAAATGTTCTAAGCATGGATAATTACTCAGTTTGCTAAATGTTTAAGATTGTATCACAGTCACTGATTTTACAGCAGTTGATATGGGATAGTACTGTGATTTTACTCAGATTTACAACTTAATATTTAGCCTTTTTTTTATTTTTCAGGAGTCTTCAGAACATCACAACATTTACATAGGGTTTCTCTAAATTTTCAGGGTCAGTAGGCATATGTCTTAAATTGACGTGGAAGTGGCACTGGGTAATCCAATCCTGACTCCTAATTTCAGTGAGTTGTCTTTTGTTTAGTACAAAATCAACTTCAAGACATCAGGTTTCCCTGTCCTGTTCCAACCTTTTCTTGGTTTGGTGTCTCCTGGTCGAATTGTCATAGCTAGTGGTGTGAGCAGAGTCTGGAAGATTTGCCAAGTGGCAGGCATCTTGGAGGTCTAGAAAGCATTGCAGGAAAGTCTGTCTGACCTTGTCTTGTTTCCATGGTACAACAACCTAGAAGTAAATAAAAGTAATATGTGGTCAGCACAGGGTTGATATCATCGGAGTGCAGTCACATAGCACAACAGCACTGTGGCTGCACGTAGATTCATTGGGCAGTCCAGCTGCTTGGTTTTTGATTGGAGATTCATAGCACTGCAGCTCATTGTGCCACTTTGAACTTGCCCAGTCCTACAGGTTCTATTGTTTTTCCTGTTCTATGCCTATGATTTTTTTTTTCCTATTGTTAACCCACTACTATGCTTGATATGTTGTTGTTGGCCAGCATAAGGATCCTGCTGTCTATATTCTAGAGGATTTTGACTTCTTTCTTTTAAGAAAGCAGGTGGTAATCCTTTTTGTCAGCTGCTGTATAAAGTTACCTGGTCTTTTCTAGGTGTTTTGGGGCTAGAGGGAGCTGAGGTGTACTGTAGTGGGTAGCGTAGTAATAGCACTGACGGGGACTGTGAGCAAGTATGTGCTCAAGTAATGCTCCTTTCCAAGTTGTTTTCAAATTACTTGCATGTTGCCTGGGATGCATCAGGAGAGCAGCTATATGCTTGTGATCCCACTGTATCATGGGATGCACTAAAAGCTCAAAGAAAGAGCAGCATTCTTAGAGATAAGAAAGAATCTTGCCCTAGCACTGGAGCAAAACAGCCAGAAAAACAGCCAGATCAGATAACTGTCTTGAAACAGATTGCTTTTTCTCTAATACCATGCTCTTTCTTTAGGCTTGTCATTCATGCTCAAAGTTTTCATCAAAACCATGTCAATCACTGTGTCTCATTTCTAGAATCAAGGATTAGTGCTTTCCCCACAACCCCCTCCTGCCCCTTACAGAATGTAGCAATTCTTTGCAGCTTGCTGCTCCCTTTAGTTAGTGCTAGAGATGATTTCTGTTTTTAAATATAGAAAGAATGGGCTCTGAAAGAGATTGGTCACCTGGAAACAAATACATCAGTGGTCTTAAGGTGTAGTTGATGGGAATATCAATTTGTTAGCCACTCTATAATTGTAATTAAATCAGACGATAAATCTCTACCAAGTATATGCTTTAAGGTTTCTAATACAGCTGCATTTACCTAACGATGTATTTAGATAGAATTCATGCCAATCCATTAAACTCTTACTTGTGCTTTTTGTGTCATACAGGATACTACATTTATTGCAGTGAATGAGGTTCATTATGGAAATAAAATGATGGTTGAAAATGTCACTACTTAGGATCCTAGGGAAAAATACTAGGTTTGCCTTATAGGAGCAGTACTTGCATGTATGAAAAGGATTGGGATCAAGTGAAAATGTCTACTTCTAATGTGATCATAAGTTTTTTTCAAACTTGTTGGAAAGGTACTTGGGTCATTCTAGAAATGGAGTCTCTCAAACGGGCATTTTAAAGAAAAAATTATGCATCCAGTCCTTTGTTACATTCACTGACTGGCTTGGGATTTTTCTGTGGTAAGACTAAGTTAAATCTAGAGTTGGTTTTACTTTTCATTCATGAGTAGATTTAGTATGGTATTCAGCTGAGGTCTTGCCAAGTATGAGCCTTAACTTGGGTACTTAAGACATTTTTTATTCTTCAAACTCTTCATATTTGTTAGATTTTAATTGTGTGGTGGATTTTTTTAAAAAGATCTGTGCTTTCGGGTACTGTTTTTCCATTAGTATGTAAATTCCTTGAGATGTAAGTATGGGAAATGTTACCTGAACTGGCTTTAAAAGGTTGAGATCTATTTCCTTAGTTTTGTGGATTGAGTTGATCTTCCCTTCACCACTACTAGCTTTCTTTGCCTTTATAGACTTGCTTTTAGTCTAATTTTTCTGTGTGTTGGTTTTCCAGTACTCATGAGCAAGAGCATAATGATGAGCCATACAATGCATCATGTCCACCTTTTCTGATGGGCTGCACCACAGCCTTTCTCCATTGATTGTAAGGCTGTATACCATGCCCCCTCCCTTATGGGGCCATGCATACTGAATATATATATATATATAGTACAGACACTCTGTACGTGAAATTGCCTATTACATGTGTATAAGTGGTGTATTGCAAATGCGCTGTTCCTGTATATCATTTTCCTTGCTTAGATCTTAACAGTTTCAGGGAGTGGGCTGTTCTATGATTGAAAGAGTCTACCTCTGGTTGCCCTCTTCTCACAGAGGTTTCTCAGCCTTGTGCAGGGAATGAGCTGTAGCTTTTCTCCATGTATCTAGTAAATTATTGGAATTTTAAGTTTTGTATTAGAAGTTTCTAAATTGTTATTACAAGGTATAATAAGCTCAATAACTTTCCCTTGATCACTGTGGTTGGTAAGAGCATGCTATAAGCCAAGGTGAAAACATTTGAAATACCAGTTAGCAAATAGTTTAATGACTTTGAGAACAAAGCCTCTCCTTTTCCATCTAGCCTTGCCTTTAGTTCATAATGTCTTAATATAAAACAATTTAGGACTAAGCAGTGAACCATAAGTCTAAATATGGGAGCAGAAAATTTCTGAAATCAAAATAAAATTACACAGCTGCTTATATTTTAGTCTAATTATCAGAAGCATTAGTTATTTAAGCTGTCATGCAAAACTCTTAGGGAAAACAGTATGTAAGGAAAGTAGTTGGGGAAAATATTTTTGCTTTACTTACACAAAAGCCTAGCTTCTAAAATACTCTTAACCTGAAAAAATAGATATCCATAAGTAGGTAAAAATGGATCTGCTCCATGTACATTGCTGTTTGAATTTGCTTAACAACCTCTCAATTTGTAATATATATTCACAGACTCACAGAATGGTTGAGGTTGGAAAGGACCTCTGGAGGTCATCTGGTCCAACTCCCCTGCTCAAGCAGGACCACCCAGAGCCAGTTTCCCAGGACCATGTGGCTTTTGAATATCTTCAAGGATAGAGACTCTACAACTCCAGTGGGCAAGTGATGCCAGTGCTCAGTCACCCTCACAGTGAAGAAGTGTTCCCTGATGTTCACGGGGAACCTCTTGTGTTTTGATTTGTGGCATTGCCTCTTGTCCTGTCACTGGGCACTACTGAAAAGATCCTGGCTCTGTCTTTGCGCCCTCCCTTCCGGTAGTTATATACATTGATAAGATCTGAGCCTTCTCACCTGCAGGCTGAACAGTCCCAGCTCTCTCAGCCTTTCCTCATCAGCCCTTTAATTATCTTCCTGACCCTTTATTGGACTCTCTCCAGTATGCCCATCTCTCTTGTGTACTGGGGAGCCCGGAGCTGGACACAGCACTCGAGGTGTGGCCTCACCAGTGCTGAGCAGAGGAGCAGGATCACCTCCCTCACCTGCTGGCAGCCCTTCTCCTAATGCGACCCAGGATGCCATTCACCACCTTGGCTGCAAGGGTATGTTGCTGGCTAATGTTGAACTTCGCGTCTGCCAGGACCCCCAGGGCCTTTTCAGCCAAGCTGCTTTCCAGCTGGTCAGCCCCCAGCCGGTGCTGGTTCCTCCCCAGGGGCAAGGCGTTGCACTTCCACGTCCCCCTGGGTGGCAGCACAACCCTCTGGTGTATCAGCTGCTCCTCTCGGTTTTGTGTTATCTGCAGACTTGCTGAGGGTCCACTCTGCCCCATCATCCAGATGGTTCATGAAGATATTGAACAGAATTGGACCCGGTATTGACCCATGGGGTACACCACTAAATACTGGACTCCAGCTAGATTTCACAGCCCTGATCACCACCTTTTGGGCCTGGCCATCTAGCTGGTTTTCAGTCTACCTTGCTATCTGTTCACACAGTCCATACTCCATCAGCTTCTCTACGAGAATTGTATAGGAGACAATGTCACGAGAAATCCACTGCTCTCACCTAATCTATGAAGCCAGCCATTTCATTGTAGAGAGCTATCAGGGTGGCCAGGCATGACTTTCTCTTTGTGAATCCATGCTCACTCTTCCTGGTCACCTTCTTGTCCTTAATTGTCTGGAGGAAATGGTTTCCAAATTTCTTCCATCACCTTCCCAGGGGCTGAGGTGATCGTTCAAAGATTAACAAGAGCATTGAAATTTCATTAATGGGTAATTTTGTTGTCTTATTGTGGGTAGTGGGCAAATGGAACAAGTACAGTCAAAAGTAGCATCAATGTAGAAGTGAGACTTTTGGAATTAAATGACACAAATTTCCTTTTGATAGAATCTAGGATGTAATTTAATCTTTGGTAAAGAAAGATACCCTCTTTAATTTGAAGACCTTCTGACTCTAGGTTATAAACTTACTGAAACAAAAATTAATACTAGTGAAGTGCTGTTATAGTATGTTATCTGTTGGGCTAATGTGTCTTTAGAGCACAATGTATGCCACTGAGGAGATGCATGTAATAGTTTCTCTGCTTGTACACAGGGTCTGCTGTACTTTAAGCAGAGTTATGATTGCATCTGTTTCCTCTGATACAGAAGTGTGTATGTAATGTACACGTTTATTTTAAAATCTATACATAAAATATTACAGCTCTAAAAAGGATAAGTTGGTCTTTTGCACAAACATACACATATATATATAAACCCCCCTATATATATATTTACAAATGTATTTGTCTTGTCTTTCTCCAAAAGGGGAAAATCCACTGTATTAGTCTTTCTCAGACTTTGTGCTTTTTCTAAAGGAAGAAACATAACTTTCTATGTTATTTTTACATCAGATACAGCTATGCTAGGAAGACTGTTGGGGCCCTTCTATTATCATTTACAATGCTGCATGTATACTTGTCACATGGTGGTTGTACAGCCATAATGCTATATGCTGCTTACGCATTCTTTTCAAGCATGTGTACTCAACCCACATCCCATACACCTTTGGAGCTGTAGCCAGTAATTTTTGTGTCCTTTAAGCTTAGCTAAAACTTTAAAAAACGTCTTGTGCTAATAAAACCTCTGCAGCACTTGGACCGTGTTCACAAAGTTATTTTTAGTTGTGAAGAAAGACAGCTATTTCTTTTATGCTCTTCTGACAGATACATAATATGTTGGATTCTGTGGTCATGTTATACAGTCAGCTTTGGGTGAACATAATGGAAGGACTGGCAGCAGTTTAAGTTGAACTTGGCTCCCCAGTTCAAGAGAGACAGAGAACTACTGGAGAAGGTCCAGTGGAGGGCTATGAGATTAAGAGACTGGAATGTCTCCCTTATGAGGAAGGGCTGAAAGACCTGGCCCTGTTTAGCCTGGAGGAAAGAAGACTGAGAGGGGGTCTTATCAATGTCTACAAATATCTTAAAGGCATGTGTCAAGATGATGGGGCCAAGACTTTTCAGTAGTGCCAAGCAACAGGACAAGGGGCAATGGGCACAAAATGCAGCACAGGTAGTTCTGTCTGAATGAGGAAGAACGTCCTTCCTTTGAGGGTGACAGAGCACTGCACAGGCTGCCCAGAGAGTTTGTGGAGTCTTGTCCTCTGGAGGCAGTCAAAACCCACCTGGACACAGCTCTGTGCAACCTGCTCTGGGTGAACCTGCTTTAGCAGGGGGTTGGACTAGATGATCTCCAGAGGTCCCTTCCAATACTGACCATTCTGGGATGACAGGAATTCAAAACAACAGTGAAAGATAAAGATCTGAGTTTCTGGCAGGCTGAAGTAATGTGAGATGTTACCGCCTCTGAAAGAGATTGTTACCGACTCTTACCAACTGTTACTCTGCTCTAACTGGAGACTACAGTTTCCCTAGCAGGGTGGCAGAACACTAGTCATGGAATATTAGAACAGCCCAGGTTGGAATGGACCTCGAAAGATCATCTGGTTTGACCTTTTCTGGGAAAGGGGGACTAGATGAGACTATCTAGCAGCCTGTCCAATCGCATCTTGAAAACCTTCAGTGATGGGGACTGTCACATCTCTGGGGAGGTTGTTCCAGTGATTGATTATTCTCAATCAATCTCTAACTGCACAGTGACTTTATAGTATGTACCTGCACCTTCGATGGTGAATGAAGTGCTATACTAGAGTGTGATTGGGGTGGCAGGTGAGCAAGAGCCACCACTGCTGTGGTGGTGGCAGGAGACTGGGTCAGAGAGTTGTGAGCAGCGGTATCAAACTGCTGACGTGCAGGTGCTGGGAAGGCCTGTGCCAGTGTCATCAGAACCCTCTTAAAGTTGCATTTTTTTTCTCATTTCGGGCCACAAAACCAGAGCCTGCGTGTTATCCTTATTTTTTAAAAAAACCCACACTTCCACTGTTCTGTTTTCATTTTATGTGTAGTTTCATTGTATTTGTTTTCTTGTTACTAATACAGTGTATAAAGAAACAGTCAGCATTGAACATCACCTTGGTTTTACAATAGAGAGGGTTTATTATACTTACTTCTAGACAGGTGTTATTTTCCTTAAAGATCATAGAATCTTGGAATAGTCTGGGTTGGAAGGGACCTTTAAAGGGCATCTAGTCCAACCCCTCTGCAATAAGCAGGGGCATCTTCAACTAGATGAGGCTGCTCAGAGCCCTGTCCAACCTGACCTTCAGTGTTTCCAGGGATGGGGCATCTGCCACCTGTCAGTGTTTCACCACCTTCATTATAAAAAAAAAAAAAAAACAACACTAAATTCTTCCTTAGATTTAGCCTGATATTAAAATACTAAGGTTTCTATTCTTTTTGTAGCTGTTGTATAAATCACTTTCATTAAAAAATAAGATTGATGCAAAACTTGTATTCACTCATTTTACCAGTGCACTAGAAATTGTAGAATAATTTCTGTATGGAATTTTGTGCAGTTTTGTTTTAACTGAGTTGCTGAAAGTGTAGTACTGCATTTCTGCAGAATAAAAACTGGCTTATACCTTTATTAGGGGATTGCTTTGCGACCTGGTATTCGTATGTGACATCTACTGTTCTTGCCTTTGTAGTGTAGTGTCTGAGTTTCATGCTGCTGCTTATTCACAGTCAGTTGCTTATTTTGCAACAGATTCTCTTTATATAAGATTAAAGACTTGTGTTTGGGCTTTTGTGTTTTTTTTAAATGTGAAAGGGGTAACTAGAGTTACCATCTGTAACTTAGTGGTAGATAGTAATAATCCTCTATTTGGAAAAATACAGGAAATTATCAGAGTAGTTTAAGAGTGTGTGTATGCATATGCATAACGTTTACTTGTATAGACTTGTTTTGGGAATATCTTAGAATGCTTGTATTGAATAAGAGGAGATTTAAATTTGTGTTTGCAAGTCAACAGGTTGTTTCAGTAATACAGTTAATCTCGGTTCATTATTTTTCCAAGATCTATGCCAACTATAATGTTGTGAGCACAAAACTTGTATGAAAGTGACTGTTGATTTTTTTTTTTTGCTTTTAGGTACTTGTATATTTTATATACTTAGACATATTGATAACTTTATCTTTCTTTTGTGTATGTATATATGCATTTATGTATTATGGCTAATATTAAGTATATTTTATTTTGTATTTGTCTTGCTGAATTTTTTTTAACTCTAGAATGCAGTAGTAAAATTTTATTCAAAAAAACCCTCTTACCAACAGCATAGTGGGTGCTGTAGGTGGGATAATGATATTTTCAGTAGTGTGCTTAGTTAACTGCATTTAAACTTACGAAAAAATAAGTCTGCTATTGTAAATCTGTTGAAATGGCCAGGGATTTTGTCATTTTTGTTGAAAGAATTTGCTAAAACTAATGGTCAGGTAAATTTCATAGTATCTTGATAAGTTGTCACTTTTGCACAAGCTAATTTATTACTACCTCAAGACATCAGCTTGCATGGCTTTATCATTTGTTCTATTACTTTAACAAATTGTGGAAGCTTGAAGTTGAAATCTTTGTGAGTTCCCAGCACTTGTTTCTGTGAATTAACATATTCTTTTTTTTCACTGTAGGAAAGTAGAATGTAAGCATGTATTTAAAATTGAACGTATGCTGAAATGCTTTACTATTTTATGTCTTGGTGGTTTGCTTATTACCTTTTTTTTTTTTTGTTGAATGCTGTCAGTGTACTGAATGATCACCAGAACTCATGTTTTCCTCTCCAAATGAGTGTGGTTCAAAACCAGGTGCAGAGAAGGGGCAGGGGGGAAGCTAGCTGGGACCCCCACAAGCTGAGAACTCCTAACATTCTTGCTTCAGTGTTATTTGTCTGTATGGTAGGATGGAAAATGTGTTTAATGTCTGGTAATTAAAGAAGTCAAATGGAAGAAAAAAGAAGTCTAAAGGTACTTGTTACTTAGTGTTTGCTAAACAAAGCAGCAAAGCTGTCATTCATCATTTTAAGATTAATTACAAGTTGATGTAGTAATAATTTTGTTTCCGCACATAGCTTTAAATCACTGGCATAATTAAAATGCCTGAATTTAGACAACAGATTTATGTTAGTACCTTACTAAAATTACCTTTAATCATAAGAAATTAATATATGTTCAATTATCTACATTTTTTCTGTCTAAAAAAATGCTAACATATAGTTTGTACCATAAATTTTAGTCTAATCAGAAATAACCTTCGGATTCCTCAAGAACTGGGATTCTGCTCAGCTGTTTGTGCTCAGTAGCTTCAGAGAAGAAAACATTTGGAAAGATTGCAGTTGAACAGAGAGGTTATTTTTATTATGTAAAAAGGAAAGTGGGAAATTAAACTCACAAGGCAGTTGGAGATCTTTTGGTAAAAAAACCAAACCTCAACATGGACAAAGTAACTGGTGCACTGAGCATCTGCTAACATTTGGTTTGTAGTTGTCAAACTGATGTAAACTATATTCAGGTTGTTTGAGAACACAGACTTGTTTACAATTATATTAGAATTTACAGACTTAAAAATTGGAGTATTGGAAAGGAAATAGCTTTGCCTAATTTCTCCTCTTTTAAAATCTTTGCTATTTGTTGACTGTATAATTGTATTTCTGTAGCACGTGGAGTATTCCAGTTTCAAGGACATAATGAGCAACTGTTCAGAGTACTAATGTAAAAAGAAATATTTACAAATCTTAATCCCTTTTTTCTTGAAGGACCACTACACCAGGAGAGACTAAACTTTTAGCTTCTGAAGTCTATGATATCCTTCAGTCTTCTAACATGTCAGACACAGACAATGTGAATGAGATGAATTATCGTCGACGGAAAGCACAGTTTTTCCTCGGCAGCACAAATAAGCGTGCCAAGACAGTGGTTTTGCATATAGATGGCCTTGATGATTCGGTAAGGAAACCTTCAGCATTTATGTAAATAAGGCATGCCATACTGAGATGTATTTTGCCACAAAAACAATGTATTCAGGCTGCTTGTGTGGCATCATCAGTTGTCAGCAATTTCCATGAATTATATTTTGAATCGCAAGATCTGTAATAAAATCTTGCATAAATCAAGCTTACTCAGAAGATCTAAAGAAGATGTTTTAAGGTAAGTTCCTTGATGGCTTTTTAATTACTCTAAAAAACTATTCTGTTTTCGCCTTTCCTAATTTTCTTTTTCAAGAAAGAAGGGGATAAATAAGGTACCTTTAGCAGCTTTGCTTAAGGGTATCTTGTGAGTGTATCAGTGTGTTAAACAAAAAATAAGTTTCCTTTTAGTTACGGAGATTTCAGACACTGGCTTTTGGTTTTGGTGGGTTTTTTCCCCCTTACTCTTAATTTAGAAATGCTGCATTTTCTTTGAGCTGGTTTTGCTACATCTTTTCATTGTCTGTGAGATCTTTTCTACTGTAGTGACCAGAATGGCATTTGAGTTAATGAGGTCTCACTGAGTCTTTATGTAATGTCAGAATAACTTCTACGGATTTATCTACCATACCCCTGTAGATAACACCCCAGGGCCATGTTTGCCTTTTTACGGCTGCCAAACAGCATGTAGACTATTTAAGCATGTTATCCACAAGTGCCCTCCGGACTCTGTATCTTCAGTTTTGTACCCATTTTAAATGATCAGACCTGATCCTTTGCTTTGTTGCTTTATATTTTGCCAAGTAAGCGTGTCCACAGGCCCAGTTTACCAACAGCATACCCATCGTACTGTTTTCATAAGACCATAGTTAATTCCTTTAGAAATAACATGCTGCTCTAGCTCACTTTATACAAAGTAAATATTTTTTACAGTTCTGTCCTTCCAGCACTTGCTATGTCTAAGAGGCAGTGCTTTGTCAACACCATTGGCTTTTGTGCTCTGAAGGGGTTTTTTTAATTCAGTCCTATTGGTTGTCTCCTGTTAAGTTTGCTTTGGTTTGTTTTCAAGCTTCTAGTTGATTTGTTTGTTCACAGGTATCTCCAAGCAAGAAATTTCGTCCACCTATGTTTTGTGAGTTTAGATATGCTGGCTATGGTCTAATTCTATCTTAGAAGTGTTTATTTGTGTTTTTCAACAAATGTAACTTAGCAAGATTTGTGGAGTTTCTCTCTTAAAAGCTGAGGCAAAGGTATCCCGAAAAAGCTTAGCTCCAGAGAGCAAAACTGCAGGCTCCTGTAGTTGCCTAGAGCGCACCAGCATGTTTTTCTAGCTCACTGTTAAAGAAAAGAAAAATCTGACTGTTCGCTGGCTGAAGATGGCTAGTGTACATTGCTCTATGTACATCATCAGATGATTAAAGAAATGTTAGTGATACTCCAGGTGCTCACCCAGCAGTTAAACATACCTGTAATGCTGTTTTAAGCGTCGCGGTAAGTTAGCACTGGAAGGATAATGAAGGATGAGAACAATAAAAGCAGCATAGTTTCATTCAACGCTATTCCCAACTTAACTAGCAAAGATTATAAAGTGGCACATATGAGTGTTAAAAAACATAGTAGGTAAACGCAGGTTATAAACACTGTATTTTAAGTTTACCTGTGTTTTATCTTCTAGATTTGGAACAAGAAGCTGCTGCTAGGAATGATTGCAAATCCTACAAATGCCTGTGGATTTTAAAACCTCAAGTATTAGATACTGATTATTTCAAGGAGGGAAAGGTCGTTTGTGGTTTAGTGTGGGGTTGGATGTTTTTATTTTAAGATCTAATTATCAAAATTACTTATAAGCTTAAAAAAAAGGAAAGAATGAAGCAGTATTTCAGGAGTCTGTGGCACCCCCCTCAGTAAGTTTTCTAGTCTATACATTTTAGCAGTACTTGTCTAGGTTATGGTGATCAGGGTTTGATGTGCAAGAAAATAATCTAAACTTCACCTGTCCTACACTGTACCTGTCCTACCCTGTGCCCACGCTTCAGGAGTACCATGCAGAAAGATGTCTAGCTGTGTATTGAGGTTTGTGCCTAACTGCCATAGTTAAACATACTTTGTAAAGGACATTTGTGCAGCAAGACCGGTGCTGCCAAGCTTCCAGATGTTTGGGGAGTCTATATGGGCCTTGGTAAGGTCTGTATGGACCTTTTTCTTTTAAGAAGTGATTTGTCAGGTATCTAATCACTGAACGTTCATTTTGAATTAAACTGATATGCCTGTGATTTAACCTGGGATCTCAGAGTAAAAAGCCAAATTCTGTCACAGAATTGCTATACACCCATGTAAGAATAAAATATTTGTTTAGGCTAATAAGCTGTGAATGAGTGGTATAAAGTTATTTTTCAAAGTCTCAAAAACATTATTTAAATACATAAACTTACACAAATTAGTTCAATATATATGCTAAACTGCCAAAAAACGCCCCTGATTTGCATAGTTCTTTCAGAGATTAAAATAATTTTATTTACTTGTTGTGCATGAAACTATCCCAAATACTGACCACCAATTATTTGAGAGCTAATGTAACATGCTTTGAAATAACTTACTATTTAAAACCTTGCAGAAACTTGCAGTAAAAGTTAAATACATCATTATTTTGAACCTGTGTAAGGCTGTCAGTTTATTTCTGGTACAGTGCATCTTCTCTTTTTTCCCCTTTTCTGCTAGCAGTCTCTCCAAGTATATTTTAATCTGTTTTGTTACAACTAATCTGTGCAAATATTAAAAGGAAAAATAAATGACAGAAAATTCTGAGATAATGTAGAGCAGATGCAACTAGTACAGGTCAATGTAATGTTACAGCACAGCAGGCAATGTCACTTGCTTTAAGCATAACATTCTGTGGGTTATCAACCAAATATTTTCCCTTTGAAATAAGAATTGTGCTGTGCAGTGATGTCTGTGAGCTGCCACAGATGAAGCAGCTGAAAGATACAACAGCTGCTTTGATGCATTCAGTCAGTATGGAGGCAAGGTGTCTGATAAATACCAACTTAAACACTAACTATTCATCAATGAGCACTTCAGTCAATCAGAACTTAACCAGAGGGGACTGTTTAGCTGATCATACGGCAGAAAAAAACATTCTTTGCTTTTCAGCACTTTTCTCTAATTATTTACAGTTGATTCCATCCTTCTTTGACTTCTAAAGTGTAAGCAATTTTTCTCTTTTTTTTTTTTTTTTTTTTTTTGTGGCAAGAGAGCCTAATATTTGTGCACTAAAATGTAAGTCTCAATTTTCTTCTGCAAAAATGTGGTTGAGTAACAACCTGCCCTCAGACATACAGGAATTCCTTAACAATTAATTGTGAGCATTTTCACATGGTGTGTTATGAAAGTACTTTAGTTGTGGGGTGTTTGTTTCTTTTCCAGTCTCGAAGGAATCTTTGTGAAGAAGCCTTGTTGAAAATTAAAGGTGTTATTAGTTTTACCTTTCAAATGGCTGTTCAAAGGTGTGTGGTCCGAATTCGCTCAGACTTAAAAGCAGAGGTAAGTGCTTGATAAGCCTCCAGATCCTCATGTTATTGCATTCTGTCACACTAAGCTCTTGGCTTTTTTCTGTGTACTTGTAGGCATTGGCAACGGCAATAGCATCAACCAAAGTTATGAAGGCACAGCAAGTTGTGAAAAGTGAAAGTGGCGAGGAGGTAGGATATGTTTTTAAAATACCAGTTGTTCTAGCTCAGCTCTATCTTTAATACCAGCACCTCTGTGCCCATGACATCTGATGCCAGGCAAAATTTTTCAAGTGAGTGTGCTACACATACAGTAGAAGGAGAATGAAGAGTATCCGATGTCAGGACATGTATGCGTAGAACAGTTTTACAAAACTTAAGTGTTTGGAAGAAGGACAAAAATACTGTAAATATTTCTCTCCTTAATGATATGAAAAGGATCACAGAGAACCTTTGGGGTTTTTTTGGCTGCAGTTGCTGCACTGTTTTTATTTTGCAACTACAGTAAAGGGCTGTCTTTATTGATTATTTTTTTTTCTTGCATGTTAAGCCAAAGCTTTTTTTATTTATATCCTAATCATAGTAGATTCCAGATATATAGTAGGTTCCATTTATATTCTTGATGTATAGGGGAATGGGGAAGGAGTCTCACAACATGCATGTCTGTCATCCTCTATATATATATATATGTAACTTCCATTCATTCTTTTGAGTTACAACAGTTGATGTAATTTTAATCTGTTGTGTTTTATCAGATGCTAGTTCCATTCCAAGATACTCCAGTAGAAGTAGAGCAGAATACAGATCTACCTGAATATTTACCAGAAGATGAAAGCCCTACTAAGGAACAGGACAAAGCAGTGTCTCGTGTTGGGTCGCACCCAGAAGGTGCAGCAAGCTGGCTCAGCACAGCAGCAAACTTTCTATCAAGATCTTTCTACTGGTGACTTGTATTTGGTGTTAAAAGACTGTGTGAATGAACCAACAGGGGGGCCAGTTTTCCATTGGTGTGGTGAACTGCCAAGTGCAATTTGCAATAAATCATCACAAAAATTTTAGATTAAGCAAATGTATGCTGCATTTTACATTTTATTGGACATTTAGCCTGATAGGGCAGGGGTCAAAAACCAGAGGCCTCCAATCAAATTGCTCTTTAATTTGTTTTTCATTTAGATTTTATTGCTTCACTTTTTAAAAATGGGTCCACTGTTATATACCAAATGTTTATGCGTATAGAGCTTTAAGTTTGGCTTCACATGAAACACGTGATGGGGAGAATCCATTTAACTCAAGTCTCAGGGCCTCTGCGAAAGAAAATTCTTAACAGCTCTAGTTCTGCATTAAATGAAATACCCTTTTTATTTCTGCATCCCTTTGGACTAATGTTATTTTGTTTAATTTTCTAGATTTTGACTCCAGAAAAAAATAGTCTGCCTCTTTTTTTTTTGCCTTTATTTTTGCCAACCATGTTCACAGCGTGAGCACAGTGATGTTCCCTTTTTGCTATCACTACAGACTTGAAATTTATAACCCTTTTATGTATATTGAATTTTTTCCAGCCTGCCCTTAACCATTGGAGTGCTTGAGGTTAAGAAATAAGGGATTGAATAAACACAAATACATATACATACATTGTACAGTAAATAAAGTAGAACATATTTGTAATGATGGGTGTGACTGACTGAGATATATATATATATATATATATATAAAAAACTAACAAATACCACTGACTGCTGTTTAGGCTAGCTGGGAAGACTAGCAAAAAAAAATTTGTGGTCTAATGTAGGGATGACCCAGTGCAGCTCTGTCTGCAGAGAATAGAGGGTTGTAGGCTGTATTTGGTTAAGAAATGGTGTTCACTGTTAGTAAATATTTAATGGTAACTGAAACTTTAAACTTGAAGAATAAAGCAGAACTGAATGCCTCTTTTGCCACAGTGCCACACTCATAAATTTTGGCTTTAAACCTTTTCATTTTTTTACCTAACAAATCTGATACATAATTACTGTTCCATCCTAATGTCTTTCATGAGGCTTCCATGAAAGTACATCAGCTTGGATAGGCTTAAAAACATATGCAGACAATTTGCTTTACCTTGTTACTTAACAGACAGTCTAGGTTTAAAGATGTCTTGGTAATTTCTGTGACCGGAAGTGATAATATAAGCAAAACTTCTGTAGGTAGAGAATAATATATATCTGAACTGTTACTAAACACTGTGTGCCCGAAAGGATTCAATACACAGTGCTTGAAAACTGCAGTGCCACTGCTTTGTTGCACCAGAGAAATACAGCTGACAACTTTTAAATAATGTTATAAACCTCATTATACAATGCTTTTTTGTGGTAATGTATTTGCTATACTATTAATTATATTTACCACTTGGAGACTCAGAAAAAAAATATTAATGCATCAAAGTTATTCCCCTGTGCCTGTGCAGAAGGAATGAAAAACAAAATTCATAGGCTGTCATAATACTACAGAAATGCTGAGGAAATGGTAATGTAAAATAATAATGCAGGTCAGAGTTCACCCACCCGTTAATTGTCATTCTAGGGTAAAAAAGAAACAAAAGCTTGTTGGCAGACTAGATATCTCATGTTTTTTAATATATCTAGTTTATTTTTCATCCAGGTTTACACGCACAGATTGAAAATACAGGCTTTTCAAGGCATGTATTGCTTTAAATATGTAATACTACTCATACTGCTGTCTAGAATGTTACAGTACCAAATGTGTTTGAAAAGTCCTCTGTTCTATAGCCATGAATGCAGAGTTTTATTTTTCTGCATAAACATCTGTTTGCATTTGCATTACTGCACATCTATTTACTAAAAGACTACACCCTTTGGATATTAATGGTTCAGTACCAATAGGTATTACAGTTTGTTTGTGCATTTGGTCTGTAGGTGTGCTTTTATGACAGTATTGCAGCTCTTGTAGAACAGTTTAAGGCACCTGTAAAAGTTTTTGAAATATATTGTAAAATAATAAAGGATAATATAACTAAACAAAATATGACTGTTGCCTTTTTAAATGTCTAAACAAAGGCTGGTGCCTTTTTCTGGTATTAGATTTATATCGTTTTCATCTTTATTTTCATTCATCTCATTTTAACAGAGGAATGCAAATGTCTAGGCATAGCGAGATCTTTGCATATCACAATGGGGCTTTTGCGTATGTTTAGAGCATGCTTGCATTTTAAACAATTTTTTTGTGAAAAGTAGGTAAGTAGAAGCTACTTGAAGATGTAATCTCAAATTCATTCTTGGGGAGGTATTTTGGACGTTGGCTTTTTTTTTAAAATAAATATGTAGGTCATATTTCATTAAGGAAATTAAGAAGAATCAACATTGCTGGAGAAACCTTTTGGAAAAAAAACCCAGCCCCACAATGCGGTCATTCATTGACTTTATGCCTGTACTTTTTCAGAGGTCAGATTAAGGATGAGAAAGCCCTTCTACTCTGGCCAAAGATGACCATAAAAAAATTACTGTAAAATTAGAGGCATCCAAAAAGAAGCTGAACTGGGAGACGGAACACTGGTATTGCATTGCAGTAGTTGCAGAGTACTCGATGGCCAAGGAAGCCACCGCTACATCATGGTTTAAGCTCCTGAATTCTCCTAGGGTTATAGCTGTGTACACCATAATAGAGTAATCACTACCATGTTTCCTCATAGTAGGAGTAAATGCTGATGGGGTGGGTAGAGGCAAAATTGAGGCTTATAACTGTGCCTCTGTGAACAGCTGTCAAAGCACTGTAAGCATTCTGCAGTATTGTGAAATAGAATATACTCTAGCTTTCCCACTCCACAATCACCTATGGCTTATTCTGTACAAAAATAGCTGACGTTGCTGACTTTTGCCATAGGCCCTGCAAGCTGACGAGGAAGTGTACTGTGTGGGGCTAATTTGGAAGAAAACATTGAATACCTAGGCAGATGCAAACTGGCAGGTGAGAAGTACTCCTGTAACTGCCTGCAATGTAAATAAAACGTGGGTGCTCCTTTTTGCTTGTGAACAACACTCCAGCTGTCAACTAGTGGAATTTAAAAATGCACCTAATGAAAATTAGCAGCAGCATTCCTTACTGTATTCATTTTGCAGAAGGCTGAACCATAGTCTTTCCTGTTTCTTCATCTGTATCTGATTATTCTGAGTTCCTAAAATGTGAATCAATCTATTTGTTAAAATAAAGGATTGAAAATAGATGAATGTAGAGAAGAGAATAACCTCTCAACTCATCTCAGTTTCTGACTGTGTTTCTTCAGGGAAAAAGTTGATGGCATATTATTTGGTAAAAGGAGATGAGTGGTGGGGTCACTGGAGACTTCTTCTATGAGTTATGGCATCTAATTAGCCTCAGGGGTGAGACTGGCTGTTAAGATTCCTGCTCTAAAGCTTAATATAAAGCTGTTAAAGAAATTTTCCTATTGTAGTTTATGTGGAGCAGGCAATGCTCTGCTTGTTTAGCCTGCTTTACATGCGGGTTTTGATTAGGGTTGAAAAAGCTGGTTTAAATTTGCAGTACTTTGCATGTATATTGGTTAAAACATGGAGAGTGAGGTCTACCTCTGTAAGCTGATGCATGTGCCACATCAGAATTTACATTATTTTAAAATTTCTTCATGTTGCTGTTCATTTATGTGCATGTTGCACTAGGCTCATTAGTGACTGAGAGAGTTAGAGCTTCCCTTGCGGAATAAATTAAAATCCATTAAAGCAGTTGAAGTTGTCTGGAGATACAAAAACATCTCAGAGGAGATGCACACTTACCACATTTTTGTGCCAGTTGTCATGGTAGAAGTTGTTTGTTGTGTTAGCATCTGAAGGCTGCTATCTGGATCAAGTTCCCGGCAGCTCTCTCTCTTCATGGCATGAAGACTGCACAGAACCTGGTAGCTACATAATTTCCAGCAGTGTTTAATACTTGCCCAGTGCCTGCAGTTCAGGATGGTTAGCCAGCAGTGCTTGCAGTGATCTGACCATTTCCAAGGAGCTGGATGAAATCACAAATGAAACCAAACGTATGTAAAAAGCACTTCTATGCCAGCAGTGTACGGCAATATGTCTGATTGGCATGAAAAGGGTCTCTTAAGTAGCAGGTATAAAAAAAGGATACCATAAAACCACCATATGGCAAGACTGATGCTTTCATTTCCTGTCGGAGCACCAAGTTAAATGTAAGTACTGAGAATAAGGGAGTACTGCTAGTTTGAAATAATGCCTTGCTGTTTCATACTTCTTCTCGTTGAGGTCCTTCAGGGATGCAGGCATGCTAACCTACCCGTGCAGGGAATTGCCGTGTCAGCTTCTCCATAGGAACTGCCCCTCTGGATGTTTGCTGATGCAAGGGGAGGGCAAACTATCATATGAGCCCATGGTGAGCTGGCAGGGAGCAGCTGGCACGCTGTTCACACCTAACATCCCACAGAAACAAGAACATCTGTAACACAAGGTCTTTACAAAGGTGTTTTTCTACTAGCCTTACTTTACGGACTGCAGAACTGCATCTGTTTACCCAAATTGCTCAGGAATCCTGGGAAGTATGAAATTTTGTGAGCTGTGTCTGATTCTTAGTTCATGCTTTGTTACAAAAATAAGCTGAAATGCCTTCCATTTTGAGGCCTTTGTACTGTCTGAATGACTGGCCTAGAGTAGAAAAGTCAAACCTGTCATAAGCAACTTTCCTTACTGAGTTATACACAAGATCGCATTGCGAGCCAGGCATGGTTGAAAGCCAATTTTCTTCTCAAAATAGTCCTTACTGATTTGTTGAAGTTCTGGGTAGGGAAGAACTTTTGGTGACAAATACTCTTTCTAGTTAGTTTCCCCCAAAATATTTAGCTATCTTTGCATATGTTATGGTATATTTCAAAAGCTTTGCGTAACATGATTTACTTCAGCAGTGCCACCTGCATGACAACGTGCCCAAGGCATCTGCTGTCTTCATGCAGGTTAAAGCATCCAACCGGACGGTGGTGTTTACACCCTTTCTAGCAATCAATGTCATTAGTGTTCTTCAATCCCTAAAGCTTCTGTAAGAATGTCTGATCTCTTACAGATTCCCCATATACACACCATCATATAGCTGATACAAACATGATGTTTCTTTTTAATTACTTTTCAAGAGTGTGTTTTGGTTAAACTCCCCTCCTTCCCTGATCATGCAGGTCAAAAATGATAGAACAAGGTGTCCTGTTTGTCATGTGGCCTTTTGGCCACGCTTCATTGGGGAAGAATCCACCTTGATTGGTTTGTATTAAACTTTGAAGGGCATGCAAAAGATCCAGCATGGGGACACCCTTTTTTTTTTTTTTTTGGGGGGGGGGGGGAGGGGGGGGAATGCAGGGAGGGGAGTAGGGGGGAAGGAGGGAGAGAGATGGAGGGAGGGAGGCAGGGGAGGGAAGCTGGAAGCTGGTTCCCAGAGAAACGGTTTCCATTTGCAAAAGGCTGCTCCTCCTGGCTAGAGGAACAGCACTAATTTAACGTTACATGAAACTGTCTAAAGGTGATGGTTTAATTTGTATTATTGCAAGATTAATTTTTTTCTGAATAAAAACTTAAACTACCATAATAGATTTTTGATTATAAAGCCCTATATTGTTAATATGGAAGTCCCATGTTTAATATTGACAAAGCTATTCACATTCATTATCTTGATATAAAACTAAAAGCTTGTATGTTGCCCTTGGTTTTCATGGCTTTACCTCCTTTGCTACAACAAATACGTGCTGTAATGTTTTAGCAAATAGCCATTATTGTTTATACACTGTAATTCAGTGGGATGTAGTAAATGGCATATTTTAAGGAGTCTATTTCTTTGCATATAAAATACCTGTAAAGCTTACTGAAGGTGAAGAGTGGCTACTACTTAGCTCTCAATTGTTGGCTACATTACTGAAACAATGAAGATATATCACCCACTATAATAGGGAAATAGCGGCCATTTAACATAGTTGAGCATTAACTCTGTCATTTAGGCTGCTGAAGCAATCTTATTATTATAGTCAGTGTAGCTGGTTTTGTTTCTCCATATGTGTAGATGTTCTGGTGTATAAAATGCATTGCTGTTTGTAACAGTAAATTACATGTGCTCCAAGGCTATTCTTGCTATTTAAATGAAGTTATATCTGGACCCTTCAACAGAATAAGCAAAGATAAATAACAACTGGTTTTGAAATCTTTTTCACTGTAGTAGTTTCAACAATGAAAATGCTCTGTGCTATCCTGCAAAATTTTGTTCTAATTAAAAAAAAAGTGCTTTTGTATATAAGCCTTCACTGTGAAAACAGCTTCTTCAAACATAACTTTGCAGTTATATTATCAGAGGTGCATGTTCCCTATTTCAAAGCTAGGACACTGTAAATGAAAGCTGGTGATGGCTAGTTCTTCACCTGGGATGTCTCAAAAGTCACCACATCTTTAATATTATGTTTGCAGTTTATATTTGTGTGTCTGGCAAGATAAGTTAAGAATGTCATGTTGTACTCTCTTTTCTTTTTCCTTCAGCCTTCCATATACTATATGCATACCACCCTCAGTATAATGAACCCTGATGCAGGTGTAACTAGTGCTATAGCTAAATAGTCAGGCACAATTCAATCAGGGGTCTATAAATTATGAAAAGGAAATGGTAGTTATTAGGGGAAACCACGAAAAATAACTTTAGAACTTTAAAAAATTGTAATGTATCTAAATTAAAAAAAAAAAAAAGCTTTATTGAGACACTGTTCATAATATACATGGTAATACATAAGGAAGCATGATGCTGATCTCTCTGTAGAGTGGATTGAAATCTGGTAAACTACAGTAAGAGCTAGACCTGACCATTACTTGTGAAGACCCTTAATGTGTAGAAGTTCCCTGCATTATTTAAATTAATTGGAGCAGGAGGATGAGAAGAAAAGAACCTAATGCTACAAAACGAAGTGAAAGCTTGAATGTAGCCCAGCTACACGTAGTCCTTTTCTGCTCCTTGTCCTGACACTGTCACCACCAGACTGCAGCAGTGCCTGTAAACTGAGATGTGGGGAGGAGTGCTTATGTGAGAATAGCATGAAGTGAAAAAAGGTGGGCCCACAGGTGGCGTTTCCACTAGCTCTAGACTACTTTTAATATTCCAGTAACAAGAGCTTATAAAGACCCAAACCCTGAAAATCAGTTTTTGTCCTTAGAAGCCCCTCTTTGACCAGCCAAAGTGTTAGTGTTCCAAGAACTGTGTTTCTTGTGCAAGTTCAATGCTATACTATTCTGGCTAAACAATGCTACAGTTGTCTTTGTGTTTGGCTTGTTGGATAGTCAGCCACCACAGGGGAAGAGACAGAGGGCAGTCTTTAAACAAATTCTCCATTTGGAGAAAGGTAAGGATACTGAAGTTTGGCCTTCACCTATGTGCTGTGTGCCAGCCTCTAAAAAGATGTGTGCTTAAATGCCACCACTGAATATTTTGTTTCCTTCCTTCTGAATGAGAACACCCAAACTCAAAGTGCCCCACTGAACCCTGAGCCCCAAGCCAGCTCTCAGCCACTGAGTGATGGTTTTGGGATCACCTAAATGGATGACAACAGGTACCCAGCAAACTTTCAATATCTGGTCCTGGTGACTACAGCCCATCTTGACTACCCACCTACTCCTAGACTGAAACGGCAGCTGGCATCAGCAACTCAACCAATCCAATTTACTTTCAATCACACGATTACTACAACCTCCCTCCTCCATCTGTGTAAACATATGTCTTTGTTAAACACCACCATTTGTACAGGATAAAAATTGTCAATGCTGACAAAAATGCCCCCACATAATGCTGTTGTGATTGCAATGTTGTCCTTAAGCTGATTTTAAAGAAGTCTGTGAGCTGATCAACATCTTCCACTGCTATTAGTGAGAAACGTTTTTCAATAGAAATAAATCTTTCAAAAATGGCTTTGTCAATGGGTAATATAGTCTCCCTTTTCTAAGACTCAACTCTTATAAGCTATATATTTATTGTTAGTAGCAGTTTGTAGTGCCACAGTAATATCCCAAAGCAACTGGTGTCTCATGAGTAGTCTTTTCTAATATTAGTTTGTTACCTTGGCAAGAACGTATTTCCCTCATGCCTTTCTGGGGCTGGCCCTTAAATCTGGCAAGGGAAAGAGTTACAATACTGAAGAAACCATTTGGTCATTAGTGATTGCTCCTTGCACCAGCTTTTCTTCAGAAATGACCACTACTGGCTTCTGTCCAGGAGTTTTCCCTCTTCTTTATCTTGTAGTAGAGTGCAGTATAGCTAGGACTGTCCTACAACATAACTGAATCCCAGCATAACCAGGGGCCTTCGCTCTCTATACCCGAGTGTCATAAAAGAATATAAAGTTTACACAAAGTTCTAAGTTGCTGTGTGAGATGTCAAAATGAAAAACTGAGAATTAAATCCCTCCCCTGCCAAGGGGAGAGCTGTTCAGCAGACTGGACATTCACCAAAATTGCGCAGTGCTTGTGGCTGGGCCATCCTGTAAAACACCGGCTTCATCAGCACTAAGGCAGGGAAACTGGTTTTGGTTTCTGGACCTGAGCTACTCAGTCTTTGGGACCTTAACTCCAGACATTTAAAATTAACAGACCCCTTCACAGAGCAAAATAAATCTAAGACTGTACGTCTAGACTTCTCATCTTGCTTCAGCACCTATCAGCACAGTGTGAGATGCTCAGGCAAGTAAGTAGGCATTTTCTTTTGGGGAAACGTGCTTCTTCCAGTGTGCACTTTATTCTTCTCTTGTGCTTTTAATGATAATACTTGTGTTGTTGTCATCATTGTACTCTTCCATTTGTTCAGTCCTGGCAGTAGTAAATAGGAAACTGTAGTTAACAAAGTCCCACCATGAACTGGACTTAGATCCACAGAGGATTTAAACCCAATATATTTGGTTTCTTGCTCGTTTTCTCCAGCCATTTGGGTATTCTGGAGTGCAGTCCCAAGCTTTTTTGCATCATCTCCACAGCTGTGAGGATTAGAAATGTTTGTTTTTTAAATGAAAATTGCGATATTGTTGAATTGCTTCCTTACAAATTAGGGCTTTGCAAAAGCAAGCATCAGAAAAACAAAGCAAAAAACCAAAACCCAAGCCCTGTAAAAAGATTAAAACAGCTTTCCACCCTTCTTTCTTTGCTAACTCACTTGTTTCCTCTCTGGCCCCTGTTTTATTCTGGTGATCATTCTGCTGTTTCATGCTGCCTTTTCCCGTTTCCCTGGCTTGGTGGTTTTGTAAAACATTCAAGGTCCTCGGGGTTGTGGGTTTGGTTTTTTGGGGGTTGGTGTTTTTTTTTTTTTGGCTTGCTTTGCTCACTGTAACTCTGCATCTCACTTTTCAACTAGGCAAAGCAGGATAAAAGGGCGAGAGTTTCTCTGCTCTTTTGGGGTTTCGTGAAGTGCTTGTTTCAAGTCGGAGATAGCTGGCTGAGCAGCACAATGTAAAGGCTGGATGTGGAGGGGTCTGGTAGCAAATCTTACCCCACACATCATATGAAATTACAAAAAGTTGTTTCTGAGATGTGAAGATTATGAAGAGAGGCTGTATCACCCCCCCTCCTGGATGATTCTTGTATAAGCTAAAACGAGGGGATATTGGGAATCTCCTTTTTCCTGTGGTTTTTTTTTGAAAGTATCGATATCTCTCCCTGCTAGGGACCCAGGTGGCTGCTAGTGCAACCCACCAGCACCGACAGAAAGGACTCTTGCCTTGTGTTACTACCAATCCAGACATTTTTGGTACTTGCTGATCTGGCCTTGTTCCCCAAGCTGCTACTCAGTGGTTTATGACTGTTTAAATGAAGTTTCTAAGGAGGCACTTTTTTACGGACTAATTCTGTAGTTCTGATTTTGAAAAGGCGAGACTCCCACCCTGGCTGTGGTGGGGTGAGGGTGCTTTCCTCCTCTGCCAGGCCCCTGACCCGCAGTGCTGGCTCGGTGTGGGGCTCCGTCTCTGTTTCACTCACCGTGCTTCCACCGCCTGTGTGAAGGAGCAAAGGGAGGTGGGACTGGCTCATTTCATGGGATCACAGACTCGCTGAATGGTCAGGGTTGGAAGGGATCTCTGGAGATCATTTAGCCCAACCCCCTGCTAAAGCAGGTTCTCCTGGAGCAGGTCGCACAGGACCATGGCCAGGCAGGTTTTGGATGTCTCCAGAGGAGGAGACTCCACAGCCTCTCTGGGCAAATTTCCCTCATAACCAGACGTAACACCACCTTTCCCTGATGTGATTTCACGCCAAGTTTCTAATTCAGTCTTCGGAGTCCTAATGTGTCTTTTTGGCCTTATTTTAAAATACTTTTAATTGACTGGCCGGCCACGCAGATCTCCTGCTGTACAAGAGGAAGCTCCACTTCTACCGCACCTCAGGTCTGTGCCCTTTGGCCGCCATGGCCTGCGCCCGTCCCCACGGCTGTTTGCTGGGTCCTGTACCGACGGCGGGACTGTAGGCCCAGGCCTCAGCAACGGGCAGCACTGACGCGCCTGCTTCAAGGCGCAGTTTCACCGTTCTATTGAAAATCCCTCTGCAAATGAAGCGCGCAGGAGCGCTAACCGACCCCTACGGAACGTGCTCCCGCGGTCACTGTGCCCAGGCGCGGGCAGGAGGCCCCGCAGCCGGGGCGCGGCGGCGGGGGGCGCTGGGCCCGGCCGGGCGGGCGGGGGGCGCGGGCGGCGGCGGCGGCGTGTGCGGCGGGGCGGGCGCGCTAGATGGCAGCATGGACGTGCCGTTGGCGGCGGGCGGCGGGAGGCGGGAGCGGGAGCCCGCCCGCCGCGGGTGCTGCCGCCGGAGCCCCGGGACGCCTTCCCGGCTGTGTGTGGGGGGGGACGGGGACGGGGGGGACACAAGGCGAGAGAGCACCCCCCATCTTCAGCTCCTATTTTTTCTTTCTTTCTTTCTTTTTTTAAATGCATTATTTCACTTTTCAGCTCAGTTTTGTGTGGTTGTCAGAGCCGGAGTATGATACTTCCTTTGTTCTCACATGGGTCTCACTGTTAGTTTACCCTTTTTTTTCTTTTCTTTTCTTTTCTTTTTTTTTTTTAAGAAAAACTTCCTATAGAAGTGAGTTTTTTGCCTCTAACTAAAGATCACTGGTTTTATTTTGCGATCCATTTATTCATAAATGCTACAGACAGTCTTAGTGACCCATGAAATGGGATTGATAGCGGGGGTTGTGTGTTTGTGTGTAAATACCTGCACATTTGTGCTCTATTTATCACCTGCTTGAGTGACAGAAGTCCCAATCTGACCTACCTGACAGCAATGCACAGGCTGACTTAATCATATTTTATCCTGAATGCAGGGGAACTTGGTATAATTGAAATCAGGATTTAGCCCAGGCTTTTTGCAAAGTGCCCCCTTCTAGGTCGCACTTTGGTTTCAGAGCAAGGGACATTGCTTTTGCTCCCACCTCCAGAGCAGCAATTGCGCGCAGGCCCCCGGTGTTGCCCGAGGTGGGGGTCTGCTCCCAGACCCGCACTGCACGCTAAGTCTGTTGCAACCGGTTTTCACCCAACGCGCCCCAATTCTCCTTGCTGCTAGTTGCCTTTAAAATCCAGGAATGTGAGTAATGCCTCTCTTCTTCACCTATTCTGCTGTTTTTCATGGCAATGCATGTTGGAAGAACATCCCCGTAAATGAGGAATTAGTGAGAGGCACAAAAAAGTATCCTGAAAGCAGCTGAGGTTTGGTCTGTGTGTGTCTATTCTTATTTTGGGCTGCGCTGTGCCTCATGCAGCACTGGGAGCAGGGAGGGCAGCCTGGTTCCTGAGCCTTCCCAGGGAGAGCCGATTCTCCTGACAGGATGGTGCCAGCACCCCCAGTGCCTCCCGGCTCCTGTGGCTGTGGGGCTGGTCTGTGGACCAGTGGTAGGGCGAGTGTGGCAAAGGAGAGGTCTGGGTAAGGGCCTGCACCCTTTAATTATGCTCGTATAAGTAAAGTTAGCCCCAGGCTAATACAGCCTAAGTGTGAGATCCAAGTTGCTTCTTTAGAAAGTGCTGCCCTTCCACTCATTGAGCTTAGCCTCTGGAAAACAGAGGAACTGTGAAATTAGAGGGAACTAACCCCACTGTTATTGAGACAATCAACGTAAAAGAAGTCCAAAAAGATATTTCGATTTAGAACCTAGAAGAGATGCACTGATCTTTTTCGCAGTGCCCTGTATGCATTTTATTCCAAAAGACAGCAAGTGGAAACAAATACTTTTTCCTGTTGTAGGCCCTATTTATAACGATTTACTGGAAGATCTGTTGACTGTGTGGATGTGTGTGCATGTGTGTGTGAGAGAGAGAAATGCTATAGGTGTTAGTTCAAAGAACTCTTCTTGTTACCTGGACTTTCCTGAGTAGACTACAATTTGTTTATAGACTTCTCCCTGGCCCCCTGTGCGTGTTCAACAGCCATAGCCTATGTAATATATATAAAAGTTAAATTTCATCAAGCTGCTACAGCAGTGAATTCTTTAATATTCTAGCAGCATGTAGTACACAGGGCATGTGATCGTGGTTAATGTTATTTCCCTCATGGGACTTTTTCCAGCAGAAGTCATCTTGCTGTGTGGGCAGAGCTGCTGCTGAAGAAGACCAGTCTACAGTAATTTTAGGAATGCCTTTGTCTTGTGGTCCTGCTTGGTCTTGTGTTGGGCTTGCTGACCCTGGTTGTAAGTGCAATTGGAAATGTTGGTGTAAAGTCTACTGATGCTTGCAGTGGGATTAAATTCCCTTCTCGGGTCTCTAGACACTTCTCTGGAAAGCATCTGACACATATTACTAGAATGGACTGCTGAAAACTAGGAGTCCCATCACTGAAATAAAAAGTAGGGATAGAATATTGCCGTATGAAAGTGGATGATGGTACAAATACTCCATGGAGAGAGAAGCGATAAATGAAAGTTGTGGGTGTTACTGACTATGCTGCGAAATATTTTGATACCAATTAAAGTGTAGTGCCACTAGAGATGTTTTCATCACAATATGAGACAGAAGTACAAATACTGACTCAGAGAATGACAGTGGGATATGAGCTTGTGCCACAACAGATGTATAACAGCAGAGAGGCATGTATAGCAGAGTGATTCAGAAAAAACAGGCAAAGGATTGCATGTTATGGATATGACAGACATTGAGGTTTCTCTTGTGGGGACAGAAAAGAGATCTTCTCCCAGCAGTCAGGCAGAAAAGAGAAGTCCGTCTCAGCCTTTAGAAATGTCCCAGGTGGCAGGGACTCACGGCAAGTCTAGATGGTTGCAATCCAGTGACGTAGGTTGAGTTTCATAGTGCAATACTTGAGGGTTTTTTTATTAAGTCAAACATAGTCATTATATCAAAACCTTCAAGATGCTTTCCACAAAGAAATACACTCCTGGGTATTTTGTTCAAAATATTTGTGGTCTGGAGCTCAAGACTTGGAAAGTCTTCTGTAACTTATGTTCATATTGTATGGACATAATCAAAAGGAAATTGAAGGCATCCAGATTCAATGAGGCTTCAAATGGACAGGTTTCCAGGGTACACTGGTAGACAAAAAAATATGTTCAGATCAGCCTCTATGTTGTCCTCTTCACAGTATACAACTAACAGTTCAATGCACAAAGACTGTTCCCCGTTTGTGCATATTGGTGTCTTAATAGGAAGATGAAGAAGCAACAGTGGGAACTGAAAACAGGAACAAACTATTCAGCACAGGCATTTAGTGAATCCAGACGCAAAATGAGCATTTTTTCATTAATATTTTAGCAAAACTGGATTCTTTCCCCAAATCAAGCAGCACTATAAAATATCACAAATTCAACATCTGCTGGATCCTCATTAGTGTTATGGTTCAATTTAATGAAATTTTATCAGCAACACTTAAACCCGAAGTTTTAAATGCATTCTGTGCAATAGAAACTTGGGTGGTTTGCTGATGGTCTTTGTGGTACTACCTTAGGATTAACTCTTACTGCTTCTTCTCTCTCCAGGTAGAAAAGCTCGTTGTTGTGAGCAGTGATTTTTGGTTGGTGATGCCAGGGCTCTGTTCCCTGCTGTACCTGTGTGAGTTGGGGAAAGTCATCAAACCTTCCGTGCTTCAGCTCCGACCCAGGCAAAGGAAGGCATCATCTTTTCCTCCTGGATGTGGAGGTTAACAACACTGTTCAGGACTGGATGCAGCTGCAGTGCGAACTGGATGGCTTGGTGGATCCTGTGCCATGTGAACTGATGCGCGCAAGCCAAACACAGAAATCGTAGGAGAAGGACAAAGCCCCTCACAGCAGTGTGCCCACTAAGACCATAGATAACAAAATGCACACATACTTGTACAGCTATGCAGAATCCGTATAAATTCTTCAGACTTGCATCTGAGAACTTATTAAGGTTAGTCTACAACTTTTTTTTTTGTTTCCTCCTCAAATCCCCTCCAACTGGATCAGTCCAGCCTTAAAGTTCCTCTTTCCAGTTGACACTAGAGACAAGCAGCTGCCACTGGGTTGCTGAAGATGGCGAAGTCAGTGGATCAGGGTACCTCAAAACGATGCCAAAGATGACAGGATGAGGTGGCATATCTGTCAAATCCCAGCATTATTATGTTCAGGAAGGTTTGGTTAACTTAGTATACAGGCAATTGTAACTTAGAGAAATAGGAGTCATTAGTCATAGGCAGTTCTCTTGAGACACTCTTAATTTCACAAGCAGGACTGATTATTTTGCCATGGTTTCCTCTTAGTTAGAGTACCCTGTGAGGTTCGAGGGTGCTACCTATGGAACATCCAAGTAAATACATGGGAAAGAACATTAAACATTGTCGAAAATAGGGATGGCAAGTTCAATCTTAGTGAGCTGTGCTGCAGTGGTATATAAAAAAAAGTCAGAAAGGGAAAAAAGATGGTGCTTTAATGCCTTTCTATTCTGTGCACCACAATCTGCTTGCAAATCTGCAACCACTAAAACACACAAACACCTTAAAATAGTGCGGAATTGAAAGAAACTAGAAGCGACCTCGGCACCTGGGAGACAAGGAGGAGCTTGAAGTGGAGGATGGGATAGCACTATACAATTATTACTCCTCTTGCTAACTTTGTGCCTGGATGAAATAAATTGTCAGAATACTAGAATTTCATTAACCATTTACTGATAAGCTTCTCATTCATTTTCATATGGCTTGCTTCTCATTCGTCTGGGAGACAATTTGCTTTTCACTGCCTGGCTTGATATGCTTAAAAGGTGAGCTTACTATCTTTTATCAATATACCAGCAGGATGCTGAAGACCCTTTTTCTCAATTCCTTCTCTTTTCAGAGTCCTGACAAATGCTGCTGTGCTGGCTGTGCACAGCCAGATATCTCGGGATCAGAGCTCAAGGGCTCACATAGGGACAGAATTTGAAGGAACACTTGATGCAGAAAGCAATACTGGGCTGTCAGTAGGTGGTGTGCCAGCATGAAGTTGAGTAAGGCGTTAACACACGAGTGAAGCCCTTTAGGTAAGGTACAGAGTAAAAGTGATCCTGCCTATAAGATTGTAGAAACCCTTCAGTACTCCTTGCAAAAGCGGAAATAGAATTAATGTCCTGGTTGACAAGGTAGCCCGTGGAAGTACGCTGTGTGCATGTGGTTTCTAGTGTAGTAATCCAGACCCAATCTGCACATTAAGGGCTTTCATGCAGCACACAGATCTCATAGGCATGCCTCTAATAGGTAGAGCATAGGACCACTTGGTTGAAGAGTCCTGTGTATGTGTCATAATCACATAAGTTAAATTCAGCTCGCTGCTTGTAGAGCTGTCAGCCTGAATGCTCTTGAAATTAAGCTTTCACAGTTTACCATCTGGGTCCTGTATGAAGGCAAAAATGTTTCCCATCCCTAGTACCACGTATTAAGAGACAAAAATTGAAGTTTTCTATACACCTGCCAAACCCACATCTTGGTACCGATTATGGTTGAGAGCTTTCTTGGAAAAACATCCGTATAACAAAATGAATCATTCTGATAGAGTATTGGATGTATTTAGTTTAGAAGTTTCAAATTATGTGTGTATGGAATTGCATGCTTGTCTTCCTAACTGTAGTTAAAAGCCTTGATCTCTTTACTCAGTTCTTGTTCAGGCAAGAATCCTGCTCACCTAACTGGTCTGGAAGGCTAACATCTTCAGTATTTAACCCTCCAACATTAGGATACATTTCTCACTGAGCTTTAATTCAGGTTGGCTTGGCCCACAGGGGTGATTTTGAGCACCCTTAAAAAATGTAAGGTGACTTTTGTGAGTTTTTGACAGGAATGGCTTGCACCTGGCAAAATAATAGCATTTTGCGTTTTTTAAAGAGATGAGATGATTGGCATGACTTTTGCTCAAATTGTAAACGTTCTTCTGCTTTTAGTTTCCATTTCCATCTACAGTTGACAGTATTTAGGAGGTCCTTTTCTCCTTCTGTATTTGGTCAATAATGAACAGGCCTGCATTTGGTTTGGTTGTGTGACCATATCTTACTTGATGAAATTGCACGGAAATAAAGTCTCTTCACAGCCATCCAAAAATTCACCCCCAAGGTATGCACATGAAAGAGGTGGCTGCAACGAAGCATGGGATCACACCATGCAATTGCTACTCCTTTTGCTAACTCTGTGCCTCAGAATATTAATATTCTCACTAATATTCTCAGAATATTAGTGTTTCATTAACATGACTACAAAAGGTAGCTAATAAGAGGGTGAACACAGTCATTGGAGAGCATTGATCTAATACATTTCTGTTTCTACATTAATAACATAGATTTAGCTCAGAGGGGCGAGGTGAAGTATGTGCCTTGCTTCACTGCAAGCTATCTTAGTCCGTCCATGCAGACCTTCCAAGCTGGAAATCTGATAGCCTTGGTACAGATACATGGGAGCCAGCTAATGGGTGGTTAAAGCCCCTCTGATTTTGGTTGTCTTATGGCTGTGATGTTTTGTCTTATGTGGAAGAAGTCACTTTTCTGGGTGCCAATACATAGCACTGACACCTCTCTCTTTCTCTAACAGTGGTCCCATGTCCCCTGCATGGCATCAGGACCCTTCTAAGAGATGGTGTCCCTCTTCTTCAAGTGTCTAAAGATACTAGAAACACAGTGGTTGCTGGGCTGTTACACTTTACAATTGTATATAGGAGATATTTTGATAATTCTGCAAGGGATGTCTCAGTTGTGGTTTGTTGTTTTTTTGTTTTGTTTTTGGTTTTTTTTTACATTATTAAAGTTTTATATTGTACACCTGAACTGTAGCCCTAATAATCGGTAGTATCAGGAAATAGTTTCATGAGAAGAGCTACAGCTCTAGAGGTCTCCAACACATCAGTGATGGTTCTTACAGATATATTTGTATCTGGTGGGAACTGCGTAAGTATTTAGCTGCATATTTGTGTCTTTGCTGGTGACAGCAGATTAACGAGCACTTGTCCATTTATTACACAGAATCCTGGTTTAATTCAAAAGGAGAGAAAAAGCAACCAAGGCTTATATGCTTAAACCATAGCAGCAAAGAAACATATAATCAGAAAGAGGAATCGGTTTGTGAATGAGTCCTTAATTTAAAAAAGGCACCATCGTTGCATAATTATATTTTTAATTATTTGACTAATTATTGACTAATTGGCTATAACATGTGAAGGCAGTGCTAACAAATCATGGCTTCGGTAAGTGTTTACTTTCGGGATCAGTTTAACACGTATTTGCACAAACAGTAATGCCAAACTGAAACATCTAGACTGCCTTAAAGCTGCTATCATTGGTAAAAATAAGATGTGAATCTAAGTTGATTTAATTCTTTCTTCTGCAACACATTCTTAAAATCAAAGTGTAAAGACTGGAAGAAATAACACTTTTGATTTGCAAATGAGTATGTTTTTTTCAGAGATCATTAGGAATTTTTTTTCCCTACCCAGTTCTGTATTTCTTCTAGAATCCTTGGTATAGATAATATAAAACATTATAACACTATATTCCATCTCTTTTCTCTAGTGGAATATTTCGCTGGGGTTATTATCACAACTATTTTGCTACGTTCAGTGAAATGAATGTTGATTCCATTTGTTGAAATCATATGGAGACTGCAACTGCACTCTGCCTTATTACCAAATGAGTACAGTTTGCCCTTCAATAATTCTCTAAACTCTCAAATGCCTTGGAAATAATATGCTGGAGTGTTACCGAACTGTGACTGAAGCACCATTTGTGTGAAGTGTGACAGTGCACAAATGATATTCCACAATAAAAGTTCAAACGACATTAATCTTCCACAGAGGCTCATTGACTGGGAAGATGCCTCAAATACAAAATAAAGACACTCACCCCATTGCAAATTATTTCTGAGCTGTTCCTCTGTATCGGTCCTTTAGGAACATGTACACTAATTTCTCTGTTATATACTTGAATGTAATCAATGAGAAATTAAAAAAATCATTAATTATATTATTTCGACATCTGCATTAGTGAAAACTACATTTGCATTTTCTGTAGAGAAGTCCTCTTGGCGGTGGTTTCATTACGTTTGTAATGGTAGGCACTGTATTATTTTCATTCCTTGTGGATGATGATGTATAACTAATTTTGTGGGTTTTCTTCCTTCTGCCATTTTGAATTACAGCCATTCCTTGGTCAGAAAAGGAGCAGGCTCTGACCACAGTTATTTTCTCACTGTTTTCATAAGATCCCAGTACAAGGAAGAGAAAATAGTGCTATGTAAATGTCTATTTAACTTTAAATAGAGGTTTAATTTGTATTAGTTTTGAAAATGGAAGAGTGACTTCTGAAGGACCATGAAACTGGGTGATAGAAATATGGGACTGGGAGCTGGGTTATTCTGCTTTCAAACCCTTCTCTTTTGGTTACTTGGGGTTTGGCCCTTGGGCATGTCCTCTCACATTTCACTTCCCTCCCTGGTGAACTGGAGGTAAGAAGGGCATTGCCCTCAGTGTCACACAGGCATTTGAGAATCAGTTACTCAATATCTGCACAATTCTTGTAGTAAAACTTCCTGAAAGCTGTCAGTGTCCAATCATGTCTTGAAGAACTAAATTAGTGGGGAACATGTAGATAGAAGTGGTGTGGTCAAGATCAGTTGGCAACATTGTGCTGCTGCTGTTTATCATATGGGCAGTTGTCCCAGCTGGTGATCCTGCAATGTAAATATCAGCCCATTTTTCCTCCCCTATTTCCATCATTGATAGCTACATATCACTGAGCATCCTGTACTCCTTTGAAAGCCAAGACCCCACCTAAACTTACCAGTGTCTTCAGAGGCCAGAATTCACCTTTTGTGGCTATGATTTTGCTGGGAACAGGGAGCTTAAATCTAGGTCCTGGCAAGACCATCTGCTGTTTGGTGCAGCAGTCCCTTGCTCAGTTGCTCAGAGCCTGAATAGGGAAACAGCCCCCAGGGACTGGCGAAATACCATCCTCATCTTGGAGTAAAAATTGATTTACTTTTTCATTTATCAGCAAGGAAATTGCTTTCTTTGGCTGTGATGAACCAACCTTCTGACATCACATCAAAGATTAATTGCTTAAGACCAGAAGGGACTTATGACCATCTAATCTGCCTTCTTGCATAACATAGACCTTTGGGCGTTCACTAAATAACTCACACTTGAAGGCCAGTGTGTCCCCAGGGAAAACAGCCAGTCCTGATTTCATTGCCAGAGCCCACCACAACTCTTAGCACATTTTCCAATGGAGCTATCTGTTAACTATTTTGTGGTCTTTTCAATAAGTGCTGCGTTAAATGTTTTTTTGATCAAGAGCTAATCAAAGAGCCTCCTCTATGCTACCAGTGAGGAGGAGACTCTTTCAAGGTAATCTGTTTCCTGCTCCAGAAGGCTTTATATTTTTCTTTTGAGTTCATGAGGACCTCTGAGTGACAGAAACCATGAGCTAGACCTCTTCCCCTTCTTCTAGATGGTGCAGGCAGGTTCCCTGTTTGTACTCTGGTGCTATAAGTTTTGCACCTAAGCATGTAGCAGGACAAGAAGGCACATTTTCAACAAAGACAGGGAACATCTCTTTCTGGTGTGTAACCTGTGCAGTGGGGTGCTCCCAGGGAAATGGGAGCTGTAGGGTTGATTCCCCTCATCCTGAAGTACAGTTCAAATTTTAAATCTTTAAAATTTTTAATTCCTGGATTTGGGAACCTGCTACCATGTCATGCAAAGGCAGGTTATCACTGTCACTGCTGCATCTGTTAGAAGAATACTTAGACTGCTGAGTCCTCTCTGAGCAGGTAGTGTTGGGAAACCAAAACTGAGCTTTGGTGCAGACCAGCAAGGAACCATTGTTTCCTACCAGTTGGAGGTAGGCAGCTCCATGTTCGGCATTTAGGAAACCTAGAGGACCAATGGGAGAAAGTAACTTGATATGCTGAATCAAGATCCCCATGGACCATCTGCTGAACCTTTGCTCTTACATAGGCAGCCTGAAACATCAGATTGGCACCAGGCATTTGGTTTTCAGGTGCAGCAACCCTTAATATTAAGTGCCTGTAATAGGCGGCCAGAATATAGTGCACGGAGACATGGACTTCAGTGGTGCTGGAGTAATAATTATGGAATATCTGGTAGTGCAAGATAACTCTGGAGGCCAGATTAAGGAAATCATGGGAGGCGGGGAGAGGGAAACGCAAGAGGATGCAGCAACTGTGGATCCTTGCAGCCAGGTTTGCCTGTGCAGCTGCTCTTTATGCAACTGAGTCACTGTTCCTGCCACGGCTTTTGGTTACTTATGAGTCTCAGTCATGGTATTTTATTGGTAAGGACCATCTCTGCCCACACTCCATAGTCAGCTGTATTTGCTGTGACAAAGATTAATAAGCTACTGGGTGATGAGTAAATATTTAACAACATTTTTCTTTGCTTTGCTTTACATGTAAAATAAATATATTTGCAGAATATTCATTTTCCCTAGGTCTGGCAGCTTCCTAGAGTCTTTCACTTTTGACTTTTAGCAGATATGTTCATATGCTATATCTAAAAGCATGGTGAGGCAATCTTTATGTTTTGCATATAGCAAACATTATGTTTCATCCCCCTTTGAGAAAATCCCTTTCTGAGGTTTAAACTAAATGTGTCTCATCTTCATATTCAGTATGGCTCTACTTATGCTTCAGCTTCCAAATTATTCTAACCCTTGTGTGCCTTTTTTCAGTAGGATTTTTCAAGAATTTTTCAAGTTCCATTTTGTTCATAGTAAAATATCTTGATGAGACAAAAAGGCTTCCTTTTAAGGATTGAAATAATGATGCTTTTATCTTAATCAGCTTTCTGTATGCTGCAGTTCACAAAATATATTACACTGCTGAAATCTTTGTTCTCTTGGTAAACCTTGCTTGTTTCCTATACTATACCTGATTATCTGTCTTCAGGAAGTACACCAAATTATTCTGAATGTGGCTTAAAAAAGGCCTCGTAAGAGATATTTGTTTCAACTTTTGTGGAGATTATTCCCTAGGACTGTATTTGTCCTTGCCACTGGTAATTGGACTTTAACCTTCAGCTGCTGAATTTCTTGCATTTCTTCTTCTGAATCATCTTTAGCATAAACCTATGGGTGGACTGGTGGCAGTCTATTGATTCCTCATTGACAGGCTGGTATTTGCTGAGATTGCAGGTATCAAGAGGTCAAAAACTTACTTACATTGCACCAAAAACATTATAAGGTGTTGTAAAGAAATTTCATCATCATGGAGAAGTGGTGAAAGACATTGCAAATGAACTCCATTCTGGGAATAACCTGGAGAGTCTGAAAAAAAATAAAGAATGGTTAATCAAGGAAAATTCACTACTGATGGTGTCGCTTCCATGCCTACAAAAAGTACTTGAATTTCTACCTAACTTTGACAGCAAAGGGCCCAGGCTTTGGAAGTGGTAGTAACAGAGCTCCTTTCTCTCACAGGTGAAACTGAGAGAAGCTCGAATGTAAGAAATTATTACTTTACAGTTTTTCTGGCATTATTCAGGGATTTAAACACTTCCTCTTCATGATTGTACGGGAAGACTTGCTGTACTGAGATCAAGGCTAGATAGACTTTAATGTTTCAATAAAAGATTTACTGGTCATAGTGCTGAAGAAGGTTGTATTGATGTATTACACTTTTAGAAGGGAACTGCCCACAATTTTGTGAGTGGTGGTGATGCGGTTCCCCCAGAAAGGTGTAATTAAATAAGAAGATCCTTGACAGCAGTCTGATTGAAAGATCTAACTAAGAAATTCTTGAGTTAGCATATGTTCTTTTTTTGTCATTTAAATCTAACAGACCTGGACCTGTATCTCTATCCTGATTGGACCACAAGTTTAACATTATGTCCATCTTATCTTTGCGAACCACCTAATTTTTGTAAAAAGCAATTTGAAAGTGCAACATTTAACATCAGATGATGGTGATAAATAGGATACCAATAAATCATATTCTGTGCTTGACTTATACTAGCAACATGTCCATTGTGGAAGAGAAGCTTCTTAGTTCTCAGAAGGAAAACAGTTTTGGGGCCATGGTGATTCACGCTAGAATACTATTCTTCACCTAACAACTTTTCATCCATAGTCCTTCTTAACTCTGTCATCAACAGATTAAAGCAGCCTATGTCCCCTGGCATTTAATAGCATGGTGTAACTAGTTAATAAGAGCTACTCAACATTTAT